>NC_088392.1:18253750-18900000 GCF_037993035.2 Macaca fascicularis
GCCTGTAATCCCAGCTACTCGGGAGGCTGAGGCAGGAGAATCGCTTGAACCTGGGTGGCAGAGGTTGCAGTGAACTGAGATCATACCACTGCACTCCAGCCTGGGTGACAGAGTGAGACCCCATCTTGAAAAAAAAATTGGTTGCCAGGGATTCAGGGGAGGGAGGATGAAGAAGAGGAGCACAGAGGACATTGGGGGCAGTGAAACTATCCTGTATGACCCTGTAATGGCAGATCCATGTCCTCACACCTTTGTCAAAACTCACAGAACTGAACAAGAGTGAACCCTAGGCTGGGCGCGGTGGCTCATGCCTGTAATCCCAGCACTTTGGGAGGCCGAGGCGGGTGGATCACAAAGTCAGGAGATGGAGACCATCATGGCTAACACAGTGAAACCCCGTCTCTACTAAAAATATAAAAAATTAGCCGGGCGTAGTGGCGGGCGCCTGTAGTCCCAGTTACTCGGGAGGCTGGGGCAGGAGACTGGCATGAACCCAGGAGGCGGAGCTTGCAGTGAGCCCAGATCGAGCCACTGCACTCCAGCCTGGGCGACAGAGCGAGACTCCGTCTCAAAAAAAAAAAAAAAAAAAAAAAAAAGAGTGAACCCTAACATAACTATAGGCTGGTTAGCAACAAAATATCAATGTTGGCTCATCCCTCGTATTAATAAAAAATAAGATACAGAATGATTGGATAGAATGATTATGAGTATGTAAAATAAAAACAGCTAACATGAAAGAGCAAGGCACAGTCCAACCCAAAAAGGGAGGCATTTCTAACTTTGATAAGCCCTAAAATAGGAAGGCAGGTTTTGAGTAAGTAAACATTTTAAGAGAAAATAGAAGACCGTGTTAGTGCTCCCTGTATGCTAGATACCACGTTTAGATGATCTAACCCTTGCACACACCTGTGGGGTGGACACTACTGTGATTTTTATTTACAGGTAAAAGAGCTGAGGCTCAGAGGGAAAGGAAATTGCTCTGTGGCCCCAGCATGTAAATGGTGGTCTTAGGATTCAAACTGAGTCTATGCCGATAACCTCTACACTTTTGTTCAGAAATTTAGCAATTAGACGGAGGTTAACTAGAGTAGAATTGTAATATTACTTATCTGTTATTTAATAGATCCTTGTGAAATGCTTGGAAGTCACTTGTCCTAGCAGTTTGCTTTTTAAGACAGGGTCTCGCTGTGGCTGTGGAATGCAGTGGTGTGACCATAGTTCAGAGCAGCCTCGAACTCCTGGGCTCAATCAATCCTCCGGTCTCAGCCTCCTGAATAGCTGGGACCACAAGCACGCACCACCGCACCTGGCTAATTTTTATTTTTTGGTAGAGATGGGTGTCTTGTGATGTTGCCTGGGCTGGTCTTAAACTCCTGGCCTCAAGCCGTCCCCTGACCCCAACCGCCCAGAGTGATTATAGGCATGAGCCCTGTCCTAACGGTTTAAACATTTCCCTAGAAATCATGTTCCTATGTTTAGCAAACTGCTCTCCCTCCCCTCACCTCTACCATTAGTAAAAGGCACATGTCAGTCACTCACCTTTTCATATTTGCACAATCTAAGTCCAAATGGAGTTTTCTGGTACGCCTTTGCTGCCGGTGTGTAACTTCAGCTTGCTGCCTGATGCGCACACACTGTCTAGGTAGAAAAACCACTGCCTTGACCTGCCTAGGGAACTCTTTTCTGTCTCTGGTTTGATTGATGTGAGTTACCAGAGATTTATCAGTGTCTCGTGGACAAGATTTGGGACTCCTGGGGCAAGTCCCTTCCCCACTTAATCTGGGAACAGGGACCTAGAAGTTGGGACCAAAACAAGAGATTGGAAAAAGTGAAGACCCAAGAGGCCTGGAGGCAGCAGGACCCTTGGGATGGGCCCAATGTGGCTGCAGGGAACAGGCATGCAGGGTGCAGACTTGCAACCCTGGGAGCTGGAAGCAGCACCCCTAACAAGGCATTCGACTCGTAGCAGAGATAGAAATGGGTTTGCGGGGAGAGTGATAGGAGAAGTGAAAGCCCAAAAAGGGTAGTTGAATTAGCAAGGGCAGTGAACTCAACACAAAATCTTTGCAGGGAACCTGCACATCTCCATCCCAAATCAACCTAACCCTTCTCTTGCCTCAGCTTTCTACATCATTAGAAAAAAATGATTTCTAAGCTGTGTTTTGTCATTGGCCACACCTCAAATCCATGGTTTCAACCTCAGTGGACCCTCAGGGATGCTGGGAGTTTTACTCAGGGCCCCTCGGCTCCCTGATCCAAGCGGCAGTTCCAGACCTTGGTCCCTCTGCTCAGTGCCTGCCTCCCCCCATGTCACCAGGATAAAGGACACCATCAGGCCATCCCCCGCGGCCCCAAGTACAACGGACAACTCCGCCTTCACAGCTCCATCTGCCTAGGCAACTTCCTCCAACCCTGTCCTCATCCCCCCACCCTGCTGTCCCCATCCCCCAACACCTGTCTTCTTAGCTTCAGTGACCCCGTGGAATAATTCTTTATCTCTAATGCATGTCACCACAACAGCCATTTCATTCTTGAAATCTTTTATTGATTTTTTTTTTTTTTTTTTTTTTTTTTTTTTTGCACATTCTCTTGATCTTCTCCAGTGTCTCTAATTCTCACTTTCAACCTTCTTTGATGGCTGTGTTTTCTCTGGAACTTCCACTCTGTAGGAATGTGTTTGGGAAGAGGGAGAGTCAAGGAGTCTGTCTTTTCACTGAAGCCCATGGGGACTGCTGCAAGTGACCCAACAACCACTCTCAACCGCGGTCTTCCAGATGCCCTCAGGCACCACCAATGCAGCCTGTGTACAGGGGAGGTTTCCCTCAGATCCACTTCTCCTGGCTCCCTCCTGCGGTTAAGCGGGGGCCTTCAGCCCCTGCCTGTCCCGCCTGTCTCCGGGCCACCCCGCCTCCCAGCTCCCGCAGCAGGACCTGGAGTCTTTCATTCCCCCACCCAGCGCGCTCTCCATTAGTCACTCTTCCCAGAAGCACCTTGGGCGATGCTGTTTCCTTTGCCATCTCTCACCTCTTCACTAAGGAAAATCTCACTTCTTCCTTCTTGTCTCAACTGAAATACGCCCTTGGAAAAATCCTTCCCCCATTCCCCTCTCCATTCTTTCTGATCCTTGGTGCTAGGACGCCTCTCGCTAGGCTGAGCTCCCAGCCAAGACTTGCTGAATGACTGTGCACAAGAGCCAGCAACTTCCTAAGCGCTCAGTGCCGCACACTGCCTGGGCTCACTTCACCCACTCTTAGCCTCTGTGCCTTCTTAAGCGCCAGACACTACTGACTGCGCCAAGAAAGCAGAGCCCGAAAAGGAGGGCACGAGCGCCTCCTCCCAGAAAATCAGGACCTTCAAGATAATAAGAAGTGCATCTTTCTTCATTATGGCAAGCTTTCTCTGTAAGGGACAGACGGCAAATATTTTAGGCTTCGAGGGCCATAGCGCCTCCGTCCCAGTTATTCCACTTTGCTGAGATAAGACAAAGCACCCACAGACAACATGTAGAGAAGCAAGAGGACCATGTGCTAATGCACTTTATTTGCAGACATTGAAATTTGAATTTCATGTGATTTTCACGTGTCATTAAACATTCTTTTTCCTTTTTCAACCATGTCAAGATGCAAACACCGTTCTTAGCTTGTGGGTGGTAGGTTGATGCCCCTTGGTTTATGCTGGCAACCTGAGAGCTACGCCTAACTCATATCCTTCGGCACTAAGTCATACAGCTTTATTTTTTTGACTAAAAAGCCCCAGAAAATGAAAACTTTACACATGCAAGCAGAGAGGAGGCAGAGATTTTCTGACGAGCAGGAGGGGCAGAAACTGCTCCCTAAGGCCAGAGACAGCCAGCCCCGTGCGATGCTGCCCCCTAGTGACCGGCCGGCCGAACGTCGGTCTCCCATCCCACCGCCACGCTGTGACGGGTTGTGCTCCCCAACACACAGAATAAGAACTTCAAATCACTTCAATCAGAAAGCGTAAAGATAAAAGAACTGGAAACCCAATAATCATTTAAAGTGAGAAAGTAGGCTTCAATTCACAGAATTTTAGAACTGAACGGAACTTTCGAGATTAAGACTTAGTTCCATTTTTACACCAATTTACCAACCATTCACATAGCTTTCAAGTAAAAAAAAAAAAAAAAAAAGGAAAGCTCTAGAAAGGGCTGGTGGCCCATGAGTGTTCGCAGAAGAGCCTGCCCGGGAGTCCTGCCTGCTGAATGCCAGTGCAGGGCTGCCTGCACCTCAAACCGACATACCCACGAAACAGACAGAGGCGGCGTGGGGCAGCAACCTTGTCGCCACACTGCCTGGGCTCACCATCACCCGATCGTTCTGTGTCCTTAAATACCAACTCTTAGCCTTTGTGCCTCAATTTCCCTAACTGTAAAATGGGGTGGAGTTCCTCCCTCACAGGGCTGTGGGGGTTGAAATGAGCTGATGATGTATGGCCCATACTGGGCATTCAAGTGTCACCTGCATGACAAACTTCTTGAGAGCTCACTATGTGTCAGACATTGAGTGCTTTATGTCTGTTTGCCAGGTTCAATCTGTGCAACCACTCTACAAAGCGAGTGTCACCATCCCCACTATGTAAATCAGACTGAGAAAGGTCACATGGACTGTGGTGGGTGCCTTCTCTTGTACAATTGATTTTGTGAAGGCATGGAAGGTACAGTTAAGTTACCATGTAACAAATACGATGTGAGTCCAGTAGGCTAGCAGGAATAAGCACTCAGTAACTGCCAGGCAGCCTGGTGGCATTCTTCACTTTCAGCAGGGCTTGTTGGGGTGGGGGGTGGCTGTTCTTGTTTCTGTGTGCAGGTTACTTTGTCACCATCCATCTTTGCCTTTGGAGTGTCTTGGGGGCAGCAGGCCGAAGGGGTACTTGGGACAATCTATACGTGACTGTCAGAGCTTTAAAAACATCAGTAGTCACCTCTCCTTTCTGCTTGCCCCACTGCTTCATTAGATCTAATGGAATACTCCGTGCACAAAACTTGAGTGAAGCACAACTCAGTGTGCGAGTGGGGGTATCTGTACACATTTAAAATCTGCACTGATGCCACCTGAATTTATCTGACAGGCAAATGCTTTTGAAAGCCTAGTTCTAAAAGTCCTGAATATTTCTCTCTGGAAACTTTTCACCCTCCCGTGTCCTCAAATCCTTCGAGAGCCACATGAAAGAGGCCTCGCTATGGGATAGGACGTGGTGTGTGTTCCACGTGTGCCCACGACCTGGTCCAGCCCTCCTTAGACCAGAAAGCACACGGCCATCCCGCCTGTGGCTTCCTATCATCTTACACAGTTCCTTGCCAGAAGCACCTGTGGGGGCAGGACGTGGTGCCGGGAAGTGAGCACCAACTTCAAGCAGAGGCCTGAGCGTCATCATGGGCCAGTCTGCAGCACTTCGTCTCGCTGAACCCAAAATTCCTCTCCCATAAAACGAGGGGAAAAATTCCCAGCCCACTTCACAGCTGTGATGACCAAATGAACACAGGAAAAGTGCAGAGGAAACTTTAAAGTGCTTACACACGAACTGAGATTTCGACGGCTGAATGAGGGCATTGCTCAAGTTGCTTTTATGGCCAGCTGCCTGCATTCTTTAAGGTTTTGGGCACAGGCTTACAACCCCAAATGTTCTCTCTTACGTTTAATGTTCTCTAAATGAGGTCAGTAGGAAGTAACACCTGCTTGCTCGCACTGTCCTCGTCCCCCACCAGGTGGCATTGCGTTCCAATGAGCAATCTCTTCTGCTGAGAGGCTGCTGGAGGCCTTTTTCACAGCGGCTCAAATTGGAACTGCAAGAGGAAAAAGAAAAACAATGAAGAACCACCCAACCCCCCACCTCGCCACAACTCCCACCGCCACATTTCAAAGAGCAAAACAAGATCATGGGATTGAGGGCTTCTGGTGACCACGGCCCGCATTCTCTGCAGGTGGCGGTGACTGCGTGAAGGAAAGGTCTCTGGTCCCCACACGTGTGATGTGCCCCCCATTACAGAACAGACAAGAGGAAGCCCCGAACCCCCCAAATTCCAAAGCTCCCACAATTGATAAACATTTGCATACACACACAGAGCTCAGGTGATGTGCACCCATGTTCCAATTCAGGGGGTTTACAACAGAGGACAGCATTGAGGAATTAGGTAAATTTTGCATGGACAGGCACAACAGCTGTAAGCAGCAGTAATAGACTGACCTTAGGAATGCACCCTGTGCAAAGCCAGTATGTCAACGAGCATCCAGGGAAAGACAAGGTTGCCCGCCCTGGCCTGTCCTCTCTCTGCACAGGGTCATCTGAAGGGGTGAGGGCACTCCAGCTCCCTCCGCCCCGAGCTGACACCTGCCTCTCAGCCCTGGGACCCCAGAGCCCCTCATCCTTTAACAGCTGGTCTTGCCCCCTAAGGAGAGGAAGGTGTAGAGATGTCGTGACCACATTTCCAGACAGGGATCCCCTTTCTTTACTTCATGTCTCACACCTCAAAACTCACTGCTCTGGAAATCAGCGAGCCCTCTTGGTGGGGTGGGGTTGGGTGGAGGGGGGTATTTTTTCTTTCTTCTTGTAAGATTATGGGAGTGTCATGGGGTGGAACCATTGTCACAGCTTGCCTCCATAGGGTCTCACTGCCTTCACCTTAGAATGCTTTTGTATTCAGTATGGAGAACTGAAAACGGTGTCTTCCAAGCCCAAATGGATGGTGCTGCTGAGTACTAGGTGCTGCCTGTTCAGAAAACAGGTATTTCACACCGTGCTTTGTCATCTCCGGAGCCTTCTCAGAAACATTTGATTCTTAGTGCTTACATAAAAAATGAAATGTAGATTTGCCTTGCCATGAACTTTTACTTTGGTACTGAATAATCATGGCTGTACGACTCGGCACGTCTGTACAGTCCATACGTACCATTAACTGGCAAGCTCTCCAACTAGGTTTAATCTGTGAGGGCAAGGAATAGCTTCTATATCCTTTATCAGTGCATAGAGCAAAATTAACTAATCTTAGTCTAATGAAGAGCTATGTTTGCTAGGTTCCTCACCATCCAAAGAATCACTGCCATAACTCCTACCCAAACCTGTTCTCCTCCACATTTTCCCTTTTATTAAGGAAAAAAAAGACACGGTCTCACTCCATCACCCAGGTTCGAGTGCAGTGGCATGATCTTGGTTCACTGCAGACTCTGCCTGCTGGGCTCAAGCGAACCTCCTGCCCCTGCCTCCCGAGTAGCTGGGACTACAGGCATAGACCACCACAACCAGCTAGTTTTTGTATTTTTTTGTAGAGATGGGGTTTCGTCATGCTGCTCAGGCTGGTCTTGAATTCTTGGGCTCAAGCGATCTGCCCGAGGCCTTGGCCTCCTGAAGTATTGGGATTACAGGTGTGAGCCACTGTGCCTGGCTGGCCCTGTCTCTTAAAATAGTATTGCAATCTCCCTGTTCATCAAAATTGAATTCAACTAGAATTTGAGTGGCTTCTCAGTGCCAGACCTTTCCCATAGTTTATAGATTATTTATTATGTCAGACCTTTCCCATAGATTATTTAACCTTCAGAGCCATTATTTATTTATTTGAGATGAAGTCTGTCACCCAGGCTGGAGTGCAGCGGTGTGATCTCGGCTCACTGCAACCTCCGCCTCCCGGGTTCAAGCGATTCTCCCACCTCAGCCTCCTGAGTAGCTGGGACTACAGGCACTCGCCACCATGCCCAGCTAAGTTTTTGTGTTTTTAGTAGAGACGGGGTTTCAACATATTGGTCGCGCTGGTCTCAAACTCCTGACCTTAAGTGATCCACCCACCTTGGCCTCCCAAAGTGTTGGGATTACAGGAGTGAGCCACTGTGCCCGGCCACTGAAACGTAATTTGAAAGAGACATTCTCATTTTACATCTAGGGAAAATAAAGTTCAGAGCCTCAAGGTTCCTTCTACCTGTCTCTTCCATCCCTTTCTAAAAGGGCCTTCCTACGGCCAACACCTTAGTCTCGGGTCCTCCTGGCCATGCCTAGCCCGTCTTTCAGCCTCCAGGCTCTCTTTCCTTAACCACCTGAGGATTTCCTCAAATACCATTGTCAGTGTTTTCCCTCTATTCAAAACTTGGAAACTTCCCATTTTTCATTCAACCAACTCCAGATTCTCCAGTCTGATCCCATTTTACCTACTGTACCCACAAAGCTTGAAACTCCTTTATGATTTTCCCTCTGCTATGGCTGTATCTCCTTCCCCCACATCCCCAGCCACACACTGCTGTCATTTTTGTTCCTGCCCAGCCTGCGTCCCCTTCCCCAAGGTGACTCTCCACGCTGACCCCACCCTGGGGCTCTTTCTAGATGCAAAGACCTAGGTTGCAAATGCATCCCCCACCCCGCCTTCCACAGCGCTACCATCTCGGGAGGGTCTACCCCACCTTCCACAGCGCTGACACCATCTCGGGAGGGGGTCTGGATACCCATTCAGGGGTCCCTACTACATTGCTGGTGCGAGTGTAAATCACTTGGAAAACAATACTGCAAATCTTGGCAAACTGAATACCTGCATGTCCTAAACCCCAGCCGCTGCACTCCCAGCTTGATGCCCTAGAGGACTCGTGTACACACGAACCAGGGACAACAATGTTCCCAGCAGCCTTGTTTGTAACAGAAAAAATTTAAAACCACCCAAATGTCCACAACAGAATGGAGAAATTACATTCTTCCTCAAAATGAGACTATTATAATGTAGGGAAAATGAATAAATATAAGAACATAACATCACAATCACAAAATCAGATAAACAGAGCCAGGCACAGAAGACTAGGCACAAAAGGATATCCTTATAAAGCTCAAGAAAAGCAAAAAGAAACTGTATTTAGGAGCAGTGTGCGGGGAAACAAAAAAGGAAAAGACTAACACAAGGCCGGGTGCAGTGGCTCACACCTGTAATCCCAGCACTTTGGGAGGCCGAGGTGGGTGGATCACCTGAGGTTAGGAGTTCAAGACCAGCCTGGCCAACATAGTGAAACCCCTTCTCTACTAAAAATACAAAAAAAAATGGCTGGGCGCGGTGGTGGATGCCTGTAATCTCAGCTATTCGGGAGGCTGAGGCAGGAGAATCACTTGAACCCAGGAGGTGGACGTTGCAGTGAATCAAGATCACGCCATTGCACTCCAGCCTGGGTGACAAGAGCGAAACTCTCTCTCACACACACACACACACACACGACTAACACAATCTAGAGCAGTGGTTACCTTAGTGTAGTGGGGGAAGGAGAGGGAGGCATAGCTAAGGATACGGGACATGCTAGTGAATGTGAATCTGGGTTCATGATTTACACGTTACCTATAGGTGCATTATTTGTTGGCTGAAAAGGAAAGTTGGTGCCCTGCAAACAATCAGGGAATTTATAATCATTTCAAACTCACTGCCCACCCAATTGGATCCAGAGTGCAGAGTCATTAGTGGGCTCCTGACGAACGGCCGAGGCCCAGGACGGTGCTGGCCACCGGGACTGCTGCAAGGTCGGTGTGGAGCAACACACACAGGCCCCCAACCGTCTCTTACAAACTACCGACCGCTTAAAAACTTTGAGCCTGGATTATAGCCGAGATAAGCAATGAAATAAAAAATAATACATATTATACTGAGAGAGGGGCCTGGCTAAAAAAATCACACTAACAAAGTTGATAAAGTAATGAGTCCTTTACACTTTTGGTGGGTAAAGGCCTAAACTGGAAACACAAGCTCAAGGTTGACAAGGACTCTGCCTCATTGCTACCATAGCCTTTGGCACGCAGCCGAGCACTCAACTCACGGAGTACAGTCCCCCTTTCTCTAGTGGTCACGCAGATGACCTCTATATAAAGTTATTTGGGAGGCTGGGAACGGTGGCTCACGCCTGTAATCCCACCACTTTGGGAGGCAGAGGCAGGCAGATCACTTGAGGTCAGGAGTTCAAGACCAGCCTGGCCAACATGGTGAAACCCCGTTTCTACTAAAAATACAAAAGTTAGCTGGGCATGGTGGTGCACACCTGTAATCTCAGCTACTCAGGAGGCTGAGGCAGGAGAATCGCTTGAACCCGGGGAGGTGGAGTTTGCAGTGAGCTGAGATCGCACCACTGCACTCCAACCTGGGCGACAGAGCAAGACCCCGTCTCAGAAACAAAGAAGTTATCTGGGGGAAGAACTGAGGAACACCCAGATGGTAAATAACTTTGGGATTCACTGCCCACCCTGCAGGGAAATGGGTTGATTCTGACCCCAAGATAATTACATACATAAATACAATTTAAAAAAAAAATCACCATGTATGATGTCCTATCTCCACTTTTACAAAATTTACAATGAGGCACAATTCTTAAGCTGTTTTTCATTTTTTTATTGCTGTTAATTCAAGGAAAAAAGGTTGCATAAAATCCAATCTGTTCTAGAAATATAAGTGGCCTTTCCAGTACATAACATTTCAAATATCAAAGTATATGGTAAACATACAAATAAGGAGAAGGTAACATACCTCCTATGTACAGTACAGTATTTTAAATCATAAAATAAGCTCCATAAAGTACAACTGGCAAGTGATTCACAATGCGGCCCATACGTGGCTTATCAAAACTCTCACTTGAACAACTCAACTGCAGCTTAACAATTAATTTAATAATGTGGTCCAAAAATACCCAGATCAAATAAAATATATTTAATCAAAATAATTTCCTTTACTCCAACTTTCTTTCTAAATTAAAGCTTTCATCTACCCCTTCACACCCACCCCTTCCCCATAACTCCCACCCCTGAAAGAAAGTTTCAAAATGTACATTGGTGCTATAAATATAAATGCTACTTATGAAGCATGAAATTAAGCTTCTTTTTTCTTCAAGTTTTTTCTCTTGTCTAGCAATCTGTTAGGCTTCTGAAACAAGACCAAATGTTGACGTTCCTCTGCTGCATACCAACGTGACTCTACACAACAAAAATCCATCATTTCTGCTCTGTGCTGAGGAATGGAAAATGAAACCCCCAACCCCTTACCCCTAGGACTATACAGTGGAAGCTGTTCATTGCTGATGAATGCAGCAGTCACCAAAAAATACACCCAATCTTCCAGATAACCTCAGTGCACTTTAGGAAATCAAAAATTACCTGGAAGCAATTTAGTACATAGATTGGCTTTTTAAGAAAACTTTTCTTTTTTAAAAACAGCAGCATTAAACTTAGTGACATGACACCGACATGATTAATACCATCTTAACACACTCAGAATTCAGTCTTTCACATTATAATCAAGCATAGTGGTAAACTGTTATAAAAGTGACTTTGCTACGAGAGACAGGGAACAAATAACCTGACATGGTAGAAACCCATAGCTCTGTTCAGATTGCAATAAACCATACACATTTTAAACACAACGTAACACTGTAACAGTTGGTATAGGGAAAGAAGAAATCTTTACTCAAGTAGTGTCTCTTTGAGCACAACACGGTGGTAGACAAGTAAAACTGGCTGTAGACTTCCATTACAAACACAAGCACACAGAGAGCGACATTCACACCAGTGTGTTCACTTTGTGTCTCTCTGAAGCAACAGGCTAAAAAAGGATGATGGAAGTAAAAAGTTGGTTTCAGAAAAAGCTTTTTGTCCATTTCGTACGTCATATTTTTTCAGTTTCATATGGTTTAACTTCTTCCTCTCTCTTCCACTTATTTTCATTTTTATTTGGACAACAAGCACTGCATATATGTATTTACGTGACACTGTTTATTACATATATACACACTATTTTGGGAGTTTGATTCCTCCCATAAGATTAGGGTGAAACATTCTGCTCTTGGTTGATACGCAGAGCAGTTTACAAAAGTGGGGTGAATGCACTGCTGGCTGTTCCTGCTGCCGGCCAGGGGCAGAGTGAGGCTGGCTGGGGAGGAAAGTGTCGTTTAGGGTGAAAGTGAGAAAAGCTGGGAAGAAGCAAAATTCTTTTTTCAAAACCATATGACTGTCACCAGTGTTGTAAAAAAAAAAAAAGGTCAAATACACAGTTTTAAAGATTCAGTAAACATTGCACACAGCAAGTATTCAGTGTAAAAAAAAAGCACGCACCAACATTTTCCTTTCGATAGTCTGTCTGAGGGTTTAAATTACATGTATCATACATAGAAGCCTGTTGTTGAACCAGGAGACCAGAGGCTCAAAAGCATTGCATTCTTTCTTGTTTTGGACATTGGTACAAGAGAAATGAAAAATCCCAACTGCATAGAAATCTAGGAAATGTATAGACAAAGAAACAAAATACCTTTCCTTTCCTCCCCTCCACACCCCATGACTCCCCACACTTGAGTGTATTAAGTAGGCAAGCTTTACTCGTTTCAGTCTGCAGAATCCAACGTATCATTAGAAGGGGGGAGGGGAGGTGCGTATCTCAGTCTGTAAGTGCCTAAAATGGGAAAGACAGAACTAAGTCACCGCTTACAAGGAAACGTCATCACAAACCACTATTACAAGCTACCACACGGACATGCTCTCCACAAGGCACCTTCGTCAGCTCTAGTGCCACTCCAAATGGCCAATCCGCTCACTTTAAGCAGCAATGTAAAGTTTGTGCTTTGAATTCAATCTAAAAGCTATCAAACTTCTCTTTCTTTAAGAATGCCAAGTGAATACATTCCCAATTTAAGACTTTTTTTGTTTCTGGGTAAGATTTGGCAAAACGACAAAGGCCAAATGCATGTGAAAATAACAGTTTGAAGTCGACACAAAATTTGGTATCTTATTCAAACATAGGTATGACCATTTTCTTCTTTCTGGTGGTAGTAATATTAAACTTCGTTCAAATTCCTTTACTCTCAAATCAAAATAGTGCTGAACTATTTTGTTCCTGTAAAATGCAACAGAATCTTGGACCTTGTTTCTGGTTTTTTTTTTAAACTTTTGCTGGGAAGGAAAAGGGCAGCATGGGGAGATAGGCCTGAGGCATCTGGTTATGCAGATATACTAAATAGTTACTCAAAACCTAATGTCAGATGACTAGATTACTTCCTAGGTTTTCAATATTTAAAAATTTTGCTTACTCTATGTAACAGGATTGTAGCTTAAAAAAAAAAAAAGGTGCTGCAAGCAAGAGATTTAACATTACAGAATGCAAATTCCCATCACACTCCTTCAAAAGGGCCTTTAGAGTTTATTCCTTAATTAGAAACTGAATTCCTCTGAACTTCCTTGTGCTCTGTGTGACCTGGGTCTACACTAGGTTTTTCCAGTTGCATTTTATGATCTGTCACTGAAAACACAATATCCATAAATGAAAACACAAACAGATCTTTCTGCTACGACAGAATCCCATGATCAATAAGGAAAGGAAGGAGAAACGGGTCAACTCAAAAGCAAGTCCTCTGGGAGTTACTGTGATTACCTTGTTGATTGGCCTCCATGGACGACTGCTTACAGTCCTGTGCATAGTGTCCGCTTACACCGCAATTGTAACATGAGACATTCCCGTTCTTCTTGGGCCCCGAACCACTGGTGTTGGCAACTACATTAGGTGCTGGATATACAGGATAGAATCTCCCAAATCCTGCCATCTGCTGCATGCCATAGTTGGCTTGGCTCCCCATGACTGGGTCATGTACCAGTCCATTTGCATATGGAGTCTGAGGCAGAAAAAAAGGAAGTTGGTTTCCATTGCTCTGATGTGCTTGGTTGAGGTAGCTGCCATTGCAAATGGATGGCAGAGTAAAGAATGAAGGGACTCGGTACATTGGTCCAGGCATTGGATTAGGATAATAGTAACTATTTAGCTGAAGGTTTCCATTGGTCCCACAGCTGCACCTTCGCCCACAAGAACCACAAGGACCCGAGCCCATCTGCTGTGGTGGCCCTACTGTCCCATTAGCGTTCGTGTTCCCCACAGCACTGATGTAAGACGTGCTGTCACTCTGCGCGGTACTGTGTGTCAAGGCAGGGCTCGGGCTCGGGGCAGGGCCTGGGGTGTGGGTAGGAACCGCGGGAGGTACAGTCGCCTGGGCCTGGCTGATGCCTGCGCTCGCTGGCTGGGGAGAAGTTGCTGCTGTGCTGAGCACACTGGAGTTCTGGCTGGGTAACACGCCGGCAGCAAGGGGAGAGCCCGGTAAGGGGTAGGAAGCTGGTGGCTGAGCAGCTGAGAGGCCAGCTGCTGGAAGAACTACCTTCACATTGGTAGGCTGAGGGACTGTCCCTGTGTTTCCCTCAATTTGAGGCACCATTTGATTGAGTCCTACCACTTGGGATGCAGATTTTGTGATGGGGTCCGTGGTAGCAACAGGAGAGCCTGGGAAACTACCTGGGTTATGGATAGGAATAAAGGCAGTGTTTGGTGATCCGATGCTCAGACTTCCGGGTGGCTGTTGTGGGATGTTAACTGTGCAGCTCTCAGAAGATCCCTGTGGTGGTGGCAACTTTAGCCTCTGAACTGTTAGATGCAAAGCGGGAGTACTACTATGTGGAAGGAAGGTTGATGGAATAGGTAAAGGGGAAGCCAGTAACTCGAGGTGCTTTTCTGATTCTGCAGTGGAAGCTGCTGGCCCTAGTATTCCAACGGGGGTTGAATTTGCGGACTCTCTTATTGCAGAAATAGCAACAGGACTAGGAACAAGCATCCCTATGGTTTTGCCATCAGTGGGTTTGGGTGCAGGAACGACGACGTCAGACTTCTGGGCACCATTGTGCATGACACAGTGTAAAGTTGGCATAAAAGAAATATGCTGATACTTGGGTGAGTTTAAGGGATCTTCTAAAAGGTTTCCATTCTCATTTCCTAGTGGAGCAATCTGAACAGGTGGCTTGACAGTGACAGTCTGGTTGACGGAACCATAACCTGTAAACCTAGTTGTTGATGGATTCCCAGAATCCTCAGAATTGCTGTCTGTGTCTAAAGAAAGCAAACATAAAGAGATATTAACACGAGCATAACTCCCATCTTTCTTGCTAGAAATAAACATTAAGTATATCTCAAAAGTCAGTCAAGTTTGGAAAGTGTCCCTCTGTGATGTCTCCTGACTGTCCGAGCTGACCTCCCTTTAACTTTTGGCTTCCTATGGGTCATCATTAGATCAATGCTTTATTTTAAAAATATGGGGATATAAACAGAAAAACAAAACGTAAAAGGTGAGTTGGAGACTGAATGAAACGCAGTATAAAGCACAGAGATTTATGTACCACCACCTTTGTTCTGAGAACAGCATCAGACACTCTTAACCTTAATAAACTTCAGGTAATCCACTTGGTTTTTATTCTGCACTGCCAACCCAAGTTCTTCAATTTGTCTCAGATAAATGATATAATTTCAAGGAGCTCAGTCAAGACAATATTTAACTCAAATATCTAGAGGTAGGGAACAGAAAAGGTTTTGTTTTTTTAGAATGGAGTCAATATTCTTAATACTAAATATTTCAATGGGGGAGGAAAATTTAAAGCTACTATTAATCATAAAACAAATATGCTAGAACACAAGAAACAGAGGAATAGGAGAGTGTGGCAATTTCTCCAAAATCAAAACAGCAAATACAAACAACACTGCATCGGCTACTACTCCTGCATCAGCTTACGCCTGTGTACAGAAATAGTGTTGACCTAGCCTTCAGGGGATGTCCTGACTTTTGGTATAAAGGGGACAAGGATAAAATCTGATTCACAATGTTTAAACATCATAGACCCAGACACTGTATTGATGTATACACAGACCATTCCATTAGAATGTAGTGCCTATTTAAAAATCTTTCTGCTTGTATGGATAAGCTGAATTGCACTAGGTACTTAAAATATTTGTATTCATTAAGGTACGAACTGGCTATATTCAGCTTAAGATGCTAAAAAGTTTTCAAACAGAACACTAAAAACAAATTCATCTTCCTGAAGAAAGATTAAATGAAAGCTACTTATTGACACAAGCATATCAAGTGTTACTAATTCAATTGTTTTAATTTATATTAGAAGAAACTCAAAGAGTGAATGGTTCTAGCATAAACTTCCCTTAATAGATTAATAATTGGGGTATTTCTTGCTAAACTTTGCAAAATAAAAACTATCCCCAAATCCTAACTTATTGAAGGCATTGTATCTGTACCATCACACCAGTGCAGAATCAAAGATAAAAATGTTAAGTCTAAAAGAAGCAGAAACATTTTTAAAGAAGTCAGTTAAATTTCTATGTGTTTAATAGCAAATGGCCTCATGATTTTTAATGTTCCCAATCGGTTTTCTAAGCATCCTGAGACTCCTCTAGACATGTTGGGACATGTCTCGCCCTTTTGTGCACTGATTTGGGAAAGTGTAAAGCCTCAAACAGAATACCATCACTACCCAGGAGAGCAACAGCAAAGCCACCCACACTCTTTTCAAAGTAGCCTTTTCATCCACCGAGAATTCTAAAAATGATCAAAGCTCTCTACCATAATGGATATTTTCCTTGGGTGAAGACAGCCCTAAGCCGTTCTTTCATATTCAGTAACAGCCTATTTGAAAAAAGCCAAGTTCCTCAACACAGGCCTCCAACTTATGCTATTTGATGGCAGAAGAGGGATGCTGCCATTACCCAAGTGTACAGATGTAAACTAACACTTCAGACAACAAGGCCAAATCTGCAGTGTGAGCCACTGCACATCCTAGAGAATCAAGCATAAATGTACAATGAAACATACTGAAAAAGTTTGTCTATTCTAGGTAAGGCATAAAAATCCTCTCATTTAATGCTGGGCACAGTGGCTCATGCTTATAATCTCAACGTTTTGGGAGGCCAAGGTAGGAGGATCACTTGAGCCAGGAGTCCAAGACCAGCCTGGGCAACACAGCAAGACTCTGTCTCATAAATTTAAAAAAAAAAAAAAAAAAGAAGAAGAACAAAAAAATCCTCTCATTTAAGCTTCACAATAGCTCGGTGAAAGGTGGTTTTCATTTTTTTTTTCTTTCACAAGGAAACTGCAGATCAGAAGTACAGTGTTGCCTCAGGTTAGAAGAACTGGTGGTACAGTAACTATGCTACATTTGGTATGACTACAAAGTCACTGCAAAGTAAAGACTGACTTTAATTGTATGTGATGTAGCAACACCATAGCATAGCTCCCTAAGACACAGCCTGATACCACAACACAAAAAGAAGCTAAGGTCCCAGAGAGCTGCAGACTGTCCAGGAAGAAACCACACTTGGCTGAAACAATATGTGGTAAGAATCTTAATCTGTAGGTGGACCACGAGAAGTAACCTGATACTGCCCACCAGCATGAGTCCACCTTGTAACCAAGGTGTTACCAATCAGATGTTGTCATCATGCATTCAACATACACATTTTAAAGGAGACCTCACCTCCAGACCAGAATGGTAGAATAAGACCTCTAATAAGCCACTCTTTCATAAAAGCAAGGAAAACCCTAGCAAAAACTGTCAAATAACCAACTTTTTCAAAATTCTGGAAATTAAAGGCTTACAACACTCTGAGAAGTGTTTATTCAAGAAAAATAGCTCAATCTGTAAGAACAGAAAACCTCAAGGCATTTTCTCCTTGTCCTACTTCCACTCCCCCTTTCTCCAGCTCTAAAACAGACCTGTAAATGACTTGTCCCTCAATTTCTGAAATCAGTGCAAACTCTCTCTCTTCAGTAGTAGCTACAAAACCCAGCAGCCATTAGGAGTATGGGTCTGGAGTTCCCCAAAAGCCCCACCACCAAACTGTCACCATTTGACTGTCCAGCAGCGAGTGCTCACTCTGCATTATAGCCTCTTACCCACAGGACATTTGTCATAATTAGTCAGAAGCAACTGTTTAACGATGTATACTAGCTGGGGCTAAGAAGAGCTAACCAGAAAACTTAAAATGAAAAACTGGGGAATAAGATGGTTACAGGAGGCTTCAAAAAGCTTTAATATATTCCTGGGAACCTAAAAGGTTTTGCTCACGCCTATAGTTATATGCCCTCCCAAGGCAGACCTGAGAAGGCCCTAAGCAATCACTGCTGGCTGATTTTAAGCCTCTGTGCACGGAGGAACTGAAGACATAATACACAGAGAAAACAACAAAATGGCAGATGTAAAACCTACCTTATTAGTAATTACATTAAATGTAAATGGACAAATAGCAGAGATCGGCAGAATGAATAAAAAACCATAATCTAACTATATGTTGTCTACAACAGACACATTTTGTATTTAAAGACACAACAAATAGGTTTAAAGTAAAAGGATAGAAAACGAAACACTGTGCAAGCAGTACCTAGAAAAATGCTGGATTGACTATACTATTATCAGACAAAATAGACTTTAAGACAAAAATTGTTAGTAGAGACAAAGGATATCCTAAAATGGTAAAAGGGTCCATCGAGAGGATGTCAAGAGCATAAACATACATATGCATCTAACAACACACGCATTTTCCTTCTTTCTGCACTAACTCTACCTCATTATGATCCTGTCTTCATCCTATTTAACTTCATATGCAGTGAAATATGTTTACCAAATTAACATTGCTAGGAATTTCTAAGGCAATTATCTATATGATGCCCTTTATATCAATTTTACATTTAAAATCAGTTAATGGCATTTATAGGATCATAAAATTCCTTGTTTGACTTTGACATGAAGAAACAACACACATTTCCCTCCACTCCCCCACCCTCGCCATGCCAACAATACTCCCATTTCAAAGAGCAAACCTCTGTCTTTCTCTTCTTCACTTTCAAAACTTTCTCTTCCATCGTGTCGGGGACTAGATGGAGAACTGTAACTCTCTGAAGATGTTTCTCCACATGTGTCATGTCCAGAGCCAATGTCCAAATTCACATCTAAAAATAACAACACTGTTAAAAAAATCATATTAAGTCATTTTAAATTAATTTCTAAGTTGAATCATTAGAAATTAATTTTAGCTCTAAATATTTTCTTCAGTTTCCCCACAATCATCTAAAAAAGCTTGTCCTTGATATAAACTGATTAAATTATAATTTTAATAGATAATGCTTGATAAATATATTTTTAAAACAATGCACAGAATAAGTCATTCTTACTGACTTCAAAGAAAAAAAGAGTTAAGGTTGGTTGCAGGGTCTGTCCAATATCACTTTGAGCTACTTTCTAAGTCTAGATATTTTAACTCCTCAGAGCTTGCTGGAATATTCATTCTTTAAAAGAATTCAAGAAAAGGGCTGCCAAAATGCCTACTCAATAACAATTACTTGGAGTATTTAAAATAATAAAATGCTTCCCATCTAGTAGACTGAGTAATATCTTGAGTTCTGCCAAGTTCAAGCTTATACTAAGGTAGTATGAGGTGGTGACAGGACCTGCCATGACCAACTAGCTGTATCTGTTTTGAGCACATAAGGAGGGACTATTGTTGTATCTAGTATTGGACAAGAGATACACACTGTGGATTTTTTTTTTCCTATAGTGCCCCTGACTTAGGGAAATATTATCTTATCTCTGTAAACCCAGTAGCTAGCATAATTCTGCCTTACAGCAAGCATTCAACATATCTTTGGTATATAAATCCCCAAATCAGGGATTCCAGAGGGCTCTTAAGAACTGTAGATTACTGAATCATTTCTGTGGCAACCGGTAGAACCAGTAAAAGATAATGCATATTAATTGCCTGGGCAAAATATGTGTCAGAGAAAAGGCACAATTTGCATAATGAGCAATTCAGGCGGCTAACCTGTGGCTTTTGGCTGGGATAAACTTGTAACAGCGCTAAAACTGTTAAACATGAGCTCAGTCACGCAAATGTGAGATGAATATTGAAGAAAAATAAAGTCATTAGGAATGCTGATGTTGCTAAATTCCTTCTGAGTAATAAATGTCAAACTTCCAAGGGAAAACTGCACAAAATCATATGAGTCTACAAGGAAAGTGGCAGAGGAGTTCCTAGGCAAGTAATAATTTCACAGAAAAGTAACATGGAGGAAACCTACACAGTAATAGGCCCTGAATGACCCATCAGTAAGGCGACTAAAGGGATGCAAGTCAACACCAATGGCTGCTTGAAGACAAACTAATGGACCATAGTGGCCAAACAAGTTGTCATTAAATTGGACTAATGATGAAACCTATAGAACTTGCATGGAAGTCTTGCATATAAATATCTCAACCAGCATATAACAAAATGAACAATCCAAGATGAAGAGAATCAAAGATTTGGGGATATTCTCAAACTAGAAATGGACTGGAAAGGAACCTCGGGGTAGCGTTCATCAAAACACAGACAGTGAAACTACAGTAGACTACAGTTCAAAGAGCAAATTTCAGAGTATGTTTTTAAAAAAAGCAGCTACCTCTCCAAAGGGTGTAATTTACAAAACTATTTTTATTTACACTGTGCAAGCTGGTGAATATTCTAATCAACTGCCACATACAAAACCGCAGCTTCCAAAGAACTGAATACATAAATCTAAATCTATACTAAACAATCTTTTTTTGATAATTCAGAAGGTACTTCAGAATTGTGTAATACCTCAAGAACTTTAATAATCAGAAATTATGTGATCCTCTAGAGATTCAGGGGATGTGGAAAGTGAAGCCAGACCAATTATGAAAAAGGATACTCCACAAATTGCCCTTTTAAAAAGACACACAAACTTTGAATTTGTCATGTCTCAATGATAAAGGGTCTTGTACATAATAAAGATGACAAAAACAAAATTTAAAACAGAAACCACTATTCTAACACTAAAAATACCGGTTACTGGTAATTATAAACAACAGAAGTCTGTTACAGAGTTAAGACCCATTTAGATAAATCATAGGCAATAGAACCACATATTTCACCTGCGATATTAAAGGAAGCTAGAGACCTAAATCTTTTACAAGAAACTGAGAGATCAACCATCTCATTTCCCTCTAGACTTTTTGGTGCCACAATTGGCAATAGAAGAGTGGGGTGGAGGAAACACTGGGCAATAAACTACAATGATGGGCATTTTTTTTTTTTTTTTTGAGACGGAGTCTCATTCTGTTGCCCCGGCTGGAGTGCAGTGGCGCAATCTCGGCTCTCTGCAACCTCCACGTCTCGAGTTCAAGTGATTCTCCTGCCTCAGTCTCCCGAGTAGCTGGGACTACAAGTGTGCGCCACCACACCTCGCTAATTTTTATATTTTTAGTAGAGACAGGGTTTCACCATGATGGCCGGGCTGGTCTCAAACTCCTGACCTCAAGTGATCCAGCGGCCCTGGCCTCCGAAGTGCTGGGATTACAGGCGTGAGCCACCGTGCCTGGCCAAGGTGAGCATTCTTAACGCTCTATACGCACCTCTTCAGAAGACAGACAGAAAGCTTGGGTTTTAACAGAAAAGACACTCCAACAACACAGACAACTGATGGCACTGACTGCGTCGTGGCAGGAGCCAGCATGGAGGAGGGCTGAGCGCCATCTTTGTTTCCTTTTGAAATTCTAAGCTACATAACTGTATAACATAACATAACTCAAAACAGAAGTTAAAATTTACATTTAATAATAAACTTTTAGGCTGGGCGCAGTGGCTCACACCTGTAATCCCAGCACTTTGGGAGGCTGAGGTGGGCGGATCACGAGATCAGGAGATAGAGATCAACTTGGCTAACACAGTGAAACCCTGTCTCTATTTATGTTATGTAAAAACACACAAAAAAATTAGCCAGGCATGGTGGTGGGAGCCTGCAGTCCCAGCTGCTTGGGAGGCTGAGGCAGGAGAATGGCGTGAACCCGGGAGGTGGAGCTTGCAGTGAGCCGAGATCGCACCACTGCACTCCAGCCTCGGGGACACAGCGAGACTCCATCTCAAAAATAAATAAATAAATAAAATAAAATAATAAACTTTTAAGAAGTAAAATACAAATCTTAAGCTAAAACGTATTATTATTTAAAGATCCAAACAACCTGAAAGACTCAGTATTTTCAGCTTCAAGACAATGTCTCTCCAATTTATGACATGAGCTATTGTTCCATAAACAAATCCTTGCGCACGTACTGAGTTTACTGAATGCTTAAAGACAATTCTTCCTTGGTGCCTTAATATTTCAAAGAAAAATTAATACACCAAGGGTTTTTTTAAAAGTTGGAATTGGCATATATCTGTGCTGCATTCGACATCAATGAGACAAGCTGTACAAAAAATATTTCATTCACAGTCATTCTATAAATGAAAATACATACAAATCGGTGACAGATACAGAGGAGAAAATAGATAAAACTGAACTTAAATATGCTGAGGTTATTTTCATAATACTTGAAAATTAAGGAAAAAAATGAATGAGAGTTTGTGATGCTGTTACAAAGTTCTTAACCTATACAACGTATGTTTCCCTCTAATTTATTACAACAGGGAAAAGGAACTAAATTGCTGCACTGAACACCTAGGTACTTGGAACTAGGAAAATGCTCTTCATGTTTTTACATGTAATTCCTACAATCTGCTCAAGCAAGCATTACTCCTGTTTTACAAATGAGCAAACAAACGCGTCAGAGAGGTTGCATGCTTAAAAAACTGGGGGAGCACAACACTCAAACCCATAGCTGTCTCTGACCAAAGTCCATGTGCTTCTCCTCTGGAAATGGGCTAACACGGAAAAAACAGCTGCAAACTTCTTTAGTGAGCAGTAGTTCCCAAACACTGTGAGACAAGAGACAGAGTGATCTTATGGAGGGCAGGAATTTCATTCAGAAAATGGTATTTTAGAAAACAAACATGGCAGCAATATGGAAAATGAACTAGAAAGAGAAGGAACAGAGACAGGGAGGGCCGTCAGAATCAATCTCCAAATGTCCACCGACAGACTTCTGTCTTCCGCATTTAGTGTTTTCCTCCTCTGTTATGCTGCCATCACCACCAGAGGGAACCTCAGCGACAGTAAAGTGTTACATGATCCTTCTACAGACAAGATGGGTTTTGTCCATGTTATTTTACCCCCACTTCCAGTGATTCAATGAGTTGGCCAGATGATGTTATTTTTTAATTTATTATTATTTTTTGAGATGGAGTTTCACTCTTGTTGCCCAGGCTGGAGTGCAATGGCGCAGTCTTGGCTCACTGCAACCTCCACTTCCCGGGTTCAGGCAACTCTCCTGCCTTAGCCTCCCCAGTAGCTGGGATTACAGGCGCCCACCACCACGCCCAGTTAATTTTTGTATATTTAGTAGAGACAGGATTTCATCATGTTGGCCAGGCTGGTCTTGAGCTCCTGACCTCAGGTGATTCGCTCACCTTGGCCTCTCAAAGTGCTGGGATTATAGGTGTGAGCCACCGTGTCTGGCCCAGATGATTTTAGATTCGAAAGGTAACCATTTTTCTTTCATCACTATTCAGTCTTTCTATACAAATATACAGTTTAAAAACATACTCAAAACTTTTAAGAAATTGATTCTGGTTATTCGTATTACATCACAACTGAATGTACTAATATTAGAATAACATTTAAATTAAAATATCACATTTGTGGGATCACTACATAAATGTGTCAGGGGCATCCAGGGATAAAACATTTTTCTAGAGGTCTGCGTGCTCTTATTCTTTTTTAATTGTTATAATTAATAGTAAAGATAAACAAAATCATTGAAGCTATAGAAGGGCACTTCTCAAGTCAAATGAACCTTGAACCTAAAAATAAAGGAACCTTAATATAATGGTGGGTAAATGGAAGCCATATAAATCTAGCATAACAAAAATTTGAGGGTTGACATTCCCTTAAAGCCTCATAAACCTTCGTAAAGGATGGTTATTAAATCATGAAGAAGTCAACAGTATTCTAAAAAATGACTTTACATAAAAACACTCTCATGAATGACTGGCAAAGCCACAGGAGAGATCCCCCATGGCCTTGGGAAATGTCTCCTGAGTCGGGACTGGCTGGAAAAGGACAACCTGGGAGACTCCTGCTGCCAGAAGGGAGAGGCAGGTGAGAATAACAGAGGCAAAGGCAATCTTCACCCCCTGGCTGGTATGTATTCCCTAAATTAACTCTACTGATTTCGCAACTGTTTAATTTGGAAATTGCTGTACATATCAACACAAGGTAAAATTAATAGTAATAGGATTTGACATGACAGCTCAGTATCTATTAATACAGTAAGTATCATGCTGAATATATTTAGGTGAGGGGTATTTGAAACAAAAATAATCTTCTTACCTTTCACAGCACCACCATGGGCATGCTGAGGAGTGGAGAGTCTAATACCATTTATTCTACTATTCAATCTGTTGTCAGTTTTCTTAATTTTCTCCCTAAACCAAATGAACACATTGCCAACATTTTTATAAGGTTATCTACCAAACACATTCAGTACAGTATTGACCAAATTCCCTTCAAGATTCTTTAGAGTTAATTTTTTTTAGTAAGGAATAATCTACATACAATTAAGATTCGCCCTTCAGTAAAGTTCTGAGAGTTTTACCCCTCCAAACTGAATGCAATATTTGACAGTAGCTTTATCACCTGCATATATTAATATTTTGAATCAAAAGAGTAAAACCCACAATTAAAAATATAAAGAAAACTAACTTAAAAAATACTATGTTGTATACTATCATAAACTAAACAGGCCTATTATCAAAGGCTATATGCTGTCTTTCCTTAAATTGAACCTACTTTTCTGTTTGTGGCTTTCCTTTCTTCTTATTTATTGAAGATAAACTCCGTTTTTCAGCAGAATGCTAGCAGAAAGAAAAAAAGACAAATCAGACAAAAGCTAAACCTAAACCATACTGACATTTTTACTCTGATAATAAACATTAAAATGATAAATTCTCAGTTGTCTATTCTAACAAGTGTTGATTTCCAACCTATTTTTGAAGTTTCCCACCTGAACCACTAAAATTTACATATTCTGTGACAATTACTTATATATTTTCCTCATGATTAATACAATATTGTTTTCTATTTTTCTTTTAAAATGGACCTACATTCTTTTTTCTGACTATAAAATGAAACACAACGAAGTGACTGGCACTTGCTGTAGGTTTACTTCTATTCAAGTACAATTCGATAAAACTGCCAACACTTAATTATGTCAACTCTAAGAAGAGAGGGTGCAGGTACTGGAGTGCGAGAGAGAAAGTAAACTCAGAGGAGCTTTGAAAATAGGTCCTTAATTATGACTGAAACTATTTACAATTTCTCAGAATATGCGTTAATGCATAAAAACACATTCCAAGAAGAGTTAACATTTGGATCTGAGCGTTGGCCAGAAACAACATCAGGTTAATGAACCAATTTTCTAGACAGAAGTTTCATTCCATACTTGTAACATATACATAGGGACCTGTGAGGCCATGACACTAAACATACTTAAGAGCATTCTGCTTTCTGATCACACCCAAATCTTAAGAAAGCAAACATCTCCTAATGCATTCTGAAGTGTCAGTAAACTGACCCAGATATTCATGAAGAAAGGTCAGTTGGAAAATTTACATCCAAATAGCAAGGCAGTGATTGAAATGTGAATCCTTCTTTCAATTCTTTCAAGACCAAAAAATTTTGGCATAACAATCTAACGTACACCTTGTTAAACAGTGAAGGTATTATTTTTAAAATTTTTATTTTGTTTTAAATTTATTTTTTAGAGACAGGGTCTTACTCTGTTGCCCAGGCAGAAGTGCAGTGGTGTGATCATGGCTCACAGCAGCCTTGAACTCCTGGGCTCAGGTGATCCTCCTGCCTCAGCCTCCCGAGTAGCTGAGATTACAGGTGTGCACTGCCACACTCAGCTAATTTTTAAATTTTTTATACAGATAGGGTTTCACCATGTTGCCGAGGCTGGTCAAATGTGTGGCTTCAAGCAATCCTCCTGCCTTAGCCTCCCAAAGTGCTGGGATTAGAAGCGGGACCCATGGTGCCTGGCAAGGTGTCATATTAAAGTGTACTAATCTTACACAAGCAATAAAAGTTATCTAAATACACATTTTCAAGTCTCAGAAGAGCTTAGATCATATATAAATATAAAGTCTAAAACTTAAACATTCCTTCATTTCTTCTTACCAGATTACTATCTGACTGAAAGCTTACAGAACTTAATTATTTTCTTGTAGAGTAGCAATGCTTTAACTATATAGGTCCAAAACAAACTCCCCCCACACCTGGTCAGCTGAGGTCACACAGTGCTCTGGGTGCTGAATGGTGGTACAGCTTTGCTTCCTCCAATCCACAATTCCATTCTGTTCAGAATATTGCATGGTAAGCCCATCCAGTGGAGAACAACTTGTACCAATATTGCTGCCAAAGAAAAGTTTCTGAAAGTGTGAAAATCTGCCCTCAATAGTAACCTGCTATTTCATTTCAATGAAGAAGTTACAGTAACCCTTTTTTCAATACATTAGTTTCTTCACAGAATGCCTAATGATAGGTCTAAGAAAAAAAAAGTATACTATGAGAAATAAACCACTACACATCTATTTATCATTAATACCTGTCTCTAAAAAGAGTAGTAACAGCTGCACACTCTGCTTTTAGACACTGCGTGATGGTGATCATCATACACTGCTTATTACAGTTGGGACAGAGAGGCTTACACAATCCGCATCTTGAGAGCACTGCTGTCATGAGTACTTAAGTAACTGAGTACATGAAGGGACAGGATAATGAGAACAAAAAACCAAAGAAACAGACAAGAGAAATAGGCCCCAGCAGAATTCAGATGATAAACTTATTGGACATGGACTTTCAGATAACAGTGCTTAACACGGTCGACAAATATAATACTGAGGATTTTGGAAGAGAAATTTGGAGAAGAAAAAAAAATGTAAATTATAGAACTACAAAATAAACTAATATTACAAACTCAACAAATGGGAAATAGATGGAGAAAATTAGTCAACAGGAAACAGATGAAGAAAACCAATGAAGAAAACATTGGTCAGAAGAAAACAGATTAAAGCACTGAGAGTGAAAAAAATGTGAAAAACAAAAAAGGCTTAAAAGACATGAGATGGCAAGGCACGGTGGCTCACATCTATAATCCCAGCACTTTGGGAGGCTGAGGCGGGTGAATCACCTGAAGTCAGCAGTTCAAGACCATCCTGGCCAACATAGTGAAACTCGGTCTCTACTAAAAATACAAAAAAATTTAGCCAGGTGTGATGACAGGCACCTGTAGTCCCAGGTACTTGGGAGGCTGAAGCAGGAGAATCACTTGAACCCGGGAGGCGGAGGGTTGCACTGAGCTGAGACCGTGCCACTTCACTCCAGCCTGGATGACAGAGCAAGAGTCCATCTCAAAAAACAAACAAACAAACAAAAAATGGGACATGGTAAAAAATCTAACATACAAGGATTTGAAGTCTTGGAAGAGGGAACAAGAGAAAAGCGGAGAAGAAATATTTGAAGAAGTAAAAGCTAGTTTTCTAAAATCAAAAGACATCAAGCTACAGATTCAAGAATTCATGCAAAGGAAGCTAGGAAAACTGCTGAAAACCAGACAACAACAAAACCTTAAAAGCAACCAGAGGGAAATGCATATTATCTTCAAAAGAGCAGCAGTAAGACCGACTGAAACTCTGGATGTCAGATGACTTAAGTGTGAGTTCCTCTCAAATGAAGACTCCAGAATAACAGAGTTTATTTGTGAAAAGATCCCAAAAAGCAGGAGCAAGGGAGTGGAGAGAATGAAATGGCAAAGGACTGCAATGAAGAGTCCACAGTGGAGGCTGGAAGCATCAGCAGCTCCGAGCCTCTGGTCCCTCCCAGAATGACAGACCCAAAAA
The DNA here is from genome assembly GCF_037993035.2 of Macaca fascicularis. Classification (NCBI taxonomy): domain Eukaryota; kingdom Metazoa; phylum Chordata; class Mammalia; order Primates; family Cercopithecidae; genus Macaca; species Macaca fascicularis. Next base: position 18,281,397 of record NC_088392.1, read on the forward strand.
GGATTGAGGCAGCCTCCTCTGTGAGCAGCCAAGGCCCTGAGGTGGAACATGGAAAGTCACGGCTCCTACTTGAAGAGCAGAGTGCTAACATGGTATGAGTCAGAAATCACACAGATGGCTTTATGTGATCTGCAGGAGAAACTGGAGGTGAGCAGAGAGAATAAGATGCAAGGAAATAAAGGGAGAACCAGAAGATGAGGAAGCTATACTTTCAAAAAGCTCATGGAAAATAACTGCCCAATTAGAATCCCACATGTGGCAAGAGTATCTTTTAAAAATGAAGGCAAAATAAACATTTTTTTCCAGATAAAAATGTAAGTACATTCATCACTGGCTGATGTGACTATAGGAAATACTCAAGTGTTCTTCAGTTGGAAGGAAAATGATCACAGGTGGATGCTCAGAGACACAGGAAGGAATGAGTACACAAACACTACAAAAAGGTTTCATGGGGTTTAAAATTATACAGAGAATTAAAATGTATGACAGCCATGGCTTACAAGTTAGGGGGAAATAAATGATGTTACAGTAATCTAAGGTCCTCAAATTGTTTGGGACCAGTACAAGCACAAATATCCCACTTTAATAAGTCAAAGATACGTAATATAATCTCTAGGGTAACCACTAGAAGAATTTAAAAACATTGTAAAACTATCAAGGCTAACAGGGAAAAAAAAAAAAAGTAGAGACGAAAAACAACTCAAAAGGAGGCAAAAAAAAAAAAAGTGAGAAAAGGAAACAGAAAAAGTGGAGAAATAAAAAGCAAATAGCAAAATGACAGAATTATAGCCAAATACATCAGAAATTTAATTAAAATGTACCAAAGCACTTTTTGTTTTAGAAAAAGGATACTTACTTCACAATGGGATTTTTCCCAGTATGCTTCTTGTGGATTATGGTGTGCTGCAATACATCTAGGAGAGAGGAAAAAGTAACTTATTAAATTAAATGCTGCAGCAAAAACCAACAGTAGGATGCTACTAGTCTGTATGATCATAACCACTGGTGACAGACTGTATGAAGCACTTCTAAGCATTTCTCAACAAAGAAGATATCTTAAGCAAATTTTTCAAAAACACAGTAAACTCTGAATTACCTTTTATATCCTCTCAAATGTCTTCCACCTAAGAGCAAATCAATCTTGTTCAAAACTATGAAAGTCTATTATGAGCATGTCCCTACAAAACTAAAACATCCAATTTCAGATAGAACTTTTTAACCATTAAAAAATGAAGAGTTTCAAACATTCAAACCTGTATTTGTTAATATAACAAATGCCCAGGTACACCACCCTCCAGACTGCTCCATATTTGCCTCTTTTAAGAAACAGAGTATCGGCTGGGCGCAGTGGCTCAAGCCTGTAATCCCAGCACTTTGGGAGGCCGAGACGGGCGGATCACGAGGTCGGGAGATCGAGACCATCCTGGCTAACACGGTGAAACCCCGTCTCTACTAAAAAAATACAAAAAACTAGCCAGGCGAGGTGGCGGGCGCCTGTAGTCCCAGCTACTCGGGAGGCTGAGGCAGGAGAATGGCGTGAACCCGGGAGGCGGAGCTTGCAGTGAGCTGAGATCCGGCCACTGCACTCCAGCCTGGGCGACAGAGCGAGACTCTGTCTCAAAAAAAAAAAAAAAAAAAAAGAAACAGAGTATCACAGGAATGACTGAAGTCTTCCTCCATTCCATTCCCCCCTCATCTCTCTAGAGACTAACTAGTACCTTACTTGTTGAAACATTCTAGTTTAAGTTCTAACTATCCATATATGTGTGATCATAAACACATTAGCTGTTACATGTTTCAATACACAACTGTCCTTCAGTATTTGCATGTAATCTATGCACATCCTCCTGTATACTTTAAATCATCTCTAGATTACTTATAATACCTAATACAATGTAAACGCTATCCAAATCGTTGTTACCCTATATGGTTTAGAGAATAATGACAAGAAAAAGAATTTTTTCCCCCAAATACTTTCAGCTCACAGTTGGTTAAACCCACCAACGCAGAGATGGAGAGCCAACTGTACTATAAATATCCTTTATTTTAATTGCTACCTAGTACAAAGACATTATATTTATTTATAACTTTATTAACATTTGAAATTGTTCATGCAATTTGCTGGTATTTGCCCTTGCAAACAATGCTGCCTCAAGGACCTGTGCCCATGTCCCCTTTTGCAGGAGTGTAACAATTTTCATAGATGCAGAATTGCTGGACAGCAGCATATAATTATCTCCAACTTCACTACACAGCACCAAATTTCTGTCCAAAATAGTTGTGTCAATTTATAACCCCATCAGCAGTGCCTGAGAGTTCCCACTGCTTCATATGCTTGATGTCAGACTCCAAAATGTTTTGTCAATCTGCTGAGCGTGAGATGACACCTGTTTCCATCTGCATTTTCCTGATACCAGTGAGGCTGCACACTATGTAATAGCTGTTTAGGTTTCCTCATCTCAGAATCACCTGTTTATGTCTTTCACCTATATTTCTGTTGGGCTGATTGTCTTATTGACTTTTTAGGAAGATCCTTCCATAGTCCGGATATAGTCTTATCTATAAGTATCTTGCAAACATCTCCCAATCTATGGATTGTCTCCTGGCTGTATGGTTCCTTTTGCCACATGGAAACTCTAATTTAGTAAGATCTCTACTGTGGTCATGCTCTACTTTGTTCAAGAAAGGCTTCTCCTCCCAAATTAACATTTAAAAATTTAAATTTTACATTTTACATATAAGTTGTTACTCACTTGAATGTCTTCTGCATGATGTAATTGGGAATCTAATTATACCTGTTTTTTCATATGGAAAATCAACTGTGCCAACACCATTTATTGAACGGTCTATTCTTTCTCCACTTATTTGTAATGCAACCTCTGTCACATTGCAATTCCCATATGTCAATTTCTCCACTCCTTAACTGTTCTATCCATGTGCTATCAGCAGGCAGAATGATTTACTCTAGTGAAGCTACATTTACCTTCTTCTTGACTTGAAGCTTCAGAGCTGTCTTCTTTTAAGTGTTCTAATATCTTAGAAGTCTTCAGAGAGGATTGTAAGTTATCTGCAGGAAGTATTCAATACTATTAACTTTTCAGGAAAATTAAAATAAAGAAAACAAATATAATAATTTTTTTTTACCTAAGGAAAATGAATGGGGGGTGAGTGGTGAAGAAAACACAGCTACGCCGGGCGCGGTGGCTCAAGCCTGTAATCCCAGCACTTTGGGAGGCCGAGACGGGCGGATCACGAGGTCAGGAGATCAAGACCATCCTGGCTAACACAGTGAAACCCCGTCTCTACTAAAAAATACAAAAAAACTAGCCGGGCGAGGTGGCGGGCGCCTGTAGTCCCAGCTACTCGGGAGGCTGAGGCAGGAGAATGGCGTAGACCCGGGAGGCGGAGCTTGCAGTGAGCTGAGATCCGGCCACTGCACTCTAGCCTGGGCGACAGAGCGAGACTCCGTCTCCAAAAAAAAAAAAAAAAAAGAAAACACGGCTACTAGTGAGAAGGCAAGCTGACACTGCCCAAAGCACTAGACTATGAGTGGGAACCGTGATCAAGGAGCCAGCTGTTCCCTGAGGAGCGACTGACCGGGGCAAGTCATTTCATATCTGTCAGCCCCAGTGTGCTCATGAGAAAATGAGCAAATAAAGTAGAAATGTGCCTCTTAAACATCTGTGGTGTGGTAAAGATTCAGTTTTTATTTTTTTTAAATCTTCAGTTTGCTGTGGATCGTTACTTTTGTAAAATACAATAAAATACTGTGGCACTGTCAAATTGTTAATCTCTCAGTGTCTGCTCTCAATTTCTGTTCTCGTGTTACAGAACAGTAACCAGCAATTTATGGACCAGCACTGGCCCATGCAACACATTTTGGATTACTTCCCCATTAAAACACAGGCCAGAAGGACTCCACAGTTCAACATCTTAACTCATTCAGGACTTTAGCATTGTTTTGTTTTCAGCGCTAGTTTTCAGGATATGGAGTGATGCTCTCTGACCCAGAGAATAAAAAGGTAAAGCTGTCAATTAAAAAAAAAAAAAAACCCAACAGTGTATGCAAATGAGCCTTGAAAACAGTGTATTCACTAGTGAAACAACTCAGATATGCATGAACGTTAGGCTGACAAGATTTCCCACAATCTCAAGTTCTGTACTTTGTGTTTTAATTTTACAAACTTGAAACAAAATCCACCAACCTCTTTAGCACTGCTTATGTAATTTAAACACTACCATGCCCTCAAGATGAGTTTATTACTTATATATGAACTCCTCACTTGGGTGAGTTTTCCTGAGCAGCCTGTTCATCTGAACTGAAAGTTTAACTTTGTGCTCAATTCAATGCCTTTTTGAAATTAAACTGATGCTACTGATACATGTTCAAAACAAAGCACTCACATTTGGCTCAGGGAAAAGCACTCACTGATGGTTAAATCTACATAGCTCCAGAATGATCAGGATTCTCTTAATAAATGCTGTTGCTATCATTCAGACATAAATTTAACCCCGGAGTTGTGCATTGTGTCTTGGTCAACTAGTCATAAAGAGTCACATTTTTAATTCTGACTGATAATTACGTTAGCATTTAACACACTCAGAGAAACTTTAAAGGTTAGCCTATATAACACTCAATCATACTATTCTTTAACCTCTTTTTCTCCCACCTCAAATTGAGGAAATATGTGTTTTTCTTTCCCCTTTAAATACAGGAAAATATGACTCTGTTGAAAGCAGAGGGACAGTTTTAAAAAAGAAAAATGTTCCCTGCCATAGTAGCTATGCCTGAAGTTCAGCAGAAATTCTGCTAAAGGACACGCCAATGTTACTGACAAAATATTTGTAAAAGGCAGGCTGAAGTAGATGTGTAGAAAATTAAACACAAGGCAGACAGTGGTGAAAGCTGAAACAAGAGGGCAAAACTCAACATACGGAACATAAGAAAAACTAGCAAAGCTTCATGGAAGAGGTGATGTTTCAGATGGGCCTTAAAACAGGTGTGATTTTAACAGACTATGACAAAAGGATGGATGTTTAAGTAAAGGTACAAATGAGCAAAGACACAGGACAGGCAATGGCTGGGCGTGCTGGGAGACAGAGCACAGGGAGCAGAAGGAAGCTCCTGGAAGGTCACAGTGGGGCCTGAATTTCAGACCAACCAGGAATTTAACACATTTATCCTTGTGATAATCCAGGGATACATTAGAGTGGGAAACTAGAATCTGAGAAGAGTGAGGGTTTACCTTTAATAGTCCTTGCATGAAAGAAAGGCCTAACTGTAAACAAGGGGATGGTAAGGAAGGGACATAAAGGAAGACATCCTTTGTCTGGCATGGGTTGTCCTTTCCATGATGAAAACAAAGAGGCAGAGTGAGAAGAATAGGGCTAATGTTTTCTGTCTGATCGGCTGGAAAGGTCAACTGGAAACAGGTGACAGGAGGAAGACAGACTAAATCATACACCAGCACGTGGCACTGTAAGGTCTCCAGCTGGTGACGGGACAGTTCCTGCCCAGGAAATGAAGGACTGGCCACACCCCAAAGTCTAGAGAGACTCAGACCTTACCTTGGAATCAGTCTGCTCTGTTATATTAGCTTTTATACATGACTTTCTTTAAAACTGCAGTGTAAAACTCATTAAAAATGACAAATAATTGTATGTCACTATTCCTTAACTTTAACTAAAGTGACAAACCTACAAAAAATGACATGGTAAAGCAATAAAATCCAACAAAGAAAAAAGACTTCCACAGAGGGACAGAGGATGCTTACTGAGACTGTGTAGGGAGTCTGATGATATGGACTGAAAGAAGCTGTGTACTTTCTGACTCTGTAGAAAAGCTTGTGATGAACTTGAAAATAGCTGCCTGCATATAAAAAGAAGAGAGATTTGTTAATTTCAGGTAATGTTAATCCACAAGAAGCTCAGTTTCAATTATAAAGCAGACTTAAGTGGCAGTTTAATTCAGGTATGGAAAAATATTTTTCCTGTAGAAAAGAGTATTATTTTCTAATGTATTTCCTATGACAAGAAATCAGTAACATTTAACAAAACTCATTTGCAAGAATTGACAAAATAGGTGCATTTATAATTTTGTATAATCTAATGGTAAGGTTTCAATTCTGGCCCAAAAATGTATTAATTCCAGCCTTTGCCCAAGTGGTCCAACAGCCACCCTTCTGTTCAGAAAAACAACTGCAATTTCTTTACTCTTCTTCACAGGTGGTGTTCTCCTCATTTGGCTGTACTATTTTTTTTTTTTTTGAGACTGAGTTTTGCTCTTTTTGCGCAGGATGGAGTACAATGGCACGATCTCAGCTCACTGCCACCTCCGCCTCCCCGGGTTCAAGCGATTCTCCTGTCTCAGCATCCCGAGTAGCTGGGATTACAGGTATGTGCCACCATGCCTGGCTAATTTTGTATTTTCAGTAGAGATGGGGTTTCACCATGTCTGTCAGGTTAGTCTCAAACTCCTGACTTCTGGTGATCTGCCCACCTCAGCCTCCCAAAGTGCTGGGGTTACAGGCATGAGCCACCGAGCCTGGCCTCTGGCTGCACTGTTTTTTTTTGTTTGTTTGTTTTTTGAGACGGAGTCTCGGTCTGTCGCCCAGGCTGGAATACAGTGGCCAGATCTCAGCTCACTGCAAGCTCCGCCTCCCGGGTTCATATCATTCTCCTGCCTCAGCCTCCCGAGTAGCTGGGACTACAGGCGCCCGCCACCTCGCCCGGCTAGTTTTTTTGTATTTTTTAGTAGAGACGGGGTTTCACCCCGTCTTGATCTCCTGACCTCGTGATCCACCCGTCTCGGCCTCCCAAAGTGCTGGGATTACAGGCTTGAGCCACCGTGCCCGGCCTTGGCTGCACTATTAAGGGACATTCCCACACTCTCAAAGTAGGAAGTTGGGAAGTTTGGGATGCTAAGAGTCCTGGAAAATATGGAACAGTCAATTATGTAGTTATCATATATTATACATACATTCTACAACCTAAGGCATGACTGACTGATGATTCATGTTGAATGTGTATCATGCCATGAGTCTAAGTTATCTCTGAAACCCAGCTTTCCTCATATTTTATTTACGTAATTAAGAGACTCCAGCTGGAGGTCTTCCCGACAGTGGTACCTGTAAAAGGGTTCTTGGACATACAATTAGAGCAGAATCTACTAGAAAGTTTACTGTGGGTTTGAATACCAGTTCAATCACTTATAAGCTGAAGCACCCTAAACAGTTAGCCTTTCAACTTCCAATTTCTTATGGTTACGAGAATCAAATAGTACACATAGATAAACAGTCACCCTACCTACTACTTAGGTGCTTAACGTACAAATCCCATTCTATTAGTTTTGAACACTTTTAATGCTCATTTTAAATTTTAATTAATTTATCCCCCAAGGTTTTTGACCTATTATTCAGATTAATTACAAAATCAGATACCAACAGATGACCTTTATGGGCCAAAGTTGCCTTGTATATCATGCAAGATTGCTTCTTCGTATTCTAATGTGAAAGTAAACATTCAATAGGAAGACATGGGTGAAATTAAGAGATGAAAGAACTGAGATCTGAATTCAGGAGCAAATCTAGATTTCCAGGTCTGAACATATTACCTAAGGCTGACTTTAAAATCCAAAGGCAGTGGTGGAACCCACACCCAGTCATGTTAGAAACCAACCGGTCAAAACCACAGGCACACCTTCAATTCAAGGCCTGAGTCCCAAGGAACAGCCCAGATATAACTCCAAATCCTATGTACACATCCACTACAGGAACACTGAGTATTACATTTAAACCACAAATGAGATAAAGGCAGGGGACTGAAATCAGCACACAAACTAAAGTCAAGGCTCATTAATGAATAACCACAAGATGGCAATTATACTGATATTAAAAAATCAAAGTGGCCATAAACTACTTGATAAATCAAATCAATAAGAAAAACAAGGTTACATTTTGACATGACAGAAATCATCCAACCCCTAATGCACATTTCAGGCCGTATTTTCATTTTCCTAACCTATAACATATTTGAGACTAAATGCAGTGTGTCCTGTACCAACCAAGATCTGCATCACTTACAAACACTTCCTATTTCTCAGTTTCCTTTCTTCTCCCTCCTTTGTAATTGCTACACTTCTGAGACACAAAGGATGACCTACTAATTTAAAACCCACAAACTGAGAAGGAAGTGTCCTGACATCCTATTAATGGTGTTGAGGCCACAGGCGAGCCATTTGGGAAAAGATACGAATCCCCACCATACTCCTTACATCAAAAAAATTACAAATGAATCCAAGATTTTTTTTTTTAAAGGAAGTATCAGAAGAAAACATTTTAAAAATATTTTTTGAAACATATTTCAGATATGTTTTCAAACATATCTTTGAAAAGGTCTTTCTAGGTATGACACAAAACCCTGAAACCACAAGAGAAAAGATCAATAAATCTGACTACATAAAAATTTAAAACACCTGTATGGTCACGAAGTAATCGCAAGCAGGGCTCTTTCCTTTATCTAACAAGTAACTCTTCCAATCAGTGACACCAATAAAGCACGAAAAGGGCTGAAAAGGCCATTCACAGGGGGCGGCAAAGGCTACTCAAACACAAATTGAAATCAGACTTTCTTTCTGAGATGGGCGAAGAAGAGCAATTGAGAATGTTTTGAGTCTGCTCAGGTGGGAGATACAAGTATGAGGCCTCAGAGGATATAAAGTGCTGCTACCTTTTTAGAAATAGTTTGAAAATATTACATGTTAAAAATACATGTCACTTTTGACCAATTAAAATATTTCTATAAATTGATCTTACAGATAAATGTATCCATATGTGTTAACAATATATACCTGGAGAGGACTGCTTGAGCCTAGGAGTTTGAGATAAGCCTGGGCAACAGAGCGAGGTCCTGTCTCAAAAAAAAAAATTAATAAAAAGTAAAAAATTAAATAATCATACACCTGTACACTGTAGTAGTTTAAAAATATTTAGAAACAACTAAAATGGACATAAAATATGCTGATTAATTACAGTTCAGCTAAAAAGGAATATTACGTAGCAAATAAAACAGCCATCTTTTTACATGTATTGATGTTACCATGTCCCAATATATTTAAAGAAAAAGGTGGCAGAAAAGTACTAATATGTATAAAATACTTCCGTTTGGATAGTAAACGAAATACATATATACACACATAAATCTAAGGGCATTTATGTGCACAGAAAATTTTGGAAAAGTTAGACTACTTTAGCTGTTAGAGTTGGAGAATGGGAAACTGGGAAATTTTCTCAGTCCACACCTCTGCATTCTTCAAAATTAGCTTTAATAACATCTTTACACTAAAAACGCTTAAAACACACAGACACAGACATGCACAAGAGGCTAAGTATGATCAAAGCTGAGGAGAATCCTAAAAGCTTTAACGAGAAGTCACACACATACTTTGTTTTTTTTAAGAGACAGGGTCTCACTCTGTTGCCCAGGCTGGAATCCAGTGGTGCAATCACAGCTCACTGCGGCCTCAAGCTCCTGGGCTCAGGTGATCATCCCACCTCAGCCTCTGGAGTAGCTGGGACTACAGGTGTGCACCACCACACCTGGCTAATTTTTACCTTTTTTTTTGTAGAGATGGGGTTTCACTATGTTGCCTAGGCTGTTGGCCTCAAACAATCCTCCTGTCTTGGCCTCCCAAAGGGCTGTGACTACAGGCATGAACCACTGTGCCCAGCCGCTTACTTTTTAATTGGGGTCCTAGCTGAGAGCCATTTTTTGAAAATGGCTCCTTCCAGAAATAGTTAATTTTTTCCTTCTGAAAATCCCAAACTTACGAACACAGTACAAAGGCTTTTTTCCTAAACCATAAATACCTGATATAATGGCTAACTCCTGGAAAGACATCAGTATTTCCTATGTTCTCCTACAATCAAAATCAGGAAATTAACACTGACCAATTTTTACTTTCTATTCCTCAGATCCCATTTAAGTTTTGCCAATTGACCCGTTTCATATCAAAGATCCAGTTCAGCATCTGGCACCACACTCAGCTGTCGCACCTAAGAGGACAGGCTAGGTATACTCTGGAATGCTGTCCATGGTGGTTTGTCTGAGGGTTCCCCGCAATTAGATTCCTGGCAAGAACAGAGCAGTGGGGCTGTGTGCTTCTGCTGCAGCCTGTCTCGTGGAGGAGATGCTGACTGCCCACCTTTGATAAGTTCACTTCAGCTGATTACAATGGTGCACGACAAGGCTTCTCCACTCTAAAGTTACTCCTTCTCCCTTTACGATTAAGAAGTATTATTCTGTGAAAAAAATTCTGGGAAAGGACTTTGATACTGTAAATATCCTATTCCTCAAACACTCAACCTATTCACTTATTATTTATTTCAACATGGACTCACGGTTTCCTATTTTATGCAATGTACTATTATTATTTGTCCTGATGTTCTATTTACCCTAGATGTGACACTAGAAGCCCCGTCAAGCTGGCTCTGTCCTTTTGACAAAACTGGATCATTCTTTGAGCACACCCGTGTTTTCTGGCACCAGAGGCTCATCTTGTACTTTTCCTGCCCCAGCCCTGAAATCAGCTTTTCAAAACTTCAAGGAACTCTAGTTCCTTTTAGAGGAGCTCTAGTTCCTTTTAATGGAGAATCACATAGAGAAGTCAAGGTCTGGGCACAGGTATGCCCACTGTTACTGGGATGTTGCTACTTCCAGACCCCTTCAATGAATCACACATATGCACCCATATCTATTTCTGTATCTGCATATACTAGATACCATGAGTTCACACCAATGACTTCAATTCCAATCAGACACTCTAGGGATCAGGGTTCAACGTGGTTTTGTTGCTTTTCATAGGATAACGCCCTTTTCCAAAAGAAAGAAACCTGGTTCTCACTGTCCTGAATATATTTACACAGTTGCTCCAATCCCCTACAACAGGCTCTCTCCTCTGTCGCTGCTGCTCCCTTCCAACCCCTGGACGGGTGCCCTCCTGGCCCTGCCTAGGCTTCAATGGCCTGCTAGGCCATTGCTCCACGCATCTGCCCTCCTCACTCTCTTTGAGCTCTGTGACATGGGCCAGGCCTCCCACCACCATCGCCCATGACAGAATGGCTTCCTCACCCCACACAGGTCCCCTTCTCCAGTCCATCAGGGCACGTCCTCCTATTCTGATGCTGCTGTCTACCTTGCTCTGCCCCACTGAATGGCTTTAGGACTTAACTGGTCAGAAGGGACAGGAAAAAGAGAACGGGAGCCAGCAATGACTTTTGAAACATGATAGTCGTACAAAGAATGCAGTCAATGGTATTACTAAGACCTGAACCACATAGTTCAGCATATCTCCTAGAACACACAGGCATCAAGGGTTTTTCCGAGACAGGGTCTGGCTCTGTCATCCAGTATGGAGTGCAGTGGCACTAACAGTTCACTGCAGCCTCAAACTCCTGGGCTCAAGTGATCCTCTCATCTCAGTCTCCTGAGTAGTTGGACCTACACATGCCACTACACCTGGCTAATTTGTAAAATTTTTTGTAGAAACGGAGTCTCATTATAATGCCCAGGCGGGTCTCAAACTCCTGGCCTCAAATGATCCTCCTGCCTCAGCCTCCCAAAGTGCTGGGATTACAGGTGTGAGCTACTGTACCCGGCCCTCTCCCTCTCTTTCTCTCAATCTTTCCCCTGTGCCCTTTGAGATTCCCCAAATATGCAGATTCTGTGCAGGCAGCCTGTATCTCCTTATTTCTGATACAATCTGCCCAGCCCCTGGACTCCAACTGTGCTCACTGCCACTCACGTGGAAGCTGATCCTTTCCCCACAGCCTCCCAGCATTCATGCGCCTGCACTACCGTGACTCAACCTGCCACTCAGCCGCTCTGCGTCAACTGGACCTAGTCTATGTCACGCACCAACCTTTAGGTCACTCTTCCATGCTTATATTCAATTTTGGCCCTGGCCTGTCTCCTCCATTCCAAATCTTCTGTCATGCTGGGAGCCTACACGACCACATGGGTGTCTGCATGGGTGACCCACCTGACACTAGGCTCTTTGGCCGCCTTTTCCCCAGTAATTTCCTCACATTCCTATCTTCTTCTAGTATCTTACTTCCACTGTCACACCCCAGATCTTGCCATACAATGAAAATACTCTCCCACTCCCAGATTTCTGCTTGTCTCCACTGGGGAGCAAACATCCCCTTCTTTTCAGCCTCGCACATCCTGAGAATACTCACTGGTCCCAATTCCCTGCTCAGGAGGGGGCCGCAAGAGTCAATGACACACACCTCTGCTCTCCCTTGGGAAGTCGGCTTCCCAAACTGGGCCACCTCAAGTTTAGAAGGCAGATGATAGGCTGTCTTACTTATGCCCTGAACCTAAGCCATATAGGCTCCAGCACTGCTTTTTATGTCATGTATTTATTAATAACTGCAAGTTTCCAGTAAAACAGCATGTTTCCTCGGCCATTATTCCTGAATTTATGTCCCTCCTACAGGGAAGCCCTCAGAGAGGTGAGCGCCACGACTGCCAAAACCATCCGCTGACCTCCACCGTCACCTCTAGATCCACTCACCCAGCTGCCTCGCTCTCATCCCAATGAGACCCTCACTGCTTAATTACCCGATTACTCCCATGGCACCTGTTTTCCAAGCACAGTTCATTCCACTCTAGCAGACTCACCTATTTTCACTTCCTAGTCCAGCTTAGATCTTGTAACTGCCCATCATTTGTTAAAAACTGAACATTTTTCCCCAAATTTCCTTGCCTCATTGTCTTGCTGTCACATCCAAGAAAGCCTTATCCAGGATACATACAACCACTTGCTTTCCTGACACTTGGACCTGAGCTGCCGGGAAACATTTAAAAAATAGCTCACACAACAGGACAGACCAATACCACGATAACGTATTGATCTTCAATCTCAAATGGACTCCACACCTTGCCCAGCTCACTTGACTTCCTTCAGCAGGTTGTCCTCCAGATCTCCACACAATGATGTACATCCCCTCTACTCTCAAGCATGTGATCCCACACCCTCAATCTACCCATTCTTAAGCAAACCTCTTACTTTAGAGAAGCCATTAATTGGGCAAAAGATCCCTCAACTTCCCATCATGAAACAAGTACATTTCCCTACATCCACACTCATCCCGCCTCCACAGGGCCCTTGTGCCGCCGACGACACGCCTCGCCTGTGTCTTCAATTTCTTCCTTTGTGAGCACATGGGAGGCTCCCGGAATTAATCCAAGATCATCTCATCTAAGCGGGTCTTTCCCAACAAGCCCAACAACCTCATGTGGGCAAAACCTTGACCTCTGGCAGCACCAAAGCTCCAACAGAGCAACGGCCAGGAAGAGCAGGTGCTGGAAAGCAGGGCTGCCTTTCACTCTCCCACCCACCAGCCCACGCACTTGACAACTTAAATAAAACATCTCTTCAAAGTGGAGTTCCTGGACAAAGGCCTCTTTCAATAAGTATTTTATAAAGAATATAAGAGGCTTTATTCAGTATCTGCATATTTCAGAAGCAACTAACTTTTATGATATGAGAGAACTAAAGAGTACAATGATAAAACTAGTTTGGTATCTTTTACTATGAGCCTAGACCTATATAGCACAAGGATAACATGTCCATTTTAAGAAGTACGCCAGAGAAAGATCTCTATGATTCCCCCACCTGAAGACCCCATTTGGAGTGGCGCTTTGTCCTGTCTGTATGCTGCTGAAATAGGCGTTAGGTAAATCATTACCTTAGGATGGGCTCTAGGTCAGGATGTCGCCGTTCTTCCCTTTTCAAGGAACCCTGATTCAGGGCTCTTAAGATGGTCTTGTCAAAAGTCTCTGAAGACAGTTCCTTTGGAAGCTAAAAAGAAAAACCACAATAACCAATGTTAAGTTTCTCACTTACTGGTAAATATGTTACAAGTCAGATGCATAAAATGAAGACTAATACCTCCTGCTCATTATTTTCCCAAAAGCAGTTTGTTTCCCAAATCTTCATAACACCTGACCCCATAATGAAGCAGCACAGACCTTTCCTACTGGGAAATGCACCATCTTCTCATCGTACCTCAGGGCTCCCCCAAGTGCAGGGCAACCCACAGCATTCAACATGTTCCTGGGACAGGAGGACGCCTGCATGGACCTTACACTCTGGCTCCACATGCCACACTGAAATGACACCCATGCTAAGGTTCTCGAGTTAAGGTGAAGATTCTTCTGTTCAGCATAGCTAGTACTATTTTTACCCTGGAATAGTATTCCAAGGAGTGTTATCTGCGCCTTTGCCCTTAGCACTTTTGTGCCTCCTGTTTTATGTTTCACTCTCAGGCAATGTCAGATCGCCAGTGCTATGCAGCAAATAAAGAACTGAATATGAGAGACAGGTGAGAAACCCTCAATATTACTTATTTATATAAAAACCACGCACTGGAGGTGCCTCACATGATTGAGGCAATCAGATCAATGAAAACCACAAAAAAATCAACACTTGGCCAAGAAAAATTTTAGATTTTAAACAAAATGTAATCAGTTTACTTTTTAAAAATCCTAGTAAATTGATTATTCATAAGCCAACTTTTCAAGTCTTTGAAAAATTCAAAGTTTTAAATCTGACTTTTCATAACTAATCTGTGCTATTACTGGCATTTTCACTAAAATACAGAGTAGAACCATTAACAGTATCTGAGAAGCCACAGGAATACAAAAATATATACTGATTGTTGATTTACATATTGAGCTCTGAGAAGTCCAAAGCAAATCTTCTTATGAAAAGTAAATATTTTTAGTCAATTCAGAAACGAGAAATTTAGCAAAGGTAGCATAAAGCACCCCTCACTGTGGCACCGGAGACTGCAAGATCAAGATGCCCTGTCAGAATGAAGTCCCTCTGGTCAGATGGAAGGCTCTGTCGGCATTCCACACACCCACTGTGGAAATCATGCCCTCTGACCACCAACAGGAGAAACAAGGTCTGAATCTATCCATCTTTTTTTTTTTTTTTTTTTTTTTGAGATAAGAGTTTTGCTCTGTCACCAAGACTGCAGTATAGTGGCATGATCTCAGCTCACTGCAACCTCCGCCTTCTGGGTTCAAGTGATTCTCCTGCCTCAGCCTCCTGAGTACCTGGGATTACAGAGGTGCACCACCACGCCTGGCTAATTTTTTTTTGTATTTTTAGTAGAGAATGGGATTTCCATGTTGGTTAGGCTGGTCTCGAACTGCTGACCTCAGATGATCCACCAGCTGTGGCCTCCCAAAGTGCTGGGATTACAGGCGTGAGCTGCCATACCCGGCCTCCATTTTCCAAACAAAGAAATCGCTCATTTCAATATTTATATTTTGATATTAGCATTTTAATACAGACTTAACAGCACCAGGCATATATCCTACTACCCATTTTAAACACAATTTATACTGAATATCTGTACACAGCCAAAGAAAACCAGTGTCAGTGAAAAGTCTATTTCAACCACCAAATCACTGATGGTTGTACTGAACGCTGAAGGCAACAGCGTATAAATATTCACAGTTCAGTGACACTGTTCACGTTGCTGGGCAGATTGCAGGTATGCGGTCATCAGCATGTGCAAACTGACTTATTTTCAAGTGATTTTTATGTTCAACTTCCAGGGCCTACTTGCAGTCTTAAAGAAAGGCTCATTTGCTTAAAAAAAAATATGTATATATATATATACACACACACACACACACACACATACAGTTTAAAATCATGTCTTTTATATTCTAGTCACGTGTTTTGAATTTTCTCACCTTTCAATCCTAGTTCTAGCAAACCCAGCCTCCCACCTCCAGAGCTCCAGCTCAGCCTCAGAACAAGTTCAGAGGAATGAAAGGTTTTTGCACTGAGCTATTACAAATGTTGCTCTCTAAATACGCTGAGACCAATGGATAATCTAATGTTTGTAGTAGTCCTTGTTCATTCAATCATTCAGCAAATTTTCAAACTCCCACCGTGCCCCAGGCACTGTTTTAGGAACCCTGATACTGCAGTGAAGGAAGAAACAAAAACCCTGGCTGCATAAGAGTAGACATTCTGATCATGAGAAACGACAGCTTAACTGCTAAGAAGAAAAACAAAACAGGGGACTAGACATGGTGGCTCACGCCTGTAATCCCAGCACATTTGGCCAAGGTGGGTGGACTGCTTGAGCTCAGGAGTTCAAGATCAGCCTGGGCAACATGGCAAAACTCAATCTCTACTAAAAATACAAAAATTATCCAGGTGTGGTGGTGCATGCCTGCAATCCCAGCTAATTGGAAGGCTGAGGCATGAGAACAGCTTGAACTGGGGAAGCAGAGGTTGCAGTGAGCCTCTCGAGATGGTGTCACTACACTTACACCCCAGCCTGGGTGATGGAGCAAGACTCTGTCTCAAAAGAAAATAAATAAATAAAAAAAAAACAACCCACAAAGACAGGTGAAGGGGGCCAGGATGCAAAGGACAGAGGCTGCTATTTGTATGGGAAAAAAAGACTTGAAATCTTGACCTCCAAATCACATTTCCACACTACGGCAAGCTAGAAGTACAGGTCAATAGGGTCTACAGAATAAAAAGGGTGTTCATTTGCACATGTCAAAAGGACAGATTTTGCTCCTGAACTTTTTTTTTTTTTTTTTTTTAAAGACGGAGTTTTGCTCTTGTCGCTCAGGCTGGAGTGCAATGGCACAATCTCAGCTCACTGCAACCTCCACCTTCTGGGTTCAAGTGATTCTCCTGCCTCAGCCTCCAGAGCAGCTGGGATTACAGGTGCCCACCACCACACCTGGCTAATTTTTTGTATTTTTAGTAGAGATGGTTTCATCACGTTGGTCAGGCTGGTCTTGAACTGCTGACCTCAGATGATCCACCTGCCTCAGCCTCCCAAAGCACTGGGATTACAGGCAAGAGCCACTGAACCCCGCCGCTCCTGAACTTGTGTAGATGATGTTAAAAGGAAGGTAAAAGAGAAAAAATGATAAGGAAAAGTATCATACAATAGGCAGTATGTTTACACAAGTACACAATGTTGCAGATTATTTCATGTAATTGAGAGGCACTTATACTATTTGAGAAAAACATATCCAAATACTGGCTAAGCAGGGTGTTCATTAATTGCTATGATTCTGAAGAGTGAATTACTTATTTGGAGTTGTATTTGTTTTAAAGCACCTAAGCTTTTAGAAAAAATGGGCGACTGAAGCAATGAAATCTGTCAAAGCACAAACAGCTGAAGCTTCCAGAGGGAAAGCCAGTAGAAGGCAGACTCCATGTGCTAGGCCCCAGCTGGCGGTCAGCTGCATGCTCTCTCAGCATGAGGGACAGGGAAGCAGGACCTCACACACACACTGGCACCAAGTCACTCGGTCTGGACCCCCCCCTTTTCAAGGCTCTTCAGCCTCAGCTCTGTACTCCTGCAACTTGCCCACAATTCTGTTGTGGGAAGGACAGAAGAAGGGAAATGAAAACAGGCTGCTCCTTAACCCAAATGAAGCCTGTTCGTGATCACCTGTCTAAATTTTGATAAATTTCTTCTGTTCAGAGGAAAGTCAGAAATAACTAGAAGAGACTGAAAAAGTATGTGGAGGTGGGGTGAGGCAGCCCTGCTTAGCCGCCTCTGTAATTAGAACCTCATCCAGGCACTCATTTTCTCCAGCGGGGTGCACTGCCTGGCAGATGGAGCCTGCCCCGGCCCGAGCAACTCTTCCCTGGCATCCTCACGACTGTTACCATGACTGAGCACAGCAGCCAGAAGCTCACAGACCCATGCCATCTCCCTCGCCAAGGTGTCCAGAGCTGACATGTCATAGGCAGTGGCCTCTGGCATCTGGAAATGAGTAAAACTTATCCCCCAACCTTACCCAAGGCAGGTCACTAATGAGTGGGAGAAGGAGTCCTCAACCCTTAACTGACAGAGCCTAGTTTATAATAAACCAGAGAAAATTGGAACTATTTAAGTCATCCCTGGGTGCTACTTCATTCACAGGGACTAATAAGAAATTCAGCAGAATTCACACTTCGACAGTCTTCCTCAAGGAACCAGCATCTAATGTGCTATTCAAAGCTCTACAAGTTGATGAATAAAATGGTCTCTCATAGATTTAAGAATGATCTGAAAAGGATATACTTATGGTGACAGACAACCTAAAACTAGCACTAGCCTCAAAATATATGTTTAATAACTACACTTGTACCCAAAACTTAGTAACTGAGTTGGGAATGTTTCTGGACTTTGCTTTCTCTCTCTACTAACAATAAATTTTAAAATATTTGCTTACTGAAAAAGAATAATTTATCAACCATTCATACCTATTCTCTCTTTTTGATATTTATTTCTATCCACTTTTCAATCAAATCATATTAGTATAAAAGAAACAGGTGATGGTTTGAACAAAATGATCTAAGATACCTTTCACCTCTGGAAAGTCTGTAATAAAACGTTTCTATTATCTTCTTATTCCCAGTAGTTTGGAGATTCTATCATATGGGGGTGAGGTGGGGAGGAGCTGGAACTCAAAGAAGGAAGAAATGAAGAAATATTTCAGGGAAGTGCATAGCTGAATAGTTGTGAAATCTGAGAACTCCCACCAAGCGGAAGCAAGCCTCATCTGGTTCTGCAAACACATTCTCTACTAAGAAGTCCCTTTGCAAGCAGCCACCAATGATGCACATCTCTGCAGGAAACTAGGAACAGGCCTCCATTTTTTTTTTTTTTTCAAGTAGAGGCAGGGTCTCACTAAGTTGCCCAGTCTGGTCTTGGAACTCCTGGCCTCAAACGATCCTCCAGCTTCGGCCTCCCAAAGTGCTGGGATCACTGGTGCATGCCATTGTACCCGGCCTCCATTTTTTTTTTTTTTAATGTAGAAATCCCTTCATCATTTCCTTATGTTGGTAATGTCAGGTAAGAAAACATGTTTAGAATAAGATGACGTTTTCCACAGCTAATGTTCATTTAGAGTTCTGAGCCAACCTTTATTTATATGTTTTAATTTTCCTGTTTTTTTTTTGACGTTGAGGTTTCTGGATTCTGTATATTATATAAAAATCATTTTAACAACAAAATCTATACTTTTACCTTCAGTAGAAATTCCTGTAGTTCTTGGTGGGTTTTTGTTACTGTTGTGACTGAAAGATCAGACCAATTTACCTGATTTAAAAAAAACACACATATTATATGGTTATTCCTTAGACAGGAACTGGCTAGAAAAAAGCCATGTGCAAAAACAAAGGGCCTTACTTAAATTTTACTAAGATTAACAATTAGAAATATAATCTGCCATTTTCATAATTTCAAAATTAGTAAAATTAACTGCACGTTGACATATGCTACTCAAAAACGTTCTAATAACTCTTTTCAAAATGACACTTTTTAAAACCTATCTGAAAATATGACGTTTAGGAATTTTTCAGAAAGGGATATATTTATTTTCTATGAACTTAAAGAACTCTAAAATGACACTTTCGACAGTACAAATCTTTGCCACTCAAAAGGTAAAAATTCTATATCCTGAAACTTATTATATATACATCCTTATTAAGTATACACCCTAGAGTTTACTGCCCTCTTTGGTAGTACCATTTCATATTTTTATGGAATTTATGGTTAGAAGAGACTTCATCTTTATCTCAATCTTTAAAATCCTATTAAGATGCTAGGGACAGGTATGATTACTTCCATTTTGAGATGGAGAAACAAGTTCAAACAAGTTAGGTTACTGAGGTATGACCCTAAGTAGGTGCAAGAGTCAGAATTGACATCTCTTGTGCTACCCCACCCACCACCTCCTCGATGCTTTTCATCCAGTGGACTCAACTGTGGCCCCCTAATAATTTCTACCCTATAATTATTTGAGCTAAATAAATATTTGCCCTATGCTACTGTCTAGACCTTACCAACTTGTAAGTAATCAGATACTTTAAAATAGACAAAAATTTCTATCTACGAGTCTAAAATTAATATCTTTATTAACTGGCACATTTCTTAAGTGATTTTTAAGTATTCAAATGTTTGCAGAGCAGCTACTTGTGTTGGGCATTGTTCTGACTCTTGTGTCAGGGGATGCAGAAATGGACAACACAGTTAAGTCTCCACTGACTGAGTTCACAGGCTAGTGCAGGAGACAGATCAAAGCCAAGTGAATATATAAGAATTTCCATCAGTGCTTTGAAGAAAACGCACAGGGCATGGTACAAGAACGGGGAGATGCACATGAGCTGGGGTGTCAAGAAGGATCTCTGAGGAGGGAGCTTTAGAGCCAGAAGGTGGCCTGTCCTCGGTCTGAGGGAATGGGGGAAGAGCATTTCAGGCAAGAGGACAGTGAAGCCTTCAGGAAGGCAAGCTGTGAGCTCCAGCAGCAAAAGCGGCCAACCTGAGCGTGGAGAGCAAAGAGCAAGATGCATGCCACAGTAAGACACCAGGAGATTAAGGCTGAAATCTTGCAAACTGAGGATCTTTCTCCCTCAAAGCAAAGCTGGAGTTCTGAAATTCATTCAATGAGCAAGTCAGACATGGTGGGTTGGCAGAGGACGAAGATTCCTGCTCTCCATGAGAATATCTACTGGAAAGATCTGTGAAAGATACAAGGGCAGAGTACCACGGATGAAGGAGAAAACTCCATGAGAGAGGGACAGCCAAAATTTGGCAAGCAATGCCTTTGGAGAAGAACTGAAGTGAGGATGCACAAAAATGTGGCATGGTTCCACCTGGCTTCAGGATGTGTGCCGTCCAACCTGAGGAGAAAGGGCTGTAGCTCAAGCAGGGAGAAGTAAGGAAGATGTGAACAAGGAATTCCCAATACAGCTGACGGGCAGAAAGACATGGAAAGTCTTCACCTGGGAGCACAGAATCAGAGCTGGGCTCTAGAGCTAATCCCAGCTGTGGAAAGGACAGGCAACAAAACCAATCATGAGTAAGAAGACAGGGCAATGAAGTGGGAATAAAAGCGTCACAGAGAACAAAGAAGAGGAGAAAAATGCCAGGGAAAACAATGCCTGTGATCTTGACTTAAAAAACAATGGCATTTTTAAAGATATATCCTACATCTTAATTGTGTCCTTATATCTAAGGTTCTTACTTCTTTTTAATAAAATAGCCAGGGTTATTTTAATGTGATGTAACTTCAAAAAAACGTGGCAAACCATTCAGTAGTATATGACAAAAAATAGTACATTCTCTTAATTAAAAACAAACACATATACCTTTTCCCTTAAATTAGCAAACCCATCCCAAGTTCTCCCAAAGATCACGGAGCACAGCATGTGGGGCATCTTTTGTGGGGAAATGGCTTACTTTGAAAGTGTACTCCCAGTATTTGTCAGCTCTTTTTCTCTGGACTCCTTTCAACACTATCTTCTCAATGTGTACAGCTGAAAGAAAAACACACGCGCTGACTTGTGCTACAAAGACTACAGACACATGTCACTTACCTAAAGTAACCCTAAAAGTTGACAAGTGCTTAACAATTAAGCTACTCACTTTCATGTTTATGACTGGTCTTAAATCATGAACTTAAAAAAAAAAGACAAAAAAACTGGAAGCACAGCGATGTGCCATCCACCCATGAAAAAAATTTTTTTCTATACCTATACAACATGCTGAGTGTTTAATTTCAAACACTCAGCTAACACCAAAGATATTAAGGATAACAATAAAAGGTACCTGTAATTAAGATATTTTTCCAAATGATAATCTTCCAAATTGTTACACAGATGACCACAAATACGGCATTTTAATATCAACTAAATGTGGTTCTTTCAATTCTTAATACATAGTAGGTATAAATTAGAAAATATCTAGTTTTATATTTAATTTTTAAAAAAACTACTCAAAAGTAATATACCAAGCTGATAAAAATTTCTAATTGGGAATTTAAAAATTATTTTTCTCAAATGTAACCTTCAATATCATATAATGGTAAATATGAACTGAACATTATAATAAAGGTTCATTGTGGCAAAATTTTTTCACATTACAGAGATGAAACAGTAAGCATAAATTATATTAAACTTTAAAACACTCTGAATTGAACTAGATAATCAGTTTATTTATGAAGTAAGCAAACGTATAAATCCCCCAGCTATCCATTTTACAACCCCTTTAATAAAAATACCACCTTAGGAAACAAATCAATTTCAAAAGAGCCAATCTACTAAGTGTACTCTACTCTAAGGACTTGAAGACACTGCTGTTCAGGGTATAAACAGAAGAAACCAAACTTTCAGGATAATGAGGGAGATAATATCAGGCTGATAATGAATATGCTAAAGATTGCAAAGAAGAGGTTAGAAAAGTAACTCAACAGAATCGGGGGGTACACTGTTGGATTCAGGAGAGCAGCAGATGGAGGAAAAGGGGGGCATTCATTCATTTTGCCTTAGAGGAAGAAGTTAAAATAGACAAAGTGGAATACACAAAGTGACAAAAGCACAGAGGAGGAGTAAGGCTGTTAAAAGACCATGGAAGGTGGGCAATGAGAAGGCATGAAGCGTAAGATACAGAAATACACAGGGGAAAAGACATTTATAATAAACAAAAGATATAACATTGCCAGTATTTTGTGTCAGCTTCCCAAATATATAGTATTTGGTGGCCTGCCTGTGGGCCAATTTCCCCTTTGTGGGCCAGAAATGTTGAGGACAAAAACAACGGAAAATCTCAAAAAGCCAGGCAAGAGCCTGTAACTCCTTAGAACACTGTACAATAGTATAAGAGCCAAAGTGGTGATGGGAGGGTATGCTGTTTCCAAAAGCTATTATATTAAGTTAAAGGATGACACCATTAAATAAAAATCTTCTGAACTTATATTCAGAAATAAAGCAGCTGCTCTACTTCTTCAAATCATTGGGCTCAAGGGTAGGGGATCTTGGGTTTTATCTGGTCAGAACCCAATTTCACTTGGCAGAAAAAGCCACTAGGACACTACAGGATATGGGAACACAGCTTCAGCGATGATTTCAAGTTCTGTCTGCTGTTGCGTACCAGAATCAAGGTAAGAGAAGACAAGAGTATGTGGTGAGGAATGGCCACAGTGAAAGTACCCCCAGCCCTCATATATTAAAACTAAAAATCATGTATTACACTTTTTAAAAGCAGGAATACAAGAAAAATCATCTACGGTGCCACCTTTACAGTTAATTGTCGGCATTTTGATATAATCGCTATGTTCTTCTAAAATATTTTTATTAAAAAAAAAGGACCTTCATTGTAAAACCAACTCCACTTTAGGTTATTTGTATGTTCAATGAGCTTAGCTGAAGTAGTCTGATTAAAGTAGTTTAGCTGGAAAGATAGGAGTACCGTGATAGTCTTGAATAGAAGTGGTCATTATGTAAACACTTATGTTCAACATTAAACATTCAGACCTATTTTTCCTGTGAGGAAAAATGTATTACACAAAATGGATTATTACCGGGAAAAAAAGGAGACATAATGACATAAATTCAAAATTGTTATAACTGAGTGTGAAGCTTATCATATATCCTTGGCTCTTTTAAAGCCCAGATGGCAGTCTGCATTTTCCATTTCAGTTTCTTTCCCAGAACAGGTTAATGGCTCCCCAAATGCAAAGACAAAAGAATATTTGAATTCATTCCTGTTCAGATGGCAATGTTCTTCCATCCATTCATTCCAGCCCTCTTAAAAACTGCATTATTGCAGGAAGAATGGATTTATAAGTAACTTGTTCACTCTTATAGAAAACTTGTATAAAATTCACTTTTTCAGTAGACACTGAGCTCAATTATACAAATAAAGCACTATACTAAATACTCGGGGGGTCTCTGCCCCCCAGAAGCATGCAACCAGGTTTAAGATCCAGCCAAGACAACGGACTACAGAGCAGAATGACTGCGTGCATGCTAGGACAAGCAGGGCTGTGGCACAGGAGACACCCAGCGTGCAGATGGCAGAACTAGGAGGACTGGCTCTTGAGCGAAGCCTAGGACCAGTAGGACTTCTCCACCTCAAAAAGGAGAGTAAAAAGTTTAGAGTTAATCAGCGTAAAGAGCACCCTGTAATTTTTTGATGTATTAATGCTTTAAGTTTACAAAAAATAGAGCATACCTTCTCGCTGAGCTCTGTGAGGTGCCACGGTAAGTCCGTCCTGAGGTATTGGGGCTTGCTCTATTAAACTGCTCTCGTTATTTTGCATGTAATCACCATGAGCAGAGTTGTTCTAGATGAGAAAGAGGGAGATATGTTAACTTACACCATGGACTAAGAGTAATAATCACAGATTTAGGTCTTCCCGTTTTACTAACAACCATTTCAGTGGCAATTTTTAGAGATCCAATAGGCGACTGCACACTACGGGCACAAAGGCACAGTGTCGGAGCCGCAAGCAGAAGACGAACACTCTATTATAAAGTATTGACTGTCCTAGCTTTCTTGGGACACAGAAAATTGCTTAACACTACACAGAGTTGCCAATGATGTCAGTTCTGAACCAGAATCAAAGGAACACATAACAACAAATGGTGTCCTTTACACTAATCCCCCATAGGGAATGGCATGTGTACTTTTTACAAGAATCACACCATTTTTTTTTTTTTTTGAGACAGAGTCTCGCTCTGAGGGACATTCTCTTATTTCTTTTTGTTAAGGCCTATGAGGTTTTATTTTTCTGTGCATTTATGAGGTTGATAGGAAGTGCTGTTTATCTTCTGAAGGGAGGTACGTTTTTTAAGTTTGGTGTTGTATGTACACCACATTCATGTAAAAATTGGAAGATGATGATTTGGTCATGACCTGGGGGCATTTTTTTTTTTTTTTTTTTGAGACGGAATCTTGCTCTGTTGCCCAGGATGGAGTGCAGTGGCCGGATCTCAGCTCACTGCAAGCTCCGCCTCCCAGGTTCACGCCATTCTCCTGCCTCAGCCTCCCGAGTAGCTGGGACTACAGGCGCCCACCACCTCGCCCAGTTGTTTTTTGTATTTTTTAGTAGAGATGGGGTTTCACCGGGTTAGCCAGGATGGTCTCGATCTTCTGACCTCGTGATCCGCCCGTCTTGGCCTCCCAAAGTGCTGGGATTACAGGCTTGAGCCACTGCGCCCGGCTCACCACACCATTTTTATTCATTGTTTGGGTTTAATAACAGTCTAAAATGATGCTTTGTTAGGAAAAAGTCTTAAGAAAGGTATCATCAATATATGCCAAGGATTTCTAAACAAGAATATGTATGGACAGGGAGTTTACCATTAAGGTTCAGTCATCTAACAGCAACTGGGTGCTCTAAACCTAACTGAGTTTGCTCAGCCAGTCACTAGTGAACTGGAGTAACCTTGACTCTTAGATCTGCTGCTTGGAGTAATAAAGCGGATGTCAAACTTACACACAGCTCGCCAGAAATCAAGGACTGTCAGGTACAAACTGTTACAACATCATATTGATTAAGTAAAAATAAATAAATAGCCTTATGACAGTTTTTTATTACCACTGGCACCTTATTCCCTCCCGTTATGTATGTGCAGAATCTCAAAACACTACTCATATCAAAATCACCTCAGTTTTAAGAGTCAATTATGATTTTACAAATCTGTAGTAAATATACATTAATATGTTTTTCTGTAAAAAAATTAGGCAAATAGAAGACCCTAGGCTCCCCATAAATCTCAATTTAAAAATATTTTGTTCTGCTGTGTAATTATGCATCCTGACCCAACAGTAAGTATGAATTGCTGTATTTATGAGAATAGAGCACATTATATACTTTTGGGAGCTAAACTTCTGCCTTCTTGTCTCTATTTAGAAACCCAAGGAAACAAAGACTGTTTACCTAGAACCATTTAATAAGGAGAGTATAGACCTCTTAAGTCAACATCCAACTTCTGAAACACTTAGCCTCATGGCCTTTACCAATTTTCACTGTGACTCATTTTTAAAAATGCAGATATGAATTCTTTTAATAACAAAACCACACATATCCTAACCCACCCCATATATTTTATTACAAAGTGTAAAACCACATTTACCTATGAGAGATTCTGCTTCTCAAAAATTTTAATATTGCTGTAAATACTTTAAAAAACAAAGAAAATAAAGTGCTATATAATCTTCTCAAACAGTTGTGTTAACTGGAAGAAGCTTGGGTGAATAGGTTAACCTTTTTTTTTTTTTTGAGACACGGTCTCTCTCCATTGCTCAGGCTGAAGTACAGTGGCATGATCATAGCTCACTGCAGCCTCAAATTCCTGGCTTCAAGTGATCCTCTCAACTCAGCATCCCAAAGTGCTGGGATTACTGGTGTGAGTCATTGTACCTGGCTGGTCAACCATTTCTTAAAGCGAAATATTTCTCTACATTGTTCATATGTAGTTCACAAACTTAAAGCAATACTTTCAAATGTAAGCTAATGCAAAATATGCAAAAAAATGTTTTCATTAGTGAGATGCACAATAAGATACCACTTTATACCCATTAGGATGACTGTTATTTAAAAAGACAGTGTTGGCAAGAATGTGAAAAAAATGGAACCCTTACACATTGATGGTGGAAACGAAAATAATATAACTACTGCTGAAGACAGTCAGTCAGTTCCTCAAAATATTAAACACAGAATTATTTTATGATCCAGCAATTCCACTTCTAAGATATACCCAAAGGAACCAAAAGCAGAAATACAAACATAATCTGTACACCAGTGTTCACAGCAGTTATTCACAACAGCCACAAGGTGGAAATAACTCCAAATCCATCAATGGATGAACAGATAAACAAAATATGGTGTACACATACAATTACCTATGATTCAGCCTTAAAAAGGAATGCAGTTTTGATACATAACAGAATTTGGATGAATCCTGAAGAGAGTATGCTAGGTGAAATAAGTCAGACCCAAAAGAACAAATACAGCATGAGTCTACTTATATGAGATACCTAGAATAGTTTAAAGAAAGTAGAATAGTGGCTAGGTGTGGTAGCTCACACCTGTAATCCCAGCACTTTGGGAGGCTAAGGTGGGAGGATCACATAAGGCAAGTAGTTGAAGACCAGACTGGGCAACATTGCAAGATCCTATCTTTACAAAATATATATATTTTTTAATTAGCCAGAAGTGGTGGTATGTGCCTGTAGTCTTCTGTACTCTCAGTTACTTGGGAGGCTGAGATGGGAGGACTGCTTGGGCCCAGGAGTTCAAGGCTACAGTGACCCATGATCGCGACACTGCACTTCAGCCTGGGCAATAGGGCAAGACCCTGTCTCTAAAGCAAACCAAGTAGAATAGTAGTTACCAGGTAGTGGAGGGAATAGGGTGTTATTTTTTGAATGAGTACAGAATTTCTGTTTGGGATGATAGAATGTTTGGAGACGGTGATGACTCACGACAATGGGAATGTACTTAATGCTGCTGAACTGTACACTCAAAAGGAGATAAAATGAGAATTTTATGCTATGTATTTTACATCACAATAAAAACTAAAAACAGAAGTGATCACACTGCCTCCACAAACATTAAATTGAAGCAACTGTATGAAAGTAGTTTGCTTCACAATCAAAATCTCATTTTTGAAGTCTGAAGTTAACTTTATGAACCCAATGTAACAACCAAGAAGTAGCCTCCTGTTTAATAACCTAGGGAGAAAAATGAAGTTTGAGTTTCTATCCAAAGTCCTAAGTTCATCATCCCACGAAATATCTACTAATTAATGTTTCTTTTCTCCTCCAAGTCTCAGCACGTATCAATGCTATAAAATCACATAGACTAAGTTTAGAAGCTATTACTAAACTCACTCATGTAACGCTGCAAGAGCTGGAGATGAGAATTAGGCTGTTCGGCAGCCCCAGTGGTGGGTGGCTGCTCGGCGACGCTGTCTGCCCTGCACTCCCTCTTTACTTTCCTTAGGGGGAAGGGCAGCATAAAATCTGAGAACTCCTGCTTTAATGGAATCGTATAAAGAGGAATAGAACCCACTTTATCTGTTAAGTTCAGATTCCCATGAAAATGCAGAACAGATGAAATGCCAGAATCAGCATTTTACGAAGACTAGTTGGAAGAAAGCGTCAGGGCCAAGAGAAAAGTGGAGACTTTTTCTCTGCTTGAATCAAGAAAGCAGGGTTTAAAGATTCTAAGCCTGCGAAAATACACACAAGCATACAAAGAACTTCAGTACCAGTGCATTCTCCTTTCTTCACTTGCCTGAGGCAAAGCTGCTTCTGTCCTATTGCTTGCCTGAAGAGCTACTGATAGCACAAACCTACATGGCATGTAGTTCAGGCGGTCTAGATGGTTTTGCCACAGATCCCACGTAGACCCATCACAATTACATACTTCAGATTTCTTAACTGTGGGGACCTTGTGAAACAGCCAAGTAGCTGGACATCCTAAAAACTCTTCTCTGAAAACATACCATTAGAACAAAGGTCATATTTGCCTTTTGTTGCTGTTAACCAAGGTCAAACCACAGATGGAGTTTTAGTTCACCTAACAGTATTCTACATGGTTCTTCTAGTCCCTTGACATAGACTATAAATTTAAAAATCCAAGATATTCCGAATATAATAACAGAGCAGTAAGAGTTTATTTTTTAAAACCAAATTCACTAACTTCTTCTGAAGTTTTCCCAATTGACAAATGAGACTTAGAAAATTAACAGTAGTATCTAATAACATTCTATTAAGCTTCCATGGCAGATTAAAGGTAGTTAAAAATTATTGAATACTCCTCCTGCTGAAAAGTGGAACAAACTCCGCACTCAGTGGATCTAGGCTGGCTTTAGAATGTGCTGGTGGTGACGCTCTTCTAAAGGTAGGTCTTGGGAAGCCTCAGCCTGGGCCTCCTGGACACTTGGGCTTGGAGTACTGAGTCACCACGAGACATGCACTTCTGGCAGTTGCACTTGATGGACAACATGGAGAGAGGAGAGGGGTCTAGAGATGCCATCTGGGCCCCAGCTGCATTCCAGACACCCTAGAACAGAGACAAACTCTTCACTATAGTTATCTGTCTAAATCCCTCACCCACAAAACTGTGAGAGACCGTAATAAGATGGTCATTGTTTTCAGTCACTAAGTTTGGGGGTAATTCTGTTCTTTAAATAGCCAGATTCATAGGTCTCCTCCTTCAGCACCAGCATCTGTACTTCCTTTGCCAACATGCTCTCACTACAGAAGGAAAACATCTTTTAACCCTAGAACTAGGAAGATGATCCAGAAATTGCTATTATCCCTGGGCCAGCAGCCGCCACATCTTTAAATCCCCACACCAGGGTGTTTTGGGGTGAGGTGAAAAGAATGCATGCATGAGTGCACAAGAATCTAGAGAAGTGCACATCTCCTCCCCAGCCCACATCTGACTCTGCCTTCGCTGTCACAGCCTTGCCCCATGAGAGATGAGGGAGGGAGGCCAAGGGGTCCTCAGGAAGGATGTGAGCCTGGGCTCTGAAGCTGGAAGTAACTTCCATGCCTTCTAGTACCTGCAGCAGAGCCACTGCTTCACCCCCAGTGCAAAAACATTCTTAGAACCGTGTAGAAACGTAAGCTTATGGAGCATAAGAAGAATCTACGGCCGTAAGTGATTTACTATAGTGTTGCCAAACACTGCATTAGAACTTGTGTTTCATGCCACTAGTTATTACGGAAAGGGCAATTTCCCCAAACTAATAAAACTACTCAACACTCAATGCCACAACCTCTTTGTATGAGGGATGACCTCTTTCTCAAGCAAATACTCTCAAACATTACAGCATTTGGTTCACACGTGACCACGCTATCTCCCATTTAGGACCACCAGTGAATTTCAATCATTTGATACCCAAGACAAAAATCAACGGTACTACGGGAAACTTCCCAATTGAGACACTTCTAACAAGAAACATAAAAATTCCCCAACATTTATGTTCCAGAGTGTCCACTTCAGTGACCAAAGTTTAGTTATTCTCTTTCCAATCATAAGCAAGGCACTACCCCAATTGTACATCTGACTCACACCACCCCTCAAGTAGATCATAAACTGGAGATCAAACACTGCAGGCTACCTACCATCAACTATGTAGGCAATAAGAAAATAGGTTAATACATGACTCTTCCATCCTACCAAAATGTCACTGCTAGATCTGCCCCAGTTTATGCACCCCACACACAAAAGCTCAATTAACACAGGGAGTAGAAATAATCTGATTTTTTTTTTTTTAAAGACAGGATTTCCCTCTGTCTCCCAGGCTGGATTGTACAGTAATGCAATCACGACTCACTTCAGCCTTGACTTCTCTGCTCAAGCAATCTTCCCACCTCAGTCTCTTGAGTACCTGGGACTATAGGCATGTACCACCATACCAGGCTTTTTTTTTTTTTTTTTTTTTTAGAGATGGGGTCTTGCTATGTTGCCCAGGCTGCAAATAGACTGATTTGGAAGGCATATTAAAGAAGCACAGCCAGTCAGCAACCACCCATTGAAGATTCAATTCAAATCTACACTTGTTCCATGCTTTTTATATAGAGAAACAATTCCTCTTATTTCCAAAATAATTGTGCCTATCCTGTATAACTGCAAATATTTTTTATAAAGTAAATACTGGTAAGTACAATTCAAAATAAGACAAAATCACTACCTGATGTACTTAATCTTTTTTTTGAGGCAGAGTTTTGCTCTTTTTGCCCAGGCTGGAGTGCAATGGCACCATCTCGGCTCACTGCAACCTCTGCCTCCCGGGTTCAAGCGATACTCCTGCCTCAGCCTCTGGAGTAACTGGAAATATAGGCATGCGCCACCATGCCCGGCTAATTTTTGTATTTTTTAAAATCAGAGACAGGGTTTCACCACGTTGGTCAGGCTGGTCTCGAACTCCTGACCTCAGGTGATCCACCCGCCTCGCCCTCCCAAAGTGCGGGGTTTATAGGCTTCAGCCACTGTGCCCAGCCTCGATATACTTAACCTTAAAGCAGTGTATCATATCGGTATTTTTCTTCGTCTCGCTCTGTCACCCTGGCTGGAGTGCAGTGGCGCAATCTCGGCTCACTGCAACGTCTGCCTCCCGGATTCAAGCGATTCTGCTGCCTCAGCCTCAGGAGTAACTGGGATTACAGGTGCCCACTACATGCCCGGCTAATTTTTGTATTTTTAGTAGAGATGGGTTTCACTATATTTGCCAGGCTGGTCTCAAACTCCTGACCTCAAGTGATCTACCCGCCTCGGCCTCCCAAAGTGCTGGGATTACAGGCATGAGCCACCGCAGCCTAGTATTTTGCAAAGCTATGTATTTTCCAAGTCCAAACACAGGAAATTATGACTGAGCAACTATGACATACACAACGCTGACAAAAAAAAAAAATGAGACACAATGCCTGAGCCTTTGGGGAACTTAAAATTCTAGTGTGAAAGGTCAACTTTATTTTATTGATTTACTGATTTTTAAGACAGGGTCTCACTCTAGTACCCAGGCTGGAGTGCGGTGGCATGATCTCAGCTCACTGCAGCCTCTGCCTCCAGGGCTCAAGCAATCCTCCTGGGCTCAAGTGATCCTCCTGTCTCAGCTTCGTGAGTAGCTGGACTACAGACATGCACCACCACACCTGGCTAATTTTTGTATTTTTCTATAGAGACTGGGTTTTGCCACGTTGCCCAGGCTGGTCTTGAACTCCTGGGCTCAAGCGATCCACCCGCCTCAGCCTCCCACGGTGCTGGGATGACAAGTATGAGCCACCACACCTGGCCTGAGAGGTCAATCTTAAATGTTAAAAAGACAAAGAATCACAGAAGTACCAAAATTACAATGATATGTGTGCATCTAAAATTCAGTGGCAGCAAATAATCTTTTAAGACTGCCATAGGGACAATTCCAGAAAACACCATACAAGAGACAATGGCATGAGCCCAGCTTGGAATGAAAGGGAGGATATATGAAAAAAGAGTGGGAAGAGGAGACTTTGAGTCTAAAGACTTATTAGAGGTCAGGGTCCATCAGTCACTGAAAGAAAACGTAGTATGATTAAGTGTTGCCTTAGAAAAGTGTATCTGGCAGTAGTATCCAAAATATTGAGGTGGGAAGGCTAAAAAGCAGGGGAATCAGGATGCTACTATAAAAGTTTCAGCATATGTTCTCACTCATAGGTGGGAACTGAACAATGAGAACACTTGGACACAGGAAAGGGAACATCACACACTGGGGCCTGTCATGGGGTGGGGAGACAGGGGAGGGATAGCATTAGGAGATACACCTAATGTAAATGACAAGTTAATGGGTGCAACACACCAACATGGCACATGTATACATGTGTAACAAACCTGCACGTCATGCACATGTACCCTAGAACTTAAAGTGTTAAAAAAAAAAAAAAAAAAGTCTCGGCATAAAGTCCCAACAGAGAATGGTGTCAGGCAAGGATGAGGAAAGTGTCCATTCAGGATGTGATAGGATAAGACGATTAAGGTCATCAAACAATTCAGAATGACTAGAAACATAATGGTACCATTGAGAGAACTGAGTGAGTCTGGAAGATTTTTAAAAAATCAATCGTGTTCTTTTCATACAGATTCACGTTAGAGTGACAGTTGACATTCAATGAGATATACACCATAAAGGCACACATGTGTGCGCGCGCACACACACACACCCCCCTTCAACTGGCTCCCACTGCAACCTACTGACAACCTATTCTTTTAACATGACCTTCAAGGCCCTCTATAACCCAACCCTACTATCTCTTCAAATGTCTTTCTTTTCCACTTCCTTCTCTCCTTCTTTTTGAGACAGCGTCTCACTCTGTTGCTCAGGCTAGAGTGCAGTGGAACCACCACAGCTCACTGCAGCCTTGACCTCCCAGGCTCAAGTGATCCTCCCACCTCAGCCTCCTGAGTAGTTGGAGCCTCCTGAGTAGTTGGGACTACAGGTACATGACACCACACCCAGCTAATTTTTTTTTTTTTTTTTTTTTTTTTTTTTTTACTTTTTGTAGAGATGGGGGTCTAAGTTGACAAGGTTGGCTTCAAACTCTTGGGCTCAAGCGATCCCTCTGCCTCGGCCTCCCAAAGTGTTGAGATTACAGGCGTGAGCCACCACACCTCGCCTAATGTCTATTTTTCTACTCATCCACTGCAACCAAATTGTGCTAATCACTCTATGAATAATACATATATCTCACTCCTGTTTACCAAGCATTTTCATTTACATTAACACATTCACCCTCACAACAATTATATGAAACAGATTAAGAATGATATCCCTACTTTGTACTGGACAATCTGGAATCTGGGAAGACTAAGTAATTTGCAAAATGAACTTTTCAAAATATAAATCTGACCTCAACTAAATGACTTCTTGAATGAGCACAAAACACTTCTAATGAGCTAACGCATTTAGAAAGGAACTAAAGGTCAAATGTTCCCGAGAGCATAGGAAGAACAGAAGGAAGCCAACTGCCCCTGGCCCAGCCAGGCTACACCTGTAACATAAACACCCGATTATGCCCTTCCCTTCTAGATCGACTGTTTACAGAGAAAGGAACCCCAAAATGTCAGTGGATGAATGAGGCTTTTGTGACGAAGAATTCTTTGTAAGTAAAAGAAGTACTGTTACACACAGTCCTCCATAACGAGAAACAGTCAATAAAATAAGTTCAGTTTGCCTTAAGAGTAGTATAGGCCTTTTTGCTTCCCTTTAAAAAAAAAATAAAATTAGCTTAACATTTCTCAAGAGAAAAATATTAAATAAGTTAAAAATTAGCCAGTTTAACAGCTTTTATAAAAAAGGTAAAAAAAAAAAAGTTCTTAATTATTCCATGGATTCTAGTCTGTGCTCTGAACAAAGAATCATGTAACTTAACAAAACTGCAAAACAGTTTTAAGTTATAGAATAGTTTTCTAGCTAAATATGAAAACAGGATAAGGATTTAAGTAGATTACAGCTGCATGAGAATAATCATCTAAATCTAAAACATGCATTTTCTCCATCCCCATCCCCAAATCCAATACGAGGAAAATATCTATTTTAATGTTCCATGATTCATGGAATTCCTTCCTTCGGGTTTATCTGTAGAACACTACATCTTTACAAGTACTAACAAAAATAAAATAACTGCTCCAAATAAATGTGTCTCAAATACCACCTTTTCAACTGCCCGTCCTTCACTAACATCAATCTATTCACAGGGATGGTAACAAAATATACAAAATACTCCACTATAAGGATTTTTATTAGGTAAAAAAAAAAAAAAAAAAAAAAAACCCTATTCCTGAAAACACTGCAGGTTGTGTTAGTGGAAAATATGCAGTGAGCACTAATCTCAAGAAAGGATGCATGTTCAAGACAGTATGTGAATTATTTTACCAATTAATACAATCACCACAACCTCAAAAGTTATGATCCCCATTTTACAGATAACACTGTAAATTATCCCCCATTTTATAGGGAAGACTCGGGATTTAAGTGGCCTGGCTGACAACTATTACAGAGCTAGTGGCAGAGTTGAAACATAAGCCTCCAAGCCTAGGGCTCTACTAAACATGGCTATCATTCTTCAAGGTCTTCTAATAGCTTCTACGACACTCTTCCTGATCCCCTCGCCACACAAAAAAAATTAAGGCAACACGTATGTACAGTACATGTACAGTTATCCCCCAATACCCATGAGGAATTGGTACCAGAACCTCCCAATACTAAAATCCAAAAGTGCTCCAGTCTGGATATAAAATGGCCTAGTATTTGCATATAACCTATGTACATCCTCCTGTAACTCTAAATAGCTCCAGATGACTTATATCTAATACAACATAAATGCTGTGTAAATAGCTATTATACTGATATTGTTTTGGATTACACGAAAAAAAGTCTGTATGTGTTCAGTACACATGCAATTTTTTCCCTAATATTTTTGATCCACAGTTGGTTGAATCCCCGGATGTAGACACCATGGGTATGTATAAATAAATCACACAAACATATTTTAGTCAACTTGAGAAAAAGAATGTACTTCCTCTCCAAATCCAGCACCCGCTCCCGCCTCCCACCATGATATACATGAGACTTTTTCTGGGTTCTCCTTACCTGGAAAATGACTGCATAGAAAAATGTAACTGGTAAAGGAACTCAGGATTTTAATAATTATTTCCTACTCAAAGAATCACTATTTAACTCTAATAATATTCTAAAAAGCCTCTTCCAAATGACTTTTATAACTGAACTGCTTTTATTCTTTGCTGTAGCCAAACCAACCTAAAATTTCCCATGAAAGACACAGCTGTTTCTGGCCCCCCCTCTCAGTATGTGAGATGCTGTGCCCACTTCTCTACCACCACCATCTACACAAGGCTGAGCTTTCACCTGCAGCTGCTAACATTTATAGAAGACCATGAACCAGACACTACTCTACAAGAAAGAACGTCTTCACTGAATCCTAACACTCCCAGAGTGGCGGGAGGGAAGCCTCAGGCAGCACCCACGGCCCCAACAACACTATTCACTTTAAAATATCAAATAACCAAGCAGCAGGGGCCAGTGAGTTAAATAAAGGTATTTATTAATATTACCAATGAGCATTAGAACTGGTCATTTTAAAAGAGCATCTTTTTTTTTTTTTTTTTTTTTTTTTGAGCCTGAGTCTCACTCTGTCACCCAGGCTGGAGTGCAGTGGCGTGATCTCGGCTCACTACAACCTCCGCTTCCCAGGTTCAAGCAGTTCTCCTGTCTCAGCCTCCCATGTAGCTGGCACTACAGGTGCATGCCACCATGCCCAGCTAATTTTTATATTTTTAGTAGAGATAGGGTTTCACCTTGTTGGTCAGGATGGTCTCGAACTCCTGACCTCAGGCGATCCACCTGCCTCGGCCTTCCAAAGTGCTAAATTACAGGTGTGAGCCACTGTGCCTGGCCAAAAAATCATCTCTTTTAGTGCCTCCTACAATAACTGAAATTCTGACAATGAACTTTTTCCCTCTCATTTTCAGTTACTCTCTCACTAGGATTCTGGCGGCCACATCCACATTCAAGTTATCTTGAAGTAGCATCGATTACGTTAAAATTCTTTTAAGAGTTTTCTTCCAGGCCGGGCGCGGTTGCTCAAGCCTGTAATCCCAGCACTTTGAGGAGGCCGAGACGGGCGGATCACGAGGTCAGGAGATCGAGACCATCCTGGCAAACGTGGTGAAACCCCGTCTCTACTAAAAAATACAAAAAACTAGCTGGGCGAGGTGGCAGGCGCCTGTAGTCCCAGCTACTCGGGATGCTGAGGCAGGAGAATGGCGTAAACCCGGGAGGCAGAGCTTGCAGTGAGCTGAGATCCGGCCACTGTACTCCAGCCTGGGCGACTGAGTGAGACTTCGTCTCAAAAAAAAAAAAAAAAAAAAAGAGTCTTCTTCCAATATGTTTCCTATATTGCAAAGTTAATCAAAGCACTCGCTCTATCAAGTACAATTTAGCTAACTAAACTAAGCAATGAAAAAGTAACAATTTTGCAAGGTTTTCTTTCTTTCTTTCTTTCTTTTTTTGAGACAAAGTCTCACTCTGTCGCCCAGGCTGGAGGGCAATGGCGCCATCTCGGCTCACTGCAACCTCCGCCTCCCGGGTTCAAGCGATTCTCCTGCCTCAGCCTCCCAAGTAGCTGAGACTACAGGCACGTGCCACCATGCCCGGCTAATATTTTTTGTATTTTTCTTAGTAGAGACAGGGTTTCACCATATTGTCCAGGCTGGTCTCAAACTCCTGAACTTGTGATCCGCCCGACTCGGCCTCCCAAAGTGCTGGAATTACAGGAGTCAGCCACCGCGCCCCGCCGCAAGGTTTTCTTCTTAACTAAATGCACTACTTTTTAGTAAGTGAAGGACCCATGGCTACTTAATTTTTGTGGATTCAAATGATGAACTCAAATATGTTTTGTGAGTTCAAATAACACGAAAACACAGGATGATTTTGTGCCTTAGTATCAAAAGTTTACATTTTTATCTTTCATTCAAACATTAGTACTATTAGCCAAGTAATTAAGCTCTGAAGATCTTGATGACACAATCTCCAGAGAATCGCCATACTATATTAATCAATAACCACTACTATGATCGTCTACACGTTTTATGCTTCTTATACCTTTATATCGCTAGTTGGGGACTAAACCTCCAAAATAAGAATACCCATTTTCCTGAACAGTTAAAGAATGTCTTTAAGTATGCAAACATTGCTTCCCTGTCTTGCTTCCTGTCTTTTCAATGAAACAGCAACAAAACTAGTACCTTTTAAAATACGTATGCATTTTTTGGTTGCTAACACACAATTTATAGTTTGGCTTCCTAATAACAGGAAAACACCCATTTTAAAAACCAAGCGTTTTCAGCTATACTCTAACTATGGGTCTGTAACTCCGTAACACAGGATTGTAGCAATCACAGAGAGTTCCTAAGACACTATTAATGAGTGTGACTTCACTACTGCTCCCTGGACTATTTGCTGAATTTTGTACAAGTTACTGGCAGTCCACCACAGTTGTGTTAAGAACGTGAGATTTATGTACAAGCCTCCTAAAAACAATGCTGACATTTAAGTTGTAATCCAATGTAATATTTACTATAAAGTAATCCAAATAACAAAGAAAAACTCTGGAAATGTTACTCTTAAAAGTAAAAACATCCTTGTTGAGTTTTCCTGTATTTCCAATGTAACCTAAAAAGTATATTCTACCGGCAACCTGTGGACCTGACCTCAACTATTAACACTGTAACCGTGCCATGTCACTAACAGTTGCTGGGTCCTCAACTTCAAAGCATGTAATATAAAATTGGCATTAAAGACATGTTCTATCTGTAAATGTCACTAGTTTTTAAATTTTTTAATAGACAAGCTGATTCAGTACTGGATACAAGTAAGTCTTGTGAGCCAGGGGCACTATTCTGGGCCAGTATACTATTACTTTAGTAAAAAAGAGAATTAAAAGGACACTAACTGTATGTTAACCAATAGTAAGGCTGAAAATACGTCGTTTGGCACACCAAAGATCTTCACTTAGTAGTTAAGAAAAAGAATGACTCCCAATTAAAGTAGCATACTTGTGTCTAAAAGGTTACTTCCGGGGGGGAAAAAACGCTGCCACACAAATTTCCCTTTACCAGGGTTATCGCCACGGCCCAGCACTGCCGAGCGCAGCATCCACGTGGTTCTCGAGTCCCGCTGGAAGTCTCCGGCGCTAGCCCAAGACTTGGCCTCCGCGGGAAGAGGCCAAGAGGGCGCCGGGGGCGGGGCCGGTGCGCCGGTCACGTGGGCGGCGCGCGGCCGCCATCTTGCAGGGCGGGGGCGGGGGCGGGGAGGAGTCCCGCGGCCCCGGCCCCACACCGCCGTGCGCTGGCCCCGGGCGTCGCGTGACCTCCCGGCCCCCCCGGCGGGCCGCGGCGCCTCCACGCGAGGGGCGCGCGAGCTTCGGGCTCCTCCCTGCCGACGGAGAGGTGCGCCCGCCCTCCCGGCGGCGGGAGGCCGAGAACAGCTGGGCAGGATTGCCGCGAATGAGGGCTTAACTCAGCCCACCCGCGCATCAGCGGCCTCTGGAGTGACAGCCTGGGAGCAACATCATCAGATAAATGGTCCTCAAGGCCACAACAGTTGGGACTCGGAGGTCACTCTAAGCAGCAGAAAATGCGGGGTCGTAACAACTTAATGAGATGCGAATGATGTGTTACGGTAACCCTAAACAACTGCTGGAGAAGTTCACCACACCACCAAGCATCTAGAAATAGCCCAGTGTCACCTGTAGTACGCGGCCCCTAAGATTTATTCCCCAACTTCAGTTGATGACCACAGCACAGGACACGTCCTAAGAAGCAGTGATGTGCTGAGGTTAATGGCAGAATGCCTAACCTCACTTTGTCCATCCCTCCCAGCACTCACTGGTTACAGAAAAAAGGTCACGCACTGCGGTCAACATAAAATCCCATTACCCTGGTCTGCACGCATCCCTCCCCTTCCTCTACTTGCCCTCCAGCACGCTCATTAAAAGCAAAATTTAAAGAAAGAAAAGGGAAAGAAAAAAAGACTTCCAGCAGTTACATCAGAAATCAGGTACCCTTGTTGGAATAGTATGAACGGCATGATAGAAGAGGTTCCACTGTGGGACATTTTCTTTAGGCCTGCAATTTAAGGCCATCTTTACAATATTGTATGTTATTACAGTAACATTTGAAATGAGCATTGTTCCTGAATTCATGTTTTGGTCTCTAAGTTTAATGGCTGTGCGGCATATAGGACTTTTGGGAAATTAACGAGTAGGCTGAAGGATAGAAGAGGCTTTTACCATCAGAACACGCACTGCATGCTAGTAGTAAACAGGCACTGGAAGATGACAAAATTTCAAACTCACCGAGATAACGCTGGGTACTAGCATTACATCTGAGTTTGATAAAATACGTCCCAAAACATGAGTCAGTTACCTCACACAAGTCTCGTTTTAAAAAAGAGGAGTTCAGGCTAGATTATCTCTAATTCCTTCCAGCCCCAAATCCATTGATTCCACGGGTACTGAGTCCACAAAGCCACTAGTAAAATACCATGCTCGATTTTAGTTCTAGGTACTAAATGACAGCAGATATATATACTCAATTAACCTTCAAGCAAGGAGAGGAGAAAATTCCCTTTTCCATTATCTCCTAGAGATCACCTAAGCTGAAAAACATGGCATCCAAATCAACACCTCTCAAAAGCCTGTGACCCCACAATCTCACTTTACAGTCTCCCACTTACTGAAACCTACTCCTCCCCCCGCTTCCCATGGAAAGGTCCTCCTCAAAGACTTCACTGGACCCTAATTATCATTAAATTGCTTTCATGGCTATAATAAAATTTCATCTTTAATGTTTCCGACAAGTGGCTCATTTGGATTCTGGTCTACTACATTTCGGTGTTTAAGTAGTTCTTTTGGGCATTAACGCCTATCGTAAACGCCCAACAAATATCCCGGAACCCCAATCTGCAGGCAGGAATCAAGAGCCCGTGAGAAAGCGCTTCTGCCGGAGGGAAAGAGCATCCCAGGCCGCGCCAGGAGAGGTTTCTCCACCCGGACAACCTGCCTTACTACTCATCTCAGATCCATTCGCAGGTCTCTACGTCAGATGTCTGCTGGGAACACAAGCCCTCAGAGCAGGAGCCACAAGGACCCCTACGACCCCTTTTAACTCAGACACACACTGAGCAAAAAAAAGTCCCTCTGTGCCAAAGACAAGGGCAGCTCGCCGGGAGCGCACCTTCAGGACACCCCGCCGAGGGCCCGGCAGAGCCCCGAAACGGGAGGCGGAGCCCCGGCCAGGCAGGCGGGGAAGGACGGCGCTGCCCGGAGCTCACTGCGGCTGGCTCTCGGACAGGTTCCTCCAGCGCCCCGCAGCTCCCGCACCGAGCGCTGAGATACTCAGAGCCAAAACCGTCCCGACACTCTTCCTCCGATTGGGGCCCCGGGCGGGGAGCTCCACGTCTTCCGTGGCAACACCGTGGCACGGAAGAGACTTCTAGAGCATTCTGTGATGGCGGGTGGCTGTGTTTGCCGGGGTGTGGGGTGGGGTGGGGGAGTGGAACGGAGCGGCCCAGCGAGACGAAGCCCAGCCCTCTGGCGCTGGGAGCTGCCGGGTGGGGATTCCGAGCCACCTGCGCCGGGCTGGGGCTCGGGCAAGGGGCGTCCGAGAGCGAGGCCGGCGGGGCAGCGGTCGCACCGCGAGTCCAGGGAAGCTCCGTACGCCTTACCTGGGCCCTGGGGCCGGCAAACTTGCACGGCTCCACCTCCACCTCCGCGTCCTCGGGGCCCCCGCGGAGTGCGGCGCGGAGCCTCTCCAAATGTTCCCTCAGGGTGACCCGCTGGTGAAAGGAGAAAGCCGGGTGCAACGAGGCCATGGTGAAAAGCAGCAGCAGTTCCTCCTGGGCCCTGGAGCCCAGCCCGCCGCCGGCCCGCGGCTCCGCAATGCCGCCTTCCGGGCCCGAGCCGTCCTTCTCGGCGTCCTGCTCGCCGTCGCCGTCCTCGCCGCGCTCGTCCTCCGCGCCGCCCCGCGAGCCCTCGCCCCGGGCCGCGCGCAGGCTTTTGAGCACCGAGTCCACCTGGGGTAGCAGGCGGTGCAAGCGGCCAGCGGCCTCCCGGTTCTCCGAGCCCAGCAGCGCCAGGTAGACGATGAGGCGCGAGCGCACCGCGGGCTCTCGGAAGTCGGCCAGCGGCCCCGGGTCCGAGAGGCCGTTGGCCTTGGCCTCCGAGTCGCGCAGGTAGTGGTAGTCCTTGCGCGCCAAGTCTTCCAGGCACGAGCCGAGGAAGCGCAGCTCCAGCGGGTTGCACAGGTCCAGCAGTCCGCACATGAACTCCAGGCGCTGCGCCGAGCCCAGCACCAGCCCGAACCACTCATATACCCGCTCCTGCTCACGCAACGCCGCTGAGGGCCCCCCGCCGCCGCCCGGCATACCCGCCCCCGCCGCCGCTCCACCAGCAACAGGCGGCCCGAGCCCCCGGGGCGGCGGCGGCGGCGGCGGCGGCGGCAGAGGGCCCCGCGGCGGGCCCGCGGGCGGCGGCGGCGGGGGGCGGCAGTCGCGGCGGCGGCGCGGAGGCGCCTTCGCGCCCGGCCGCGCGTCCGCCTCGGGCTCCTCCGCCTCGGGCGGCGGCTCCGCGGGGTGCGTTGGCTTCAGCGGCAGCTTCATCCTCAGCATCCTCGGCTAGGGCGGCGCAGACATGCGAGCGGGGGCGGGCGGGCGGGAGGGGCCGCGAGGTGGGGCACGGGCCGAGGCGGCGGCGCGGCCGTCAGGAGCGGGGCCCCTCCATGCCGCCGGGGGAGGGCCGGGGCCGGGGGTGGGTCTCGGCCGGCGAGGGGGGCGGCGGCCGGCCGGCGGGGTCGCTGGCGTCGTCTTCCCGGGCCGGGGGCGGGGCGTGCCCGCGGCGGCTCCTCCCCCTGGGCTCCGCGCCGGTTCTGGAAGCCCAGGTGCGGATGGGAGCAAACGAGCGAGCTGTCGTCCTTCCGCCTCCCTCTTTCCGCCGTCCGCGCTGAGCCGGGGCGGCGGTGTCTGAGCGGTTACCTCGCGAGCCGGTGAGGACGGAGCGGCTGGGTGAGGAGGTGGAGCGGCCGGGCCGGGCGGAGAAGCTTGCGGGCTCCGCGCACCGCACCTCCGCCAATCAGCACCGCGAACCGACGGTGACGTCGCTCTCCCCGCCCCCTGGGGGGCTGCCTCTCTCCGAGAAGCCACGCCCAACTGCTGGCCGGCCGCCTCCCTCTCGGCGGCTTCCGCGCGATCCTAAAGGCTGGTGCTCGGCGGGAGGAGGACGTGGGCTGGGGTCGTGGGGCGGCGCGAGGGGAGCCCGGGCGCGGTGAGGAGCGTGCGAGGCCCACGTGAGCGGAGGGACGCGGCCGCTCTCACCTTTCCCGAGGGCCCTGGCCCGGCTTTGGACTCCCCTCTGCTTGTCAGCTGCCGCCCCGCCTCCGCCTGCGGTGCCCGGGCTGCCTGCGCGGCCGGAGTGAACGTGTCCCGGGAGCAGGAGTTTCTCCGAAGTGAGCACGCCAGCCCCGGGACGAGCTCGTTCGAATCCTCACCGCCCAGTGCACTTCCTGAAAGCCGGCAGTGGGCTGTCTCCCACCTTGGGAAACTTTGCCCGGAGCGGCGGGAGTGACTGTGTGGCGCACAGGGGACTGGGTCCGGACGCGGGTGGCGGCGCTGGTTTGAGACCAGGGCGCCGCGATCCCGGGCCGCGCCCACGCCCAGACTGGAGGCACCGTGCGCAGGTGGGGACGCGCGGCCCGGAGGTGCGCAGCAGGACTCGGCCGAGGGTGAGCGCTGCTGGGCACGCTCCTGGTCTATAAGGCTCTGTGAAAATTATTTCCTGGACAGTTTAGGAAAAGCCTCTCCCTTCCCCGCCCCTCAACCTCTAACTTTTGGGGAATCGTTGATTTGCTAAATCACATTTTGGTGCCTAACCCATTTTGAATCCTTGTGCTGCTGTGAATTTCATGTGAATGGAGGAATTTAATAAGCTACCAACTTGACAGGCTTTAAAGTTTTGTTACGTTTTTCAGATGTAGGCTTCCAAGATGTTTATACCTCGCACTGTTGCTTTTTTCTTTTTTTTTTTTTTTTTTAGCAACATAGTCCAAATTTTTAAAACCCAGCTGGATCTTTTGAGGGTTAATTAAAAGGTGGGTTAAAAAAATCTTAAGGCTTTAAATTTAGAAGTCCTACCACAGCTATGTAGTAGAGTATGCAGAAAGATAAGAATCGCATTGTAACTCTTTGCCGTGGTGCTAGAACATCTGTTGGGAGAGCGTATGCTGAACTCTCTCCACCTCACGAGTTGATGTCCTAAGAGGCTCATTCACAGTTCAGTAAAAGGGTGAACTGAAGCCTGAATCAGTTTCAGGGATGAAAGGGAGAGAGGGAGAACTGTTTTCAAGACATTTGAGGTTGGCAGAATATGTAAAAGTCACTCTTAACTGTAATTTGCTAGTTCTTTATAGTCTTTAGATGTAATTTACAACCAAGAAAACTTTATTATGAGGACTTTTATTCACAGTCATTCCCCCTTTTGCTGTCACCCTCAACTACCCTGGAATCTTCTACTCATATCTGCTCCCACTTTTCTAAAGCTTAGGGTAAAATACTTAGGCAACTAGTAATATTAATCTTGCTAGATATTCACAGGTTCATAGTGAGCCACCTGTCTAGATATGGATGTCTAGTGAGCAAATAAATGGTTTACCTCCGAGTTGATTTTTGTTTTATTGATCGATTGACACAGTCTTGCTGTGTCACGCAGGCTGGAGCGCAGTGGCTCACTGCAACCTCTGCCTCCCAGGCTCAAGCAGATCCTCCTGCCTCAGCCTCCCAAGTAGCTGGGACCACAGGCACGCAACACCACACCTGGCTAATTGTTTGTATTTCTTTTGTAGAGACAGTCTCACCGTGTTGCCCAGGCTGACAAATTGAGTTTTATATGTGACCCAGTCAAAGGGGCATTTTCCTTGGCAATAAGAAGCCATTTGATATGAACTCTCCACAAGAGTTGATGCATAAATTTTACACCAGAATTCAAATTTGTAATCAATAATGATTATTTGTGTGTTTATAGCTTTGGCCAACATTAAACAATATAGCGATCAAAGCTCGTACACATAAGTGACATATACCATGATTTAATGATTCTGGTTATCCATCAGCTGGACAATTTGTTGTTTATCTCCCTCTCTGCACACTGCAGCTCACAAGGAGGCCTCAATGTTTTTTCTATGCCTCTCATAATGTGAGAGAACACATTCAGTAAGAGT
This sequence comes from Macaca fascicularis, assembly GCF_037993035.2. Taxonomy (NCBI): domain Eukaryota; kingdom Metazoa; phylum Chordata; class Mammalia; order Primates; family Cercopithecidae; genus Macaca; species Macaca fascicularis. The sequence goes on from NC_088392.1 coordinate 18,325,569, forward strand.
GAAAAAAACGCTAGTGCTTTTGAGGGAGGGGCCCAGATGGAAGTCCCACTGTGACATATGAGTTGGGAAAACTACCCTGATGATTCTAATAAGACTCCCTAGAAAGGGATTCCTTACCCAGCCTACCTGTTGAGAATACCTACTCTAGATTCTCTGATATTTTGTATATTCCCTGTGTAATCAAATCATGTGCCAGATAACATTATTGTGATAATGGTGAGTATGTGGTTTGTATCCAAATCTTTTATAAAGAAATATATCCTGTAAAAAAACCAGGACGCAAAGGATTATTGTCTCTTGTCCCCAGATGATATATATATTTTTAACTTCCCACATTACACTGATGTACCTAGATGATGTTTAATGCACATTCAGTATATTGTTTTATTTGCCTCTTTAATAATGAAAGGTGGTATTATTCATATACCACGCCATACCGTAATATAGTTGGTATTATTGTCCAAGTATTTATATGTAACCAGAAAGCTGATTCCAAGTGAAGGTTTGGATGAAGGCACTAGTGACAGAGGAGGCTTTGCAACCCTCCTTTTTGCAGCTGGGTTGCTGCAAGACATTTCACCAAAACCACAGATAATTGGGTGATTCAGGGCAGCCTGATATACTAAAATATATTGACTATAAAAAGGGTGCTCGGATACATCCACTTCTACTTCAGATATCCTGAAACAGGCAGTCTGATTCATATCAAGAATTTGTTCCCCATGAGACCCCTCTCCCATTACACCTCCCTGTTTTCTGCATTAAAATATAAATATCTTAAAGTCACTGACCATGTTTTATTCCATGTTATGTTTTCTCATCTGGCACACAGTGGATGTTCATCCATATTGGTTGAATAAATGAATGAATGAGTGAGTGAACAATGTTCCCGTAACCAAAAGTAAAGGCCAGAACCTCCTGGGTCACCTGAAACTTTGTTCCTACCTAGCAGGGAAAAGAAAACATGTCTCAGCATTGTCAGACTAGCCCTGAGATTCACTCCAGCTGAAATGGCTGAGGTTCTATGCCCATTCTTGATCAGTCACTGGGGCCAAGGCAGTGAATCAGCTTCTTCAGAACCATATGGGTCCCCTGCAAGGAAACCCAGGGCTGTTGGAGAGGGGAAAGAAAAATATGGATGCAGGGAGGCACCAACATATGTCCGATATCATCGTACTTGAATTTGTAGTTGGATTATTTAAATTGCCATGGGTATAAGGTGCCTCAAAAATAAATTTTTGTTGAGTTAGATCACATACAGCATTTATTTTAAAAGAGGTGTTAAATATTAAACTATCTTTAAAGATTACAATTACAAAGCTGATGTAAAGCACCAGTAAGTTATCTGCTGATATACAACTTAAGGAAAAAATTAATTGCATATTAAAATTAAAAATGCAAGTTTTTGTAAGGTCTACAAAAATACCCTGACAGATTTGAAATAGAAATTCTTGGTGTTGTCACTGTGACAAGTATTTCTACTGGTAACCTGGGAATCCATGCCCAGCACTGTGGTATATGGCATAGTTTCTGGAAGACTAGCCTTGGATTGAATTCACAGTCTCCCTGGAGTTGTGGTTGCATTTGTCAGAAAGATTCTTAGGGATTTAGACTGACCGGGCTGTCATGTTTTCACACTCATACATTTGAAATTTTTGGAAAAACCATAAAACCCACCAGTCTTTGGAGACTGTCCAGAAATAAACATGATTCTAACGTGTTTTGGTTTGGAAAATCCTCAGGCTACTTGTGTTAAAAATTAAAGAACTAGCCGGGCATGGCGGTGTGTGCCTGTAGTTCCAGCTATTCAGGAGGCTGCGGCAGGAGGATCACCTGAACCCAGGAGTTCGAGGCTGCAGTGTTCTATGATTGCACCTGTGGAGTACCACCGTACTTCAGTCTGGACAACATAATGAAACCTCATCTCTTAGAAATGAACTGGCTGATGTTAGGTACTTGCCAGGGTAGACAACCTTAACTAAGCCCCTGGGGTTCTGTGGGACCTCTGCAAATAGATCTTCTGCTCAACTGTTCAAAAAGGCAAGGGCTGTCCCACCCTCAAAAAACAACACTGACTTCTAGAGACCCATGGAGAGATGGAAGTTCCCGAAGACTGGCTTGCTAGGTAGGAAAATAACCAGTGCTCCATCAGTGTTCTCTGGATTGGAATTTGCTGATTCATGTTTCTTAAAATACATGATCACATCAAATCTGCTGAGCTGTTGATTATCAACCAAGCCTAAGCCCACCGGCTCTTACCCTTCAGCTTTCATAAAAGAGAAGCCTGATTTTGTTCAGGTATCTAGCCTTCTCCCAAACACCCTGTGTGACTTGAAGGATACCTTTGGTGGAGCCATAGATAGGACAAATCTTGATCAGTAAAACAATTAGGAAATCCTGTACTTTTGCAATTGGTTTGGAATGATTTGTACATGACAAAGGACATGCCAGGCAATTTGGAAGGGCTCTCGTTGGCCACATCTGGCAAAATTTGAGTATCAAATAGGTAAGATGGTACCATTGAATAGAAAGAGAATCGAACTCCATAAGGATTAGCAAAGAAAAAGAGGTTGAGGAGGGTGCAGAGAAAACCAAAACAAAACAAAAAATCTTTATAGAAGAATGCCAGCTAAAAAAAATGCAGAAAGAGAGAATGAGGAAAGTATCATTTTGCAACCACCAAATGTAATTATTGATTAAGGCATTTTCACCATTGAGTGGGAAGTTAAGAAATGAAACATGTATTCTCGAAGTACCACCTCATTTAAAAAGGAGAAGAGGTACTTTTACGTGGATAAATCTGATGAATACGACCCCAACCATGTGGTCATAATTAGTGTCAGCAATAATGGGAAAATCTAATATATTCTTCCCCATGTCCTGGATGCCACTGGAAGCGCACACTGCTTGTAATAGTCTTGCCAAAATGTTTATGCTGAATCTAATCATGGGGAAGTAAGACAAATCGGACTGTGGAACATTTTATTAGACAACTGGTCTGAATCTTCAAAAATACTAATGTCGGCCAGGCATGGTGGCTCACACCTGTAATCCCAGCACTTTGGGAGGCTGAGGTGGGTGGATCACCTGAGGTCAGGAGTTTGAGACTAGCCTGGCCAACATGGTGAAAGCCCATCTCCACTAAAAATACATAAAATTAGCCAGGCATGGTGGTGGGCACCTGTAATCCCAGCTACTCAGGAGGCTGAAGCAGGAGAATTACTTGAACGCAGGAGTGATTCTCCTGCGTTGCAGTGAGCCAAGATTGCACCATTGCACTCCAGCCTGTGCAACAAGAGTGAAACTGTCTCAAAAAAAAAGGCATGGCCAGGTGTAATGATTCACACCTGTAATCCCAGCACCTTGGGAGGCCAAGGCTTGAGGATGGCTTGAGCCCAGGAATTTGAGACCAGCCTGAGCAGCAAGGCCCTATCTCTACAAAAAATAAAATAATTAGCTGGATGGGGTGGCACATGCATGTGGTCCCAGCTACTCAGGAGGCTGAGCTGGGATGATTGATTAAGCCTGGGGTTGTACCACTTGCACTTTAGTGTAGGCAACTGAGCGAGACCCTGTCTCATTTGGAAAAAAAAAAAGTCATGAAAGCAAGCGCAAGCAGAAGACTGATTGTTCAGACAGGACTACCAAATGCAATTCATAATCTGTGATTAGATACCAGATTTAAAAAAAAATCTAGAAGTACCATATGACCCAGCCATCCCATTACTGGGTATATACCCAAAGGATTATAAATCATGCTGCTATAAAGACACGCATGTTTATTGCGACACTATTCACAATAGCAAAGACTTGGAATCAACCCAAATGTCCATCAGTGACAGACTGGATTAAGAAAATGTGGCACATATACACCATGGAATACTATGCAGCCATAAAAAAAGGATGAGTTTGTGTCCTTTGTAGGGACATGGATACAGCTGGAAACCATCATTCTCAGCAAACTATCGCAAGAACAGAAAACCAAACACCGCATGTTCTCACTCATAGGTGGGAACTGAACAATGAGATCACTTGGACTCGGGAAGGGGAACATCACACACTGGGGCCTATCACGGGGAGGGGGGATGGGGGAGGGATTGCATTGGGAGTTATACCTGATGTAAATGACGAGTTGATGGGTGCTGATGAGTTGATGGGTGCAGCACACCAACATGGCATAAGTATACATATGTAACAAACCTGCACGTTATGCACACGTACCCTAGAACTTAAAGTATTAAAAAAAAAAAAAACTCTAAAAGACATTTCAGGAATAATTAGGTAAATTAAGTAAAGTTTAATATGGATTTCTTATTACACACTGTTATTGTATCAATGTTAACTTTCTTAGATGAGATAATAACTTGGTGGTTGGCCGGGCGCGGTGGCTCAAGCCTGTAATCCCAGCACTTTGGGAGGCCGAGGCAGGTGGATCACGAGGTCAGGAGATCCAGACTATCCTGGCTAACATGGTGAAACCCCGTCTCTACTAAAAATACAAAAAACTAGCCGGGCGTGGTGGCAGGCACCTGTAGTCTCAGCTACTTGGGAGGCTGAGGCCGGAGAATGGCGTGAACCCGGGAGGCGGAGCTTGCAGTGAGCCGAGATCACGCCACTGCACTCCAGCCTGGGAGACACAGCGAGACTCCGTCTCAAAAATAAAAAATAAATAAAAAATAAATAAATAAATAAATAAAAAATAACTTGGTGGTTATCTAGGAAAATGTCTTTGTTTCCCATAAATGCATGCTGAAACACTGAAGGATGAAATGTCATGGTATCTACATCTTATGTTCAAATGGCTCAGAAAAAAAAATTTATAGAGAAATAAAGCAAATGTGGCAAAATGTTGATAATGGGCAAATCTACGTGAAGGGTGTATGTGTGAACATTCTACTATTTTACGTTTCTGTAGGTGTGATTTTTATAAAAGTAGAAAAAGTAAAAAAGAAATGATAAAACAGCATGAATAAAAAATAAAACTATTAATTATATGAACGCTATTTAACATTTAAAGTTGTTTAACTGGTTTTGTAAATGGGATAAAATATTAATCAAAGTCCCTTGAGAACTATTCCTAAAATAGAATAAGATTTATGAAGAGAACTTAAAAGCTTAATGGAGAACTGGTTTTCTGAATGTGTTACCTCCATATATTGATATTTCAAAAAATTAGAGAGTGAAACTGGTTACAATCAACTTGTAATGGCTTGGAGAGTCAGTGTTCCAAGAGTTAGTGCAACAGTGTGTTCTGAAGGAGACCTGAGACAGTCAAGTCCAAGCAAGGTCATCCTCAGAGAGGAATGCTCCTAAAAAAGGCTGCAAAGCGGTCACAAAACTGAATGATGTGAAATCACAGTGGAGTTCCTTCTAAGTGAATTCTCTTATTTAAATGAATGCTTGGAATCTTAAGTAGGGACAGTTGACAGTATACACATTTGTTAAGGTTGATGCAGCACTTTTCAATGTTAACAGCTACTGTATCTGGTGATCATGGCCTTTCATCACCAGAAAGACCTACTCTGTCCTGGAGAAGAGTTAGTTCTTTGGGCTTTTCCCTTACGCTCGGGAAAAATCTCTAAGATCATCAAACTTTCTCTCTGTGATTCTGATTCAGAGCCAAATAACCTTTTGATTAGCAACTCACTTTCCCAGTGTCTTAATGCTGGGAAACAGAATACTCTAGGGGAATAGAGATATGTAACCCACTTGCAGGAAGATGTTCCACTTGGTAAATAAAACCATTGACATTCTGTCGTATCAGTCCCTTGCAAATTTAGTCAGAGGGGCCACCCCCCCAACACCCGAATTTTATCAATTTGGAATAAACAAAATTGCCTATGTATGATGACTTAAACAGCCTGTTGTTCTTATATTTTGACATCATTTTAATTTGTGCATTGTTTAAACTTAAATAACTACTTAGATCCCAAACTACCATTTCAAGGATACTCTTCTTCCTTACTTAAAAAAAAAAAAAAAGCTTGGAGGAATTATAGAAAAAAAATTCTAGGCTGGGTGCGATGACTCACACCTATAATCCCAGCAGTTTGGGAGGCCAAGGCAGGTGGATCACTTGAGGCCATAAGTCCGAGACCAGCCTGGCCAACATAGTGAAACCCCGTCTCTACTAAAAATACAAAAATTAGCTGGGCATGGTGGCACATGCCTGGAGTCCCAGCCACTTGGGAGGCTAAGGCATGAGAATCGCTTTAACCCAGGGAGGCAGAGGTTGCAGTGATCTGAGATCACGCCACTGCACTCCAGCCTGGGTGACAAAGCAAGACTTTACAATTTTAAATATTACTTAGGAACCTTAGAGGGCTGGCTACAAACCTTATGTAAAAAAGTAAATACAATTAGAGACTCTTACTTAAATCCTATGAACAGCTGATTGCTTTTTAAAAAATGTACTTTTAATACAAAAATTATGTTTAAATTATGATCAAATAAATGGTGAATTTTTTAAGTTCATTTAAAACTATTCAACTAGAAACCAATTTGTTTATAATGTAGAAATATATTTATATTCTATTTCATTTTTTTAAACTGGTTATAATGGAGTTATGTGGATCCATTCTAAGCAAATTAAACCACACTCTTACCACATTAACCTCAGAGCTTATCCACATATCAGAACACTAGTTTTATAGTCTGACTGTACTTGAAATATTCACAAACATTTATTTTGCTATTAATCCTCAGGTCAAAGTTTATTTTTCTTGAATGCAATATTTGTATTTCAAATGTGCCATCAACATTTACAACTTTTAAAGTTTTCATCATAAGTCTCAAACATCTTGCTGTTTTAAAACAGCGAAGTATTCCTAGTTTGCTGAGAATTTGTTTTTTTAAAATCATGAATGGGTATTGAATTTTGTGCAATGCTTTTTCTGGGTCTGTTGAGATGTTGAGATGATGCTTTTTCTGGCTCTGAGCTTTAATATATGGTGTATTATGTTAACTGATAATTCAGATGTTAAACCAACCTTGCATTCCTGGGATAAGTTCCACATGGTAATAATATAGCATTTTTTTTTGTATATTTGCTAGATTCAGTTTGCTAATATTTTACTGAGAATTTTTGCATCTAACCTCATGAGGAACATTGGTCTGCAATTTTCTTTTGATGTCTTTGATTTTGGTATCAGGTTATTACTGGTCTCATAGTATGAGTTGGGAAATATTCCTTCCATCCCTGTTTTATGAGTTTATGAAGGATAGTATTAAGTATTATTTTAATGATTTATAGGATCCTCCAGTGAAAACAACTGGACCTGGGATTCTTTTCATGTGGGAAGACTTAAAATTACAAATTCAATTTCTTTACTTGGTATAGGTCTATTCAGAATTTATATATCTTGTTGAGTCAGTATTGGCAACTCTTACATTTCTAGGAATTTGTCCATTTCATCTAAGTTGTCTAATTGGTAAGCATAAAGTTCTTCATAGCATTCTCTTACAACTCTTTTTGTTTCTGTAAGGTCAATAGTGATGTCTCCTCTTTCATTATTTTTGGTAATTTGTGTCTTCTTAGTTTTTTCTTCATCAGCCTAAAGTTTTGCCAATATTTTGATCATTTCAAAGAATCAACTTTTAATTAAATTGATTTTTCTTATTGCTTTTCTGTTTCCTATTTCATTGATTTCCTGTCTGATCTTTATGATTTTCTTCTTTCTGATTGCTTTGAGTTTGTTTACTTTTTTCTAGTTTATTAAGGTGGAAGTTTAGGTTATTGATTTGAGATTATTCTTTTCTATTGAAGGTGTGATTAGAGGTATACATTTTTCCTATATATCCTGCTTTAGCTGCATCCCATATATTTTGATAGTTTTTTTCTCTATTCCATTAAAAATATTTTCCAATTTTCCTTGTGCTTTTTTCCTTGGCTTAGTTAGAACTGTGCTGTTTAATTTTTAAATATTTGTAAATTCCCTAAATTTTCTTATGTTGTTGATTTCTCATTTAATTCCACTGTGGTCAGAAAATAAACTTTGTAATATTTCAGTCATCTGTTTTTAAAAATGCATTTGGACTTGCTTTATGGCCTAGCTTATGGTGTGTCCTGTAGAATGTTCCATATGTGCTTAAAAAGAATTCTGCTGTTGTTGGGTGGAGTGTTCTATAGGTATCAGTTAGATCAAGTTGGTTGCTAGTCTTGCTCTAGTCTTCTATATCCCTGCTGTTTTTCTGTCTAGTTGTTTTTATCAAATATTGAGACTGAAATATTGAAATCTGTAACTATTTACCATTTTTGTTGTTCTTCATTTCTTCTTGTAGATTAGAGTTACTCTTTGGAACATTTCCTTGTTCTATAGCTTAATTCTCTCCTTCCTTTTTTGTGTTATTATAGTTATCCGTATCACATCTTTATATTTTATAAGCTCAATAATACAGCTTTATAATTACTTCATATGGTTGCATTTTCAATTAAGAAAAAAACCAGTCTGGGCCCAAGGACTCACACGCTTAATCTTACCACTTTGGGAAGCCAAAGGAGGAGGATCACTTGAGGCCAGGAATTTGAGACCATCCTGGGCAACATGATGAGACGTTGTCTCTACAGAAATTTTTTAAAAAGTTAGCTAGGTGGGGTGGTGCATGCCTACCTACTCGGGAGATTGAAGTGGGAGGATGGTTTGAGGCCAGGAGTTTGAGGTTGCAAGTGAGCTATGATCACACCTCTGCACTACAGCCTGGGTGACAGAATGAGATCTATATCTAAAAGAAAAAGAAAAAAGAAAGATATTTATACTGTCTTTTATTGTTACATATATTTAATACTTACATAAACTAACTTTGAGACTGCCCTGTTTCTTTATGTGAACTTGAGTTATCATCTGCTGTCATTTTCCCTCATCCTCAGGGACTCCTTTAGTATTTCTCATAAGGCAAGTCAGCTAGGAACACATTATCTCGGTCCTTTTGTTTGTTTGTTTGTTTGTTTAGTTTTTTGGAATATCTTTATTTGGCCTTTATTGCCAAAGAAGAGTTTTGCTCAATATAGAATTCTAGGTTGACAGGTTTTTTCTTTTTTCCTTTAGTTCTTACAATATGTCATCCCACTGTCTTCTGGCCTTTACTCTGATGAAAATTCAGCTGTTAACATAATTGTGGGTTCCTTGTATATAATGAGTTATTTTTGTCTTGATGCTTTCATGATGTTCTCTTTGTCTTTGGCAGAACCCAGTGAAGATGAAAATGTGAGGTCCGTTGTTCAGAAATTTAGAGTTTCAAAGTAGTGATGGCAAAGGCAGTCCTGATCTTTGGCTTTCAACAATTTCACTATGACTTATCCATGATATGTCAGTGGTTATTCTGTTTGTAATTAGTTAAACTGCTTGAATATGTAGATTAGGGTCTTCACAAATTGATAAGTTTGGGGCATTATTTCTTCAAATATTTTCTCTGCACCTTTCTTCTCATCCTGGTACTCTCATTATATACATGGTGTCCTTCAGGTCTGTGAAGCTCTGTTGATTTTGTTGTTCTTTGTCTTCTTTTCTTTAGATTGAATCTACTTCCAAGTTCATAGATTCTTCTTCTGCTATCTCAAACCTATTGAACCCTTCTAATAAATTTTTCATTCCAATTATATTGTACTTTTCAACTTCAGAATTTCAATTTGGTTCTTTTTAATAATTTCTCTCTTTTCGTCAGTATTCTCTATTTGATGAAATATTGCTGTCATCCTTTCATTTAATTATTTCAACATGATTTTCTTTAGTTCTTTGAATGTATTTAGTCTTTGTCTACTAAATCTAACATCTGGCCCCACTCAGAGATGGTCTCTATTGACTGCTTCCATCCCCTTCCACTGTGTATGAGTTATACTTACTGTTTCGTTGCATATGTCATAATTGTTGTTGAAAACTGAACATTTTAGATAATGTACTATACCAAGTTTGAATTCTGGTCCCCCTCAACTGCAGGTTGTTCTGGTTTCTGTTTTGCTTGTTTGTTTAGCGATTTGCATGAACTAATTCCGTGGAATCTGGCTCCCTCACAACATGCAGCAGCTTATGTTTCTGCTTGGTTATTATTATTATTATTGTTGTTACCGTTGTTGTCACTTTATGCCTAATTTCCTAGGGGTTACCCTGGGCCATCATAGCTTACTGGTCACCCAGTGAGTGGTCAGAAGTTGTGCTTAAACACCTTGATGTAATAAAGCTTCTACTTTTTAACTGACATATTTTGTGTTTAGGTGAAGATCACATGCCGTGTACAGGCAGTTTACAAGTCTACCCTGCTTTTATTATTTTTTTTTTTTGTTATTTTTTTGAGACAGAGTCTGACTCTGTCGCCCAGGCTGAAGTGCAGTGGCATGGTCTTAGCTCACTGCAACCTTCACCTCCTGGATTCAAGTGATCCTCCTGCCTAAGTCTCCTGAGTAGCTGGGATTACAGGTGCATGCCACCACGCCTGAGCTATTATTATTATTATTATTATTATTTTGTATTTTTAGTAGAAACGGGGTGTCACCGTGTTGGCCAGGCTGGTCTCAAACTCCTGACTTCAAATGATCCACCTGCCTTGGCCTCCCTAAATGCTGGAATTATAGGCATGAGCCACCATGCCGGGCCAAGTCTGCGCTGATTTTAGTATCTGTGTCATAAAGCCTCATATTCAGTCAGCTACATAGCTAGCTAAAGCCATCTCTGGCCTCTCTTGAGCATATGCACAATTATGCATATGCAGGCAGTCTTCCAGACCCCCAGGGATATGTGAGAGCTTTTCAGTGCCTACTGTGGCTGTCTCAGTCTCCAGATCACACTGTTAAAGTTCTGGTTGGTCTGCTGGTATGTTGTTTACCCCAAACAGTGTTGCAACCTCAGGCTAGCTGCAATACTGGACTTCCCTGATTGTTTACCACTGAGATCCCTATTGTTTTTGACAATGCTCCTGGGCATAGGTTTATTTCAAGCTCTGGTCCAAAGGAACTCAGCCCCTTCTGTCAGCTACCTCTCAGGGTTTGCTCTGCCCTGGTAGAACTACCACCCTATGGAGCTATGGGAAAAGGGTGGATAGGAACAGCCCCAGGGTAAAACACCACAGACCTCCACTGAGCCCACTAAAGTTTAGTAATTTTTAAAAAAATAATTTCCTTTCAAGTTGTTGTATGACTTTGGTCAATTTACAGTGTACTGAAATGGTTGTTTTTGATAATTTTGTCGAATTTTATCATTGCTTTTTGGGGAAAGGATTTGCCATGCTTCTTCCTCAGTCATTCTGGCAATCTTTCCCCTGTATTATTATTATTTTTTTTGTAAGTGGTTTCTATAGGGATGCAATAGACATTCTTAACTTTTCGCAATAACTTTAGTTAATGTTGTTTCCACTTTATGCAAAATGTAGAAACCTTGTAATATAATATATAGATTCATTTACCACAACTCATGGTAAACACTTTCCCTGTCTCCTGTTCTTTTCTTTTTTTGTTTTCAACTCCCAACCAGTGAATAGATCTGCTATTCTTTATGCCTTAGTTATTGTATATCTACCTACAGGTTTCAGGATTTGGATTAAGTAATGATTGGGCCCTCTTTCATTCAAAAAATACAAATGCTTTGAAGAGAGAAAAAATTATAACAAAACTCTACATGTGTTCTGCATCTTCACATGTGTTCTCATCTCTTTATATGTGTTCAACATGTATAGTACATATCTCATGGTTTAGAATTCTTGAAAGAGGAAAGAAAGCCTTTATGTTTTAGGGACTAGTTACTAAAATAATGGCTGTAATTCTTTTACTGTATAAATGGTGCAGAGGCTCTCTTCCTGTACTCCATCATGGCACAGGATCAAGGTGAAAAGGAGAACCCCATGCGGGAACTTCGCATCCTTGCAAGCTCTGTCTCAACATCTGTGTTGGGGAGAGTGGAGACAGATTGACCCGAGCAGCCAAGGTTTTGGAGCAGCTCACAGGGCAGACCCCTGTGTTTTCCAAAGCTAAATACACTGTCAGATCCTTTGGCATCCGGAGAAATGAAAAGATTGCTGTCCACTGCACAGTTCGAGGGGCCAAGGCAGAAGAAATCTTGGAGAAGGGTCTAAAGGTGCGGGAGTATGAGTTAAGAAAAAACAACTTCTCAGATACTGGAAACTTTGGTTTTGGGATCCAGGAACACATCGATCTGGGCATCAAGTATGACCCAAGCATTGGTATCTACGGCCTGGACTTCTATGTGGTGCTGGGTAGGCCAGGTTTCAGCATCGCAGACAAGAAGCGCAGGACAGGCTGCATTGACGCCAAACACAGAATCAGCAAAGAGGAGGCCATGCGCTGGTTCCAGCAGAAGTATGATGGGATCATCCTTCCTGGCAAATAAATTCCCGTTTCTATCCAAAAGACCAATAAAAAGTTTTCAGTGAAAAAAAAAAAAAATGGTGCAGAGGGTTATTTGGGGCAAAGGTATTATGTGCAGAGTGAGTGAGCTGTGAACGCTTGCAATACCTTTACCGTTGTGCAATCACACAGAACTGAACTCACATACCTTTTACACAGGAGAGAATTGGCATCCACCAATGTTTTGCTACTATTTATCCCAACCACTAAAATCTCTTAGAAATTTCAGGAAATGGTATATTTTCCATCCCTTACTATTCTAGTTTAAAGCATTAAGATTGGGGAAAATCTTTTACATCTTTCTTTGTTTTTTTTTTCTTTGGAATATAATTTATTTACTTTTCAATGCTATCTTTTAGAATATATTTTTTGTCTTGTCCTAAAATTATCTCTTGGTGGAGGGCACTGTTAACTTTTTGCTATGTGTGTGTGTAGGCTCATGTTATGCTATGTGTATGCTATTTTATGCTATTTGCCTGGTTATAACACATTTATCTATTTTGGAAAGTTAATTTTTAGCAATCAGAGAACATGTTTATCTCACTTGCCAAGAATAGATACTTTACGTTTCTGTTGCATTTCTTGTCTGCAGTGTTTCTCATCTCTTCCCAATTCTTCTAAATCTTAACCACGCTTGAGAACCCAGCTTGAATCACCACTGGTTCTGGGACTCTCCCCTGGCTCTTCCACCTGGAAATGGTCTTTTCCTCCTTCCTTCATTCATTTCCCAAATAAATATTGAGCGCCCACTCTTTGTAAGACACTGATTAGATAATAGAAGCTATGTAAAAGTTGTGCCAAATAATTTTGCACTGGTAGATACGTGTTTCTATGCAGTCATGCACTGTATAACAATGTTTCGGTTAATGACCACTGCTTATATGATGGTGGTCCCATAAGATTATATTACTTTGTCTCTGTTTAGATATATTTATATAGACACATACTTACCATTGTGTTACAGTAGCCTACAGTATTCAGTACAGTAACATGTACTGTTATGTGTACAGGCTATATTACCTAGGTTTGTATAAGTATACTCTATGATGTTTGCACAACAGTGAAGTCATGTAATGATGTATTTCTCAGAACATATTCCCATTGTGCAGAGATGCACAAATATATCATATTTTCTCAGTTAAATTGTGATTTACTTGGGGGTACATCCTTCTCCTTATTGTTTCTTGTATTCCTTATAAAATTTAGCAGGGTGACTTCTACATAGTAAGGGTTCAAGAAAAGAATTTATATGATTATTATATTTATAAATTTTCTTTAAATATACTTAGATATGCAAGACACAAACAATTCTTTTTTTTTTTTTTCTTTTGAGACAGGGTCTCGCTCTGTTGCCCAGGCTGGAGTACAGTGGCACACTCTTGGCTCACTGGTTCAAGCAATTCTCCTGCCCCAGCCTCCCAAGTAGTTGGGATTACAGGCATGCACCACCATTCCCAACTAACTTTTGTATTTTTAGTAGATACGGGGTTTCACCATGTTGGCCAGGCTGGTCTCAAACTCCTGGCCACCTTGGCCTCCCAAAGTGCTGGGATTGCAGGCGTAAGCCATCACTCCCTGCCTAGGACTGACTTATTTGAATGCAAATCAGGACGTGGCACATCAGAATTTATTATTTATTTTATTTTATTTTATGATTTTCAAGAGATGGGGGTCTCTCTATGTTGCCCAGGCTGGCCTCAACTCCTGCCTTCAAGTGATGCTCATCACATCAGAATTTAGCTTACAAATATAGTCTATAATACTTGGAAATTTTGGCCCAGTCTCATCATTTTCCAGCGCTATGATAAACATCCTTATGAATGCTGTTCTCCAGGTCTAGAAGGCTCTTCTCAGTTATTCGATGTATCTAAGTCCCACCATTCTTCATTGTCAGGTTCCACCACTTCCAGAAGACAATAACCTGTCTTCCCCAACCATTTCAGTCCACACAGGTGCCATCTCCCTCTGAGCTATTGTAGCACTTATCGCCTAGTTCAGCAACCAGATTTCCCCAACAACTATTTCTATTTGGAATTCTTGTCTATTCTACGGGATATGGACCACATTATATATATACTTCTCTTTATGCCTTTGTGTCTAATAAATTACTGATTAAAGCTTGGTTTTAAAGTCCAAATGTGGTCGTATTAGTGAACTGCTATAAACCTTGCAGAGGCATTGGTAAAATAAAGGACTTTTTTGGTACAAATTATATGTGTGACAGGCTGCTTTTAACAGCTTATTGGCTTCACACAACTTTAAGTAGTGGTTTTACCAGAAATGTTTACATTAAACAGGCTTCTTTAGAAAGTAAACTGTTGTAACTATTTTGTAAACTAAGCTGACAATATGCATCAAGAATCTTAAAACTTTTCGTACCTTTTAGTGCACCTATTTTGGGGAGTTTAACTTAAGGAAACAATCCTAAAGCAGAAAAAAAAATGTAAAAAGCTTTGTATGCCAACATGTTAATAATAGGATATCAGTAATTTTGTTGTTCCCAAAAAATAGAATAAGCAAATACATTATGTATATATACACACATACAATATTTTACATGCTGATTGTTTTCACTTATCGTTCCCTGTGTTGATACAAATTTTACCAACTACATTTTCACTAGATATATAATATTCTCATACATATATAAAATTACATATATTTTATATATAACAGAATTTAAATTTAAATATATATAAATTTATAATTTATTATATATAATTATATAATATATATTTTTATATATGTATGAGAATATTATATATCTAGTAAAAATGTAGTTGGTAAAATTTGTATCAACACAGGGAAATACGGTAAGTGGAAACAATCAGCGTATAAAATTGTATAAAGGACATGGTCAAAATGATACACAAAAATATGAGTAGAAAGAAGAAATGAGAGGGAATATATCAAAATGCTAAGATGAGTTTTAGTGACTGGATTGCCATTTATATTTTTTTCTTTCTACTTTTTTTCTGTTTTCTAAATCATCAAAATTGGTCATAATTTCTGAAGAAAAAAGAATATAATTTCAAATATGGAGGAGGCATCAAGGATTTAAGTTTCAAGTAGACATTTTTTAGAGTTTAAACATTTTAGTGATTTCGTGTCTGAAGTATGTGATTGTCCAAATTGTTGGATCTTCCCCACCCCCGCCCCCCACCCACCAAGTGCTGTGAGGTCTGGTAAGTGTCTAACCACTTGGTGGCTAGTTTAAATCTTTCCCACAAATTTTCTAGTATATGTTGTCCCATGAGCCCTGGGGCAGTTTGGATTTTTGCAGAACTGAGAATAAGCTATGAATGAAAAAGAAGAAAATGGGATTATAGATTCCTTTCCTCCACTTTATGGCCAGAATACTAGTTAGCTGAGGAAGTTCTGAATCAGTCCTTTTTCCAGGCAAAGGCAGAAATACTGGGCTTGGGTCCTTCAAGGTAGGCTAATCAGTGTGTCAGAGATTCTTGGTGTCCTTTTAACATCCAGGAATTACAGAGAAGGTAAATCAAGCCATGAACACATAGGTACTCAGGCAGCTATTGGACAAATTTATGCTCTACTGAAGCAGATACATTTTGCCAATGCTGGAATAAATTGGCAAGGTACTAAGTTTACCTCTTTAAAATTCCTGCTTGGGAATACCTGCCTTAGAATCACTGTTCATTTTAATCAAGTTAAAGGGCACCAAGGAACAATTCTAACAAACAGAATCAGATAATACTAGTAAAAAGGGAAAGACAATATCCTGAGAAACAGAACTGAAACTTAGGAGGAAAATGAAACGAAACTGAAACTTAGCCAGCAAAGCTATTAAAAAAAAAAAGTCCTGATCTTAACGGAGCCCTAGCAGGTAACTGTATATGAGCCAGTATTATCAAAAGTAAAACCAATAAATGTCGTACATTTTCCTACGTTGCACTTGAAAGAAACTCTTAACCAGCAGTGTGAGCTTCATGACCTTGCTGCAGCCACTGACATTCTCTGAGTCTCAGTTTACTCATCTGTGAAAATAGGTGTAACAGTACATGCCAGCCTCAATTAAATATAGAACTTCAGGGCTTGAGGGGTCTTGGAGGCCATCAGATCTTGGCTCCTCCACTGGACCAGGGCCTTGGGGCTACCATGCTCACCTTGTTGGTGTAAGTAAGCTCTTGCAGCAGCCAGATGTACTGCAGAGCCCACCGTGGGTGCAGGCAAACTGACTCCCAGGTCATGTGCAAGAGGCCATGAGAGAAGACAGGAGGATTCTCAACCGTTCTGGCTTCAGAAGGAGGCTCCTTGAGGACAGCTGAGTGGCCCAGGGTGGCTCAGAAGAGTACAAGCAATCGTCATCCTCAGAATGGGACTCCATAGCGTGATAAGGCAGCCATAGAGCAGGGACAGGAGACAGGGACAGGGTACCATCAGGGCAGGGGACTCATGCAGACAGGTTCAGAAGGGCCCTAAATGTTCTGCCAACACCTTGATTTTTTTTTTTTTTTTTTGAGAAAAGGTTTCACTCTGATGCCCAGGCTGGAGTACAATGGTGCAAACACAGCTCATTGCCACCTCAACCTCAAGTAGTCCTCCCACCTCAGCTTCTTTAGTAGCTAGGACCACAGGTGTGCCCCACCACACCTGGCTAAGTTGTTTTTTGTCTTCTGTGTAGAGATAGGGTCTCACTATGTTGCCCAGGCTGGTCTCAAACTCTTGAGCTCAAGGGAACCTCCCACCCTGGCCTCCCAATGTGCTGGGATTACAGATGTGAGCCACTGTCCGGGCCTCATGTTGAAATTCTTAATTTTGTTAAGGGAGATCCCCACAATTTCATTTCATACAGGCTCTGCAAATTATGTAGCCAGTGCAGGGTACAACATCCAAGATCTGCTAAACACAGGGCTGGAGGGAGGGGAAGAGAGGGGTCGTGACACAGGGTGATCAGGAACTGCCCTGGGATGTCTGACACTTCACAAGCCTCAATAAATGGTAGAATGGGAATAGACTGCTTCCTGGCCCCTCAGGACTGGCTTAGCCCTGAAGGACTAACTTGGATGTTTTTGGGGACTGTGGTTGATTCCCATGGAGGCAGCTCCACAGAGTTCCTGGGCTCAAGCGTGGTACCTGGGAGAGGGTCAAAAGTGGTTATTGTTGTCATTTTAAAATTTATTCTATTTTATTGATGTAAAGTTTACTCAACATAAAATTAACTAAAACCCGAAGGTAGCTTTGTACAATATTTTTAATAGTTTTGTGCATGACACAGTTTTTGCTAAGTATTTTTGTGTGGAATTTACCACTTGTGGCATCATGTCAGCATTCCAAAAGTTTCAGATTTTGATCATGAGTCGAAAATGCATTTAATACACCTAACCTACCAAGTACCAGAGCTTAGCCTTAATCCATCCTAAGGACATCTACATTAGTCTACAGATGGACAGAATCTTCTGTAACACAGTTGATGTAGTTTGGATATTTGTCCTTTCCAAACCTCATGTTGAAATTGGCCGGGCACAGTCACTCATGCCTGTAATCCTAGCACTTTGGGAAGCCGAGGCGGGCGGATCACGAGGTCAGGAGTTCGAGACCAGCCTGACCAACATGGTGAAACCTCGTCTCTACTAAAAATACAAAAATTAGCTGGGCATGGTGGCATGCTCCTGTAATCCCAGCTACTCAGGAGGCTGAGGCAGGAGAATTGCTTGAACCTGGGAGGCGGAGGTTGCAGCACTCCAGCCTGGGAACAGAGTGAGACTCGTCTCAAAAAAATAATTATAATAAAAAAAAAAAGAAAGAAATTTGATCCTGTGTTGGAGGCAGGGCCTGGTGAGAGGCGTTTGGGTGGAGGTGGGGCCTGGTGAGAAGTATTTGGGTCGGGGAGGTGGGTCCCTCATGAATGGCTTGGTGCTGTCCTTGTCCTCACAGTAATGACTGAGTTCCTTTTCTACAGGTTTCTGCAAGGAGACGGAGTTTCACTCTTGTCGCCCAGGCTGGAATGCGGTGGGCAATCTCAGCTCACTGCAACCTCCGACTTCCGGTTTCAGGCGATTCTCCTGCCTCTGCCTCCCGAGTAGCTGGGATTACAGGCGCCCGCCACCACGCCCGGCTAATTTTTGTATTTTTAGTAGAGACGGGGTTTCACCATGTTTGCCAAGCTGGTCTTGAACTCCTGACCTCGTGATCCGCCTGCCTCAGCCTCCCAAAGTGCTGGGATTACAGGCGTGAGCCACGACGCCTGGCCTCTTGCAACATTTGACTGTTAAAAAGAGCCTGACCCCTCTTTCCCTCCCTCCTCCTCCCACTCTAGCCAAGTGATGCCTTATCTCCTTCCCCTTGCGCCATGATCATAAGCTTCCTGAGGTCCTCATCAGAAGCAGGGCACCGGGCTTCTTGTATACACTACAGAACTGTGAGCCAAATAAATCTCTTTTCTTTATAATTTTTCTTTTTTTTAAGGGCCATATGCGGTGGCTCACTCCTGTAATCCGAGCACTTTGGGAGGCCGAGGCGGGCGAATCACAAGGTCAGGAGATCGAGACCATCCTGGCCAACATGGTGAAACCCCGTCTCTCTAAAAATACAAAAATTAGCCGGGCGAGGTGGCGGCGCCTGTAATCCCAGCTACTCCGGAGGCTGAGGCAGGAAAATGGAGTGAACCCGGGAGGCGGAGCTTGCAGTGAGCCGAGATGCCGCCACTGCACTCCAGCCTGGGCGAAAAAGCGAAACTCCGTCTCAAAAAAAAGAATCGCGTCCCTGACACTGAGTAGTTTTGTGACCCTGAGTGAGTTTCTGACCCTCTCTCAAGTAGGACAAATGTGTTCACTGGATGTTGAAGATCAAACTCCTTCCCCGGGAGCACAAAGTCTTTTGTGGCTAGTACTTCTTCTTCGTTCTTCTTTCCTCTTCTTCCTTCTTCCTTCTTTTTTTTTTTTTTTTTTTTTTTGCTTGAAACAGAGTCTCGCTCTGTCGCCCAGACTGGAGTGCAATGGCGCGATCTTGGCTCACTGCAAGCTCCACCTCCCGGGTTCACGCCATTCTCCTGCCTCAGCCTCCGGAATAGCTGGGACAACAGACGCCGCCACCACACCCGGCTAATTTTTTGTATTTTTAGTAGAGACGGGGTTTCACCATTTTAGCCAGGATGGTTTCAATCTCCTGACCTCGTGATCCACCTGCCTTGGCCTCCCAAAGTTCTGGGATTACAGGCGTGAGCCACCGCGCCCGGCTTTCCCCTCCCCCCTCCCCCAACTGTAGCCATCCATCCTCCTCCTGTGTATGAAGTGTATTTTATTGTGGTTTTGTTTGCGTTTCCCTAATGGATAATGGTGTTGTATCTTTTCATGTGCTTGTTGGTCATTTATATATCTCCTTTGGAGAAATGTCCATTCAAGTCCTTTGCTTAGTTTTGAATTTGATTGTTTGTGTTTTTTTATCATTGAGTTGTTTTTTTTTTCTTAGATGGAGTTTCACTCTTGTTGCCCAGGCTGGAGTAGTGCAATGGCACGATCTTGGCTCACTGCAACCTCCGCCTCCCAGTTTCAAGTGATTCTCCTGCCTCAGCCTCCCGAGTAGTTGGAATTACAGGCATGCACCACCACGCCCAGCTAATTTTGTATTTTTAGTAGAGACGGGGTTCTCTATGTTGGTCAGGCTGGTCATCAAACTCCTGACCTCAGGTGATCTGCCTGCCTCGACCTCCCAAAGTGCTGGGATTACATACAGGTGTAAGCCACCACACCCGGCCTTTATCATTGAGTTCTAAGAGTTCTTTATATATTCTGGTTACAAGTCCCTTATCAGATATATGATTTGCAAATATTTTCTCCCATTGTTTTAGGTCATCTTTTGTTGACAATATCCTTTGATGCTGTTTTAAATTTTTATGAGTCCCATTTATTTTTTCTTTTGTCACTTGTACCTTTGTGTTATTTCTAATAATTCATTGCCAAATCCAAGGTCATGAAGATTTACCCCTATGTTTTCTTACAAGAGTTGTATAGTTTTAGCTTCTAAATATAGGTCTTTGATCCATTCTGAGTTAATTTTTGTGTAAGCTGTAAAATAGGGGTCCACCTTCATTCTTTTGCATGTGAATATCCAGTTTTCCCAGCACAATTGTTGAATGACTATTTTTCCTTATTTTATTGTCTGGGTACCCTTGTCAACTAGCTATAGGTGTATGGGTTTATTTCTGGGCTCCAAATTCTATTCCATTAATCTATATATCTTATGATTTTTGAATCAGTGTGGATAGGAATGTGTCACGATGGGCTGTAGTCTACCTTGCACAGAGGCATGGTAAGTAGCATGTCAGTATATTCTGGCCAAAGGTCAGATACATAGGGTTTGATAAATTTGATAAGAAGAGTGGAGCTGTGAACGTTAAGCACAAAAACTGCAAACATATTATATATACTGAGACAACAGTCCAGAGACATTTTTAGGAACTCAAAATAAATACATAAAGAGAGACAGCCTATGCAACCTTACTTGCCAGACCTGTCCTAGCAGCAATGATTTGTATTATCTTGGTGGATGAATTCCTTCTACAAATACAAGTTAAACATTTTGAGGAAGGGCAGATCCGCCAAGTACACTGTAAACAGTTCAGAACATGGTGCTCCATATGCTAAAACCAGGAAGAAATTAGAATGCACTTGCTTGAAGCCATTTCAAATCATCTTTCTGTTTTCAATTTTTGCAATATAACAATTTGCTTTTTTTTTTTTTTTTTTTTTAAGATGGAGTCTCTCTCTGTCACCCAGGCTGAAGTGTGGTGGCACGATCTCAGCTTACTGCAACCTCCACCTCCCAGGTTCAAGTGATTCTCCCGCCTCAGCTTCTCAAGTAGCTGGGATTACAGATGCATGCCACCACGCCTGGCTAATTTTTTTATTTTTAGTAGAGATGTGGTTTCATCATGTTGGCCAGGCTGGTCTCAAACTCCTAAGCTCAAGTGATCCACCCACCTCAGCTTCCCAAAGTGCTGAGATTACAGGCATGAGCCAGTGCACCCAGCAAACAATTTGCTTTGATCTCTCTTTAGACAATGTGGCCAAACTTTCTTGGAGTAAATTTAGTGCAAGTAAATTCAATAAAATTGTTTAATAATGTAATATTTTAAATTAACCATTAATTATTAATTATCCATAATTATATATGTATGCATTTATTATTTAGGTATTTATAACACATGTCCTCTGTCTGCCACACACATGTCCTGGGCACTAGGGTAATGACAGATACAGTTTCTGCCTTCCTGAAGCTGCTGGGTCCTTCACCGACCTTGTATAAGGGCTAGGTAGCAGAGGTTACAAAATATCCCTGTGGCTCCACCTGCCATGGTTCTGTTGGCTCTGTCCTGAGTCCCTGGGCTCTGGACTCCCCAGCTGGCCAAGCCCACAAACCTACATTCCCCTTAGCCTCCCAGTTCAGCCAAGACATACAGGAGCTTTTCATATGAAATTTTACTAGGATGCTAAGGGAAATCACAAAAGAAGAAAACACCAGAGCCGAGAAATAGGTAAGTTTACCGAGTACAGATGATTTATGCCAAAGGAACAAGAGTTCCTCATTTCAGTACTACCACGAAAACCATTCCCTAAGCCTCAGTCTTCCACACACTGCTGTCAACGCTCCTGGAACACTCCTTTCTTTGGCTGCTGACTCTTAGGAGGCTCTGCAAGGGAGGGATAACACCTTTGCAGGGACCTAATGGCTATTGTAGTTAGGTTCCAGAACCTTCAGACTTTCTCTAGGGGTAATTCACTGATGAAAACAAGCACTGCCAGCCCCAGGCTTACCCTAACCTTTGCAGGGACTTGGGGTAAAAGTACAAAGGGATGCCCAGATACCATCTGTCTAAATATTTAAAAGTTATACATCAAGCTAACAAACCATTAAATAGCATGTCCTTGCTAAATACAACTTCATCCTGACACAGAGAGCAGGTTCCAACTGAGAGTTCCCTGTCCCACCTGCAGCCTGCCCCCTGCCCCCAACCTTTCTTGCCTTACTGCCTTTGTGTGCAGACCCTCCAGCCACCGGGGCTGGGTTTTATATTATTTCTTGCAACTGCATGTGAATCTACAATTATCCCAGTGAAAGTTTAAATTAAGAGGAGGGAAGAAGGGGGAAGGGGGAGGGCGAGACAGAGAGAGTGAGAAAGAGAGAGAGAGTAGCTGTGCAGTGTGACCTATAGACCCAAAGTCACTGTGCCCGATGGGCTCTTCGTTTGAGAGCCTGGCCGGGTCCCCCTCAGCCCAGCCCCTCCTCACACAGCAAGGAGCCCACAGGCCAGCGGCTTTTGCCAAGCACTCGCTTAGTCCACAGTCTTGCCGAAATGGCCTCCAGCACACTTCTAGGGCCTGCGAGGACCTTCTTCTTGTGTCCAACTCCCGAGTGGGTCTTGCTGCAGTGCCGGTGGATGCACCTGTGGAACCAAGAAGGCCAGCAGGTAGCTGTTTGTCGGGATCATGAACAGAACTTGATCTGGTTACCTAGAATGTCGGTAACCCTGCATGGCAGTGATCCCATTGGGGAAGGAGGAGAGGAACACTGCTTCTATTTCTTTTAGCCATAGGGTTCTGGAAAAGAGAGCCAGAGGAAGGCAGAGCCAGCCCCGGTACAGTCCCTGAACTCTAGCGATTGGGGCATGGCTCATGAAATACATTAGAGGCAAAGATCAATCGCTCTGCTCCAATTAACTGCATGCAATTGTGACATCAAACAAAACGTCAGATGCCATTCCAAAGATTAAATTGTATAAATCTGAAATAAAGCAAGATATGCTTCATTATTTCACTCTTTAAGCCATGAGCTGTTTGTCCCTCTCTGCAAAGAAAGGCCATTGATTTTGGCAGCCACCACCCAACAGTTCAAAGTACAGGATATCTGACCAGGAGGCCACAGGGGAGAGAAACTGCTTCTTGTTTCAAGTGCCGTCAGGTATGGGGGTGTCCTGGTGTGAGCAACAACCCCTTCTCTGAGGATAAAGTGAATCGAGACCTGAGCTGTTATGGGACAGGAGGAAATAGGATATAGCAGGTAGCTGGCCTTAGGGTGCCATTTAGAAGACATTTCTGGATGTTTAATATTAGTAATGGAATCACTTATCAATCACCAAGTGTTGAATATTTTCAAGTTTTGAGCATTTCTTTTTCTATTCCAGTCTAATTTCTATGTCACAGCAAACTTTTGGAATTACCATCTTAGGTATTTCTTTAGGCGCTGCCTAGTTACGCTCCCAGAAGGATTTGAAGCAGCTTCTCTCTCTAAGGTTAATGTCTTTGGTCCCTAAAACTCTTCCAAATGCATTTGGTTTTATACTAGTTAGCCACAATTTCTCTTGGGAAATTGTCGGAGAAATAAATAACTGAGCAGAGCGAGGCATAGCCACACTAGGGCTCTTGTGTTTGTGTGCCCTGAAAACATATTTCTGCTGGTAGCTGTGCTGGGGGAAAGGGCAAACACTTTAAATATATATATTTATATTTTATTATATATTATTATATATAATTATATATATTATATATTGCATAATATAGTATTATATTTTATATATATATATATATATTTTTTTTTTTTTTTTAAATTTGAGACAGGGTGTCACTCTGTCACCCAGGCTGGAGTACAGTGGTGTGATCTCAGCTCACTTCAGCCTTGACCTCCCAGGCTCAAGCAATTCTACCTCCACCTCCCAAGTAGCTGGGACTACAAGAGGTGTGCACCACTACGCCGGCTAATTTTCGAAACATTTAAAAAGTCATTTATAAGGGATCGTTTTGGAGAACGGGGCCTGCCACACAGAGATTCTTGAGAAGTAGAGCCGAATCTCCTGAGCAGTGTGCCTCAGGCCTGTGACAGGCTAGGAGTGGCTGCTGTCCTCTGGCAGGGTGCTGGCTTCTGAGACAAATATTATTTGCTGTGCAAGCTGTGTTGGAAATCACCACGTGCATCTCCAGCCCCATCTCCAGTTCTCACTCTGGACCTTCCCATGAGCTCCTTGAGGGCAGGACAGACAGCCCATTTGTATTTATGTCCTTAGACCAACTCATCATGCCTCACATCTGGTAGGTGCTGAATAAACGTTGAGCATAATTTACAAGCATGCTTTTTATAGCTTCCTCCAAGTCATCTGTTAGAATGTTGAGCAATAAAAGATCAAGGATGGAACTATTGATCCTCCAGGTGCCAGGCTGACAATAATTTATTAATCCATATTGGAGGTATGTTAAGTCTAAAAAGGAAGAAGTCTTTGGAGGGACATGACAGTTTTTTCAAACACTTGAAAGCTTGTCCCAGGGGCAAGCTAAGAACCAATGGGTGAAAACTACAGAAAAGATACAGTTCTCCCAAGAACAATATCATGGGTGAGGGCTTGGGGTAAGGGGCATTCTCATGATCGAAAATGTAATATATTGCCAAATTTGGTTCCACAAACATAAAAATTCTGTTCTATTTTTCTGGAATGGAATTTGGCAATATGTACAAAAACCCTTAAATATATGCAGAAATTTTGACCCAGGAATTCCACTTCTAGATTTTGGTTATAGAAGTTTGATCAGCTGCACGAAGATATATGTATAAGGATGTTCAACACAGTACTGGTTATGATAGTATAACCGGTAGAGCCATGTAAACTGACAAGAATGGCTTAAATAAATCATGATATATTCATTGAATGGAATGCCATACACTATTAAAATGGTGATTTGGAACTATGTTTATTTGAATGACAATATATTTGTACTCTGGGGAAATAGAAACAAGTAGGATATAAATGGTTCCATTTTATACACACACACGGAGATAGAGGGAGAGAGACGGAGAGACAGATATAGAGAAAGTCTTGAAGCTTATATATCAAAATGCTATTGTTATTGGTGATTATCTTTCTGGGTGTTGGGAATACAACAGATTTCACATTTTTAATTTGTATCCATTATTTCTAAATTTTCAACTATAGATATGTGATATAATAATAATACATTATGTAATAATCATCATCATCCTCATAAAGAATTAGGACTGATGAATATGTGCCCCACTGAAATGGTGAGCTTTCTTCTACCCAAAGTGCTCAGCCAGGGGCCAGATGGTTACTTGGTTGGATGTTGTAGAGGAAAGTTTGAAGAGAGGAATTTAAAGCCACTTCCAACTATAGATGCTATGATCCATGAAGGAAGAAGGTGACACTGGAAAATGTGCCGCAGATCCTCACACAGTTTGTCTGGCAGATAGGGTAATTATTTGCAAGGCTTTTTTGTTGTTGATAAAGATGTCTTTTATATTATAATTTTCTGAGACAGGGTCTCGCTCTGAATCCCAGGCTGGAGTGCAGCGACATGTTCTTAGTTCACTGTAGCCTTGAGCCTCCTCCTGGGCTCAAGTGATCCTTCCATCTCAGCCTTCCGAGTAGATGGAACAACAGCTGCCACCATGCCTGGCTAACTTTTTTATTTTTTATAGAGATGAGGGTCTTGCTGTGTTGCCCAGGCTGGTCTTGAACTCCTGGTCTTATACAATCCTCCCACCTCGACCTCTCAAAGTGCTGGGATCACACGTGTGCCTGGCCTGAGAATGTCTTTAAAAATTGGAAACTAGGTTCTTAATATTGGCTTCTTTCTATGACTTCTTAGTGAGGAGTAACGTAGGAATTGGAATGTCCTCGTGCTGTTCCCTGGCCTTACAAACTGAAATATTTGCCTCTCACCCCACTGGGCACAACGTGAGCTCCCCACAGCCAGGCATTTTTGCTTCTTTTGTTCTAGATCCCAGAAGAGTGGTTGGCACACAGCAGGCACTCAATAAATATTTTTTGAATGAATAAATTAATGTTGGCAGAGTAAAATAAGCAACTTGGAAGACAGCTGCTATGCAAATAAATGCTTTTGCTGTGTTCATGCTAATTACTTC
Source organism: Macaca fascicularis (assembly GCF_037993035.2). Lineage (NCBI taxonomy): Eukaryota > Metazoa > Chordata > Mammalia > Primates > Cercopithecidae > Macaca > Macaca fascicularis. The sequence continues at coordinate 18,351,808 of NC_088392.1, forward strand.
AAAAACATGAGTTTGGAAACAGAATTCCAAAACTAAAACTCATTTTGTCATGTAATTAATTTTTTCAAATTATTAACATTCTTTAAAAATCAAGTATGATGTTTGTATGGCCATACAGTTTAAAAATGAGAACTCCGCATTGTGTTCTAGATAACCACCGGTCAACAGCGCTTTCTCTAACAATAGAAATATTCTATATCTGCACTGTCTGATACGATAGCCATTAGCCACATGAGGCTACTGAGCAGCTGAAATGTGGCTGGTGAGAATGAGGAGCTGGTTTCTATATTTTATTTAATTTTAATTAATTTAAATTTAAACTTGAATATGCAGCTAGTGGCTACTGTATCCGTGCAGTTTTAGATCAAACTTCTCTTGGTTTATATGAAAAGGTAGATAGCATATGCTTACCAAGATACTGTATGTAAGCATGAAACCATGGGTACAATCTAGACCGAATCTTGTACTGAGAGAAAGAGATGGAAATAAGTCCAAGACTTTTATATGCTTCGGATGCATGGCAGCAGAGTGATGTCATAGATTAAAACAATTTCTTTACCACACAGCCTTCCTAATCTCCAGTAGTCCTGCTAAACTCTCGACATTCCACAGACTTATTTGTATCCAAAAATAAGGTTTATAAAAGTTGCAAATCCAAAGCAATTATCTGTAGTGCATGCTGTCAGCATCAGAATGAAAAGTGCAATTTGCATGAAAAGTATTATTGTTATTCTAGGGTGCCCTTTTTATTAGTTGACTATTGTACAATACTGCCCTTATAATGTTAGTTATAAATAAAAGTTTTTGTTTGTTTTTGCTTAAACATCACCTTGATGTTGTTATCTCTAAAGCAGATAACAGCATTGAGGAATTAAGTGAATGCAAAACTAAGCCAACCATTCAGAAGAGCCACCCTGCTACCTTCTTCAAAAACCTTCAGAGGCTGGGCATGGTGGCTCATGCCTATCAGCAATTTAAGAGGCCAAGGCAGGAGGATCACTTGAGCCAGGAGTTTGAGACCAGCACGGGCAACAAAGTGAGACCCCATCTCTACAAAAACTCCAAAACTTAACTGAGCATGGTGGCACGCACCTGTGATCCCAACCACATGGGGGACTGAGGTAGGAGGATTTCTTGACCGTGGGGGTCAAGGCTGCAGTGAGCTGCATTTATGCCACTGCACTCCAGTCTGGACAACAGAATGAGACCCTGTCTCAAAAATAAATAAGTAAAAATAAAATAAAATATAAATAACTGTATAAACATGTAATGTGTTCTCCTTGAAATTAACTGAGGATTTATCTTAATTCTTCATCTTATTGATGTACAGTAATCCCCCCCTTACCCTTGGGTGATACGTTCCAAAACCCCCAGTGGATGCCTGAAACCATAGCTAGTATCAAATCCTAGATATGTTTTTTCCTATGCCTACATACTTATGATAAAATTTAATTTACAAATTAGGCACAGTGAGAGATTAACAATAACCAATAATAGAACGAGTATAACAACACACTGTAATAAAGGTTACGTGAATGTGGTTTCTCTCTCTAAGTATTTTACTGTACCAGTCCTCATGCTTCTTTTTGGAATGATGGGAGATGAGAAAATGCCTATGTAATGAGATGAACTGAGGTGAATGGCACAGGCATTGTGACCTAGGGTTAGACTACCATTGACCTGCGGACGACACTTCAGCAGGATCATCTGCATTGGGTGATCCTGGATCATGCAGCCATGACAATATGGGTGGTGTTCAGTCACGACATCCAGGCAGGAGCAGACAGTAGTGCTGATGACTAGCCAGCGAACCGGCAGGTAGCAAAGATAGTGCAGATACACCGGCAGGAGCAATTCATGTCCTGGGCGGGACAGAGTAGGATGAGATTTCATCCTGCTACTCAGAACGGTGTACAATTTAAAACTCATGAAGTGTTTGTCTGAAAATAGAATATTTTCAGATTGCGGCTGACTGGGGATAAGGACGACCTCAGAAAGTGAAACCACAGGTAAGCGTGGAATACCGTATAACTGTCCTATGCCATTTGTAGTGACTTAGATACTGCCACAGGTGAAAGAACACACTGCAATTAAGGAGAAAGGCAAAAATGGAGGCAAATGCAGTTAAAATGAATATATTTTTGTTTTTAAATGTATTAAGCATTATAACGATGAGGTGGGGGCGGGGAGACCAAAATCACTTCCAAGAACAGCAGGCCGGCCAAAGAAGGAACTCCCAGTGCTGGTGGGGAGAGAGCACAGCCGTGCACCCAGTGGGTGGGCACCTACAGACGTGCTGTCTCCAGGGCGTGCTGCATGGAGGCACCCATGGGGGCTGGTGTAGGAGGAAGCTCTTCTGCTGTTCCCGGAAGGGCCAGGATCTCTGAGTCTCTGGCCCACTGTCACCACAGTTCATAAATGTCTCAAACACCCCACCTTGGGTGACGGGGATGTGCCCTAAGGTCGCAATGCCCTACTCCCTGCTCTGGACGCCGGGAACACAGTGATACACACAGACAAGTGCCCAGTTAACACGGAGAGTGTGTGAATGGTGCTTGACTTTTCACACAAACGAACAGGAAGCTGGGGCACAGATGACACAAAACACTGTCCATCAAATATCACCACCACCTGCTTCTCCATCCCCTTGTGTGATCTCTGACGCTATTCGCCTTCATCCGTTTACCTTCTTGTTTCTCACATGTTTTCCCTGTATTCTGTTGGAAGAGTGTGATCCAGGTGCTGGGGCATGGGGTGGGGGTAATGTTGCCAACTTGAGATTAAACAGATCATCAGCTCAATAAATAAATAAATAAATAAATAAATAAATAAAGAACTATAACCTGTTGTTAGAAAGGTGCAATCATAGCCGGGGGTGGTGGCACGGGCCTGCAGTCCTATCTACTTGGGAGGCTGAGGCGGGACCTGGGGAGGTCAAGGCTGCAGTGAGCCATGATCAGGCCACTGCACTCCAGCTTGGGTGAGAGAGTGAGACCCTGTCTCAAAGAAAGAAAGAGAAAGAGAAAGAAAAGAAAAGAAGAAAGAAAGGAAAAGAAAGAGAAAAAGAAAGAAGAAAGAAAGAAAAAGAGAGAGAAAGAAAAAGAGAAAAAGAAAGAAAGAAAGAAAGAAAGAAAGAAAGAAAGAAAGAAAGAAAGAAAGAAAAGAAAAGAAAAGAAAGAAAGAAAGAAAAGAAAAAAAGAAAAGTGAGATCAGGAAACGGTTTGGCTATTTTCCCATCACTACCTTCAAATGTGTGTTGTCAGATCTCCCTTCTGGGAATCTGAATGCCTCGGAGGTCACCTCTGAGCATTTTGGATGTTTTATTTCAGTTTGCAAACTGTCACTAATTCCTGTATTTCGGGTTTAATTCTTCATCTCCAATCTCACTGCTACCTCCAGAGTCGAGGACTTTGATTTTGGATTATAGATATTGTGTTGGAAGCTCAAAGATCTGCCAGCATTTCTGCTACAGGGGAATGTTCCTGAAACAACGCTTTGCTCATTCGCTCCACAATAAGCAGATGTGGAGTGCATGTCACCCTTCTGGCCCAGGGACCATCATGGCTTCCATTGCTCATTGCAACATGCCCCAGTTTGATCTGCACACTGTGAGGTCAGAACAAATGGAAAGTTGTCTTTCTTGTGAATCAAGGGTGTACTGCAAACTGACCTGTTCACTGAGGCAAGTCACCTGCTTCCCAGGCCTCAGTTTCCTCATCTCTAAAACATGAGATGAGACTGAATTGTTTTTTAAGTTCTTTTCCAGCTTTGATTTTAAAATTATTTTCAGGGCAATGACCTAATTTTTAAGGTCTTTAATTGTTTCATCCTGTTCTCTCTAATCAGAAGTATCTCCCATTTCTCCTCAGTATATAGATTTTCAGACCTGTCTGCTTCCTTTTCTCATCCTAGCTGAAATCACAGCTCCTTGGCCACTCCTGCTCATGGTGATTCTCCCTGTAATTGTCTTTGTTCCCAACTTACAGTAAACACCTTGATAACAGATATCATATTTTATGATTTGGCCATATGGTTTTACAGTTTCTAGCCCAATTTTTATTACTGGGAAGAGCTGCCCAATGAATACTTGATAGCTGATTGTTAATTACAGTGTGTACTAGTCAGGGTTCTCCAGAGGGAGTTTATTAGGGAGAATTGGCTCACATGATTACAAGGCAAAGTCCCACAACAGGCCATCTGCAAGCTGGGGAAAGAGAGAAGCTGGTAGTGGCTCAATCCAAGTTTGAAAGTTTAAGAACCAGGGAAGTCAACAGTGCAGCCTTCAGTCTGTGGCTGAAGGCCCGAGAGCCCCTGGGATGCCACTAGTGCAAGTACCAGAATCCAAAGGCGGAAGAACCTTGAGTCTAATGTCCAAGGGCAGGAGGAGTGGAAGCAAGGGTCTGGTACAGAAAGAAAGAGAGAGCCAGAAGATGCAGCAAGCAAATGTATCCCCCGCTTCCTCCCCCTGCTTTGTTCTAGCTGTGCTGGCAGCTAATTGGATGGCATCCACCCTCTTTGAGGGTGGGCCCTCCTCTCCTAGTCCATCCACCGTAATGTCAATCTCCTCTGGCAACACTCTCACAGACATAGCCAGAAACAATACTAGCCATCTAGGCATCCCTCAATCCACTCAAATTGACACCTAATATTAACCATCACATTATGTATAAAAGCTAGCATGACATTCATTTTTTTACACAATAAAAGTCTATTGAAAACCAATTATGAGCCAGGCATTGTCATAGGCATAAGGGGACATTTGTGAACAAGACACACCACCTCTCCTGCCCATCTGAAGCCCACATTCAGGGTCACTTTTTCCTGTCCTTTTGAGGCCAGAAATGTAATGTATAATGTAAATGTATATTGTTTATATTGTTCCCAGGTTATGCAATGTCTTTAGAATCTATATGCCGTGCTGCTATTGTAAAGCTGTGTGGATGCCTCTGAACAGGCCCATGCACAAGGTCCCCAGTGATGGAGGTCCACTGCAGTGGGCAGCCGTGTCCTGCTGGCAGCCTGGCAGATGCCTTTAGTGAATTAAAATTTTTTTGTAATTTCAGTTAATCATTTGCTGTTATTTCTCCACATGCTATAGTGTGCCTTATCAGTGGAAATTGTATCTTTACAACAGTAGTTCTCATACTTTTTGGCCTCAGGACCTCTCTGTAATACTCTTAAAAATTATTATTGGAAATCCAAAGAGGTTTGGTTTGTATGAAGTATAGCTGTAGAGTTACCCTATCCAAAACTTTTGAAAGTGTTGATTAAATCATTTCAAAGCAATGCTAAATCATGCGTGAACATGAGTAAAAGACCCATCCATTTATATATGTTAACGTAAATTACATATTTTTATGAAAAATGGCTTTTTCATTTCTTGTTCTGCTTTCCAAAACAAAACACATTTGGTGAGAAAACTGGCATTATTTTACATTTTTATAGGTCTCTTTAATATGAGGCTTAGCATCTATTTGACAGCTGGATTCTCACATATTCTGTGTTGGATTTGTTATCATATGTTGCTTTAATTTTTTTTTTTTTTTAATGGAGACAGAGTCTCACTCTATCACTCAGGCTGGAGTGCAGTGGTGTGATCTTGGCTCAGTCGTAACCTCTGCCTCCCAGGTTCAAGCAATTCTCCTACCTCAGCCTCCCGAGTAGCTGGGTTTTAATTATGTTTTGTATTATGAAAAACATAATTCATAATAAAATTGAATTATGTTTTTCAATTATGTGAAAAACAAATCTGACCTTGTAAAGACATGAGTTTGGAAACGAGGGGAGAATTGTCATAGCCTTTCTTATAGTTGTAGATATTCTTTGAAACCTCACCAAAAGTAGACTAGTAGTAGTTTCTTAAGTTTAGTTGCAATGTGGAATCTAAAACTGTATGAGTGAAATTTCCCCAATTAGTTACGTTAATCCATGTATTTTGCAATTTGAAAGGTTCTTTTATCCATGTTCATGCATTATTTTATAACATCATGCATGGACTGTTTGGAAAATATTCATTCACTGAGTTGTGGAGATCTTCTAAATATCAATTCATTTTATTATACAATATCAAACCACATTCATTCATATCACCACTGATCTCATCTGCAAAATCTTCAAGTATTGGGAAGCTCTGAAACTCATGATACCTGATACAAAACTTTCAAAAATCTAATTTTTGCTTAAAATCTTAAAAGAAGCAAATCCTATCAGTTGTTTTTCCTTAGAGTGACAAACTTACTTGGCTCATTTCCAGAAAATGTCTACCAAACAGCCAAGTCTGAATAACCCTAGTTGCCAGTCATTTTTCAAGTAAAAAGAGTGTTCCCTATAGAAAGCAGTAGTTCACCTTGCAAGTCAAACTACGAGTGCTTTTCCTTGAGATTAACCATGGTAGCTGGGTACCCAGATGAAGTACTGTATGTGTGCTTCCTGTTTAATCACACAGAACACTCAAGGACATGTGCTGAAAGGTCAAGACTTAATAAAATTAATAGCTTGGCCAGGCGCAGTGGCTCATACCTGTAATCCCAGCACTTTGGGAGGCTGAGGAGGGTGGATCACCTGAGGTCAGGAGTTTGAGACCAGCCTGACGAACATGGCAAAACCCTGTCTCTATTAAAAATACAAAAATTAGCTGGTTGTGGTGGTGTATGCCTGTAATCCTAGGTACCTGGGAAACTGAGACAGGAAAATTGCTTGAACCCAGGAGGCAGAGGCTGTAGTGAGTTGAGATTGCTCCACTGCACTCCAGTCTGGGCAGCAGAGCAAGACTCCATCTCAAAAAAAAAAAAAAAAAAAAAAAAAAGGCTGGGCGCAGTGGCTCATGCTTGTAATCCCAGCACTTTGGGATGCTGAGGCCGGTGGATCACAAGGTCAGGAGATCAAGACCATCCTGGCTAACACAGTGAAACCCCATCTCTACTAAAAATACAAAAAATTAGCCTGGTGTGGTGGTGGGCGCCTGTAGTCCCAGCTACTCGGGAGGCTGAGGCAGAAGAATGGCGTGAACCCGGGAGGCAGAGCTTTCAGTGAGCCCAGATCGTGCAACTGCACTCCAGCCTGGGCAACAGAGCGAGACTCCCTCTCCAAAAAAAAAGCTTATATTTCTTTACCAAGGACATTTTAATGTAAAACTTGCTTAGGACAAAACCCATCATGGATGGCAGCGAAGAATACCATGACTACTGGTAACCATCGGACACTGCTGTCCCGATTCAAGCTAAGGCAGCTGCAGTTGTATCCCCCATTGCTATGGAAACATCAGTACAAATGGCAACAGCGAAAAAGGCAAATAACATCTTAGTATTTTTGTGATCATAATCTTGACTTTGCAGACCCTCTGAAAGGGCCTTAGAGACCCCCAGGGGTCCACAGCATCACACTTTGAGAACTACTGCTTTAGAATCTGTTAGGGGCTGAATTATGTCCCCCCTAAATTTATATCTTGAAGCTCTAGCCTTCAATAATACCCAGAACATGACTGTGGTTGGAGGTAGGTCCTTTAAAGAGCTGATTAAATTAAAATGAGGCCATTAGGGCAGGCACCAGTCCAATTTGACTGGTGTCCTTATAAGGAAAAGAGATTAGGACACCAAGAGAGGCACTAGGGATGCCTGTGCACAGAGGAAGGACCATGGGCAGAGGCTGCAAGAGGGAGGCCAGCTGGGACCCAAGGAGAGAGGCTTAAGGGAAACTACCCTGCCAGCACCGTGATCGTGGACTTCCAGCCTCCAGCATTGTGAGAAAACAAGCGTGCTGTTTAAGCTGACCTGTGCTATTTTGTTATGGCAGCCCTGGTAAATGAATATAGTCTTTCTCATACCTACCCCCCATGCCAGATGGCCTCTGCACCTATTGTCTTGAATAGACATTTCCTCTCCTCTACCTGGCAGATCAGCTCCAACACTGGTGTACCTGCGTCCCACCCTCCCTCAGACAGAGCCAGCCAGCCCTGTGTGGTGCTGATTTTGCCTTTGTTCCACCTTTTCATTACGGCTCTAGCCCAGGCATTTATCTACACACCAACCTGCTTCTTTGCTTAGCTGTGAAATTTTTGAATTTGAGGACCAATTCATTTGCCTCTTCATGTCCTCAGTGCCCAATGCAAGGCTCAGTGCATGGATAAATGCGTGGATGTTAAATGTGTGGATAAATTTGTGTGGCATAGCGGTTGCCATCTATCCTTTCCTTGTGTTCGGCAGCTCTGAGGCAAAGCACACTCTGCTCTGATAGATGTGTGTCCAGGACCTCCTGGCCCGTGGCCACAGCTTGCTATGTAATATTAGTTTGGATGCTGTTTTAACAACTTAAAACATTATCACATTATCAAAGTACATTAACCCTCCTAAAGTATATATCAAATATTGAGTCACAGTTACACTTGCCTTGGGTGTTGTTTGAAAGAAAACTAAAAACTTCATTTCCCATTAAGACTTCAGTTTTATTCTTTCTTAAAAAAAATTATGGGCAGGTGTGGTGGCTCACACCTGTAATCCCAGTACTTTGGGAGCCTGAGGTGGGAGGATTGCTTGAGGCCAGGAATTCAAGACCAGCCTGGGCAACATAGTGAGCCTTAGTCTCTATAAAAATTACAAAAATTAGCCAGGTGTGGTGCTGCATGCTTGCAGTCCCAGCCACTCAGGAAGCTGAAGCAGGAGGATTACTTGAGCCCAAGAGGTCAGGAACCATGACAGTGCCACTGCATTCCAGCCTGGGCAGCAAAGCAAGACCCTGTCTCAAAAAAAAATTAAAAATTACCTGGGCATAAAGGTAAGTCCTTGGCATCTACTTAACATGGTACCAAAATGTTATCTTTGCCAATAACAAGCTTACTGCTAAAGATTCAAGAAGAGAATTTCAGAACACATAATCAAGAGACAAAAGATATACCCTTGAATTTTATACCAAAGTAGTTTGAGAAGTTACAATTCATTCACTAGACAGTAAGTTCCATGATGACACCATTTTGGTTAGTTCATTGCTATATCCCTAGCAACTAAAATTGTTTTTAACACAGAGAATATCTATAACATTAATAAATGAATTTATAAAAGACAAAAAGTGAAAATATTACCGTTGATTCACAAAATCACAAATTTCCCTGGGGAACAAAGAGTATCTTTGGGAGGAAAAGTGGGAGGAACACAGCAGAATCTTTTTTTGTTTTGTTTTTTTAAGATAGGGTTTCGCTCTGTCATCCAGGATGGAATGCAGTGGTGCCATTATGGCTCACTGCAGCCTCCTGAGCTTAAGGGATCCTCCCATCTCAGCCTTCCTAGTAGGTGGGACTACAGGCATGCACTACCGTGTCCAGCTAATTTTTGAATTTTTACTTATTTTAGAGACAAGTTCTCGCTATGTTGCCCAGGCTGATCTCAAACTCCTGACCTCAAGCAATCCTCTTGCCTTGGCCTCCCAAAGTGGTGGAATTATAGGCTGGGGTTTCACTTCAGTTACTACAATAGCATTATGTACGTTGGCCCCAAGGGACAGAGCGCTTGCTGTGTTGACTCACCTTTGCCTCTGACACTACCTTTAAAAAAGCAGTTAAGCTTCTTGGCTCTTTTCCCAGAGGTGAGTTGCTAGTCCGCCTGAAATACCCAGTCAGTGCAAGGAATCCTCCTCAAGACGCACCCCCCTCAGGTGTGGTGGGTGGGTCATCTTGTTAGTTCAGTCAAGGGGTGACCCCCGGGGTGGGTCATTTTGTTAGTTCAGCCAAGGCCTTAAATGTTTTCCAGAACATTCTTTCTAATATTGTTTTCATTCAGTTCATTAATAAGCAGTTAATTACTCCTCTTATAAAACACATGCTTCCTTTTTCAAGATAAAAAGAGATTTTATGTTCTCTGATCTTTCTCAGGTAATATACTTCTCTATTTCCTCGCTCCTCTCCATCCCCCAGCCCTCAGCAAACCTCTTCAAAATGTTTGCTTTTTGTTCTAAGACATTTGTGTTAGCCCCCTGATGGTCTTAGGGTCCTAATAGGAGGGGACGATGTTTGGAGTGGATCCGACTTGTTCCCAAAAGCATGTTTTCTTAAACACGCTTCACCTTGACAGTGAGGCTGACATTGAACAACGTCAGAGCGTGCCTCTGCTATTCTCTTGAAAGATGTGTTAATAAAACTTGTCTAGTCTTCCAGGCTTTCTCTTTCTGGCTGGAGGGGGAGGTTTTCCTCTCATTCATTCTGACTCATTTTGTTGTCTCTTCCTGCTAAGAGCCTGCGGCATATCTGCCTGGACCATGGTGTGTGACTCAACTGCATATTTTATCCCAGCACTTGGCGGCACCTGCAAGGTTTTGTAAGCCAGCAAGAGGCTGCGTTTCTACTCGCTGCAAATCTTTCTTTTTACCTGATTTCTATATCCCACACAGATCCAACAGACAGAATAAAGGTTATATTTACCTGTGAGACCCCCAAATATAGATAGAGTGTTACAAAAAATGAAAAACACACACCTTAAAAACATAGAGAATTTAAAGGAATATGAAATAGTAAAATAAGAAAAAATTCACCATCAAATACTAGAAAATCATATGTGAGAGAAGAAAAAATAAAGATGCTATAGTTTGTGAATCATTCCTCCTCCACACCACCGAACTCTTCACTTGTGAACTCTTGTTTCATTGTATTTTAGGTATTTCTTTACGTGATTTGTTCTCCTTTGGGTTTTGGTTGCTGTAGGATAAAAACCGAGTTTTTTTGCCTCCAAATCTCCAGTATCCAGCACAGTGCTTTGAAAACCGTGTTGCTGGTTTGGGGCTCAACTGTGTTGCTGTGTTGGTGCTCAATAAAGGTTTTTAATGGTAAGAAAAGAAAAATAAACTGTTTCCTAGAGAAGAGAGAAAGCCTATTGAGAGAGAAGATTGGAGTCTAACACGTTAACCAAAAACAGCACAAAGCTTCCCTGGACCACAAGAAAAGGCGATTTTATGTGGCCCTAATGTCATGTCTTGCCTCGAGCTTATTGGAAAGATACCGAGGATTACATACAGAATTGAGAGGGGAGAAGTGACGGAGTGGGGAATAGGGTAAGACTCATTGCAGATGGTGAATTCTAGAGTGGTGTTTTTCACACCCACGCTGTCCTATAGGCTGTAAGACTGCAAGCAAATTAAATTAATCACCAAGTGTGAAATGCCTATGAATTCACCAGGAATGATTTGGGGATATTGTGAGAATTAAAGATGAGCAAAAGAATAATGGTCTAATGAGAGTTGGAAGAAAAGAGCTTTTACCATCATTGCCATCCTCTTCCCCTTCAACACCATCATCAAATAAGCAGAAATCATAGTGTCAGTGTCAACACATCTACACAGGGAAACATTCGCTTGATGAGATGCCTTCTAGAGAGAGATGCCCCTTTTATCAGCAGGTGCAGGAGGTCAATGAGGTAGGCAGGGCAGGCAATGAACTGCAGCTTGGTGCTTGTTTTTCCCTGTGATTTTACTATAGTCATCATTGAGTGCCTCCACTGATGTAAGGTTCTGTTATATCAGAACCTTATACAGGGTTAGTATTCTGTTAACGTGGAATAAGATGGAATCAGGATTTTTATATCTTCTGAAACAGATGGTTATAATTTAAACTTTATGAAATACAGGAAAGAAGAAACGCAATCAAAAACCTGAAAGTCCTAGTTTCTTGTTTTCCAGGCCAAAGCCTGCAGGATAATTGTATAAATAGTTCTGAGACTCCCTTCTATTTTTCTTCCTTCCTGAAGATAATCCACAAAGTGTCTGTCTGGACATATCTAATGGTTAGCCAGATGGCATTCAAAGAATCGCTTTTCTGAAAGTCTGAGATCTCATCAGATACACTGGAATGATCTTGAGCTGGTAGATGGGAAACAGCGCCAAGGAGAGAAGCTGTGGAATGGAAGGAAGGGAAGAATAGAAAAGGGGAAAATATTTAATTTAAAACATGGAAGGAACAGTTGAGAGTGAGAAGAGAACAGCCTTATAGGTATTACATTTCTCACCATCCTTATGTTGCAGTGTTGCCCTGAGCTAGTCCCAACACTACCACCATGAGTAAATGCCATATTCGGGCTTATAAATGTCACAATCAGGATTGTTAACTGCAACACTTTCCTAGCTGAATTCAAACAGGTTTGAAAGCAAATTAGAATGGCTTTAAGCAAAGCCCATGAACCTTCCCTTCAGGAGCAACCAGAGCTATTCCAGGAGACCCCAGTCTCACATCAGATCCATGGGCTGATGCTAGAAATTTACCCAGAACTTCAGTACCTTAAGTCTACTTCTTGTGAGAAGGCACCTTCCCTATATACCATTTTTTTTCATTAGCACTCCCCCAGAGATAATAGTCAAAGAAAGCTGTATATTGGTCATTCAGGGGTTAATGAATGAGCTTCAATTTTGGTCCTGAGTATAAGGTTTTTAGGCATACAAATGTTTCTATTACATTCATAGAGTTGTGCAACCATACCTCTTTTAATGGCTGAATAATATTCCATTGTATGGATGTCACATTTTGTTGATTATTTCATGTGTTCATGGACACTTGTGTTTTTTCTACCTTTTGGCTACAGTGAATAGTGCTATAATGAACAATGGCACACACATTTCTGTTTGAGTCCTTGTTTTCAATTATTTTAAGTCCATAACCAGAAGTCAGATTGTAATTCTATGTTTAGCTCTTGAGGAACCTCCAATTGTTTCCAACTACTATAAATAGTACTGCAATGAATATTTGTGTATAAATATTTGTTTGAATACCTGTTTTCAATTGTTTTATATATATACCTAGGAGTGGACTGGCTGGATCATATGGTAATTCTAAGTTTATCTTTTTGATGAACTGCCAAACTGTTTTCCACAGGGCTGCACTAGTTTTTGTTCCTTTCCACCAGCATTGTACAAGGGTTCCAATTTCTCCACATCCTCACCAATACTTGTTATTTTCCATTTTTAAAAATAGCCATTCTAGTGGGCATGAAGTATTATCTTATTATGGTTTTGATTTGCATTTCCATAATGACTAATGATGTTGAACATCTTTTCATGTGCTTGTTGACAATTTGTGTATTTTCTTTGGAGAAATGTCTATTCAAGTCTTTTGCCCATTTTAAAATTGAGTTGTCTTTTAGTTGCTAAGTTGTGAGAGTTCTTTATATATTCTGAATGCTAGACCCTTTCAAACATATAATTTACAAATACTGTCTCTTATTCTATGGATTATATTTTCACTTTCTTGATAGTATTCTTTAGAGCACAGAAGTTTTAAATTTTGATGAAGCCTAATTGTTGTTTGTGGCTTGGGTGCCATTTCTAAGAATTCATGGACAAATGTAAGGTCATGAAGATTTACCTATATGTTTTCTTCTAAGTGTGTTATAGTTTTAGCTCTTACATTTAGATTTCTGATCAATGTTAAGTAATTTTTGTCTATGATGTGAGGTAGAATCCAATTTTATTAATATTATTTTGTGTGTGAATATCTAGTTGTCCCCGCACCATTTGTTGAAGACTATTCTTTTCCTACCAAGTGGTCTTGGCATCCTAGTAAAAAATCAGTTGACCACAGATGTATGGGTTTGTACTATTCATTCTGTTTTATTAGTCTGTGTGTCTACCCTTAAACAAAAATAATGAAGTATAACAAATCAAAAATACATTCATACACTAAAATAATACCTACATAGTTATCTTTACCATTGTTCTTTCTTTTTATTATTATTGCTCTTTATTTTTTCATATAGCTTTGAGGTACTGTCTAGGTACTGAAATGACTTTCGTTATAGTTTGAAGGACTCTTGAGCTTTTCTTGTAGGGCAGGTCTATAGGCAGAAAACTCCCTCAACTTTTTTGTTTATCTAGGAATGTCTCTTCTCTGTTCCTGCTTTTAAGATTTTTTTTCTTCCTGCTTTCAAGATTTTCTTCATCTTTGTCTTTTGACAGTTTGATTATGTGTCTGGAGTTCTTAGAGCTTCTTTAAAATCAAATTTGGGGAGTTTGAGGCTACTCTTTCTTCAAATATTATTTCCATCCCTTTCTTTCTCTGGGACTTTCATAATGCATATGTTAGTATACCCCAAATTATCCCACAGTTCTTTATGCTCTGTTCACATGTCTTCATTTTTTTTTCTTTCTGTTCCTCAAACTGGATAATTTCAATGAGCTCATCAAGTTTACTGATTCTTTCTTCTGCCTGCATAAATCTGCTGTTGAGGCTCTAGTAAAATTTTCATTTCAGTTATTGTATTTTTCAGCTCCAGAATTCCTATTTGCTTCCTTCATATAATTCAATTTCCTTATTGATATTTTTGTGGCATTATTTGTCTGGTTTCTTTTAATTCTTTGTCCATGATTGCCTTTATCTATTTGAGCATATTTAAGGCAGTTGATTTAAAGCTTTGCCTAGTAAGACAATGTCTGTGCTTCCTCAGGGATAATTTGTGTTCATTTGGCTTTTTTTTTTTCCTGCAAATGGACCATACTTTCTTGTATCTTTGTGTACCACATGATTTTTTCGTTAAAAACTGGGCATGTTATATTTTTAAATGTGGTAACTCTGGATATAAGATTCTTCACCTTCCTCAAGGTTTGTTGTTGTTGTTTGCTGTGGGTGGTCTCTGAATTTTGTTGTTTCTTTAGCTTTTGGTCAGCTAGTGGTTTCACAGATATTTTCTTAAAAGAAAAAAAAATAATAGTCTCCTGGTCTTTGCAGATTGGCTCTGTGTTAGAGATACTCCTTCCACACTTAGCCAGGCCATTTACAGCTCTGCCTTAGCCTTCACTTCCTGCTCACACTGAGCCTAAAAGTCAGCCAGAAGTGAGAGCTAAGGGTCTTTTCAGGTCTTTTCTGGGTATGCACCCTGCCCTGGGCATGCACTTGACTTCTAGATTTCCTGTTATGTGCAGGAGATTACCAAATCCCTATTCCCCAGAGTAACTTTTTCTCTGGCTTTTTCTCCAAGGTTGTAGCATGTTTATTGTTTGACCCAACTGTAATCTTTTACCCGAGGCAGCAACAGCTCTTTCATTTGCCTATCAGTGTTTTCAAGGAACCCCTCTGCTTAGCAACTTTTCTGCACTGAGTTTTAAGTTAGATAAAACCAAAGCAAGCACCCTGTGTCAGTCCTTCAAGGAATCCCCAGACAAACACAATTCCTTAGGAATTAGGTCTGCTCTGCTCCCTCTGGAACTAGGCACCCGCATCAGGAATACGGGTGGCATCTTAAAACTGCTAGCATGCTAGGACAGGGAGAGGAGTAGGACAAAGCTAAGTTAAAACACCACAAAGCTATTCTACCATGTTTAAGTCATCTTTTTCTTCATTCAACGTTCACTTGGTTTTTGGAGACCAGCACTGTAGACTAATGCTGTTGACTATTTTCCAGACTTCTGACAAAGTTGATTGTGACAGTTTTTGCTTGTTTATTTGATGTTTCTTTGGAGGGATGGGCCCTTGGAATTCCTTACCCTCCCATTTTTGCTGACATCACTCTGTCATACATTCTTTTATATTTGAAACATTTTATAATCTAAAAGAGGAAATGAGAAGTGTTATCTAGCTTTGCATTATGTCTTCTGCAATATTTCTAGCCAGACACCAAGGTGAAGGCATCTAATGTAAGAATGTGTGAGGGGTGGCCAAGGAGCCCATAGATACTAAAAAGAAAGTGTCATAAAGATGCAACTTACAAACCTGAGACTGGAGTTTCATTAGGTGTGCCTCTAGAGAACCTCAGTGACTAAATGTCACAGACTTATAGATCTCAGACATTTTCTTCTTCATATGATGCAATAAGAAATACACAGTGCACAATCCTACTTGTGAAGCATTCTTATCAAGTGTTTAAATCAAATCTATTTAAGCGCCTATTTAAATTTTTGACTAGAATGCTTCACAAGTGGGATTGTGCATTGTGCATTTCCTATTGCATTATATAAAGGAACACAGGAGCATATTAAGTGATACCACAAGGATACAATCAGCAAATTCTGGAGTATGAGAAATGCTACAGGACAAACAGTTCAGTTCCTCCAGCAAATAAATGGCAAGGAAAGGAAAATGGGTGGGCATGGGGAGGAATAGGGGAACTCATAGACTAAAAACAATTTAAGAGATACAACAACCAAATGCAATATAGACACCTTAGTTTTTATCTCAATTTAAATCATTATGGGGCAGGTGAGGACATTTTAACAATGACTGGATATTTGATTATCTTAAAAATTAACTTTTTAGCTGTGATAATGGTATTTTGGTTAACTTTAAAAAATAAGTCCTTATATTTTAGAGTTACATAGCAAAGTGTTTATGGATGAAATAATATGGTATCTGGGATTTGATACCAAATACTCCATTGGAGACAGTAGGACAGTAGAGATTAAACAAGACTGGACATGTGCTCAAAATTGTTGGAGGTGAGTGATGAATGTGGAGGGATTTTATATTATGTTGTTTAATATGTTTGATATTTTCCATAAAAATACTTTTGAAAAATAGTAACTGAGATACTTATTTCTACAGCACCTAGTAGATCTTTGATATACTATATTGATGAACTTCAAGTATTAATGTGCTATATTGATTAACTAAAATCCTTGATATGCTGTGTTGATTAACTTCAATAACTTGGGTACTCAAGTTATTTCACTAAGCATCAAACTTAATAAATTCTTCCAAAAAAGCAAAGGCTTGAAAAACTTCAAAAGGCAAAAACTTTTTGTAACAATAAACTTTTTCTAAAATTAAATGCTGAATTTAGTATGTCCAAATTACCTATATTACTTTTGTCTGTCTATTTAGCATTTGAAAAATAATCATCTTGTATAGAGCAATGTGTTTTAAGATATAAAGACAACCTTACTTATCTTTGTATTATCTCTGGGAAAATATCCTTTTTCTACTTCTTAAGCAAAGCTTTCTGAGATTAAATAATTTATTATCAAAGCAATTAATTTTAGTTTGATTTATTTTAACTAAAATGTTTACTCTGTTTTTAGTCAGGAAAAATTCAAAGCTAAGATTTACATAGAGAACAAATTATAAGCTGGGCTAATAAGTTTAATCAGCTAATAGTATCCTCAAAGAGAATATTTAGCAGAAAAACTTACTTTGGTTCAAGTTAACCCATTTATGCCTGAGGATACAATTTTTTGAATTTTTGCAATCAGACCTTGGTGATAACTGAGCAGTAGGATATAAATAACTCCCACATATTTGTGTTCCAATAATAGAACACTAGGCATAAATGGATTTTGATAGAGAATGAGACCAGAGCATTTGCCATGAAATATGTTTGCTCCAGATTTCCATATTCCCACTATTGCAGCTTAAAAAATTATCAACTTATGGTCAAGCGTACTTTACCTACACCGCTAGCAATTTATTCTCCAGTACAGATAAAATTTTTGAGAATTATAGAAGGAAAAAGGAATCTTAATAGAAGATGTCTTAGTTTGTTTGTGCCGCTATAACAAAATACCATAGACTGGGTTATTTGTAAACAATTGAAATTCATTCCTCACAGTTCTGGAGGCTGGAAAGTCCAAGATGAAGGTGCCAATAGGTTGCATATCTGGAGAGGCTGCCCTCTGCTTCCAAGACAGAGCCTTGTTGCTGCAGCCTCTGGAAGGAAGGAATGCTCTGTCCTCACATGACTGAAGAGCAGAAGGGAATGAACTCACCTTTCCAAGCCCTTCTGTAAGGGTCTGACCCCATTCCTTATGGCTCCTCCTCATGATTTAATCACATCTTCAAGGCCTCACCTCTTAATACTATCACTTTGGTGATTGTTTCAACATATGATTGGGGGGACATATTCAGACCACAGCAGAAGCAAAACAAACAAACCAACAAACAAAAACATTGAATTGAGAGAAAACAAAAACATGGCAACTCAAAACTTATGAGATGTAGTTAAAGATGTGCTTAGAAAATAATTGTAGCCGTAAATATATTGGAGAGGAAGAAACAATGAAAATTTGCTAACCTAACTAACCATCTTCAGAAGTTCAAAAAGAAGAGCAAATTAAATCCTAAGACAGAAGGAAAAAAAAAAAGATCATTTATGAATTAATTAATAAAGCACAAAAATGTAAAACAGAGAGAGACAATAAAGCCAAAAGTTTGTTCTTTGGTAAGACTAATAATCAAATAAATCCTTAGCAAGACTGAAAAAGAAAAAAAAGAGGCACAAGCTGCTAATATCAGGACTATAAAGGGACATTGCTAAAGATCTAAGACTTGAAAAAGGTAATAACAAGGATGTCATCAGTACCTCTGCACCAATAAATTTGAACATTTAGATTAAATGAACAAATTTCTATATGAACACAACTTATGAAAACTGATGCAAGATGAAATAGGACCCTTATAAAAGGGTCCTTGAGAGGGTGGTTCGTTCCCTTCTGCTCTCCAGCCATGTGAGGACACAGCATTCCTCCCCTCCAGAGGCTGCAGCAACAAGGCACTGCCTTGGAAGCAGAGAGCAGCCCTCTCCAGACACGCAACCTATTGACAACTTGAGCTTGGACTTCCCAGTCTCCAGAACTGTGAGAAATGAATTTCATCTAAATTGAATATCTATTAAGGAAACTGAATTTATGACTTTCATTCAAAAAAAAACTCTAGGATTCCACTACTAGAAATCCTAGTGGGGACGGCCCTACTGATGAAGTCTTCCATATCTCTAAGAAAAAATAATACCAATCTTACACAAATTATTCCCAAAAATGGAAAAAAGAGGAAGCATTTCCCAACTTATTTTATGAAGACAGCATAATCTTGATACCAACAAAGGGAGCATAAGAAAGGAATATTACAGATTAATCTTTTTCAAAAACATAAATGCAAAAATCCTTTAAAAATAGGGAATTAAATCCCACATAGAAAGTATAATACATCATAACCAAGTTGGGCTTATTCTAGGAATGCAATATTGACTTGACATTTGAAAACCAATTAATATAATTCAGCACATCAACAGAATAAAGAAGAGAAAATCATATGATGGATGACTGATAAATGGAGAGAAAAAAATTGATAAGATGCAGCTCCCATTTATTTAAAACTTCTTAGCAAACTAGGAATGGAAGGCAGTTTTCTTAAAGATAATATAGTGGATTGAATTGTGGCTCCCCAAAGGATATGTCCAAATCATAACTCCCAGAGCTGTGAATGTGATGGCATTTAGAAAAAAAAGTTGATGGAGCAACATGGCTGAATAAAAGCCTCCACCGATCATCCGCCTTGCAAGAACACCAAATTTTAACAACTACACACACAAGAAAACACCATTATAAGAACCAAAAATCAGGTGAGAAATCACAGTACCTGGTTTTGCCATTTTATTGCTGAAAGAGGCACTGAAGAGGGTAGGAAAAACAGGCTTGAATCATCTACATCACCCTCCCTCTTGTCCTAGCATCTCTTGCCTAGATCTCTAAGAGAGAATCTGTGCATCTGAGGGAGGGAGAGCACCGTGACTAGAAGACTTGGCATTGAACTCCATGCTTTCCTGTCACAGCAGACAGCAAAGCCATGCTGGTTCAGCCAGCACCTACCCATGGACAGAGCATTGACACCTTAGCCAGAGGGGAATTGCCCATCCCAGCAGTTGGAACTTGAGTTTCTTGGCAAGACTCACCACTGCAGACTAACGTGCTCTGAGGTAAACTTGAAAGGCAGTCTAGGACACAAGGACTGCAATTTCTAGGAGAGTCCTAGTGCTGGGTGGGGGTTAAAGCCAGTGAACTAGGGTGGCATGTGACCTAGTAAGACACCAGCTGGAATGGCTAAAGGATTTCTCATGGCACCCCTTCCCCAACCCCAGGCAGCACAGCTTGCAGCAAAGAAAGTGACTCTTTCCTTCTGCTTGGGGAGAGAAAGCAAAGAGTAAAAAGGACTTTGTCTTGCATCTTGGATACCAGCTTAGCCACAATAGAATAGGGCACTGGGGCTGGGCGTGGTGGCTCATACCTGTAATCCCAGCACTTTGGGAGGCCAAGGCACATGAATCAGTTGAATTCAGGAGTTTGAGACCAGCCTGGCCAACACAGTGAAACCCCATCTCTACTAAAAATTAAAAAAAAAAAATAGCTGGGTGTGGTGGCTGTGCCTGTAGTCCCAGCTACTCAGGAAGCTGAAGCAGGAGAATCGCTTGAACCTGGGAAGCATAGGTTGCAGTGAGCTGAGATCATGCCACTGCACTCCAGCCTGGGTGACAGAGTGAGACTGTCTCAAAAAAAATAGGGCAGTGGGCAGAGTTGTGAAGCCCCCTTCCCAGGCCTTAGCTCCCAAATGACATTTCTAGACATGCCCTGGGCCAGAAGGGAACCTGTTGCCTTGAAGGAAAGAACCCAGGAATGGAAGGATTACCTGCTAACTAAAGAGCCCTTGGGCCCTGAATAACCAGTAGCAATACCCAGATTGTACACTGTGGGCCTTGGGCTCTGAGCTGTGCTGACTTCAGGTGAGACCCAGGACATTACAAGCTGTGATCCTATGGTGAAAGACTCCTTCTGCTTGAGAAAAGCAGAGGGAAAAGTAAAGGGGATTTTGTCTTGCACCCTAGGTACCAACCAGCTTGGCCACAGTGGGGCAGAGCACCAAGTAGACTCTTGAGGTTACTGAATCCAGGTATAGGCTCTTGGACAGCACTTCTGGACCTGCCCTGGGCCAGAGGGGAGCCCATTATCCTGAAAGGTGAGTGTCAAGCTGGGCAGCATTCACCACAAGCTGACTGAAGAGACCTTGGGCTTTAAGTGAACATTGGTGGTGACCTGGCAGAACTCCCTGTGGGCTAGTGGTGGTGATGGCCACTGGGAGAGGCTCATCTGCCTGTGTAAAGAGGAGGGAAGAGCTGGAAGGACTTTGTCTTGTGATCTGAGGACCAGCTTAGCTGCAGTACAATAGAATACCAGGTAGACTTTTAATATTTTTTGACTATAATTCCTGGCTCCCAGATAACATCTTTGAACCTGCCTAGAGCCTGGTGGATCTCGCCACCCTGAAGGGAAGGACACAAACCTGGCTGGCTTCTCCACCTGCTGGTTGCAGAACCCTAGGACCTTGAGTGAATATAGGTGATAGCCAGGTAGTGGTTACGGTGGGCCCTGGGCAAGACCTAGTGCTGTGCTGGCTTCAAGTCTAATGTAGCACAGTCCTAGTGGTGGTGGCCACAGGAGTGCTTGCACCATCCCACTCCCAGCTTCAGGCAGCTCATCACAGAGAGAAAGAGACTCCATTTGTGTGGGAGAAAGTAAGGAAAGAGAACAAGCATCTCTGCCTCATAATCAAGGGATCTTTTTCCTGATCTTATTCAAGACCACCAAAGTGGTACCTCTACAAGTTAGCAAGAACCACAATTATTGCACTTGGGGCCCAATCCCTTTGAATGCTTAAAGTCTTCCCAAGAAAGAGGGGCACAAACAAGCCCAGACTTCAAAGACTACAAAAAAACACCTAACCCAGACACTGAAGAACATTCACAAGCATCAAGACCATCCAGAAAAACATGACCTTACCAAATGAACTAAATTGGGCACCAGGGACCAATTGTGGAGAAATAGAGATATGTGACCCTTCAGACAGAGAATTCAAAATAGCTGTTCTGAGGAAACTCAAAGAAATTAAAGATAACACAGAGAAGAAATTCAGAGTTCTATCAGATAAATTTAACAAATAGATTGAAATAATTAAAAAGAATCAAGCAGAATTTCCAGAGCTGAAAAATGCAACTGACATCATAGAGAATGCATGAGTCTCTTAACAGAATTGATCAAGTAGAAGAAAGAATTAGTGAACTTGAAGATAGGCTATTTGAAAATACATAGTCGGAGGAGACAAAAGAAGAGAATAAAAAAGAATGGCACATGCCCACAAGACCTAGAAAATATCCTCAAAAGGTCAAATCACAGAGTTATTGGCCTTATAGGGGAGGTAGAGAAAAAGATAATGGTAAAAACTTTATTCAAAGGGATAATAGAGAAATTCCCAAACCTAAAGAAAGATATCAACATTCAAGTACAAGAAGGTTATAGAACACCAAACGGATTTAACCCAAAGATGACTACATTAAGGCATTTAATAATCAAACTCCCAAAGGTCAAGAGTAAAGAAAGGATCCTAAAAGCACCAAGAGAAAAGAAACAAATAACATACAATGGAGCTTCAATACATCTGTCAGCAGACTTTTCAGTGGAAACTTTACAGGCCAGGAGAGAGTGGCATGACATTATTTAAAGTGCTGAAGGAAAAAAACAAAAACAAAACTTTACCCTAGAATAGTGTATCTAACCAAAATGTCCTTCAAACATAAAGGATATGTATGGATTAACAAGCAAGACCCAGAGATCTATTGCAAATGATTTTTCTTCTTTATTCTTTTGATATGCTAACTTGTATTAATTGTTTTTCAATGTCAAGGATATAGTGAATGCAATGGGATAAACTCTTCAATCAAAAGACATAGAATAGCTGAATGGATTAAAAAGCAAGACCCAATGATCTGTTGCCTAGAAGAAACACATTTCACCTATAAAGATATATAGACTGAATATAAGAGATGGAAAAAGATATTCCATGCAAATAGAAACCAAAAAAGAGCAGGAGTAGCTATATCTATATCACACAAAATAGATTTCAAGATAAAATCTGTAAGAAGAGATGAAAGTCATTATGTAGTAATAAAGGGGTCAATTTAGCAAGAGGATATTAACAATTGTAAATATATATGAACCCAATGCTGGAGCACCCAGATACATAATGCAAATGTTATTAGAGCTAAAGAGAGAGACAGATAGGCCCCAATACAATAATAGCTGGAGACTTTAACACCCCACTTCCAGCATTGGACAGATCGTCCAGACAGAAAATCAACAGAGAAACATTGGACTTAATCTGCACTGTAGAACAAATGGACCTAACAGATATTTACAAAACATTTCATCCAATGGCTGCAAAATACACATTCTTTCCCTCAGCACATTATTTTTAAGGATAGACCACATATTAGGTGACAAAACAATCTTAAAACATAAAAAAAAACCCGAAATAATATCATCCATGTTCTCTGACCACAGTGGAATAAAACTAGAAATTAATAACAAGAGGTATTTTGTAAACCATACAAACACATGCAAGTTAAACAATATGCTCCTGAATGACCAGTGGGTCAACATGAAGAAATTAAGAAGGAAACTGAAAAATGTCTTGAAACAAATCATAATGGAAACACAACATACCCAAACCTATGGGATATAGCAAAAGCAGTACTAAGAGGGAAATTTATAGCCAGGCATGGTGATGGACACATGTAATCCTAGCTACTCAGGAGGCTGAAGTGGGAGAATCACTTGAACCCAGGAGGCGGAGGTTGCAGTGAACTGAGATGGCACCACTGCACTCCAGCCTGGGTGACAAAGCAAGACTGTCTTTCCAAATAAAATAAAATAAAATAAAATGTAGATGATAGCAGGTTATGAGAGTTACATGATTAAACACACGTACAGGACTTCCAAGTTTCTTCCCTACAAGGACCAAGGCTATGTACTATTGGAGTAGATGTTCTGATGACAAAATTTCTGGTACCAGTCAATAATGGAGTTGCAAGGTATTTTAAGGGCAACCAGTTGTCTCATTGGAAAGACCTCTCCTACACCGTCAAAGAATTTAGCAATTGGCATAAGGCTTTGGCCTTCCCACTAGGGACTCACATTAAGCTATAATCAGAGTTTCATTTTGGTGCCCACTCTAAACATGCCATTGTTAGATAGTTGCACTGAGGATTGTGAGGCTTTGTTTCTGCCCCCTGACAAGAGATCACACCATTGCACTCCAGCCTGGATGATAAGGAGAGACTCTGTCTCAAAAAAGAAAAATTAAATTGTGATAAAATTGTTTTCAGGTAATGTGATTCTGTACATTTATAAAATCTGAAAGAATGTATAGACAGGCTGGCTGCAGTGGCTCGCACCTGTAATCCTAACACTTTGGGAGGCTGAGGCAGGAGGATTGCTTGAGCCCAGGAGTTCAAGACCAGCCTGGTCAACAAGTGAAACCCCATAGCTATAAAATTTAAAAGATAAAAATAAATAATGTCCAGGTAAATTCTTAGATCTGTCTCTCAGTCATGTGAGGACACAGTAAGAAGGGCGTCATCTAAAGGTGGGAAAAAGACCTCACCAGATTCTAAATCTACTGGCACCATGTTCATGAACTTTCCAGCCTCCAGAACTATGAGAAACACATTTCTGGTGTTTAAGCCACCAAGTCTTGGTATTTTGTTATAGCAGCCTGAGCTTATTCTTTTAGGTTTTAAACATTTTCAGTTTTAAAAATTAAACTTTTTAGAAAAAATAACAATTTTAACCTGTTTTATTTTTCCTTTCTGGTGTTATGGAACGTAATAAAATAATGAGGTTCTTTTTACTTTTTCCTCAATTGTTGATTAAAGTTGCCAGTTAAGTGTGAAGTTTAGATAAACAACAAATTTAGGAGACACAATAAAAAGTTCATTGTTTATCTGAAATTATTATTATCATTTTTTTGAGATGGAGTCTCACTCTGTTGCCTAGACTGGAGTGTAATGGCGTGATCTCAGCTCACTGCAACCTCTGCTTCCCAGGTTCAAGCGATTTTCCTATCTCAGTCTCCTGAGTAGCTGGAATTACAGGTGCACGTCACCACACCCTGCTAATTTTTGTATTTTTAGTAGAGACGGTGCTTCACCATGTTGGCCAGGCTGGTCTCAAACTCCTGACCTCAAATGATCTGCCCTCCTTTACCTACCAAAGTGCTGGGATTACAGGCATGAGCCACTGCGCCTGGCCTGAAATTCAGTTTAATCGAGCATCTTGTATTTTTATTTGCTAAACTTTGATGGATCTTTTTTCTGTGGGTCACCATTTTCACAAAAAAGAGATTGATTAACTCTTGCTAAATAGGAAATTGGCAGGCAGGAAATGTGAAGAAGGTCCAGCTTTAGACAGAATTATTCTGTAGGTGTATCTAACGAGTCCTTCTTGTTTTTTTTAACAACCATAACTTACTATAAGTAATAAGCAATGACAGAAACTTCCATAGAGAAGAGCACAGGCTTTAGAGTTAGTTATACCTAAGCTCAAATCCTAGCATCATCTTTTATTAGCTTTGTGACCTTGGGCAAGTAACTCAATCTTCATCTGTGAAATAGTAATACTATTATTAAAAGCCTTCCACATTGCCATAAACCTTAAATAAAACAATATATGTAATAACTTAGCACGACAGCTGCCATAAATTAAAGTTCTCAACAAATAGCAGTTCACTTTTTTTCTTTATTTGAGACAAGGTCTCACTCTGTTGCTGAGGCTGGAGTGCAGTGGCACGATCTCAGCTCATTGAAGTCTTGACCTCCCCAGGCTCAAGTGATCCTCCCACCTCAGCCTCCTGAGTAGCTGGGACTACAGGTGCATACCATTATGCCCAGCTAATTGTTTTGTAGAGATGGGGCTTTGCCATGTTGGCCAAGCTGGTCTCAAACTCCTGGGCTCAAGTGATCCTCCCACCTTGGCCTCCGAAAGTGCTGGGATTACAGGTGTGAGCCACCGCACTTGGCCCAAATGGCAGTTCTTCTTATTGTTACTATCAATACATGGTCCCTTTCTTTTATACCATTAAGGAAAGGACATAAAATAAATGCACAATGACTATAATAGGAGGCATACAATGATGTTGGTGGAAATAGGGAAGGTATTATATTATAGAACTTCAGAGGAGAAGTCATCTACTCTTTGATTCTTGCAATCAGGTGTTCACTCAACACATAGTAATCGAACTAGAACCATGCACAGACACACTATGGGCTATATTTGATGTGCAATTTAGAGTAATGCCATAGACTGCTTATGTCCCTCCAAAATTCATATGTTGAAACCAAATCCCAAAGGTGTTGGAATTTAGAGGTAAGGACTTTGGGAGGTGATTAGGTCCTGAGGATGAAGTCCTCTTGAATGGAGTTAGTGCCCTTACGAAGGAGGCTCCAGAGAACTCTCATGCCTCTTCTGCCATATTAAGTCACAGTAAGAAGATGGCCATCTGTGAGCCAGGAAGTGGACCCTCACCAGACACCAAATCTGCCAGTGCCTTGATCTTGGACTTCCTCTCCTCCAGAACTATGAGAAATTTCTGTTGTTCACAAACCACCCAATCTATGGTATTTTTGTTATAGCAGCCCAAGTGGACTAAGACAACTAAGGGCATTCTAAGTGGCAAAAACAGCTTGAAGACTTTTCTCCATGATGGGAAAAATAGGGAATACATATAGGGAATAGCACATGACCTTGTTTGAAGGTGAGAAAGAGGCAGGAGGAGAGTCAGGAGATGGCGTGACTCTAAGTGCTGGGTCTAAGGATCTGGGCTTGATTTCACATCCATGGGGGTGCTATTAAAGGTATTTTAGCAGGGCCATGAAAGATGAGGATGTACAAAAGAGTATTCTGCGGCAATGCCCAGAAAGGAATGAGATGGAGATTTCCTAGTGGCTTGGGGAGGGAGGACACTGAGTTCAGGATCTGTTGCGATAATGCTGATTTCATTACTCTCCTGCTTAAGACTCTTTAATGGCTTCCAGCTACCCAGAGGATCAGGTCCAGAGTGCTTTAGCTGGTCTAAAAGACCTGCATGTTTTGGCTCCCGCCTACCCCTCCCACTTGATGTTTCTGGGCTCTGGTCACAAGGCCTTTCTTCAGCCCCTTGGGCTGTTGGGACTCTCCCATATCTTGGCCTTCATGTTCGCTCTTCCCTCTCCCTGGCATGTTCTCCTCCTACCATGTGGCCCTGGTAAACCCTGCTCATCATTCAGATGTTAGCTTAACTGACCCTCTGAGGGAAGTTTTCCTGGAGTCTCTAATTGGATGAGGTTTTCCCGTTACACACTCCCAGAGCATCCTAGGGTTCTCCCATGCGCACTTGTTACTATTTGCATATTTGTAATCATTTTCTTACTGCCTATAACTCTAGGAGGGCAGGAACTCAGCATACACCACTTTTTTTTTTTTTTCTTTTTGAGACAGAATCTGGCTGTGCGCCCAGGCTGGAGTGCAATGGCGGGATCTTGGTTCACTGCAACCTCCATCTCCTGCATTCAAGCGATTTTCCTGCCTCAGCCTCCTGAGTAGCTGGGACTACAGGCGCACGCCACCACCACGCCCAGCTAATTTTTAGTAGAGATGGGGTTTCACCATTTTGGCCAGGATAGTTTCGATCTCTTGACCTCGTGATCTGCCCACCTCGGCCTCCCAAAGTGCTGGGATTACAGGCATGAGCCTGTAATCCGGCCAGCATACACCACTCTTTGGGTACTAAGTAGTTGGCTGTCAATAAATACTTATTGACTGATGGACATGGTGGACAGTGATGGGATCCTTCGATTAGGATGATGGCAATGGAAATAACAAGGAGGGGATGGAGGAATACGAATCTGAAAGTCCATGCTTGCCTCTCTCCAAATGGAATGGTCTAGAATAGGGGTCAGCAAACTGTGAGTGGGTCCAAATCTGGCCAGCTGCCTGTTTTTGTAAATGCAGTTTTATTGGAACAGAGCCACATTCATTCATTTATGTGTTGTTCATGGCTGCCCTCACTCTGCAATGACAGAGTTGAGGAGTTGCAATGGTGAGAGACAGGGGGGCCTGCAAAACCTGAAATATTTACTATCTGGCCCTATACAGAAAAGGTTTGCAAAGCCCTGCCCTAAAAGAAAGACTGCATGGAGGTTCACCGTAATAATTACAGCGGTTATCTTTGTGTGGCAGGATTAGAGATGGGCTATATATTCTTCTTAATTTTCTGCATTATTCATGTTTTCTATGAAGAACATTATTTTTATAATCAGTAAAACAATAAAGGTTATTAAAAAACAGATTGAGTGCCCCACTAATTCTTTTTAGTTTTTAACTTCTAAGTGTTTTACACTTTTTAAAGGGAAAATCCTGTGAATCAGAGCTCTTTGCTTTGCTGGCTTTGGAGGGCATAGCGAGACAACTCTAAGAGCAACAGAGGAAATTCCCCCGTTTCCTGCCCCAGTGGGACTGTGCTTTTCTGCTAGTTGGAGTCTGGCTTCCAATTCTAGGTTCACAGAATCAAGCTGAGTGTTTCTATAAAACTTGGATTGCATTATATGTGCAGCTGTCACATACTATACATGTCCATAATCAGCAGCTTTATGGAACACTTAACATCTAGCAGTATTCTGACTGGAACCTATTTTCTAGAGTTTATTAACAATTATTAACTAAAGCTGCAAAGTGTAGACACACAACTTTAACAGTGATTGCAGATTTTTTTAAAGAGTGGTAGCAAATGACTTTAATTAAAACAGAAAATGAATTTGCCAGATTTTCGTTCATGGCTGTGTCCCCAGCATAAGGAGTACAGAATGCGTGCTTAACAAATATTGGTTAAATTAATAAATGAATTACTATAAAAGAAACAGGAGGCCAGGCGTGGCAGCTCCAGCCTGTAATCCCAACACTTTGGGAGGCTGAGGTGGGCGGATCTCCTGAGGTCAGAAGTTCAAGACCAGCCTGGCCAACATGGTGAAACCCCGTCTCTAATAAAAATACAAAAATTAGATGGGCGTGGTGGTGCATGCCTATAATCCCAACTGCTTGGGAGGCTGAGGCAGGAGAATCATTGAACCCAGGAGACGGAGGTTGCAGTGAGCTGACATCGTGCCACTGCACTCCACCCTAGCAACAGAGCAAGACTCCATCTCAGAAAAAAATAAAAAAATAAAAAAAAGGAAAAAAGCAATACTCAGGGAAAATTATCTTTTACAAAACATTCTATTAAGAACAATGTGTACTCTTAGAAACACTGAAAATTAGGAAAAAGAGAAAAAAATCAAATCCATTATCTCAAATTTAAACCTATGAGTCTGGACACACTCTGGGAGACTGAGGTAGGAGGATCCCTTGAGCCCAGAAAGTTCAAGACTAGTCTGGGCAACATAGGGAGACCCCCATCGCTACCAAAAAAAAAAAAAAAGAAAAAGAAAAAATTTCACTGGGTATAGTGGCAGGCACTTGTAGTCCCAGCTACTTGGGAGACTGAGGTGGAAGGACTGCTTGAGCTTGGGAAGTCAAAGCTGCAGTGAGCTACAGTCCAGCCTCAATGACAGATCAAGACCCTGTCTAAAATAAAAGTAAAAATAAAGCTATCATCATCATTATTCTGTTGCACTGCTTTCATTCTTTTTCCATATGCCTAGCTTTTGAAATGTAATGTTAACTATGTACATTGACAATTTTGTCTTCCTCTTAAAATTAATCTTATAGTATAAAAATTTTCCATGTAATTTCAAGGTCGTTGTAGACATTAATTTTAATGATTATATAATAAACTAAGTGGAATTCCATTATTTACCTAATTTCCACAGTAGTTTCTTTTTTTCTTTTTCTTTTTTGCCCAATCTGGTAGACAAAAGTATAGTTTCTTTTCTTTTGTAATTATAAATAATACTACAAATGCCTTTGTGCATTTAGCCATTTTTCAAATAGAGCACTTGACAGGTGGCATATCGGCCCAGAGCATCTAGGTAATGCTACAGTAACAAACCCTCAAATCTCCGTGCTATGACAACAATGGTTTATTTCTTGTTCATGCTATATGTCCACTGCAAAAACAGAATAATGGAATAAAGTCCTATAAAAATTCAGTTCCCTGCAATTTGATTCAACAAATATGTGTCGAGGGCCTGTTATTAACAAGGCCCACTGCTAGCTCTGAATGCAGTTGAAAAGATTTTCTGATGAGTCACAGAAAAAATGAAAACTGGGAACTTCATTTTTATAACATGCTGTACGACAGCAGAACAAAAATCAATAAGGCAAAAGATCATTTTTCTAGTGTAGTCATTTGTATGCCATGTCTGTATCATTTCAGATATGACTCTCTTTTTCTGTCTGCCTCTGAAAAGCACTCCTTTATGCTTCAAGGCCAGCCTGATGTGTCTCTAGACCAGTGGCAAAGCTTGATAAACTCAATGCCAGGCCCTGGGATCCCCAGCCTTGGTTTTGCAACTCACAAGTGTTCCGTGTGATCGCAAATGCTGTTGTGAAACTTTCCAAACAAAACACATTTCAATTCATGAAAAACAAATACAAGAAAAAATATCCATTAGACCAATAATCTTCATCCTATGAATTTTTCTAAGGAAATATTCCAACAAAGGAAAAAAACATATACACATGAAAATCCTTGTTGTAGATATTTGTAATAGCAAAGGATTGTAGGTAAATTGTAGTATGTTTACTAGATGGAATACAATGAATCAGTAAACACTGATAAAAGTATGAAATGTATGTAGAAACACAAATGTTTGTGATTTAAATAAAACGGAAAATAAAATTTCATCTATGTTGTGCAATTATATAACACGAATACCTTTTTTAAAAACTAGCAGGAAACATAAAATGGCTGATTTGTTACAGGACAGAACTTCTGCATTGTTTTTAAAGATTTGTATTTCTTCTATTTTTAACATTCAAAGCAATAAAACCTTTTTAAAAAATACAATAAAACGCATTCCTGGGAGGAACTCTATGCTCAATCAATGTTTTTTTAAAAGTTGGAAGTAAAGACTTAGGTAGATTGCTAACACTGTGTTGGGATGTTGGTTTGGTAGCTCTTCTGGAAGCATCTGATCAGCTCCCCCTTTGTCTGGTAGGCCCTTGTTCCTCATCACCCGTGGACTGAATCATTGAGATAAAATGTTTTGAAATAGAGCTGTTTGGAGAAAAGAATATCCGTTGCTATCTCTTGATATCAGTTTCCAAAACTCAGAAAATGAACAGTTTTGAATGCCAAGGCATGCTTCTGTATGAAATCTGAGGATCTAGGTGACAGAAGACAGTTTTCAGAACTGACTCTAATCAAGTCTTTCATTTTGCGTTGAGTGGGCACACAGCAGACACCCAATAAATTGTTGATGGAATGAAAAGAGGTGAGGCTGTCTGTGCCCTCCAGATCAGCAGACATTCAACATGGGAGGCAGGAAGGACCACGGGACGCGGCCCAGCAGCCCCTGCAGGGAGCACTCTCTCCACCGCCCCAGCCCCACAGAGATCCTGGAGGAGGTATGAGCAAGGGCAGCCCCAACATGGGTGGGTTGATGGTTCTGGGGCATTCTAACCAATTTTCACACCCTGTCAACGAAAGTGGAAAAAGGGACGGCTGAAAACTACCAAGGAGCTGCTGGGTTCCTGAACCTCGTGTCAGCCAATTGCATTCTTTACTGGAAGCTCTCTTGGACTCTGATGCTGTAAGAACAGACTCTTGGAACCAACATTTATCCTTGAATCAAAAACTCGTTGGAAACATTACTGTGCTCTGCCATTTGAATCCGTAATACGCCACCAAGGCCAGAGACTTTTCTTTTTCCTTAGTAGCTTTAACAACTCTTTTTGTTGATGACATTAGTTTTGGTGTTTTGGTTTTGCCTGGAGCAGATCCCAATTTCTCCTTCATAAGCTTGGTGACTGGCACAGCACTGCAGGAGCCTTCTAAATAGCTCGAATGACATCAATCTCAGCAGCCAGTGGCCATGTGCCACCTCGTCACCTTGGCTGGGGTCCTACAGACAGCACGGTGGCTGGTGACAGTGGCATCTGTTTTGGCTGCTTTTCTGGGCTGTGCCCGAGCAGTGAAGAGACCATTGTGGGTTTACCAGTGACCAGGAAGTCCTTGTTGAAGGAAAGATGGGAACAAGTCTTAAAGAGATAATTAGCATATTCCCAGGGAAATGACGCTTGACTGTTAGACATGGGCACTTGCAGTGAGCAGCTGCAGTGTCACTGTTCAGGCCACCCTGCTAAGGGATCCCACAGGATCAGAGGCCCAGCCAGTCTGGGGAGCCCCCGAGGCTTTGTCTCTGTGTCTTCTTTTGCCCTACTTTGTTGCATATTTAGCTAAAATATGTTTATCCCTTGGGTCATTGTGCAGTTTCAATTCCCTTTGCAAAATATTTCTCTCAGAGAAACTGGAGAGTAATTGTTAAAATATGAGTAATGAATTAGACTCCAGCCACTCCCTACTCCCTAGAAGTAGGGAATAGGCAGGTGATTTTTTCTCTTTTCACACCGCAAAGAGATCCTAGAACGCTGACATCTGCAGGATGCCAGCCTCACCTGCATGCCTGATTGTTGGTTTGCTTCTTTAATGAAGAAGCTTAGCGGGGGGGAAAAAGCTTATTTAAATGATCTGATGTTTCCTTTACCAAAGATTTAAAAGATGCACAGAGTTCAGAATACTGTGGGAAACGAACTTTCCACTGCCAAGTTTCAGGATGAAGAGAACGCTCTTTCTGAGTGGTTTTCAATTGTCTGCTATAATAAATGATTAATTTTCTCATTATATTACATTACAGGGATTAAAAATGATTCTGCCTTCCTTTTATACCCGGTTTTATGAGTCACTTGTATGAGGGTGTGTCAGTAGTAATAACGATAGACCAGACAGTTTGAATAAACTGTGCTCCAGCAGAAGGCTCCTGGGCGATGTGAGATTCTCTTAACCCTTTCTCTCGAATGGGGGTTTACATGGAATCAGAGTCTGGGGTGGTGGGGCTGCAGGCAGCTGGGAGCCAGTTCCAAAGGCTGGCTCAAACTGGGTGGGATTTGATGAACCGCCCCTCACCAGCGTCTCCTGCAGGCTCACTGTGTTAGTTTCCTACAGGTACTGTAACGGAATGACAAACTGGGTGGCTTAGAGCAACAGAAATGAATGATCACGCAGCTCTGGAGGCCATAGTCTAAGATGAAGATGCTGGCAGGGCCCTGCTGTCTCCGAAGGCACCAGGGAAAGATGGGTTGGAGGCTCTCAGCTAGGTTCTGGAGTTCCTGGGCTTGTGGCAGCGAAATTCCAGTCTTCACATGGCGCTCTCCCTGTGTGTGTATGTCTCCAAATTTCCAGTTTTGATAACAACATCAATCATATTTGATGCGGGGCCCATAATACTCCAGTATAACCTCGTCTTAACTAGTTGTATCTGCAACAACGCTGTCTCCAAATAAAGTCACATTCTAAGGTACTGGAGATTAGGATGTCAACACAGGAATGACGGGGAGACAAACTTCAACCCAGACTGCTCACCCTGGTGAACCTTGAAGCTTCACCCTCCATTCAGAAGCTGCAGGTAAGTGGCCATATCTGCTCCACTTTCCAACTCAAACCTTGAGACTGCTTCTCATCCCTGCTGCTTACTCCTGGAGGAGGAGAAAAGCCAGCTTGTAGGGAGGCCCAGGCTTAGGTGAGGGACCCACACTTAGTTTGCATTTTCCTTACAGCTCCACTCTGTTTCTGTTCCTCCTTCCTCAGATTACAGATGTTCCAATTCACTCTCTATCTAAATCATTATTCCTTTTTTTTTTGAGACGGACTCTCACTCTGTCGCCGAGGCTGGAGTGCAGTGGCACAATCTCGGCTCACCAGAACCTCCGTCTCCCAGGTTCAAGTAATTCTCCTGCCTCAGCCTCTTGAGTAGCTGGGATTACAGGCATGTGCAAATGTGCGACCACACCTGGTTAATTGTTGTATTTTTAGTAGAGACAAGGTTTTGCCATGTTGGCCAGGCTGGTCTTGAACTCCTGACATCAATTGATCCGCCCGCCTCAGCCTCCCAAAGTGCTGGGACTACAGGTGTGAGTCACTGTGCCCATCCCAAATCATTTTTCAAGAAATGATTTGGAATTTATTCACATTAAAAGAAAGAAGCATACCATGGAATCTTAACAAGCATTCTCAGAGGTCACCTAGTCTAAATCCTTTCCACAATGTCCTAGATTATTCCCAGGTACCAAAGCTTCAATGAATGAGTGTCCCCGGTGGAATTCTGGGCCCTGGTGATTAAGTAGGATGGTTTTCTGGGAAAGTGATGGGAAGGAAGGGTTGATTAGGAGAGTTCTAAAGTCACAACCATGAAGCCACCTGTTTCTACCCTGAAAAGTGTACCTGGGTTTTCATACCTTGGATCCAAATAGCATCTTCCTTGGAGGCCAAGGTTCTGAAGAAGAGTGGGAGGGTGGGCGGGTGAGGGCACCCCCTTTTTGAGGGGGTGAGGCTCCACAATCACCTGAGAGCTGACGTGGGGTGACCCCTGTCACATACACACACAGGTTCAACACATTCTGCCCCTGAGGTTATCACAGCATCCGCTGAGTAAGTTTCATCCCTCAGGTATGTCGGAAGGGTAAGTACACTGAGATCCTGCTCTGGGAAGCTCAGAGTCCTTTTCTTTTAATAACTTCCCCCTGTTTTCTTAAAAAGGAATATATATTCAATATATGACACTTTGGAAAAATCATTAGGGTGTGTATTTTTTAATAGCTGTAATCCCTTTACCCAGAAATCCCTACTGCTAATGTTTCTGCATATGTCATTCCTGTTTTCCTTCTATATATCTGTGTAGATTGATAGATGGTAGAGAAATGTACAGAATAGGGCTGATATTGTAGATTACACTTTCATATCCTGTTTCTTCCAAGTGCTACTAGGAATATTTCTACATGTCATTTAAAATGCTTATACATGTCATATTCAATGGCTACATAATGGTATGTTGTTTGGCTATTTTATGCTTTTATTAGCTATCCCATTGTTTGAGAACTTTAGGTTTGTTTTGCAGTTTGGGAGATATAAATATTTGATAATACTTGATTATTACCTTTGGTTAGTGCCTTAAAAGTGGAAGTGCTGGGTTAAAAGGCGTGAGCATTTGGAGGGATCTTGATAAATACTGCTAATTTATTACTGTCTCCCTTCCACATCCTAGTGAAGTCTTTCTCTTGTATTACAGCTGCCCAACCTCTGGGCAGACAGTTCTTCATGGAGTGAGAGGTCAACAACCAATGTCCTGGTATGAAGACGATATAGAACTAACTTTCCCAATATTTCTATGTCACTGAGCTGACAATAGCTGCATGCCCTTTTATTCAAATGTCTTGGGGGGGGGAGGGTTTCTTTTCCTACTTCTACTAGAGAAGGTTAGTGAGTACGTGGTCAAGAACCCAGAGAGAAGAAAGCATTGCCAGAAATCAGTTACCTATTTTTTTCCCTAAATAAACCCATAACAGGAAGGAGATGAGAAAGGAAGAGATGAAATGAACCAAGCTGATTGTTAGCTGCTCACATTTCCTTGCAACAAATCATGCCATATAAGCTGCAGGAGGCAGATATTTAGTATCAACAATATCATTATTTCATGAACAAGGAAATTTCCACCAGCAATGCTGGTGGAAATGTTGGCCAAATCAGCGCCGCAATTGATCTCAAGGCCACTTTGGAAAAAAAAAAAACAACAGTGCATGAAAGACCGACAGGCGCCCCTAAGTGACCTGGGAAAGCCTCTCTGGCTGACCCCTCTTTCCTAATCCCTTTGTTTCATTAATTTTTTACTACAAAATATTTAAATATGTGAAAAGGTGTACCCACAACCCAGCTTGTTAAATAAAACCTTACAAATAAAGTGAGGCTTTGTGCCCGTTTCTTATTACATTTCACCTTCACACCCCTGTTCCCAGAAATACTAATTATTCATAGTTTAGTGCTCACCATTGACATGTATTTCTTTATACTTTGGAACAGATGCATGCATTCCTGGGTACAATGTAGCATTGCTTCCCGTGATTTTTAACTTTTGTAAGGATACAGTATACATCCTTCTGCAGACTACTTTTTTGTCCCACATGATATCTATGAAACTTATGTTGAACATGTAGCTCAGGTTCACTCATTCTTGCTGCTGCATAATATTCCTTTGTATGTACACATTATTTATTGAGACAGAGTCTCACTTTGTTTCACAGCTAGAGTGCAGAGGCATGACTGAGGCTCACTGCAGCCTCGACCTCCCAGGCTTCAACAATCTTCCCTCCTCAACCTCCTGAGTAGCTGGGAACTACAGGCACAAGCCACCACACCTGGCTGATTTTTATATTTTTTAATTGAGATGGGGTCTCACTATACTGCCCAGGCTGGTCTTGAACTCCTAGGCTCAAGGGTTCAGCCTCCCAAAGTGCTGGGATTATAGGTGTGAGCCACCGCACCCACTCGGCTTCTTAAGTTTTTGAATGAACACATCTGGACAGAATGAACATGATAGTCAACCCTAAAAGGGAGAAAGCTGTCACTAAGGGCAGCATCGGGAGGAGAAGCTGATTGGTCTGGATGGTGGTGATAGACCATTCTTCAACCATTGACAAATGGAACCACAGCACTTCCCTGACTCCTGGTGGTGAAGGGCCCAGGGAAATCTCCCAAATTGTCTAGTTTAGAAATGACTCTATGTAGAGAACCAAGTCAGTTGATTTCCCCAGTTTATTAGTTCAGCACTCTTTACTACAAGCCTCAGAAAGCAACTCTAGTTCATTTACACCAAAATAGAACTTATTGAAAGGGTGCCAGTGACACAGAAGCTTGAAGAACCAGGTTTGGAACAAGAGTTCTTGAGACAGGAAAAATGACCCAAGGCATTTTGCAGAACTGACCTGGTGGAGACACCACTGGCCACAGATGCTGTGGCCTTCCTCAACCCAGACACTGGACATCACCATCAACATCAACATTGGCACTGGTGGTTTCACTGTTGTGCGAACAAAACCCTGTTTGAGAGGGTTTCAGAGAGAACGGGAGGAAAGGAGGTGGTAACAGAGAAGTCCCTGTAAAGGGAAGCTGAGAAATGGGTCTGTTCCTAGAGGAAGGCATGGGGTCAAGAGTTTTGGGTTTTGTTTTGTGACAGAGTCTCACTCTGTCACCCAGGCTGGAGTGCAGTGGTGCGATCTCAGCTCATTGCAACCTCTGCGTCCCAGGTTCAAGCAATTCTCCTGGCTCAGCCTCCCAAGTAGCTGCGATTACAGGAACCCGCCACCAAGCTTGGCTAATTTTTGTACTTTTAGTGGAGACAGGGTTTCGCCATATTGGCCAGGCTGGTCTCGAACTTCTGACCTCAAGTGATCCACCTGCCTCAGCCTCCCGAAGTGTGCTAGGATTACAGGTGTGAGCTACTGTGCCTGGCCTAGAGGGTTTTTTAAGATGAGAACACTGACAGCACGTTTGTGTACTCATGGGAATAATCTAGTGCAGAAAAAAGAGCAGATTAGATTATCACGGGAGCAACGTTTTTGATAAGTGGGAAGGGATGCGCCATTTGTACATGGAGGAGGAACAGTTCACTAGAGTAATGGAGTAAACACAGTATTTTGGGACAGACACAGGAGGATAGTAAATGGGGAGGTGGGACAGGCAAGTTCTTTTAGGATGCCATCTATTTTCTTGGTGAAAGAAGAAGCAAGGTCAACTGCAGATTATTAAGAAGGCAGGCAGGCGAGGTAGGTAACACCTATAATCCTAGCACTTTGGGAGGCAGATGGATCACTTGAGCTCAGGAGTTAGAGATCAGCGTGGGCAACATGGTGAAACCCCAGGTCTACAAAAAATTAAAATATTAGCTGGGCATGGGGACATGTGCCTGTAGTTCCAGCTACTTAAGGGGCTGAGGCAGGAGGATCACTTGAACCTGGGAGGTCAAGGCTGTAGTGAGCCAAGATCGTCATACCACTGTACTCCAGCCTGGGTGATGAAGTGAGGCTCTATCTCTCTCTCTGTATATATATATATGTTATATATATATATGTTATATATATGTTATATATATGATAATTAAGAAGGTCAAAAGGGCATCAAAACACTTGAGAACAAGAAAGAAACAGAAATAACAATCAAATTTCAAAGGTTTTAATTTTTTATTTCTGATTTTGTAATATCCTATGATAAAAATCAAATGAAAAAGAAATCTCTTAAAATGTCCAAAACGAATAAAAGTGGGATATAAATGATGTGTATTGTTTCATCTTGGGGCATCAACTGTTCGGCTACAAAACCAGTTTTTCTACTAAAGAGCTCAGCCAGTCCTGGAGATTCTACGAACCCCTATCTGTTTCCCTTTCTCCAGAAACAAAAGTGACAGAACAGTTAGCATCTACTTGTCCTGAGTTAAAAGTCCAACTTGTGATATTGATTCTGACTAAACTTCAGAGAGTGAGAAAGGAATCTGTGAAAGCAGGGGGAAAACTTTAACCAGTGAGAATATACTGTGGCAAGTGCTGCATCTGAGAGACCAAGAGACAAAGTCCAAGCAGCCAGTTTTTGCTCTTACAGAGCATGCGATGCTCTTCTGATAGCCGGAGAAGAAGATCCACCCTCCACGGATGTGTAAACAGCACTGGTTATCCTGCCAGCCACGGGATCTGTGATCTAGGCACCGTGGGCGTTTCAAAATAAATGTTTTGAAATTTACCGCCCACACCTGCCACCTCCTTGCACCCACTGAATTTCAACACTGGTCTGGTGGTGCAATATTGATATTCCCCTGGCAAAAACTCCTTACTGGAGGCTATGGGATGGGGTAGGCTTCTTGTTAGCAGTTTCCCTCAACTGCATAATCACCTCCCTGCACTGATTAGATAGTGTATGGCCAACCTGTCAGTACATTTGATTTAAAAATTTATTCTCTGGCTGAGCACAGTGGCTCATGTCTGTAATCCCAGCACTTTGGGAGGCCGAGGTGGAAGGATTGCTTGAGACCAGGAATTCAAGACTGGCCTGGGTAATATAACAAGACCCCATCTCTACACAAAATTTAAAAATTAAGAAAAAAGTTAGCCAGGCATGGTGGTATGTATCTGTGGTCCCAGCTCCTCGGGAGACTGAGGCAGAAGGATTGGTTGAACCCAGGAGGTTGAGGTAACAGTGAACTCTGTCTGATTGTGCCACTGCACTCCAGCCTGGGTAAGAGAGTGAGACACTGTCTCGAAAAAGGAAAAAAGAAAAGAAAAGAAAAGAAAAAAGAAAAAAAAAGAAAAATAAAATTTCTAAAAATAGAAAAAAATGAAATTAAAAAAATATTTTCTCCACAAAAAATTTTGCAAGGCCGTATATTTTTCTCTTTGGCTCTTTTCCCAAAGTCATCCCTCTGATACGACTTGCTGGAAGCCCCAACAGGAGCACAAATTTGTCAACAATTTGCTCAGTTTCATTTAAAATGATGATTGACCTTCCCACCCCAGCCTGATTTCTTTCGGAGCGATCTAATTTCTTTAGAGACCTGTGCCTGTGGACTCATGTTAATTTGTTAATTGAGTTAGACTGCTGCCAGAACATCACAAGCCTTCACTGGAGCTCTATCCTGTGTCAAACAGTGAAACGCTGGATGTAATGAACCTATATTGGTTGAAAAAATGGGAGAGCTGATGAATTATCGCCCAAATGTGACACTGATGACAGTAAATCCTTTGGAGGCGGATGGCATGTCGGCCTCAGAAGTGCAGAGCTCACGGACCAGGCTGGCAGTGGGAAGGCTGGTGACTTCTAAGCAGTGTCACCTTCTGGAAGCTCTGACACTCAGCAAGTCAATGCCAGGCTGAGAGACATGACTCAGCGCCCTGGCTCACCCCTCATAGACATTCTCCATGCCCCAGGATTGCAGTTTCAGTGCTATTCCCTGTGACTCAGCTGTCACGACCTCTTTGGGCAAGTTCCATCGCATATTTTGTGGGCCAGGGCTCTTAATCTGAGTGCAAAGGCCTTATCAGCCAAGCAGATGGACCAGCAGCTGCCGCTTCCCAGGGAAGCCAGGAGTTCCCCCTGGGTCAGCGGGAAAGGGTTTCCTGCAAGGATACCACGTGTAAAGTCCTTTG
Source organism: Macaca fascicularis (assembly GCF_037993035.2). Lineage (NCBI taxonomy): Eukaryota > Metazoa > Chordata > Mammalia > Primates > Cercopithecidae > Macaca > Macaca fascicularis. Next base: position 18,391,513 of record NC_088392.1, read on the forward strand.
GGATGAAAGGCATTCTGAGGATGTGAGTTATCACAGCGGAGCTCACCAAGGCTTCTCCAATTTGATATAAATAACTCTGCACTGGCAGCAGATGGGAGGAGAGCCAAATAGTAATGAATACTAGGACAAACAAACAGGCCTCCGGGATGCCGGCCCAGCCTCTCCAAACCACAGTTGGCAACAGGCTTGGAGGTGGTGGTGGGCGAAGCTGTATCGGCAACATTGCATTAATCACTTGTGAGTGAAGGGAAGAAGCGCTCCAGAATAATGGAAGCGCAAATAATTAGTAAAGGCCACACCACATAGGACTAGAAAGGGCATAACTGGGAAGCATGTTAATTTGCCTGACTTGATGTTTAGCTATTAACCAGCAAATCAGTAGTTACATAAAGGACCCTTCCTACTTACTAAGCTCTGCGTTTCAGAGATAACAGAGAGGGATGACACAGTGGTAGCACCACCCCACCCCCAACACAGAGCAACAACTCAATGGAAACAGAGGGAAACAAGTCTAGCGGTGCTGCATACAATAGCTAACTCCTGCGTAAAATAGACTCCTTGTTGCGTTGTTGGGGTGATATTAAGTATGGGAGGAAAAAGTGAGATGATTCCAAAATGGGAACATTGGGGATGTGAAAGTTGTCAGTAGCAAAATGGAGTCACTAAGGCTAAGAAAACTCTGAAAAACAGATCCAAGGAAGGCCATGAAGAGAGGATTCTCACACTTGTATGCCTGACCATGAAAGACTGCAGAAACCACAACTTTGTACCAAGACGGTCACAGCCTTATACAACAAATGCTTCTGTAAGGACATCTGCCCAGCAACTGCCTCTCCAACCTTGGACGGGTGTCACCTTGTTATTGATCTTTTAGCCAGGGATAAGTATTTCAAAACAATTATGTAATCCTTTTCATTTTTTCCTTTAAAAATCTTTCTCTTCCTTTACCTCCCTGAATATGCATATGGTTTACGTGTGGCACATGTATTCGCATTGCAATGCTCTGTTCCCAAATAAACATCTTTTCTTTTAGAGAGGCTCTCTTTGTTTGTTATTTAGATTGGTGGGGAACAAGCAAATATAAAAGACAGAGTTGCCTAGAGCTGGGATGCCAGGATTAGCCGTGCATTGATTAGGCTAAGCCATAGGCTGCAGTGAAATGGAGTGGGGAAGAGAAAGGGAAACTCTCGTTCTGCTGGGACAGTGCCCCCGGCTCTCAGGAGAAGCAAACCCAAGTCCTCCTTGGATAAAAACATCCCCATCTTGGTCTTCAGGGCTCCCATACATTAAGATCAACAAAATGAGTTCAGAATCAAATAACATGAAAAACACAAGCAAACAGGTTACCATGAGTGAGAATCAGCAAAAACAATGAACAACAGAATTAAACCCCCTTCCTTTGGGTAATGAAATTATCAAACTCAAAATACAAAATAACAATGGATAGAATGTTTAAAAGCTGAAAAAAAATCTCAAAAATAATCAAGCAATATGAGATAACAACAATTACCTAGATTTTGAAAAAGACAAAATTGAAATATGAAAATAGAATTGGCTGAGCGTGATGGCTCACGCCTGTAATCCCAGCAGTTTGGGAGGCTGAGGTGGGTGGATCATCTGAGGTCAGGCGTTCAAGACCAGCCTGGCCAACATGACAAAACCCCATCTCTACTAAAAATACAAAAATTAGCTGGGCGTGGTGTTGGGTGCCTGTAATCCCCGTTACTTGGGAGGCTGAGGCAGGGAGAATCATTTAACCAGGGTGGTGGAGGTTGTAGTGAGCTGAGATCATGTCACTGCACTCCTGCCTGGGTGACAGAGTGAGACTCTGTCCCAAAAAAAAAAAAAAATAGAATTGCAAAAATTAAAAAACAAAACAAGTCAATGGGTGGGTAAACAGCAAATTAGGTGAGGTGGGGGTGGTCTTAGAGGTGATGGAGGGCAGGTCCTAGGGTCTTTGCAGGGCCATAGAGGATGGTGCTAGGAAGCAAGCACACTTTGAGTACACTCGAGAGTTCCATAAAAGCCCATTAAATTATGCAGAAAAGGGCTACATGATGATGGTTTGCAATAAGATTCTTTTGGTGCTGTTACGAGATTTGGTTTGTCTTTCATTTAGTCACACTGCTGAATGTGCGATCAATATTTAGTAATTATGTACAAATAGTCCCCGTTATAAATCAGAGTTGTTATTGCTGCCTTAAGCTTTGGATTTGGTAACAAGCCTCTTCTTGGATACCGTGCTGTTTTCCTGGTGTCAGCTGCCTCAGTCAGAGCTCGGCACCGTTCTCATACAAATCTGCGTGTTGCAGTTAGTTGGAAACATCTTGTTAAGGGTTTTGTCCAGGCCCTCATGACTTCTTGCACAAAACTCTCCTAGGAACTTTGGGGGCTACAGTCACTCAACTCAAAGAAAATTCTGCTTCCTTCAAGATCAAGGTGCATTAGTCAGGGTTCTCTTCAGGTACAGAGGATAGATGCATATTTGAAAGGGAGTTTACCAAGGAGAATTGACTCGCACGATCACAAGGTAAAATCCCATGCTAGGCTGTCGCAAGCTGAGGAGCCAGGAAGCCAGCGGTGGATCAGTCCAAGTCTCAAAACCTCCAAAGTAGGGAAGCTGACAGTGCAGCCTCCAGTCTGCGGCCAAAGGCCCAAGAGCCCCTGGCAAATCACTGGTGTAAGACCAAGAGTCCAAAAGCCGAAGAACTTGGAGTCTGATGTTTGAGGGGAGGAAGCATCCAGCACTGGAGAAAGATGAAGCCCGGAAGACTCCGCAAGTCTGCTCTTCTATCTTCTCCTGCCTGCACTGGAGGCTGATTAGATGGTGCCCACCCAGATTGAGGGTGCATCTGCCTCTCCCAGTCCACTAACTCACATGTTAATCTGTCTGTTTTGGTGACACCCTCACAGACACACCTAGGAACAATACTTTGCATCCTTCCATCCAATCAAGCTGACATTCAATATTAACCATCACAAAGGGCATCACAAGTAAACCCAGAGCTGAAGTCAGAGTGCCTGCCCCAAGTAATAATACCTGCAGCCCCTCCTGCGGGCTGGCACAGACTCTAACCCTCAGTAGTCTAATCCCTGACTCACATCATCAGGTGTGGCCCTTCTGCTTCCCCAGGTGTGGGCCTGGGGTCATGTTCATCAGAATCACCTGTGTGCTTAATAAAACTGCAGCCTCCAAAGCCTCGCTCAGTCCCACTCGTTCCTCTTGTGGGTGGAGTCAAGGAATCTTGCCTTCTGGCAAGCACCCTCTTTCTATTAGTCTGTTTTCACACGCTATAAAGAACTTCCCTGAGACTGGGTAATTTATAAAGGAAAGTTTTAATTTACTCACAGTTCTGTATGACTGAAGAGGCCTCAGGAAACTTACAATCATGGCAGAAGGGGAAGCAGGTGTGCCTTCCACGGCGGCAGGTAAGAGAGAGCAGCCCAGGGGGATCTGCCGTTTATAAAACCATCAGATCTCGTGAGAACTCACTCACTATCATGAGAACAGCACGGGGGAAACTGTCTCCATGATCCAATCACCTCCCACCAGGTTCCTCCCTCAACACATGGGGATTATAATGCGCGATGAGATTTGGATGGGGACACAGAGCCAAACTGTATCACCGTCCTAGGTCAGTTTCCTGGAACCAGAGCTCAGATGGGAATTCTTGCGAACCTTATTGATTGGGGGAGCATTGCCCTGTGAAGGACAGTGAGGGAACAGGATAGGGCAAGGGAAGCAAGTTAAGCAAGGGTGTGGTCTGCAATGGAGACTGGCTCCAGCCCAGTCCCATGGGGCACTGCAGAACACAGACTGCACCTCGTAGTTGACCCATCTTGACACAAGGGGAGTGGCCTTTTGTGCCCTGTCATTGTACCCAAGCAAAGGTTATCACAAACTGCTACCTGCAGGAGCAGGCTGTTAATGTGTGTCAGGAGTAGCCCCCCAGGCAAGATAATCCCCCTATGCCAGGACAGTTCAGTGGAGCGGCTCTAAGCCCCTAGCAGCCAACATTCACAGCAGACCCTCAGCAATCAATTCACACCCCCAGGAGATTCAAGCTAGAGCAAGATGGCTTGGCCAATAAAGCTGAAGGAAGTTCCAAATCGACATACTTTTCCTTCTTCTCCCATGAGGAGCTAGACTAACTTAGCAGCCAACCAAGACAAAAGGGTTCTTTACGGAGTGATGTCCTCATAATTACCTTTGTTTCTTGCCAAGGCAATCTCAGCGGCCTAAACCTGTACAACACAGGCAAGAGAATCCAGATGTTGTCATGAGCCAAGAGAGACTCCATGATAGGAAAGCCTATACAAGGGGCGAGCGCCCTGGAAATACCCCATCCCTTACGTTATCTAGTTAGAGAGAACTATTGCCTGGCACAGTGGTTCATGCCTATAATCCCAACATTTTGGGAGGATGAGGTGGGAGGATCTCTTGAATCCAGGGGTTTGAGACCAGCCTTGGCAACATAGCAAGACCCCCTCTCTACAAAAAATAAAAAATTAGTTAGGCATGGTGGTGCACACCTGTGGTCCCAGCTAGCTGGGAGGCTGAGGTGGGAGGATCATCTGGGCCTGGGGGACGAGGCTGCAGTGAGTCATGATCGTGCCACTGCATTCAGCATGGGCAACAGAGCAAGACCCTGTCCGCCCCCGAAAAAAGATAAATATCTTCTAAAAAGAAAGTAAAAAAAAAGAGAGAGAGAGAGAAAACTGTCATCATTGGGCAAGCAGACCATGAAATTGATACCAGCCACACACATGAGGCTTCGATTTGACTTCTTAGAATCAATGGGGAAAATATCACTCACCTCTCAATTTTATCTCAGGATTTTATCTCCTAATACTGTCCTCAAAGCCTTTGCTTCTGACCCAGCACACATTAGAAGAGGGCTTACTACCTGCTGCTTTTAAGGATAAATCACTGTGTCCAAAGCCCTGTTGCCTGCCTCCCTACTTCTTCCAAGTAACACTAATGTACCTCTGTTTCCTCCTGCACAAACCCCACTGGACACATGCCAAATTCTCGCACAGATCATGATGAGAAACCCACATACCCCACTTCATTCTTGCCTTTGGTTCAAAATAAATTAAAAACTGAAGACAAAGAATCTAAAGGGAAATGAAAACAAAAACCTAATTTACCAAAAGAGCTAGTCATTTACCCCCTGGAGGGATGAATGGCTCACGCTTGCCCTGAATCAGGGCACTGAATAAGAAAGGCATGTGGTAAATATATATTTCACCTTTACCTCAGACAGATGACTAATGGTGTTGTGCTGTGTTTTGTTTTGTTTTTTGTTAAACCCACAGAGATAATTATTTACTCAATAAAATTTAAACTGTTATCATAGCATAATTGGAAGTCGAGGGTAGTCATTTTCTCTCCCCGCCCCCTCCCAGCTGCAGGTGACATGGTCGTATATTAGACAACATGATTGTTAGTTTGCTTCTATAGTTTTGTGAAAAATTAAGAGGGGAACTCCACAGGGCCTCATCTTCAGCAGCCTCCCTGTAGGTGCTTCTAAGCCCTCTCCCAACCTGAATGTCTATCCCTTATTTCTAACTGATCCATGTTCACTATCCCCAGGAAAAGGGGCTGGTTTACAGGCTTGCTACTTAGGCGAGAAGAAGCTGAGCATCTGTAAGCTATCTTCTTTTTAATTTACCAGCTTTTAAGGGCTAGGAACAGTCTGAACCATCCAAGTGAACCACTGGGCATCTGCCCAATAGTCAGAGAGTAACAGGATCAGGGAACATTAGGAATAGATGAGACCTGGGTGATCACAGAACACAGCCCGCCCATCACGGGGGTGAGCTAATCAGCTGAGAGCTGGTCCGCAGGAGGGCTGGATCTGTTAGTGGTGACAGAGTTACCCCGTTACTGGCAGTGTATCCATACGGGTCTGTAGCTACTTCAGTCCTTGCCTCCTCAGAAGAAGTAATTAAATGGAGGGCCATAAAGCAGAAAAAGAGACAGAGGCAAGTTTCAGAGCAGGAGTGGAAGTTTATTAAAAAGGCTTTAGAACAGAAAAGAAAGGAAAGAACCCTTGGAAGAGACCCAAGTGAGCGCCTGAAGGTCAAAGGGAGAAAAAGAGCCCCTTTAACCTTGATCCTGGGACTTCACAGGCTCACCTCTTTCCCATGATTCTTTCCCTAGGGCGCGCTTTCCACATGCGCAGTGCTTTCCTTACCCTTTGGAATTGAGCACGTGCAGTGTGTTCAGGGAGTTACATGCCTGCCCATCTGAGGCTTTTTCCTTTCTCTGGTGGCGTGTGTCCCCCAACATCATAGCCATTTTGTCACTTAATGTGCATGCAGAAGAAGCTGCTTCTGCCTGAGGTCTGCATTCAATTAACACTTTTTTTTTTGAGACGGAGTCTCCCTCTGTCGCCAGGCTGGAGTGCATCGGTGCGATCTCAGCTCACTGCAACCTCCATCTCCCGGTTCAAGCGATTCTCCTGCCTCAGCCTCCTGAGTAGCTGGGATTACAGGTACATGCCACCATGCCCATCTAATTTTTGTATTTTTAGCAGACACGGGGTTTCATCATGTTGGCCACGATGGTCTCGATCTCTTGGCCTTGTGATCTGCCCACCTCAGGAGAGCATTAGATTGAAGATCTAAAGGTTCCTGGTTCCATCCTGGGTTTTGGCAATTCACACTTTAAATGTTAACAGGTGTGGACCATCCAGAGCCCGTCTCTCCCTGGCTGCCCAGTTGTCATTGTTAGAGCAGCAGCGTGGCAACTGCTGAGCCATCACTTGACATTCCTAGTGGGTTGCGGGAGAGCCCTGTCCTGCCTGGCTCATCCTGTCTAACTACCTAGAACAGGCCGAGACCCAGACCGTGTAATGGGCACCTCCCCGGGGGCTCCTACACAGTGTCCTACCCTGCATATGGCCCTTTCCCAGGCAGCTTCCTGGGTCTCTTCTGATTTAGGAATGGACCATCCTTCTGGGGCGACTGAATTTCCACAGAGCATCCTGGGAAATGTGGCACCCAGGGAACGAGTTAACCTCTATTTCGAATATATTCCATAAATCACTGTAGTTGATCAAAATATGGTTCTGGAATCATGAAAATAAAGTATAAGTGTGGTGCATGTCATGGGAATACAAAATGGTACTTCTTAGAACCCGTTTTATTTTATTATTTTATTGTTATTTATTGTTTTAAGGTGTGCACTTTTATTCAGCTGGTCTCAAGTCAGTGTACAGGTAAACCCTGGCTGCCTCCACCCACTCCCAGGGAGACTAAAAACCTTCATACATCTCAAGTTGGGGGATAAAAAAGGGGCACCATGAAGGCTGATCATTCAAAATAAAACAAAATTAAAAAGTATGAAGGCAAAGACTAAAAAATTTTTGCATTACATAATTTACATGAAGCAATGCTATCACCTCCCACGTAGACTCGGGAGAGGACTGGGCCATTCTCCTTAAAAAGAAGCAGGGTGGCTTTTAGGAGGGCAAGGGACTTCCTGTAACAATGCATCTCACGATATTTGGAATGATTATTTAAAAAAAAAAAAAAGAACAATGTACAATCAAAGTCTTGGCCACATTGTAGAACTTTGGGAGATGCTCACTCCAACCGACTGCTGTCACCTTCACCGTTCCAGTTTTTAAATCCTGAGTCAAGCCAAAAAAAAAAACAAAACAAAACAAAAAAAAAAACCACACACACACACACACACACACACACACACACAAAATGAAACAAATAAAGCCCTGCCAATTTCATCTTGTTTTCTGGTCAAGTTAGGTTTTGTCAAGAGGGTGTAATGCAACTAAGTAACAGTCTGCCTAGAAGCATTTGCAGTAGACAATGGAGGGGCTGGACTTGTCATATTCCTGCTTGCGGATCCACATCTGCTGGGAGGTGACAGCGAGGCCAGGGTGGAGCTGCCAAACCACATGGGGTAAATGCGCTGGGAAGGAGCAATGATCTTGATCTTCATCGTGCTTGGAGCCAGGCCAGTGATCTCCTTCTGCATCCTGTCGGTGATGCCAGGGTACATGGTGGTGCCACCAGACAGCACTGTGTTGACGTACTGGTCTTTGCAGATGCCCATGTCATACTTCCTGATGGAGTTGAAGGTAGTTTTGTGGATGCCACAGGATTCCATGCCCAGGAAGGAAAGCTGGAAGAGCCCCTCAGGGCAGTGGAACTGCTCGTTGCAGATGATCTGGCCACCGGCCAGCTCCTAGCTCTTCTCCAGGGAGAAGTTGGAGGCCCCCATGGCCATCTCTTGCTCAAAATCCAGGGCGATATAGCACAGCTTCTTCTTGATGTCACACATGATTTCCCACTTGGCCATGGTGGTGAAGCTGTAGCTGCTCTCGGTGAGGATCTTCATGAGGTGGTCAGTCAGGTCTGGGCCAGCCAGGTCCAGAGGCAGGATGGTGTGGGGGAGGGCATACCCCTTGTAGATGGACACAGTGTAGGTGACCCCATCACCAGAGTCCATCATGATGCCAGTGGTACGGCCAGAGGCGTACAGGGACAGCAAGGCCTGGATGGCCATGTACATGGCTGGGGTGTTGAAGGTCTGAAACATGCTCTGGTTCACCTTCTTGTGGTTGGCCTTGGGGTTCAGGGAGGCCTCGGTCAGCAGCAGGGGGTGCTCCTCAGGAGCCACATGCAGCTCATTGTAGAAGGTGTGGTGCCAAATCTTCTCCATGTCCTCCCAGTTGGTGACGATGCCATGCTCGATGGGGTACTTTAGGGTCAGAATGCCTCTCTTGCTCTGGGCCCTCATTGCCCACATAGGAGTCCTTCTGACCCATGTCCACCATCACGCCCTGGTGGCTGGGGCACCCCATGATGGAGAGGAAGACGGCCTGGAGAGCATCGTCACCTGTGAAGCCAGCCTTGCACATGCCAGAGCCATTATCGATGATGAGGGCGACGGTATCATCATCCATGGTGAGCTGGCAGCAGGTGTGGATGGGCGGCGGAGTGGCAAGGGGCAAGGCTCTGTGCTCGCCGGGCAGATGCGGTCTCGGCGATGTAGAGCCCATTTTAGCTGGTAGCAACAATTCAGCCAGGTTCTGTGCCTCTGTTTAGCACCTTCTGTTTATGAGATAGGTAGTAGAGCCTACCAGGCAGTCACAAGACTTCAATCTACCCGGGTCAGCAGACCCTTTCTGTGACATGGTATGAAGTATTAATATACTGCCTTTCTTCAAAACCTGCATCTGGAGGACTCAGTGCCCTCTCTTCCAACTCAGAGACCACCTTCCTCTATGTGCGTTTTATCCTCTGCAGGTTGAATGACTCCCATGGCATCCTGTGCAGAGAATCCTCAGCTCAGCAGTGCCTCTGAGTGGTTCTTAGAGAGGACTAGGAACCAAGAGGCAAATGCACAAGGCACAAGTGGGCTTTGTCCCAGAGAAGGTGGAGAGAACGGGCTGCTGGTGTCAGACGCTGGGATCAGATGCTCTGCCTGGCCACCTTCTCAGCCTGCTCCTGTGGATCACACCATTCCCCATCTTCCCAAATGCCAGCCCTGCCAGCTGGGAAGCCCAGGGGACCAGGTGATTGCTGTGCCTAAAATCTATCAGTCCTCTGAAAATGGCTTCTTCCCTGGCCACCAAAGGGGAGTAAACAATGCCATGGAGAATGAAATAATCATCAACAAGGACACCGGTTAATTGGGAAAGGTATTTTCCTTTTTTTTTTTCTTTTTTACTTTTTAGAGATGGAGTTTCGCTCTTGTTGCTCAGGCTGGAGTGCACTGGCGTGATCTCCACTCTGCAACCTCTGCCTCCTAGGTTCAAGTGATTCTCCTGCCTCAGCCTCCCAAGTAGCTGGGATTATAGGCATCTGCCACCATGCCCGGCTAATTTTGTATTTTTAGTAGAGATGGGGTTTCACCATGTTGGCCAGGCTGGTTTCGAACTCCTGACCTCAGGTGATCCACCCGCCTTGGCCTCCCAAAGTGCTGGGATTATAGGCGTGAGCCACTGCGCCCAGCTGGGAAAGGTATTTTTCTTTACCAAGAGGGTAAAGAGTTATTGATTAGTAATTTAAGTCTGTGTAAACATACAACATGGGTTGCTAATGCTTTATTTATTTATTTATTTATTTATTTATTTATTTGAGACAGATTCTTGCTCTGTCTCCAGGCTAGAGTGCAGTGGCACAATCTTGGCTCACTGCAACCTCCGCCTTCCACGTTTAAGCAATTCTCCTGCCTCAGCCTCCCAAGTAGCTGAGATTATAGGCACGCACCACCATGCCTAGCTAATTTTTGTATTTTTAGTAGAGATGGTGTTTCACCATGTTGGCCAGGATGTTCTCGATCTCTCGACCTTGTGATCCGCCCGCCTTGGCCTCCCAAAGTGCTGGGATTATAGGCGTGAGCCACCTCACCTGGCTGGGTTGCTGATGCTTTTCTGTTATTTTCAGTAATAATTATAAACTAAGGAAAAGGCAAGAAGATTTGAGGACATTTATTCCTGAAGATGAAATATGGGTTGTATTCAGAAGCTCTCAAAAAATAGTAAGAAACATTATGTTGAAAAATATGTCAAACAATGGGAAAAAGTCCCTTCCTGTTTTTTTCCTACCTATTAATTGTTAAAGCAAGTTTCTCAGGCAAAAGGCCCTGATTAACTGAATCTTCCCAACCAATGACCACGCATGTAACAAAGCACCTGGTGACTAAGCCTGTTGAAGGTCTGCTTCCCCAAGGTGTAAAGAAAGAGATGAGTTCCCCACCCCCTGCTGCCTCATAGGCTTTCTCATGGCAACCATTGCTTACAAAAAGGGTCCGATAATTTTATGTTTAAATGACTCCATTTCCAGCACCAAGTAGCCCGTGGTTGCCCCCATTTTTCTCGGCTCATTTGCTTGGCTGCTGAGCTGACAAAGCTGCCGTGGGCCTTCAGTTTACATTCAGAATCACTGATGTACCACAGCAGACCGCATAGAGAATAGGCTCAACCTCATTTGAGCCACAACGTAGCTGCTGGGTGCTTGGGTCCCACAGCTGCTTTGTGAGTGAAGCCGTGCCTCAGTTTCCTCATCTGTAATAGGAGGGTATTTATACCTACTGTCTTAGTTTGGGTTTCCTCTCTCCCAGGAGCAGAACCTGAGTGAAGACTTGGGAGCAGGTATATTATTTGGAAAATGTGTTCGTTTGCTAACGCTGCCGGAACCGATGACCACAAACTGGGCGGCTTGAAATAACAGAAATGTATGTCTCAGAGTCCTGGAGGCCAGACGTCCAATATCAAAGTGTTGGCAGAGCCACACTCTTTCTGAAGGTCCCGGGGGAGAATCGTCCCCTGCCTCTTCCTTGGCGCGCCTGGGCTTGGAGTGGCATCCCTCGGGTCTCTGCCTCCGTCGCCACATGGCCTTCTTCTCCACGTCTCCATGCGTCCCTTTCCGTCTCTTAGGAGGACACTCTCATTGGATTGAGGGCCTACCCTAATCCAGCGTGATCTCATCGCCACTGTTAATTACATCTGCAGAGACCCTGTTTCCAAATGAGGCTGTATTCTGAGGTTCTGGGTGGACATGGAATTTTGGGAGACTGCAATTCCGCCCAGCACAGGGCTCGTGGCTCCTTTCAGGTCCTAATCCTGGACTTACCCCATGTTGACCTTTAAGAAAGACTCACTTAATGGGTGTGGGATGTGGATGTCCTAGGAGGGATAAAGTGTGTGGCTGGCGCTCAGGGTTCCTCCCTCACCACTTACCCCGGCCGAAATGTCCCCGTGAATCATTTCCAAGCGACTTGACTCCACCTTCAAACTCAGTCCTCCCAGAAATAGGAAAGATCTTCAAGACAGCTGCAGTTCTCAAGGCGATGAGGCACATGAGGATCTCTGGCTGGGGGAGGGGGCTTTACAAAGAACACCTGCCCAGGAATCCTGGGAAGGATTCAGGAAGGAGTGCTTTAGCAGTGAAATAATTGCCACTGTCAACTGCAGCCACTTCTGCCGAGGTTTTACAGACCTCAGGTGCATAACTTCTGTTTCAAGCCGTGCTTAGCACTTCCTAGCAGCTTGTTGCCCCTAGCCCTTGTTTGTGGGGTGGGGTGGGGGCGTGAATGGAAAGAAGAGTAAGGTTACCAGGCTGCAGCTCCCTGAAAGGGCAAACAACCTGAATTTCCCATTTCCTGGAATAAGCAGCCTGAAATGTATGGCAGGGACAGCAAATCGAATTTGGCTCACTAGCTGAAATCCCCTGTCAGATACGTGTCTGGGCAGAGTGCTAGATTAGGGAAGATTCCGAGGCTCATCTGGGCTAAGTGGGCAGAGCTGTGAGAGAGTCGCAACGTGCCACAGACATCCCCAGGGACTCCTCAGGGCATGTGCCACAAATGTGTCATCCCTGGTGAATAGCTTTTTTTTTTTTTTTTAGGACAGCTTCCTAAATGTGTTGTTGCCAGACATAGGTGACAAATTAAAAACACACAAATAAACAAAGTCATAGAAACGAGCTGTTTCTATGCTATTACTCCTCTGCCATATTTCTAAAGACATCTGGTTACTCAATGTAAAACCTTGTGATTTTTGAATCATAAATTCTCAGCAGCAAGGCACTGGGTCTATTTATACTCGCTAGCTGAGTACATGCCCGATAACAGTTGTGTAACCAGGATTACTGGACCTGGGCCCAGCCTGAGCTAAGCTAGCTGGAGCTGGGGTGGGTGAGTGAGTAAGAAGTGGGGGTGAGGGTGTTCTAGTACCAGTTCTGCCCCAAAGGGCTGCTGTGTCACCTTGGGTTGTTCATTCCAAGCTTTGGCATCTCTGCTTCCCCATCTCTAAAATGGGAATAATGATTCTGCCCCATCCTGCGCCACAGGTTGGAGTGAGATTGTGTGAGGGGGCGTATGGAATGGAAGCATGGCCCCGGGCCGAGCCAGGGTTGTCCTTTAGAACTCATTCCCGCACATTCTGAAGGCAGTGCCATAACAAATAAGAATGTTTGCATGAGGCGGGCACTGCCCAGGAAATCCGGCTCTGATTGTTAAAAAAGACATCTGGAAGTCTCCGGGGCCTAATGGTTCTGAGGATGCCAAACAAGGAAACATGACCAGCTAAAAAGTCAGCAGTGGCCCCGGGATGGAGACAAGGAACAGCCTGTGGCCACGCCTGAGCGAGGGAGCAGCGGTTTCAGGATCTGAACTTTCACTTCCTTGACACCATCTTCAGCAGCCCAGATGGCCCAGCCAAGGCCATCTGACCTCCCAGCCAAGCCCTGAAGGGGCATGAGAAATCACTCAGTTAAATGTTTGCCCATTTGCTCGTTTACTTGTTTTCGTTTGTTTGTTTTTGAGATAGAGTGCAGTGGCTCGATCTCAGCTCACTGCAACCTCCGCCTCCTGAGTTCAAGCGATTCTCCTGCCTTAGCCTCCCAAGTAGCTGGGATTACAGGCCCCTGCCACCACACCGGGCTAATTTTTTGTATTTTTAGTAGAGATGGGGTTTCACCATGTTGGCCAGGCTAGTCTCGAACTTCTGACCTCAGGTGATCCACCCACCTCAGCCTCCCAAAGTGCTGGGATTACAGGCGTGAGCCACCATGCCCGGCCTTGTTTCTTTTTTAATGAGGAAGCAGAAGGAAAAGTCATATTTGCCAGGATCCCAAAGCTAATTAGTAGCTGAAAGGGGACAAGGACTCCGCTTCCCAGACGCCAGGGATAAAAGAGTACACAGGGAGCCAGAGGGAGGCCCCAGAAAGAACCGTCTTCTTCCCCAGCAAGAGCGGGCTTGAGAGATGACAGGGATGTGTTATTGGTGGGTTCCTTCCTAGCTACAGGGGCTGTTGCTTGAGCAGGAGAAAAAAAACCTGTGAGATTTCTGTTTTTAAATCTAATCCAGTCAATAATGAAATAAGTAAGAATTCTAATGATAGTCAGAAGGGTTGGATGTTCCTGAGATCTAAGCTGTGCACAGCAGGCCAGTGAATTATCTGGTTAAAAGCTGCAGTAGATTAAGATCTATGGTATAGCAAGGGAAGGCAGTGGGCAGTCTGCCCTGGTGCAGGCCATGACGGGGGACATTGTCTGCAGAGAATTTAACAACACTAATAAAACCATTTAAGCACTGCTCCACGTGTTGGCAATTCTACATCATGTTAGGGACACAGTACTCCTCCTCCAATCATCTTTTGTTGGTCTAAGTTCTAAACAATTGTGGTTACTGTTGAGTTTAATAGTATATGCTTCAGCTTAAATTAGCACATTTTTACTGTTTATCCTTTAGTAAACATTGTATTCCGCATGGAAGCTAATTTGGCTGTCAATTCACAAGGACTCGGCTACACGTGTCTGTTCCAAACAGTGGATGAGAAGTAGACAATGGGAGTAATTGTAGACAGAGACAGGGAACTTGAGTGACTTCAATTCTGTCATTCTCTGCAACCTCTGCAACCAGGCAAAAATATTTTCAGATGGTCAGAATGCACCTCGAACAGGTACACCAAGCTTTTTAAAATTGTTCCTTGCAGATCAGCACAGAGAAATGTGGAGAGGGGACTGTTACCTCCACCAGAAGAAAAGGTGATTGTCGGGAGAAAATGGACAGTTACATAGAAAAGAGAATCAATAGTCAAAGAAGCAGCGTTGGGAGAAATGACCCAAGGTGCCAGTCTTAAATTGCCAGAAGTCTCAGAGGCAGTGTTTGGACAGCTCAGTCAATTTTGCCAGGAGCTGGACAGAATGCAATGGTTTAAGTAAGTCCCTGCTTGCTGTCATTCAGCTGCTTTCTCCGATTTTTGCAGAAAACTTGAAAACCAAATATAAGAGAAACTTATAATACATTTCCCAGTGATGGTTTTCTTAGTGAAAAATGTTCAACTGTGGAGACATTTGAAAGCTGCTGGAAGAATCCATCCTGAAGAAACAAAGACATGAAGTGTATTGCCATTTCTGGAATTTGTTGTGCAATGGAATCTGCAAATTTATCCTTACGTTTACGACTTTTCTGAACTTCTTGTATGCTTTTGGCGATGGGGGAAAGAAAACTTTAGAAGTTAAAATGAGTGAAAAGTATTCCTCTGCCAATAGTGAGTGAAGAGAGAATAATAAACCTGGCTACATTGCATATTAAATATGGCTCTGCAAGGAAAATCAACTTTGATGAAATCATTGACAAATTTGCAGAAGTCTCAGAACCAAAAACTATAATGTCCCATGCATTACCAATATGTAGGTAAAAGTTCTTCCCCTTTTCTCAGAAAAAGACCAGAATTTAAAAGTATTTACTTTTTGTCCTTTGTTGGCAATGCAGTATTTGTTTATCTCCCATGATTATATATGGAAGTTTAATAAAAGAAAAACTGGGGCTGGGCGTAGTGGCTCACACCTGTAATCTCAGCACTGGAACGCCAAGGCAGGAAGATTGCTTGAGGCCAGGATTTTGATACCAGCCTGAGCAACATAGTGAGACCCCATCTCCACCAAAAATGGAAAAAAAAAAAAAAAAAGGCAGGCATAGCGGCAAAAAATTTTTTTTGAGACAAGGTCTTGCTCTGTTGCCCAGGCTGGAGCACAGTGGCACGACCTCGGCTCACTGCAACCTCCGCTTCCCAGGCTTAAGCGATTCTCCTGACTCCTGAGTAGCTGGGACTACAGGCACATGCCACCATGCCTGGTTAATGTTTTTTTGTATTTTTAGTAGAGATGGGGTTTCACCACGTAGGCCAGGCTGTTCTCGAACTCCTGACCTCAAATGATCCATGTGCCTCGGCCTCCCAAAGTGCTGTAATTACAAGCGTGGACCACTGTGCCTGGCCAAAAAAAAAAAAGTCTTTAATTTAAAAAAGAAAAGAAAAGCATTTCATTGTCTGCATGTCTTTCCCTGCCATTATCATTATTTGTTTAATTTTGTGATTATCATTAAAACTAATTTTGTCATATGGTAGAGGTGTTGTTAAAGACCATCTACCGCAGGTGTCAAATATGCCAGGCCCACTGCTAGAGCAGGGCCAGCATTCTAGGGGGATCTGCCAGTTAAAGACGACACTCACATCTACCAAGAGAGGAAGAAGATATAATTTTGTATTAAAACCAGCACCAACATCGGTACCTACATTCCTACGGTTACCTTTATCACGTGGCAGATATTTGCCACCTGCTTCTCTTCTTGGCTGACAAAAGGGAGTTTGCTGAATCCCATCGGACACAAGTACCTTGATTCTTGTGGAAAGGTCAGCTTCTACTTTGATGTTCTTTTGTTTTCACCCAAGTCCAGCCCTAGGCAGGACTGTGGAATCTGGGCAATTTATCTTTGCAGGCTTCCTACAGGCCGCTTCTCTCTGAGAAGAAGGAACTTAGAATTCCTGCTGCCTCCCAGACTCTCTTCCCCTGGCTCCATATCAAATCTTCACCCTTAGCGGTGTGTGATACAGTGGAGAAAACAAGGCTCTTGGGGGTGCAATGCACCTAGTTTTGTTCATCCCGGCTCTGTCACTTACTGGCTGTATGATCTAAGGCAATTCACTCTGAGCTTCAATGTTTCCATCTGTAAAATGTGGTTTATAGGCCAGGTGTAGTGGCTGATGCCTGTAATCCCTGCACTCTAGGAGGTTGAGGTGGTCAGATCACTTGAGGTCAGGAGTTTGAGACCAGCCTAGCCAACATGGTGAAACCCTGTCTCTGCTAAAAATACAAAAAAAATTAGCCAGGCATGGTGATGGGCACCTGTAATCCTAGCTACTCAGGAGGCTGAAGTGGGAGAATCACTTGAACCCGGGAGGTGGAGGTTGCAGTGAACTGAGATGGCGCCACTGCACTCCAGCCTGGGTGACAGAACAAGACTGTCTTTCCGAATAAAATAAAATAAAATAAAATAAAATAAAATAAAATAAAATAAAATAAAATAATAAAATGTGGATGATAGCAGGTTATGAGAGTTACATGAGTAAACACACGTACAGGACTTCCAAGTTTCTTCCCTACAAGGACCAAGGCTATGCACTATTGGAGTAGATGTTCTGATGACAAAATTTCTGGTACCAGTCAATAATGGAGTTGCAAGGTATTTTAAGGGCAACCAGTTGTCTCATTGGAAAGACCTCTCCTACACCGTCAAAGAATTTAGCAATTGGCATAAGGCTTTGGCCTTCCCACTAGGGACTCACATTAAGCTATAATCAGAGTTTCATTTTGGTGCCCACTCTAAACATGCCATTGTTAGATAGTTGCACTGAGGATTGTGAGGCTTTGTTTCTGCCCCCTGAGAAGAAGGGCTTAGATCGATTGGCAAAGCTTGTTATGAAGAGGGGATCAGGGAAGGCTGTCAGTGGAGCTCTGGGTTTGCTCTCCCTGTTTTGGCCTCTCAGCTGTCAAAGTCAAACCTGTGTCCTATAGCCTAAGGCCACCCTTTCCTTGCGTGCTCGACACAGGTGGAGAATAAAATCTGGTTATTTAAGCAAACATATACAGTTGGCTAGTTTGGATCCAGACAATGTTTTCCTTGGGCCAGGGTCATAATTTGAGAGGTAGGGCATAGGCCAAACCTTAGAGAGCTGTTTGGCAACTCGAACAATTGGCAAGGGGAAAAGAAACTGGTAAACAATGTTTTAAAAAATATGTGAAATGCCAAGCATTCTGTATTTAATTCCTAACATTTATTTACGGGTATTTGCTGCCATTTTTCAGGAATTCCAATAGCAAGTACCCAGTTGTTCCAAACCTCCACCCTGGTGCTCTGGAAACAAGATTCAGGCTTCCAGCAGCCTCCAGGAGAATGGCGTAAACCAGGGCAGGACTTGCCCAGGAAGCCTCATACATAAGGACTGAGAGTTGATGACCAGACCCCTGCTGCAGCTGACCCCAGAGGGGAGCACCTTCTGTCCGGGCCCAGAGCCCTGCATCCATGGCACTTCCCTCAGCTGCCCCAACCCCCACGATCTCTTACATCTTTTAATGACCAGCTAAGGACCTGTTACTTTTAATTGCAGTTTAACATTTCTTGAGCTGCTTTATCTGTTTGAATTCCTACCACATCCTAGAATTTTTTAAAAATAGTAATCAATGGACTCATTTTAATGCAAGAGGACTCACTCTTATTTGCCCCAAACTATATTCTTTGTACTCTCAGAGATTACTCTCTGCATCTGATAGCCTGAAATTTGGTAAAAACAAACAAACAGTCCTTGATTTTCAAAATTCATCATAATTTCACGGATTTGCAAACTTCAAGTATAAGCCTTTCAAGTCTTCACCTCTGAAAACGCTCCTACAAAATTCCTCTATCTCTGATCATTTCAGTGCCCCGCTCCTGCTTTTCCTTGCTTTGCTATAACTTTCTAGAGGTGTAGAGAACAGAAGTGAAAACTCCCTGGGCTGTGGATACCTGTATGCCATGGCATGAAGCTTCTTCTCGGAGTAAGTAAAAGTACCAAGGACACAGAAGGTTAAACACCGTCGTTAGTTCTCTTCCTCTTCCACCATTCTTGCAAGAAAGTAAGTCCAGCTTCCCTTGGTCTGGAGAAACATCTAAATCCGGCCTCTTTTACCCACAATGGAGAGACTGTTCTGTCCTCTGGGTTAGAGAAAATGGATGGACTCATATTGGAAGATTGTGACAAAATCAATTGTTTCTATAGATTGGGATTCCTTTTGAATTTTCCTGAAAGCACTCAGGAAGCTCTAAGAGTATAGTCCTAACTCCTGGGGCTTTGCTAGGGCAACCGTAGAAAGTGTTTGTACCCTGGATTAGAAGCATCAATCTTGGGTGGATTTTAGGACATGGCAGACTAGACTTCAAGCCTCAAGGCCAGAGAAAGAACAAAATCACGATTAGGTCGAGGTAAATCTAGGTTTGCAAATGGGATTATTCAGGAATGGTGTCTTTCTTATGGGAAAGGCATGTCCCCTAAAAGCTGGTCAGAGCTAAGCTGTGAATTTTCTGCAGTTATTCGATACTGGGCAATGGTCACCAAAGAGGATATAGACCAGAAACTTAAAAAAACCATAAGACCTGGCTTTTATAAAAGAAGTCAACAATATATGCTGTGTGTGACTCAACTTGGACATGAATATCATTAGAATCTTTAGTGCTTATATTTCTCTAGCTTGAGTTTTCTTCATTCCATATCCTTCCTTTATTCTTTTTATTTTATTTTATTTTATTTTATTTTTTATTCTTGTTTTTGAGACAGAGTTTTGCTCTTTACTCCAGGCTGGAGTGCAGTGGTGCGATTTCGGCTTAGCGCAAACTCCACCTTATGATTTCAAGCGATTCTCCTGCCTCAGCCTCCCAAATGGCTGGGATTATAGGCACCCGCCACTGCGCTCGGCTAATTTTTGTATTTTTGGTAGAGACAGGGTTTCACCATGTTGGCCAGGCTGGTCTCAAACTCCTGGCCTCGTGACCTGCCCGCCTCGGCCTCCCAAAGTGTTGGGATTACAGGTGTGAGTCACCGTGCCTGGCCCCTTCCTTTATTCTTTTAGCAACTGTCCTAGGGTTTCACAGTCCAATACGTAGCTACTAGCTATATATGACTATTTCAATCTAAATTAATTTAAATAAAATACAATTAAAAACTCATTTCCTTAGTTGTACCAGCCACCTTTAAAGTGCTCAAGGTATGGGTTTCTTTGAATTTATCCTACTTGGAGCTTTTAGAGATTTTCAAATCTGTAGCTTAATGTTTCTTCATTTTTGAAAAATTTCAGACAGTAACTCATCAAATATTTCATGTGCTCCCTTTTCTCTCTTCTGTCTCTCTGGGACTTCCATGATATGTATTAAACCTTTTCACCATGTCCCATGTGTCAAATATACTCTTTTCTGTGTTTTTTAAATCCTTTTAATCCTGGGCTTCAGAATTGATACTTTTCTCCTGACCTATTTTCCACTACACTGACTATCTTCTGCCGTTTCTGTTGTTTTATAAACTTCTTGCATTAAATTTTTAATTTCAGTTGTTTCAGTTTTTAGTTCTGAGATTTCACTTCATGCTTTTTAAAAACATAGATTCCAGTTTTCTGATGAACGTTTCCATTTGAAAATCTATTTTCTTGAATATACTATATATTCAAGAAAATAGATTTTCAAATGGAAACTTTAAAGTCCATGTATGATAACTTCAATAACTCCTGTAGGTCTGTTTCTTTTGTCTGCTTTTTTCTCTTGGCTTTTGGTTATTTGGTTTTGTGATCTGACAGACCTGATAAATTTGGATTAAAAACTATCTACACATGGTACGTAAACTGAAGAGGTTTAGGGTGTTTTTATTATCTCCCAGAAAGCATTGAATTTTCTTATGGCAGGAAGCTAAAGTATAGGCAGATCACATCAATCCCATCAGGGACTGAGAAGGATTATTGACAGACTGGCTTGGTTAATTGGGTTACATAAGTCTCAACCCATCCTGAGAAAGTACTGTTTATCTTTTATACCAATATAAAATTCTGACTCTGCTCAGCAGGAATAGTTATCTTAGGCTGAGTTTCCATAAACTGAGCCTGAGCCTGAATATGGTTTTTGAGGAGCGTCTTAGTTCATTCGGTCTGCAATAACAAAGTGCCATAAACTGGGTAGCTTATAAGCAACAAAAATTTATTTCTCATCATTCTAGAGGCTGAGAGTCCAAGATAAAGGTGCTGGCAGATTTGGCGTCTGGTGGGGGCCCACTTTCTTGTTCATAGACGGCATCTTTGAGCTGTGTTCTCACATGATAGAAGAGATGAACACGTTCCCCTGGGCCTATTTTATAAGGACGTTAATCCCATGAGTGCAGAGCCCTCATGAGCTCTGCACCTCCCAAGAGGCCTCACCTCATAATACCATGGCTTTTGGGGCTAGGTTTTCAACATATCGATTTTGACAAGGACACAAACATTCAGACTATAGAAAGGTGTACAGAAAAAGCCAAGAAAACATGAGAAAAAGGGAGTAAGTAAGAAAAGGAGTGAGTAAAGATTCAAGAGGGTGTGTTACTAAGATGGGCACCACTTTGTACCAAGGGCATTGATTGCTTAAGGTTAGTGTGATGTCTTCCAAAAGGCTACATGAGTGACAGTGTCTTAGGATCATCCATTCGGGGGGAATGAAGAGCGAAGAAGTATTTAGCTGCTGATTTTGTTGTCAATTGGTCAAAAGTTTGCCTCACGGGTCTTAACTCCCTGACACTATGCTTTGCATATATACAGGTGCCAAGCACATTCCATGGCATCCCAGCAGTAACAAGGAAGCCCCAGGACTTAAAAGAAAAGGCATGGGAATGAGGCAAAACAGAGTCATTGTGTATATGTGAGGTGACAGTCTCTGCAACAGAAGCCAAACTCATAGCCTCAGATACATGGGTCTCGGATACATGGGTAACCAAGAGAATATGAGCTGGTACCTGAGAGGTGACAAATCAAGGGTATTATTTTAGGACTCTTCAACTACGTGTCTCTGCTTCTTGAGACTGTATATATGAACTTGCATCTCAACTAACACGGATGGTCATTATAACTCCATAATTCTGGAGAGTCACTCTTTGGAATGAACTTCATAGCCACAGTGTTGAAAGACCAATCAGAATGTCTTTGTCCTAAGACTCTGGGCTGTACGAGGTACAAGTAAGTTAACAGTGGTCCTCAACGCTTCCTACCCACATGTCTCTCCTGGAGGCAGAATCTTGGAAGCCTCGTTGATTATAGACACTCCTCAACTTATAATGGGGTTATGTCCTGATAGCTCCCTGGTAATTCAGTCAAAAATATTGTAAGTCAAAAATATCATAAATTGAAAATGCATTTAATGCTCCAATAAATCTAAGGTAAAGTCGAAAAATTGTGTCGGACCATCATAATGGGGGACCGTCTGTACTTTGTCTCCACCACAGTGGTATTTTTGAATTCACTGAATCACTTTTAAGGCCTTCTCAGACGACAGTGCTCCAGGGTAGGGGGACTTCCTGAGTGGGATCCATGGTTCCAAGAAAATCAATCATCTCAGCTTTTAGAGTAGATAAAGTGAAGGGCAGAGTTGTCCTCTGGGGTGGTTTCAGGGGCAAAGAAGATCACTGCCTTTCTAAACACTTCTGCCATCTTCTTGGTAATGAATAATTGAGGAAGAATCATGTATATATCGAGAGAATGGTACACCAACGTCCCATACCTTAAAGTTACTGATAATCAATTTTTATTTTCCTGAGATCAAGTTTTAATAGGAAAAAAGGAAAAAAAATGGTGGCCTGCAACTTAGATGAGAGAAGAAAGAAGGAGACACAGATAAGGAGATTGAAAACACTCAATATCAGACTCATCTATTTCACAATTCCATTTGGATGGCTCAGAAATTGCTCCCCCACTTTGAGGCTAAAGGGCCCAGGTTATTTTGGGGAAGTTAGCACACTTGGCTTTGTTTTTTTTGTGTCCTTTCCCAAAGCCACTCAATAGGCAAATGAGAGGGCAACAGGAGGCCCCATGTTCCCTTTCCCACTGTTCCTGAGTCAATCATCAACTTTTTCTTCTAAGAGACAGGGTCTCGCTGTGTCACCCACACTGGAGTGCAGTGACGCAATCATAACTCATTGTAGACTCAAACTCCTGGGCTCAAGTGATCCTCCCACCTCAGCCTTTTGAGTAGCTGGGACCATCAGTATGTGCCACCACTCCCAGCTAACTTTTTTTTTATGTTTGTAGAGATGGGATCTCACTATGTTGCCCAGGCTGGTCTCAAACTCAGCCTTAAGCACTCCTCCTGCTTTGGCCTCCCAAAGCGTTGGGATTACAGGCATGAGCCACTACATCTTGCCTGTAATCAACTTTGAAGATGGTGAAAATGGTGATGACAGCACTTGCTGTAGTTGTGCCTATGGCATAAATCTAACCAAAGTATTTGGCAAGTGTGCTTTGGTGATTTGTGTGTAATAATTACAGCAATATCTTAGAGGAAGTCCTCCAAACTTCCTAGAATAGCAGCAAGAAGTGGAGACAGAGTCCTTTACTGAAAATCTGCTATATGCCACGCCTTTTGCTAGGAAGTTTCACATTTTATTTTCAAGCCTCACCATAGCACAAGGAAAGAACTATATTTTTCCAATTTACAGTTGACGAAAATGAGAATCAGGAGGATGGCATGAAGCTGGTGTTTAACAGGAGCTTCATCACTTACAAGAAGTAAAGTCTTCTATAGACAATACGAACTGGAAGTCTCTTTTAAGGCATAAGGCAAGGGCAGCCTGAGAGCACCTCTCAGAGTTTTAGTACCATTGAGGCCCCTACAGTTTTGCCCCCACCTTTAAACACAGTGATTTTGATGGGAAAAGTTGGTTGAGGTTTTTTCTTCTTTCTTCTGTCCGGAGTATTTCAACTGGAAATGCACTGGATCCCGTCATGGTGTCAAAACCATCCTGTCCTTCTCAGCTGGACACTCTCTGAGGCTGTTAACTGGCACAGACTGCCCAGCCAGTGCCAGGCGGCATCCATGGGTGAGGGGCTGCAATGCCTTCTCTGCCCACCCCATCACTGGCTGTGCCAAGGACCAGACTAACTTCGATTGACAGTTACCTCCTATATTCAGCCTCAAAGTCCTGAGAGCCTCCAAATAAGCATTTTCTCACCTGTTGCCATCCACTTTTACAATTTGGTCATGTGTTTTTTGCCAGCTCTTTTTGTACCTTGAGGGAGGGAGGTAGAAGGAATTTGATCGTGGATGATCTTATTAATGAGGGAAGCAGTAGGAAGTTCTGTCTAATCTGAAAATTAAGTCAAATGTGAAGGGTAAGTATCATTGTCTTCTAAATCTGCCTTCTTGAGCTTCTTGCTCATTCTGGGATTTTGTTCCTGTAATACCTGGATACTAAGAGGAAAGTGGAAGAACCTTTGGCCAGTTCTTAAGTGGAGCTCCATCTAGTGGGATCATTCTTAACTACAAGCAGTATGCTGCCAAGGGAGTCCCTTTTGCGTAAGTGGCCTGGCATCTGCCTCTTATTTTAGGCGCTGAGTCAACAGGATGATGGAGCATTTCCTAAATCCGAATAAGCCGAGGTAACGCACCACGGATTTAAACAGGACGCACGTGAATTGAGCTAGGATATTTCAAAGCCCAATAACTTGAATTTCGTTTACTCTTGACTGGAGACAAGAGAGTGGACGCCGAGGTGGAGTTCCTGGCAGCTGGGAAAATAGCAGGGAAGGAGGGGAGAGAGGAAGGCACGTGTCCTGGAAGTTTCTGTAAAAAGAAAAAAACAGACATTGGCAGATTACATGAATGTCCTCTCCCTGAAGACAGAAGCAGGCTTCAGAAACTGGCTCTCAGCCCTGGAGAGAGGAAAATCCTGTTTCTTCCCACCCAAGTGGGACCAGCATTGCAGAGATCCTAAATGTTTTCATTTTTTCCTCTTCACCTGTTACTCAGTGTGGCCTGAACACAGATGATGTCAGTTCCCTCATCCCTCTAGTGTAGCGGCAGCCTGATATAATTTTATACGGTGAGAATTTCAGGAAATTAAACACTGCTGAGATCAACATTCACCCTGCCAGGCACGCTGTAACTTCTCTCTGCTGGGACGAGTGGATTCTTTTCCTAGACCGACATAGCAAAGCACCACAAACTGGGTGGCTTGAAACAATAGAAATGTATTCTCTCATAGCTCCGGAGGGACCAGAAGTCTGAAATCAAGGTGTCAGCAGAGCCATGTTCTTTAGGGAGAATCAATCAATCTATCTTTCTTTCTCTCTCTCTCTCTCTCTCTTTCTTTCTTTCTTTCTTTCTTTCTTTCTTTCTTTCTTTCTTTCTTTCTTTCTTTCTTTCTTTCTTTCTTTCTTTCTTTCTTTCTTTCTTAATGTTTTAGAGATGGAATCTTGCTCTGTCGCCTAGGCTGGAGTGCAGTGGTGCGATCTCAGCTCACTGCAAACTTCGCCTCCCGGGTTCAAGTGATTCTCCTGCCTCAGCCTCCCGAGTAGCTGGGATTACAGGCATGCACCACCACGCCTGGCTAATTTTTGTATTTTTGGTAGAGACAGGGTTTCACCATGTTGGCCAGGCTAGTCTTGAACTCCTGACCTCAGGTGATCCACCTGCCTCAGCTTCCCAAAGTGCTGGGATTACAGGCGTGAGCCACTGTGCCCAACCTAGAAATTTATTCTCTCATACTTCCGAGGGGCTAGAAGTCTGAAATCAAGGTGTCAGTAGGGCCCGTTCTTTGGGGAGAATCTGTTCCTGGACTTTCTCCTAGTTTCTGTGTTGTGGGCTGTCCTTGGCTTGTAGATGCCTCCGTCATCACGCGGTGTTCTCTGTCTTCATATCATCTTCCCTCTGTGCATGTCTGTCTTCACATGGCACTCTTGTCTCTACTCTTATTACAGAACACCAGTCATATTGGGTCGGGGCCCAGCCTACTTCAGATGATCTCATCTTAATTTACATCTTGATTCCACCTGCAAAGATCCTACTTCCAAAGAAGGTCGCATTCATAGGCGCTAGGACAGGCACTAGGGATTCAGACTGCAACATACCTTTTGGAGGGATGCATTCAACCCACAAGAAATAGGAATGGACAACAGCAGGCAAGAAAAAAAAATCAACTACAACCTCACCCCAGTTACACGGTGTGGGAGAGGAGATTGCAGCAGGGAATCCGCAGTCCTGCAGTTTGCCATTTCCCTGAATTCCTGCCTCCCATTGACCCGAATCTCCATTATATGAAGCTACGTGGGCAACACCACACGAGACCATGATTATCTTGTACTGAATATTATCTGAATGGGATTACAAAAATATATTAAAGATGTGACTTTTCCTTAGAAAGGCAGTAAAGGTCCATTATTTATTTGGAACACCTTCCAGTTTATATTTGTCACGATCTCACTGCCTTTTATTTGTAGTGGACATAGAGGAAATAACGATGACCTGCTTGCCACTATCTATGCATTTCCATTGAAATGGAAGGTCAATATGAAATATATAGGGACTTTCCTCTGAGTTGTTTTATCCAGGGCATCTCCTTGTTTACAACACATTATTTATTCAACAGGTAATAAAATAAATCCTATTGCACTAAAGCATATACTAAATACTCTAATTCCATATGCTTTTGAATGCATGTTGCCCCTGTGCTGATAACACATGCATGTATGCATCAAGTAAGTTCCAACCTTAGAGAAAATACTCTGTACCTTTTTTTCAAACAGACGTAATAATACCTATCACGTATTGCCTGCCCCCATGCGCCAGACACTGTGCTAGCTTATATGCATTATTTTATTTAATCCTTAAAATAAACTTATGCTGTATTATTGTTATTCCTATTACAGGTGAAGAAGCTAAGACTTCAATAACTAAGCATCTTGTTCCAAATCACATAGCTTTTTAGTGGTGGAGCTGGAATTTAAATCCAAGTTTATGATTCCAAAGCTCACAACAGACCACTTTCATAGAATGTTTTCCACCGGCGGATTTTCTCTGACCAATCTAGTCCTTTTTTCTCTTGCCAGGCTTTGACTCACAAGAAAAGCAGCCCAGATTTAGGTGCATAAACCAGCAATTAAGGGTCCAAGCCCATTTCCATGGCCCCATATTTTGCTATTGACCACTAGGTGGAGATATGCCTACTTTCTCTCCAAACGATCTTGAACTCTTTACCGAATGTATTAGTGAACTAATCTCCCCTCTTTGGGTCCCCCAAAGTCCAAATGGATATAGAAGCAGAACCAGATTAATAATGGGTCAAAACACACACAGAACTGGGTATATGGACTAACCTGTTTATCTTAGTGTTTCTCTAGGCTTTATCAAAAAATTTTTTTAAATCCAGTGATTCTAGATGATAGTTGAATGAACAATCCACTTATATACAATAGCACTATAGGCTTGGAAACTACATGAATGTGTTTTTTGAACCATAAAGAGCTACCCCAATGTAATGATCACCATAATAAAAATTCTATGCCTAATAAAGGTGAAGATGCGATGGGCATCTTTCAAATGGACGTAGTCGCTATTATAAGATTATCTAATTGTACAGACTATGTTCCTGGAGTAAATGGTAGACGGCATATACTCTGTGTGTGTGTGCACGTGTGTGTGCATGCGTGTGTGTGTGTGTAATTGACTTTATTGGACCTTCAGTCCTTCACTGACTTATCTAACAAGTATTTATTAAGGGCCTCCAATGTCAGGCCTTTTGGTAGGTATGGTATGTACACTGGTGAACCAAATGCCACAGGCCCCAGTTCATATCCTGGCTTGTGCAGTAATGGGTGCATTGCAAACAAAATATAACTTTCCTGGGTAGATACATTTGTGTGTGTGTGTACAGTCAATCCTCATCATTTGCAGATTTTGAATTTGTGAATTTGCCTACTCACCAAAATCTATTTGTAACCCCAAAATTAATACTTGTGGTACTTTTGTGATCATCTGCAACACACAGAGTGGCCCAGAAAATTGAGTCACCCAAAATGCACGTTCCCAGCGGAGGTCACACAAGGCAAGACGCTCTGCCTTCTTGTCTTAGCTCTCGTACTATAAACAAGTGTCTCTCTCCTGGCCTAGGAAGTACCACATTTTTCACATTTTTGTGCTTTTTGTTGGTGATTTTTCTGTTTAAAATGGCCCGCACACATACTGCTGAAGTGCTATCTAGAGTTTCTAAGTGTAAGAAAGCTGTGATATGCTTATGGAGAAAATACACGTGTTAGCAAAGCTTCATTCAGGCATGAGTTATGGTGCTGTTGGCTGTGAGTTCAATGTTAATCAACAATATATATTAAATAAGCATTCTTTAAACAGAAAACACATAAAACAAGGTTATGTATTGATCAGTTGATGAAAGAAATGTGACCGAAAGCTCACAGGAACCTAAGCCTGTATTTTCCCTAGGAGCAATGGTTCAGTATTGGCCAATTAAGTCTTCAGGGTGACTTTGTGGACCATAGCCACTGTGAATAGCAAA
The DNA here is from genome assembly GCF_037993035.2 of Macaca fascicularis. NCBI lineage: Eukaryota > Metazoa > Chordata > Mammalia > Primates > Cercopithecidae > Macaca > Macaca fascicularis. The sequence continues at coordinate 18,419,380 of NC_088392.1, forward strand.
AATTGACTCGTGTGTGTGTGTGCATGTGTGTGTGTGTGCATGTGTTGGAGTGTTAATAGGATTCCAAATGATCCTGGTGAGAGCTGGCATTGGTAAATATCAGCATGGCTGCTCAGTGACCTCTCAAATGAGTCAAAGGCATGCAAGATGGGAGGAGGGACCTAGTGAGTAAAGTAACTACAGTAGGTGAAGAAAGAAGGTATGGGATCTGGAGGGGATTTCTGATTTGTAGGCCAAGTACTCTACTATTTAAATTTTTCATCTAAGCCAGAAAGGCATAGATAAGAAGAAGGAGAGGGGAGATAGGAAAACTCATGAATGACCCTACAGACAAACATGGAGCTACCCAGATTGAAAGAACTGACTTTGCAATTCATCTTATAGATGTGAAAGCTTTCTTATCATTTTCCATTATTTGTAATTCCCTGTTTGTTTGTTTTCTTGCCCTGACCAGCACAAAATTGCCTTGATGACTTCCAAAGTATTTCCAGCCTTATTAAGGGTTGGAGTGGAGGAAGAGAGATGGACAGCTGGGTCCCTTCCTGCAGTGCCCATGCAGGCGAGGAAAGTCTGGGGGAAAGTGGGTGGTGGTGGCTCAGAAGGAGAGCAGCTAGCCAATTCCTGGAAACCCTGAAGAAAGAATCCTTCGCCACCCAGAAATTATTCCAAGACAGTTCCTACAGGTAAATGGTCCTGTAGCCAGCCATCCAAAGACATCCCCAAATAAGGGCCTGGACCTTTAAGAACCACGGGAGGAAGTTCTAAACACTATAGAGATCAGGGCTTGGGACAAATGCTGGGGCCAACCCAGAGGGCTTTATTAATCTATCAGAGCCAGGGAACAAGGAAGATAACTCGTAGACCTGAGGGAGACTGTAGTGTAAATATCTGCCAAGAAGAATGCAGAACTACTCAGAACTGCTCAATAACGCTTTTGTTTCTGTATCACGGAAAATGATCTTTCTACCAGGAAGCGTAAAATAAAAATAAGCTTAGAGAGCTATGAAACCCAGAGAGGGAGGAGCCTACAGCTTCAACATCCTGAGTGCGTGAGATAGAGCAGACAGACCTTCGAGCTCAGATGAGTCATATTCCAGGGGGCTGGGAGCTGTTGTAGGGTGATGGCTGAAGAATTAGGGCAATGAGAGAGAAATGACAAACACCCAAAGGATCTGATGTAAAGTTTTTTTTTTTTAAAAAAAGAGGGAAACGTAGAGTCTAAGAATTATGAACAAGTTAGTGTTACTTCCTGGTTAAATATTAGTACCTGTCATTCAGCAGTCAGTTTTTCAGCCTTAGTCATGAATAGCATTTAGAATAGGTGATGCCAAACTAACCATGTTTTTTCTTTTTCTGGATTACCGCTAGATTAGCAGATCAGGGTATTCATGGAGTTCATGTGTGTGGATGTTAGCAAAGGCTCTCTCATGGTACCACATAAATAAGATGGAGAAATGTGCACTGGATATCACACCACAACCACAGGCTGGATGATCAACTGACCGAGAACGTGGGCCAGCCGACAGCAGAGGCCCCTCCCAGTTCCAAAGTGCAGGAAAATTGATTGGTTGCCACTTTTGAGCAAGAAGCTGATGACTCAGTAAATTTCTACTATTGTGCTTGTTAGAGGAATACACTGATGCATTCCTTCCCTGAGTTAGCCTGCTCAACCCAGCAGTTCCACTAAGCATCCGCTCACATGATTCTACATGGATGTTCACGGCAGCATTATTCCTAATAGCCAAAAAGTAGAAATACTCCAGTGGTTCATCAAGAGATGAATGGATAACAAAATGTGGCATAGCCATGCTTCACTGTGTGCATTTCACTGTATATAAGTGTCATCTAATAACAGAACAGTGTATTAGTCTGTTTTCACATTTCTATAAAGAACTACCTGAGACTGAAGAAAAGAGGTTTCATTGACTCACAGTTCCGCAGGCTTAATAGGAAGCAAGACTGGGAGGCCTCAGGAAATTTATATTCATGATGGAAAGCAAAGGGGAAGCAAGGGCACTTACTATGGTGGAGCAGGAGAGAGAAAGAGAGCAAAGGTGGAAGTGTCACACGCGTTTATTTATTTATTTATTTGTATTATACTTTAAGTTCTAGGGTACATGTGCACAACATGCAGGTTTGTTACAAAGGTATACATGTGCCATGTTGGTTTGCTGTGCCCATTAACTCGTCATTTATGTTAGGTATTTCTCCTAATGCTATCCCTCTCTCTGCCCCCCACCCCATGACAGGCCCTGTTGTATGATGTTCCCCACTCTGTGTCCAAGCGATCTTATTGTTCAATTCCCACCTATGAGTGAGAACATGCAGTGTTTGGTTTTCTGTCCTTGTGATAGTTTGCTCAGAATGATGGTTTCCAGCTGCATCCATGTCCCTGCAAAGGACATGAACTCATCCTTTTTTATGGCTGCATAGTATTCCATGGTGTATATGTGCCACATTTTCTTAATCCAGTCTATCACTGATGGACATTTGGGTTGTTTCCAAGTCTTTGCTATTGTGAATAGTGCCACAATATGTCACACACTTTTAAACCATCAGATCTTGTGGCAACTCACTCACTGTCATGAGAACGGCATGGGGGAAATCTGCCCCCATGATCCAGTCACCTCCCACCAGGCCTGTCCTCCAATTCAACATGAGATTTGTGTGGGTACAAAAATCCAAACCATATCAAACAGTAAACAACATAAAACGTAGTATATCCACAATGGACTATGATTTGGCAAGGAAAAGGAATTAAATAGTGATATATATTACAACATTGACAAACCTCAAAAACATTATGAAAGAGGATAGTCACCAAGACTACATATTGTATGATTTCATTTTCATTTCCTTGTATGAAATATCCCAGATAGGTAAATCTAGGGAGAATGCAAAGATTAGTGGTTGCCCAGGGCTGGGGGTCGGGGGGGTGGGTGTGTGGGGAGGGCACGTTGGAAGAAATAGTGAGTGACTGTTAGTGGATGCAAGGTTTCTTTTGGGGGGTGATGAAATGTTCTAAAATTGAATGTGGTGGTGGTTGCACAACTCTGAATATACACACAAAAAAACCCATTGAATTGTGCACTTTAAAGAGATGAATTATATGGCATGTGAATTTTATTATTTGTATTTCTTTATACATACCAGTCATCTTCTGTTTGGGTGTTAGTTCTCAATTAGGATATAAAAGAATTCAGCGGTGATGGAGTTTCCCACAAAGGGGTGATGGGCCAAGGAGGTCATGGTCAGAAGGGCAGAGTGCATCCTTCGCTGGCCTCTCTTGGGTGTTACTTGCAGAGTTGCTCACAGTTGCACTCTTTGTAAGAAAGAACATAGAGGAAAAGCTGTAAGCTGCCAGTCATAGAAACCCCTGCAATGCTCCCTTCCTTCATGTGAGGTACTTGTTCTAATGCGGTTAGTAACTTCTTTGAATGCTCCAACCCAACCATGCATTTCAGGGCAAAACCCCACATCAATAGCCAGCTTGGCAGCTCCCCAAGTTAGGCATCCATGACTTTCCTCTCTTTCACTGGTGTGACTGACACCATCTTGGAGTCCTGGTTGTCCACCATTGGTCATGTGAATTACTGGTGGTAACAGTTCAATAAAGCTGTCATTTAAAAAGAAGAGTGAACTTTTCTAGTAGAGATACATGTCAATAATCACAACACACCCTGGTTGGTCCCATGTCATAGGTTCTACTAATTTACATGTTTACTTTTCAGCTCCTCTACCAAGGAACCACAAAGTAGACATCTCTGCATCCCCAGGACCCATGAAAGTTCATCCCTGAATGTTGAATGGTCCATAGATTGGTAGGCTGCTACCTGGCAACTTGGGAAAATTAAATGCAAGAGAATTGAAACTTCAGTGAGTGCTCCTTTGTAAACATGGGATATTGAAATTTGTGTAAGGCAAGTCCGCACATAAAAAAGTCACTTTACAGTGTGAAAATGCCAACGTTGATTTAAAAATAAAATAGAAGAAAGGACAAATATATGCTTTTGCAAGCATTTATGCAGTGTTGAAATTCAAACAGCTCACATAAATGCTATGCTATAAGCATTTCTTTGGGGGGTACTTGGGCATGGGTAGGGTGAAATGAAGTTTTTTAAAGTAAAAGTTCCATAAAGTTTTGACTGAAGGTATCATGTTTTTCCCCAGTTAATCTTGCGGGGTTAAGCATTGCTTTTCTTTGTTGTACCAAGAACCTCCAACTTCTAAGTTAGATTTAATCTTCTCAAAAAGTATACTCTGAGTATTTGGTGGGTATGAACGTCTCCAAAGGTATCCAATGGAATATGCTGTTACAAAGAGCCCTTTGAGGCTTCTAGTTCTATGAATTTCAACTATTCCATTTTCATAACTCCCCATGCTTGAGCAACTCCAGCCCCTCTGCAAGAAAAACTTCTTTATTCAACACATAATGTAGCCAGGGAAGATTTTTCTTTTTTGACAATTCCAATGGCGTTACTGTCCAAAAGGAGTCTTGCTCTCTTAGAATGATGTTGTTAAAATATAGGTTACAGAAAAAAAAGAAAATTGAAACCTCACTGAGATACTATTTCTCATTTCTCGGAGGGCCAAAAAATCCTAAAGAAGGACAGCATACTCATTTCTGCTGGCAATACTAAGTGGTACAATCTTTATAGAAGAGAGTTTGACAATAGCTAGCAACATTATATGCATTTGCCTTTTGACTCATCAATCCCACTTCTAGGAATCTATTCCGAAGATGCTCTCAAAATAGGAAATTCATATACACAAGGCTTTTCGTGATAACACTGCTAGTAAGAGCAAAAAACTGGGACTAGCCCAAATGGCCATCAACAGAGAAATGGTTGAACAAAGTACCTTCACATGTTAGAGTACTATGCCGCTGAAACAGAGAACAAAGTTTTCTATGTATTGGTAACAAGTGAGAATAATTTTTAAGTGCAATCCGGATGCAGAAAATGTGTATAATGGGTTACCTCTTCTCTGTGAGGGAAAAAAACAACAAATATTTACTATATTTATTTGCTTACATAAAAAACAATTGAAGGACAAATCAAAACTAAAAAATATTACTGTGGGAGAGGGAGGCAACAGAGGAGGGTACAGGTATGACAGCAAGACTTTCTGTTTATTTGATGGTATCTAGGAATTATTATTAACATTTTTAGATGTGATAATGATACTGCAGTATGTTTAAAGATTGCTTTAACTGGCCAGGTGCGGTGGCTCCCAGCACTCTGGGAGGCCGAAGCGGGCGGATCACGAGGTCAGAAGATCGAGACCATCCTGGCTAACACGGTGAAACCCCGTCTCTACTAAAAAATACAAAAAACTAGCCGCGCGAGGTGGCGGGCGCCTGTAGTCCCAGCTACTCCGGAGGCTGAGGCAGGAGAATGGCGGGAACCCGGGAGGCGGAGCTTGCAGTGAGCTGAGATCCGGCCACTGCACTCCAGCCTGGGCAACAGAGCGAGACTCTGTCTCAAAAAAAAAAAAAAAAAAAAAAAGAATTGCCTTATCTTTGGTAATATAAACTAAAGGCTTTTTAAAAGTTATGTGATATCTGGTACTTTTTTAAACTTTTAATTGCATTTATTTATTTACTGTCTTGAGACAGAGTCTCGCTCTGTCACTCCGGCTGGAGTGCAATGGCGCGATCTCGGCTCGCTGCAACCTCCGCCTCCCAGGTTCAAGCGATTCTCCTGCCTCAGCTTCCTGAGTAGCTGAGATGACAGGCACGCACCACCACGTCTGACTAATTTTTGTATTTTTGACAGAGAAGGGGTTTCACCATGTTGGCCAGGCTGGTCTCAAACTCCTGAATTCAGGTAACCCGCCCACCTCGGCCTCCCAAAGTGTTGGGATTACAGGCATGAAACACCGCGCCCGGCCTTAACTGCATTTATTTTAATGCTGAATTTACTCCCATGCCATAAGGTTTTGTTTCTTCAGTTTCTTCTGGGATATCTTTTTCTTCTGGGCAAACTCTTCTTTTGGTTTAGGAACAATTTGTTTCTTTTCAGTCAGGATCATCTCGATGTGGCAGGGACAGCTCAAGTATGGCTCAACCTAACCATGAGCTCTGTAGGTGGGGCAGCACATCTTAGATGCTTTGTTCCACTTGGATATGCTCAATGACCAGAGAATCTACATCTAAACCCTTAAGTTCAGCATTGCTCTCTGCATTTTTAAACACGTGCAGCAAAAATCCAGCAGTCTTGTTGGGTCACCGACCTTGTGTCCAGCCCCACTGCTTGGCCTGGGCACCCCTACCGTCTCCACCATGGTAAGGTTGGAATGGTACACACCGTTTCTGCAAAGTGATATCTTTCAGATACTTCGTGACTTTTTGTATATGCATACCCCTGATGGCATGGGCAGTCTCGCGAGTGTACTTAAAGTGAACACGAAAATTTGAACCTCTTGATTTGTATGATTTTGTGGGGTTCTAAGGGTCAAGTGAATAGCAAACCATTTTCACAGGTTACCTCAGGTTGTACCACTTAGTATCGCCAGCTGAAACACTTAGGGGAAGAGCTGGGACTTTCTTTAAAATAATTCACTGGGGATGGAAGGGAAAGTAGGTTGAAGTACAGAAGAAACAAGAATGGCCAGGTGTGGATAATTGTTGAACTTGTTAGCTACATAAGCATTCACTTTATTATTTTTACTTCTTTTTAATGTTTGAAGATTCCCTAAGTAAATTAATATGTGTCATGAACTCTAGCTTTCCTCATTCTTGATTTCTGATAATTTACCTAGAGTATTATTTAATGTTTCTGAATCTATGCTTGTCCCATGAGGCTGTAATATTAAATGAGCTAATGATCATGCCATCTTTCTTTGCTAGTTCTACTAAACTGTTTTCCATGCGCTGAAAGGAAATATTTTCATTACAACAATGACCAACCAGGAGGCAAAATAATTGGTTGATTGTGACTGACTTCCGTCAGCTATTTTCTTTGTGACTGAAAAATTACGTTCGCAGCTTAATAGAACCACTGGAACTGGAGGTTCCTTCATGTCCATCCATGCCTGACTTTCGTTGCCAGGTGCAAAATAAGCCCTTTTGCTGTCTGAGGAGCTTGTCAGTCTAACTCCTAGAGATGTCAGGGTGGACCTTGCTCCAGTCCCTCAGCATGGAGTTCGGAAATGTTCTTTGGACCACATTGTGCTGGCCTGGAGTCTAGGATGCAGAGGCAGCATTTCATTCATGTCTGGGTGTACTGGTAGTACACCCCATATCCCTGCAGGTCCCATATACAGTGTCCTGTATAACTCTAAGATGGAAAATGTGAACCTGGTATAGGTAAGATGATCTCTGACATATATAGAGATTAGGCTATGTACAAGCCCGCCTCAGCAATAGATAGTTAGGTTTCCAGGAGGGGTAATGGGACCCTTATAGTCTCAGACTTTGTACCCAATGTGTACACCTCTCTCCCGTGAGGATTTTATGACCTAGATCTGGGCTTTTCTTTGAAAGAATGCATTGGGGATAGAAGGGGAAAAGTGGACTGAGGTATAGAAAAAAGAAGATAATTTAAAATTAATTAAAGTTGAAAAGGTATTTGCTCAGTGGCACTAGCCACATTTCAAGCACTCAGCAGCCATGTGGCCAGTGGTTACCATCTGGTCAACATGGAAACTTCTGTAGGGCAGCTGTGATCTGGAAGCTTGCACTGATCATCTTGCTGATTTTTCCCTTGTACTCTAGCTGAATTGACTTCCTTCTTTAACCTTTTGAAATTAAATCCTGTTGATGTCATACAAGCCATCTCTGTATCTGGTCTTGTCAGGGGTTTGAGCCTGTTGTTAACATTGGCCAACACAGTGTGGAATATAGCGCTTCATTTCTTAAATGGTTGCTCTTCTGACTTATTGTGGAGATTTTATATTTTATGCATTATATTTCCTTTTCTCAGTCATAGTGATGAATGAAAAATTGTCAAAGTGTGAAGAAAAATGTACAAAAATGAGAGAGCTGTAAATGAGGTGCATTTGCTTGAAGTGTGGGTGCTGACCGAGCTGCCTTCTGCTGGCTGGTCATCAGGCACACATGGATTTGAGTTTCGTTGTTAATGAGGGTGCCATTTATGATAAGAGTGCTGTAGGATAACAAGTTGTCATTATATACCACGGTTGACTTGACACACCCTAATTGCTACAGCCAAAGTAATTAATTTCAATGTCTTCATAGCTTGATATTCAAATACATTGGTAGTTAATGAAGTCTTGCCCATTTAAGGGTTTAGTCTAGAGTCAAAAATCCTAATTCCTAGTAGGTAATCGTGGTGGGTTTTTTTTTCCCCTCCATTTCAACCTGAGCTGGCAGTTCCTTAACAAAGCATCTCAGACTATAGATAGTACCTTCTTGATGTGGTTTCCAGAGGGGGTAACATTGCTCTCCTAAAGCACTACTTTTTAACTATTTGATTAAATCCTCCTTAAAAATATGTTTTGGTTACACAAATAGAGGCATAGTTACTAACCAGGCAACTCCCTAAGGAGCCCCACTAAGGCTATTTCTGGGAATTTTTTCCTTCAAGAAGGAATTGTTTCAAAAGTTTTGCTCAGGGACCTAGAATTTCCCTGAAAGATCACAGAATATTCCTGGCATAGGTTTGACATTACAGCACATGCTAGCCTAGCTAACTAATAGTTATTACACATATCTTACACAGGAAGGTGCTAGCATGTTTTATGAATTCCAATGAATATTTGGAAATCTGACTGGTGTGGTAATGAAAAGATTTTGGCAGAAGCAATTGTGGAGCCCTTGACAATTACAGTTGAGAAATTATCCTGAGACGGCTGGAACATCAATTATGAAATAACCTTCCAGCTTGACATTTTAGTTATTTCATATTTTCCAGCGTTCTAAAAGAGAAGACAGATGGCTAGTAGTTAAGCTTATTTCTCAGTATATTGAAAATCCAAAATCAGGGCAAAAATGTGGTATGAACTAGACACAGGAGAGGGGCTACAGATGGGATTGCTGGTTGAGCTCTGCAGTAAAGGCAGTCTTCATTGCCAAAGTCTCCTGTCTTTTACAAGGTACGAGATGATAGGAAGGCAAAGACATTGGATGCATTTCATGCATGCATTTATTCATCCAATTATTATATATTCAGTTGATTATGGTTTGTGGGAGGATAGGATTTTCTATCCTTCTTACAGCCTTCTTGTCTTTTCCTCCTATCCCAGTGAGGAGAGGGTCTTAGAAAGACAGCCAAGGGGCCGGGCGCAGTGGCTCACACCTGTAATCCCAATACTTTGGGAGGCCGAGGTGGGCAGATCACGAGGTCAAGAGATCGAGACCATCCTGGCTAACACGGTGAAACCCCGTCTCTATTAAAAATACAAAAATTAGCCAGGCGTGGTGGTGGGTGCCTGTATTACTAGCTACTCAGGAGGCTGAAGCAGGAGAATGGCATGAATCTGGGAGGTGGAGCCTGCAGTGAGCCGAGATCGCGCCACTGCACTCCAGCCTAGGCGACAGAGCAAGACTCTGTCTCAAAAAGCGAAAACAAAAACAAACAAAAAACAAAATAAAAAAGACAGCCAAGCTAGGAAGATCACTTAAATGGTAATACATGTTAATGGCCAATGGTCAATATTAGCAAGAAGGACTTGTCTTGTTCGCGTCCTGCTTAGGAGCCTGAAAATCTTACGACTCGTGCTAAGCAGGGGAACAGAGAGGAACCTTGCTCCAGCTTCCTGGATAGTGTAGGAGGAATGCTCCCCATGACTCTCTGGGCTGCCACCAGGATCCTGAGGAAGGGCTGGGGATGAGAGGAGAAAAGGGAGAGGGCAGAGAAAGCAGAGACCCTCGCCAGGAGGAGGACTCTGTATGAGGGAATGCAAGTAAGGACGTGTCTGGCCCCATCTTCTGGAAGCCATGTGTGTTTCTGATTGCCTAGGAATAAGACTGTTTTCTTTCTGGCAATAGACTAGTCAGCCAACCGTCAGACCCAGAAGAGGGAGGTGGAGGCTGGTCAAGGGCTTATTCATCCACAGGCCCCACAGGCCCTTTGTAGGGAGCCTTAGAAACTTCACAATGGGGTCATCTCCAGAAGCTGCTTCTAAGGACTGGGAAGGGAAGGCTCATGAGTGAGCAAATGTACAAGGACAGCTGGAACTTAAGGGAAACCAATGAGAGAAAGAAGCAAGCATTTACTCAGGGTTGTGCCAGGCACCTGCAGATAGCACGAGACTCCCTTGAGAAGTTTCCATGAACAGATGTTTATAGCTGGGTTTTAAAACATCATAGTAAATTTGCTTGCTGTGGTGGGCAGAATAATGACCCCACAAAACTGTCCATGTCCTAATCCCTGGCACCTGTGAATATGTCAGTTCACCTGGAAAAAAAGAACTTTGCAGATGTGATTAAGAATCTAGAGATGGGAGGCCAGGCGTGGTGGCTCACGCCTCTAATCCCAGCACTTTGGGAGGCCAAGGTGGGTGGATTACTTGGGGTCAGGAGTTCAAGACCAGCCTGGCCAACATGGTGAAACCCCGTCTCTACTAAAAACACAAAAAAGTTAGCCGGGTGTCATGGCAGGAGCCTATAATCCCAGCTACTCTGGAGGCTGAGGCAGGAGAATTGCTTGAACCCATGAGGCGGAGGTTGCAGTGAGCAGAGATGGCGCCATTGCACTCCAGCCTGGGTGACAAGAGTGAGATTCCATCTAAAAAAAAAAAGAATCTAGAGATGGGAGACTATCCTGGATTATCTGAGCTCTGCAAGTAAGAGAGAAGCAGGAGAGGCAGACTCAGAGCATGAGGCAGTAGAAGCAGATGTTGGAGTGATGAGATTGCTGGTTTTAAAGATAGAGGAAGGGGTTTGGAGTCAAGGAACCTGGGCAGCCTCTAGAAGCTGCAAATGGGAAAGACAGATTCTCCCTGAGCCTCCAGAAGGCTCCAGAAGGAATGTGGCCCTCCTGACTTCTTGATCTTTGCCCAGTGTATTAGTCCATTCTCACGCTGCTAATAAAGACATACCTGAGACTGAGTAATTTATAAAGGAAAGAGGTTTAATTGACTCACAGTTCAGCATGGCTGGGGAGGCCTCACAATCATGTCAGAAGGCAAAGGAAGAACAAAGGCACGTCTTACATGGTGGCAGGCAAGAGAGCTTGTGCAGGGGAACTCCCATTTATAAAACCATCAGATCTTGTGAGACTTATTCACTATCCCAAGAATAGCCTGGGAAAGAACTGCCCCCATGATTCAATTACCCCCCACTTGGTCCCTCCCATGACATCTGGGAATTATGGGAGCTACAATTCAAGATGAGATTTGGGTAGGGACACAGCCAAACCATATCACCCTGTGAGTTTCAGACTTTCGACCTCCAGAGCTACAAGATCATAAATTTGTGTTGTTTTAAGCCATGAGGCCTTTGTGGTCATTTGTTATGACAGCAGTAGGAAACTGATATACAGCAGTCTGTCTATATCTGTGGGTTCCGGGTTCTGCATCTGTGGATTCAACCAACCAGGAATCAAAAATATTTGGAAAAAAACCAAATGGATGGTGTGTCTGTGTTGAACATGTATAGACTTTATTTCTTGTTATTATTCCCTAAATGATACAGTATGACAACTACGTATGTAGCATTTGGATTGTACTGGGCATGCTAAGTAATCTAGAGATTATTTAAAGCATACGGGAGGATGTGTGTAGGTTATATGCAAATACCATATCATTTTCTGCAAGGGACTTGAGCATCTGTGGAGTCTGGTGTCCTGGAACCAATCGCTCATGGATACCAAGGGACAATTGTTCTTGTCTAACTGGATGATTGCTTAGTGTTTTTATGAGAGAACTAAAGAACATAGACTCTTTCCATATCCCTTAGGAATACAAAATATCTTGGGAAGGCAAAATAAAGCATGATTAACATAGAGGTTATGGAATACAGATTTTCCCCCAAAATAAGTGGAATTCTTACCTACCAATGTCCTACTTTTTGCAGCCTGACAGTATGGAAGGAGAGCCCTGTCCTGCCCATGCACAGCCCGAAGGCACACCCCGTGTGGATAGAACACCATGTTGCACATCCTACCTGCAGAACGCCTCAGGACCACACTGTCCCCTACCCATGCTCAGTCCCACTTTGCCCAGTCGCAGTGTTGGGCTCATTTTCCTCTGCTGGGTGAGTCTCGATGAGCCCTGCCTCCACTCAGACAAGTGTTTGTAGAAGGTCAGCAGATCTCCTCTTCATGAAAAATGGGTCCGCGGGCTTTCTACTAGTGAAGGTGACTGAGGGGCCCTGGTCAAGGATGGGGTTTTCAAGCATTGGTGACAGACCTGTGTGACCCCAAGCTTTATAGTCCAGTGCTGCATCTCTCTAGTCTCAGTAGGTTTCCAGGAGCCCCTGATGACTAAGACTTCAAATGTTCCTGAGGGGCAGGATATCGCGATTGAGAAATCAACCATGTCTTACCTCCTGCCATGAACTCGTTGTGAAAGAAATAAAGGTATTTTCCCTTCTCCACTCTAAGAAGGCAGCCCCATCTTTGGGTCCTAGAGGGCTGGATTTTCTCACCTTCTCAACACTTTGATTTGTTTAAGAAAAAAAAAGATCTAGGTCCAAGAGCTCAGTTGTCCAGGGAGTAAAGGAGCTGTGTGAATTTCTTGGTGCCATTATATCTAATCACCACAAACATGGTTCTTGACACGACACAACTCTATCATCTTCCAGTTCTGGAGGCTGGAAGTTTGAAGGGGCAGGGCTGGTTCCTGCTGGAAGCTCTAGGGTAGAATCCGTTTCCTTACCTTTTCTAATTTCTAGAAGCCTCCTGCCTTCCTTTGCTGGTGGCTCCTTCCTCCGTCCTCCAAGTGCATCCTCCAGTCTCTGCTTCCTTCATCACACGGCCTTCTCCTCTTCCAAAGTCAAATCTCTCTCTGCCTCCCTCTTCTGAGGATACGTATGATTATATTTAGGATGCACCTGGATAATCCAGTATAATCTCCCCATTTTAAGATTATTAATTTAATTGCATCTGCAAAGTCCCTTTTGCCATAGAAGGTATACTCCCAGGTTTCAGGGCCAAGGACATGGGCATTTCAGGAGACCATGACTGAGCAGGGGCCTGGGGCTTTAGGAAGTGAGCAGTGGTGTGACCTCAAAGAGAGCAGTTAGATTTCCCAAGCCCAAGTGGGGTGGATTTCTCTTCCCATCCCGTTCCATTGCAGCACCCTGTCAATAACAGGATTCTCATAGGATACCCAGAGGCCAAGCCCTAAGCCATGAGGCTAATGGTCTTTGCATCCAAGCTTTGCTCAGAAAGGACATGGCAGTCCACCTTCAAAGGAACCCCATGACCTGAGACAATGTGTGAGGATTCATATATCATCCAGGATGGACTGAATGTCAAAAAGACCTTTCCCCAAAATTTCTGGACAGACTCTTACAGTACTTGAGGGAAGCAGAGTGGCACCCCAAAACCAGACGAAGTGAATTCACACCATCTTTGTCAAGTGGAGTCTCAGAACTTTGTTTGATTTGCTTTAGAAAAAGTATAGTAATAGAACATATTTCTTGAATACTGACAGGTAAATTCATACATGTCTGGAGATAGGGCATGGTTGGCTTCTTAAGCAAATATAGTCACATGCCATGTAACAACGTTCAGGTCAACAATGGACTGCAGATACAACTGTGGTCCCATGAGGTTATAACGAAGCTGGAAAAGTCCTATCACCTAGTGACGTCATCATTGTCATAATACCGTCTCAGTGCAAGGCATTCCTCATGTGTTTGTGGTGATACTGCTCTGCCAGTGGTTTAAAAAGTAAAAATAAAAAATTAAGAAATTTTAAGGCTGGGCGTGGTGGTGCACGCCTGTAATCCAGCATTTTGGGAGGCCAAGGCGGGTGGATCACCTGAAGTCCGGAGTTTGAGACCAGCCTGACCAACATGGAGAAACCCTGTCTCTACTAAAAATACAAAATTAGCCAGGCGTGATGGCACATGCCTGTGATCCCAGCTACTCAGGAGGCTGAGGCAGGAAAATCATTTGAACCTGGGAGGCAGAGATTGAGGTGAGCTGAGATTGCGCCATTATACTCCAGCCTGGGCAACAAGAGAGAAACTCTGTCTCAAATAAATAAATAAATAAATAAAAGAATTTTTTTAAAAAGGAAAAAAGCTTATAGAACAATAATATGAAGAAATTTTTTTTTTTTACCGTTGTACAATGTGTTTGTGTTTTAAGCTAAGTGTTATTACAAGAGTCAAAATGTTAAAAAATTACAAAGCTTACTAAGTAAAAAAATTACAGTAAACAAAGATGAATTGATCATTGAAGGAAGGCAAATATTGTGGAAGAGTTAGTGCAGTGTAAGTATAGTGTGTTTCTAAAGTCCACAGCAGTGTAGAGTGACGTCCCAGGCCTCCAATTCCCTCCTCACTCACTGGCCCATCCAGAGCAACTTCCAGTCCTGCAAGCTCCAAGACCAGTGTGTCATTTTCCATCTTTCATGCTGTAATTTGACTGTGTCTATTCTATTCTTAGATACAAAAATGCTTCCCATCATGTCACAGTGGCCTACAGTATTCAGCAGAGCAGCATGTTGTACAGTTAGTAGCTTAGCAGCAATGCGGTGTGCCATCTAACCTAGGTGTGTGGTAGGCTGCACCATCTAGGTTTGTGTGAGAACACTCTATGATGTTCTCACAATGATAAAGTCGCCTAACGCGGCATCTCTCAGAAGTAGCCCTGTGGTTAAGCCACGCAGGACTGTGTCTGGGTGTCAGCATTTGCATCACATCCTGATTATCTGCTCCAAGAGGCCTGCTTTAGAGAAAATGAAGTTTCTTATCACCAAGGCTTCAGGTCCCTTTCTTTTCTGGTTAATGGGGGGAAAATCCAGGCAGACAAGCCTCAGGTGATGCGGCCACTTTCATCTCAGTCAATATCAATTGGGTCCTATCAGAGCTCCCAGGCTCCTGGAATGGAATCGTTCTGTCCTTCCCCCAGTTTTAATTTCCTTCCTCAGAAAAAGGGACACGGTCTGCATTCGTGTGCAGGATGTGAGGATTGCACGGGTATCTGGCTTTCACACCTGGCCAGTTCTGAGCTCTACAGGCTGCATTCACCAGGCAAGGATGAGGAGAGAGCTGGAAGTGCAGTGGCGGCGTGGGCAAGGGCAGTGCCAGTGTCCTGCCAGGGAGGACCTTGGGACAGTGGGTGCTGATCACATGGGGGAGCAGGCCGGCATTGCTCATAGGTGAAAGTGGAAATTCTCCTATTTTATTTTATTATTTTATTATTTTTTATTTTTGGAGACAGTCTCACTCGGTTGCCCAGGCTGGAGTGCAGTGGTGCAATCTTGGCTGACTGCAACCTACGCCTCCTGAGTTCAAGCAATTCTCCTGCCTTAGCCTTCCAAGTCGCTGGGACTACAGGCGCACGCCGCCATGCCTGGCTAACTTTTTGTATTTTAGTAGAGACAGGGTTTCACCATGTTGCCCAGGCTGGTCTCGAACTCCTGAGCTCAGGCAATCTGCCCGCCTCCGCCTCCCAAAGTGCTGGGATTACAGGCGTGAGCCATCGTGCCCGGCCAATTCTCTTATTTTAAAAACCTGAAGTGACTGTCACAGCTTCTCTGCTTGAAGGGCAGTGCATCATTCATTTCTCTGGGAAAATAAATTCCAACTGCTCAGGTCCAACTAGAAAGAAGGGGGAGGGAGAGAGGATAGAAGTGTCGCAGCCCCGCCTGCTTGGTCACCTGGGGTGGATGGCCAATGCGCAGGGAGCACTCAGCACTCTGGTGCCTTTGGCCAGGAGCTGAGCAGGGGCTGGTGGGAGCTGCACAGCCGCTACTGGTGAAATCACAGAACTGAGTCACATGGAAGGGGCGAAGGAGGCCAGAAAACCGAAGAGTGTGACCTCAGGATGAAGTGACTGGGGGATGGGAGAGGACATGGCCGTGACAAAATATCAGAGGCCGTGGAGAAATCCACCCTGTGAGAAATCCCAGCACTGGAGGCCCAGATAATATTCATTTATGTAATTTGTATTTCTGCAGGGCCGTAATACAAATATAAATATTCGCCAGGCAGGATGGCACATGCCTGTTTCTCTCCTGTTGCCCAGGCTGGAGTACAATGGCGCAATCTCAGCTCACCTCCACCTCTGCCTCCCAGATTCAAATGATTTTCCTGCCTCAGCCTCCTGAGTAGCTGGGATTACAGGCATTTATCTCATTGATTCCTCACAATGGCCATTTTGAAAGGGGTTCTATTCATATTCCACCCCCAACTCTGGCCACCCATGGGGATTCTGCCACCACCATGGAAAACACCTGAGCCGTCCTGCTGGAGAGGCCCCGTGGAAGTGCACTGAGGCTCCCTGGCCTAGAGCCGAGGAAGGGAAGCACGGAAGAGGTAAGCAACTTGCCCAAGATGGCAGAGCCTTTAAGCTATGGGGCCTGAACCCAGGGTCTGCCATCTTGAGGACCAAACCACCACTGTCATGAGCCCGTGGTAAGAGCTGCCATGCACACGTCTGCCTTTGGGGAGGTTTCAGGGGCGCTGAAGGGTAATGGAAGCCCACTGGGCTCCATGCCTGGGGTGGCACAGCAGGGAGATGAAAACAGCACTGAGAGGCAGCCAGGGAGGCAGGAAGAGGGCCTTAAAGATCTCAAAGGCCTGCAAGATCTCTTGGCGCTGGAGATGAATGGACCTCCTGGATGGGTCCCCAGGACCTCGCTTGCAGCTTGAGCTGCAGTGTGTCCTCGAACCCCGAGCTGCTCGATGGAACACACACATCCACCTTTGCATCCCTCCTGCCCATCACTCAGTCCAGTACACGGTAAGAGCCCAGTAAGGTACAGCTTCAGTGAACGAGGGAGGCAAGTCCAGACCAAGGGCCATGTCTCGGTCGTTGCTCAATAACAAACCACCCCAAAACTAGTGGCACAGAGTGGCCTCTGTTATTTACTTACAAGTCTAAGCTCAGCTGGGAAGTCTTAGGCAGAGTTACTCATGAGGCTGCAGTCTCACCTGGAGGCTCACATAGGGCTGCATGGTCTAAGGTAGGGTCTGCAATCCCTGGGTCATGGACTGGTACCAGTGGCCTGTTAGGAACCAGGCCGCAAAGCAGCAGGTGAGCGGCGGGTAAGCACGTATTACCACCTGAGCTCCACCTCCTGTCAGATCAGCAGACCAGGGCCATAGGAGCGTGAACCCTACGGCGAACTGTGCCAGCGAGGGAGCGAGGTTGTGGCTTCTTATGAGAATGGAATGTCTGATGATCTGAGGTGGAAAGGTTTCTTCCCAAAACCTTTCCCCAGCCCATCTGTGAAACAATTGTCTCCCATGAAACCGATCTGTGGTACCAAAAAGGTTGGGGACCACAGGTCTAAGGTCTCATTCACAGTCTGGGGCTATAGGCCAAGGAGCCTCAGTGCTGTTCCATGGGGCCTCGCCAGCAGGATGGCTCAGGTGTTTTCCATGGTGGCAGCAGAATCCACAAAGATCAGGCCCCCATGCACAAGTACTTATCAGGCCTCTCCTTGGGTCACCTGTGCTGGTACCCATTGGCCAAAGCAAGTCATATGGCCAAGCCCAGCATCAATCTGGGAAGGGACTCCTGTAGGCCATAAATACTGGGAGGTGTGATTCATGAGAGGGCATGAAAGGTGTGACACCCACCTCAGGCATATTAACCCAGGGGTAGCCCTTAGGCCTGAATTCTGGAAGAATTCTTTTTCCTTCTTGCTCTACTAATAAACTTGGAATAGAGGTGAATTCACATTTGTATCAGTTACAAAATCAAGAACAAGTCATCTGGGCATGATGGCTCACACCTGTAATCCTGTGGCACTTTGGTAGGCCAAGGCAGGTGGATCACCTGAGCTCAGGAGTTTGAGACCAGCCTAGGCAACACTGCAAACCCCATCTCTGCTAAAAGTACAAAAATTAGCCATGCGTGGTGGCACACACCTGTAGTCACAGCTACTTGGGAGGCTGAGGCAGGAGGATCGCTTAAACCTGGGAGATCAAGGCTCCAAGTGAGCCAAGATGGTGCCACTGTACTCCAGCCTGGGTGACAACGCGAGGCCCTGTCTCAAAAAAAAAAAAAGAAAAAAGAAAAAGGATAAGTCAAGGTCAGGACAGAACAACCAGAGGATTAATTATGTAACAAGTTCAGTTAATTCCTCCACAGGCTTCTAGGTCCTTTGGAGCAGTAGAGCCCACAGGAGAAAGACAAGAGACAGGAGCCCCCTGGACCCCGCCCTCCCCACCTTCCTGTGAGTGGCGTTAGGCTGGACGTTGCCTCAATTCTTCACATCCTCAGAGACAGCATGAAATTGGTTGGCATAGAGCAAAGGAGCTTTTGGCCAGGGATTTTCTGCTGGCTGTTTCTATTTACTGGGGGCAAACTAATAGGAAATTATGTTCTTACCTTGGCAACTATAAAGTATTTTCCTTCTGATTCCCTAATCCCTGTAGATGGTGCTTATGTTCACCTGCTGCTACCAAATGCTGACATTCGCTTGGACTGAAACATTATCCCAGAGGTGTGTTGTGGTAAAGTGGTTCTCAAACATCTTGGGAGGTGTAAACCTCTTCACACGGGCTCAAGACATCTCCAGACCAATTTCCTTCACCCTCCAAAATCATAAATAGAGGCCATTACAAATCTCATCCCCTGAATGGATGGGGAGAACAGCACAGATGGGTGAGCCACAGTGAGAGACGCTATAAGGAAGTTACTAACCAAAACCCATTCGGACAGTGTCCTGTTGACTTCTGAATGTGTCCGGGTCCAGGCAGGAAACAGACGACCCACACAAATTGGGTCATTTGAGAATTTAATAAAAGAACTTGCATCTCCTGCCCTTGTTTCTGACTCTGATCCTCTGTGCTCCACCTTTGACTCCAGCCGTAGGTGGAGTGAAGTTTGGGGACCCACCTGCTTGGTGCTCACATCCCTCCCCCCAGGCTGACTTTGCCTTCATCTTTACCCTGGGACTTCCCTGACACTGCAGAGACTTGGAGGCCACGGGAGCTCACACTAAACAGATGACACAGGCACAGCCAGAAACTTGCAGGGAGTTGGCCGGGCGCGGTGGCTCACGCCTATAATCCCAGCACTTTGGGAGGCCGAGGTGGGCAGATCACGAGGTCAGGAGATCGAGACCATCCTGGCTAACACGGCGAGATCCCGTCTCTACTAAAAATACAAAAAATTAGCCGGGTGTGGTGGTGGGCACCTGTAGTCCCACCTACTCGGGAGGCTGAGGCAGGAGAATGGCAGGAACCCGGGAGGCGGAGCTTGCAGTGAGCTGAGATTGCGCCACTGCACTCCAGCCTGGGTGACAGAGCGAGACTCTGTCTCACAAATTAAAAAAAAAAAGAAGAAGAAGAAAAAAAGAAACCTGCAGAGGCTACTGGGCAGCCTCTACCGATGGGACACGGTAATCCACCTATCTTGTGGGTGGACAGTTCTGATGCAGAATCTTCGTGCTTCTGCGGAAGGTCCTGGGGGATCAAATGCTCGATGCTCTGCTGTCGCACTGGCGTTCCCTCTGCCCTGATTTCACACTCCCTGGTCCTCCAAGAAAACTCCTGCCCATAAGACCTTGTCTCCATCTTAACTGAGGTGTGAGCAGAGTGTCATAGAATGAATTGTGTCCTCCCAAAATTCATATGTTGAACTCCTACCCTCCATTGTCATTGGATTTGAAGATAGGGCTTTAGGGAGGTAATTTACTTTAAATGAGGTCATATGGGTGGGGTCTTAGTCCAATAGGTCTGGTGTCCTCCTAAGCAGAGGAGGAGACACAGTAGGAGTGTATGCACACAGAGACAAGGCCACGTGAGGACACAGCGAGAAGGTGGCCGCCTGCAGGCCAGGAAGATGGCCCGCACCAGCAATGGATCCTAACAGCATCTTGATCTTGGTATTTTGTTATGGTAGCCCGAGAAGACTAATACACAAGGTTTAGGCAAATCATGAAGAATAGTGTGGTACACTAGGGGACCCTGGGGTCAGTGGGGACATTACCATCCTTCATGCTAGAGGCCAGGATGGGAGAGGCAAGTGGAACCTGGACACAGAGAGGCTGGGAGAAGCGAGATGAGAGCTGTGATCTTTAGCCACAGCTGACCTGCGGGAGGGAGCTGGCAGAATCTAGGCCCTGGCCTCCCTCTCTCCCTCCTGTCTCCTGCTACGGCCTCCTAGTGGCACAACCAGAAACCAGAGTGCAGAGGGTCCTGTTGGTGTGGTCCATTGTACGTCAGCTTCGGCCCAGAGCAGGGCAGACAGAGAAGGATGTAGTGTGGATTTAGAGGGCAAACCTGAGACTTGCAGAACAAACACAGGACCACAGCAGAAACCCCACTGTCCTAGTGGTGTCCTCTTTTGTCTGAATCTTTTTAGATTCTGGAGGGAGTAGCAGATCTTTGCAGTCAGAGCTGGGTACCCAAATGTATTAGTTTTTTAGGGCTGCTGTAACAAGCTAAAAAAAACTGGGTTTCTCACAGTTTAGGAGGCTCAAAGTCCAAAATCAAGGTGTTGGCATGGCCATGCTCTCTTTGAAGGCTCTAGGGAGCATCCTCCCATGCCTGTTCCAAGCTGCTGGTGGATGCCGGCCACTCTTGGCCCTACTTGGTATGTGACTACATCAATCTCGTTTCTGCCTCTGTCTTCACATAGCTGTCGTCCCTCTGTGTGTCTTCCTCTCCTTATGAGGGCATCATTCAATTTAGGGCCCATACTAATCTAGCATGACCTCATCTTAACTTGACTATACCTACAAACATTCTATTTCAAAATAAGGTCACGTTCACAGGTGCCAGGGCTAGGACTTCAACCTATTTTTTTGGGAGGGGACACAATTTAACCACAATACCCTTGGCCTGGTGCGGTGGCTCACACCTGTATTCCCAGCACTTTGGGAAGTCCAGGTGGGCAGATTACTTGAGGCCAGAAGTTCGAGAGCAGCCTGGCCAACATAGCAAAACCCTGCCTCTCCTAAAAATATAAAAATTAGCTGGGCATGGTGGCGGGTGCCTGTAATCCCAGCTACTTGGGAGGCTGAAGCAGGAGAATCGCTAGAACCCGGTAGGAGGTTGCAGTGAGCCGGGATCATGCCACTGCACTCCAATCTGGGCAACAGAGGGAGACCCTTTCTCCAAAACAAACAAACAAACAAACCAACAAACAAAGAAAACCAACACGACACCCAGACACCCATGGTAGGCTATATGTCTGGGAAAAGCTTTTCTTCAGCAGGGATTGAGGAGAGGGACTTGGAGTCCTATCTAAGACTGGATCCTGAAATCCTTGAAATCCTGGGAATTGGGGAAAAGTCACCCCAAATTCCAAAGCTTCAGTGGTTCTCTGCTGTGCTGATTTTCAGCTAGAAACTAGAATTCACCTTTGGGAGCAGACCATTCTTTTGCTTTGAGAAAAATATATGATTGCCCTTTTGTTTATGCAAAGTGAAGCAACTATTCTGTTCTGAATGATAGTGGCTCAAAGGGACCTGTGTGATAATCTCAAAGTTGATCTTCATGAGTGGCAGGTTTGCATCTTGCAGACTGTTTCAGGGGAAGGAGTTGGGCCTCGTTTCCAAGTAGGGTAAACATGGTTTCAAGTACATTCCCATTGCTTGTGGTGGAGATGGGAGAAGTGGGCAATGGACGGAAGTTACAGGCCCTGAAATTTGGAGCCGAGCTGAAGGCTAAGGAGAGATCTACCCTGAAACTCACAGTAGTATGCTGAAACGAGCTGTGTGGACTTGTAAGAGCCGATTGTAAAATTTTCAGGAATTTTCAAGCTGATTGATAAACATGGCCATCATTTAAAACTAAATTATAGGCTGGGTGTGGCGACTCACGCCTATAATCCCAGAACTTTGGGAGGCTGAGGCAGGAGGATTGCTTGAGGCCAGGAGTTCAAGACCAGCCTGGATGAGAGAGCAAGTCCCTGTTTCTACAAAAAATTCAAAAAGAATGACTGATGGTGGGCTCAGGGATGGTGGTGGCACATGCCTACTCGAAAGGCTGAGGCAGGAGGATTTCTTGAACTCAGGAGTTGGAGGCTGCAGTGAGCCATGATTGCCTCCCTGCACCCCAACTTGGGTGACAGAGTGAGACCTTGTCTCTAAAAAAAAAAAATTAAAATTAAATTATGTAAGTTTACAATTAAATACATTATATTAAAAACAGAGGTCATACGTACTCAGAGCTCATTGCTTGATAATTATTTTACTACATTTTCTCTCATCAGTGCTCTTGAAGTCTATTGCACCAGTGGGAGGAAAATACAATATAAACATGTGCTATTGTGCATCTCTTCCCAACTCCATTCAATAACATCACAGCCTGGAGCTTGAAATCTACCCTGGTGGGAGCATTTACATCACAGGAATTGCAAATGCTAGGGCTCAGCCCCTCCAGCAGGTGGCTAAATGTTTACCGGCACCCCACGGCCAGACAGAGATGCTGCTGACTCTAGAGTTGTGGGCTGTCCAGTGCTGTTTGCCTTTTTTGTGCTGGGGAAGGGTAAACAGGAAGTGGGGTGTGAATCAGCATGGAAGAGCACAGTAGCCTGGAGAAGCAGGTGACAAGGTGGCAAGGGTGAAGTAGGGAAGGTGGAGCGCAGCCCAGCCTGGGATTTACAGGATTAACACTGCTGATGATTTACAGACCACAGAGGCTCCGTGATGGCAACTGAGCACTTTTGACTCAACTCTGTACCAAGGGCCCCAGAATAAAAATAGAACCTGCAAACACGGCTTGAAGAGTCTAAGAAACAGCCTGAGAATGGGACCCAAGTCGGCGCTGGGTTTTTCGTCCTCCCACAGGAAGGGGGCTCCACCTGTTGTCTCCAGGGAGATTGATAAGGTCTAAGGTCTGGAGAATCAACAGTCTCTTCTCTAGGCTTTCTCTAATACCAGAGTATGCCCAGGGGATATTCTCCAAGGGGAGTGCCATTCATAGCCTCTCGTAAAGTTACGTGTCCACAAAATAAATAGCTCATGAACTGGGGCTCCACAAAACACACTTTGGAAAGTTCTGCATTAGACACCTGGGCATCACGCAAATCTACCCAGCCAGCCCAGCACTTTCCAGCCCTATTCCAGTGCAGTGATCCATAAAGAAGGAAGTGCCTGTTATTTTCTCACACATGGCTATGCTCAAATGGACCCCTCCCTTAGAACACTTCCTCATCACTCCACCATCCCCCAAAATGGGAAGAACTCTTTTTTGAATGATTTAATAATGAAGAGCAAACTTCAGAACATTGACATCACCATCATGTGGCCAGAAAGCATCAATGAGGGCTAGGCTGCTAGATTTAGCAAATAAAACTACAGGATGCCCAGTTAAGTTCAAATTTAGGATAAGCGAAGGATAACTGTTAGCATATATGTAGGTCCTGTGCAATATTTGAGACATATAAATACTGAGAAAGTACTTGCTCTTTATCTGAGAATTTAACTGAGCATCTTGGACTTTCCTGGCAACGCTGGTGAGGGTAGGATTTTTAAGGAATGCTGTCAGGTCTTTGGGGAGGCTATTCTGGGGTAGTGGGAAGAGAACAAGCTTTGGAGTCAGGGCTGGAGGGACTTTGAGTTTGGCCACTACAATAGCAACATGAACAAGTTGCTTAACCTCTCTGACCTCCAGTTTTCGCAGCTATAAGTAATTGTGGGAGATCATATCTCCTCCATAAGATGGCTGATAGGATTAAATTTGAAAACACATGAAACAGACTCTAGTGCAATGATCAGCACGTAGTAGTTAAGTTTAACTATTGTTAGTCCCATTCTCTCCTCACACTGTTCTCTTTTATTTGGGGTCAGTCGTTGAGGACACAAATAATTTCGCTGGAATCCTAAAGGCTATAGTGAATAGTACTACCTCCTGCAAAGTTTTCATCCTTTACCTTTCTGTTTCCATGGGGCTTCAGTAGTTCCCAATCAAGGACCTAAATTACAGCTTCTCATTCGTCCCTGCACAGCCCTCAGGCTTGAGGACCTCAAGAGAGACATCTAGAAGTCATTCTAGGGAAACTAAGCCCACAGCCCCTGGTCTACCTGATAATTCAAACATTCAACAATGCTACTAAGGACAGTTAGCAAAAGCCTGCACAGAAGGCTCTGTGTTTTGTTTGTAAAGTGCTGAGTTTACAAATAGTGTTGACTTGGCTTGTGAACCGCTGCTGGACAACAGGCCAAAGAGGGCAGAGGAGTCCTGCCCCAAGTGGCTCTCCTCCTCTGTGTCTTCCGCTGTCACACTGTTGCTGAACACATTTTATTTTCAGTTTCCTAGGCTAATGAAAAACTGTAAAACTGAAGCTCCGAACACGAACACGGTGAACTCCTCAAGCTGTGAGTATTAGTCTTTATATTGGCTTACGTAATTATTTTTGTAACAGTGTTACTTCTCTAATTGTGTTCCATTTGGACCAAAGCTAATTGTTTAAAATTAGTTTGTAGCATGTTTGGACTAAGTAGAAAACAAAATCATTTGGCTTGGGCAGTGAAGGGAGTTATAGGGAAATTTGGGGCAACTCAGTATTCTAAATCGGTTGTGCGTCATTCTGAAAGTTGATAATCCATATGCATCATGTAGACCAATAACTTTTAAACAACCATTTCCTGGAAGAGAAATGAGAACAGTGCAAGGCTGCCATTGTTCCAATTACAGCTTTGCTTTTTCCCAGAGTACAGGAATCTTTACATTCATTTCAAAACAGCATTAAGGAAGTGGAAAGCTTTCTTTTAATGACAATGCAACCTCATTTGAATGTTTAAAAACACTTCTTGAACACAGAACCAATTGCTATCCTACCTACTGCTTTGGTATCAAGGATGTTGACTGTAAAATCTTAATTAAATAATAAGACAGAAAAAGTCATCATGTAAGAGTGCAATTACCCAGAAGAATACTTTATCTCATTATTAACTTCTTTGGATGGATCTAAAATCTATAGAAGCTGTGCTTTTAGGAAAACAAACAAATAAAACAAACTTCTTATCATTAGCAACTATTTTAAACTGCTTTGAGAGTCAGTCTGTGGCCAGCATCAAAAGCTGGGGGGGATGCGGAGCCATTGGTTCTTCCATGCATTGCTGTGTTATAAACACACATGCTGTGGTCTAAATGTCCGTGTCTTCCCAAATTCATATGTTGAAACCTAATCACCAAGAAGATGGTATTAGAAGGTGGGGCTGTGAGGTGGGAGGAGCCCTCATGAATGGAATTAGTGTCCTCATAAAAAAGGCCCAGAGAGCCATCGTGCCCTTCTGCCATGTGAGGGTACAGCAGGACTTTGCCAGTCTGCAACCCAGGAGAGGGCTCTCACCACAACTTGGCTAGACTGGCACCCTGATTTTGAACTTAGCCTCCAGAATTGTGGGAAATACATTTCTACTGTTTATAAGCCACCTAGCCTATGGTATTTTGTTATAGCAGCTGGAACAGACTAAGACATACAGTCCAGCAGTCCCACTCCTATGTACTCACCCAGGAGAAATGAAAACTCATGTCCACAAAGCTCTGTCACTACAGAAACCCACAGTGAGTATTGACAGCAGTTTTATTCATAGTTTCTCAAAACCAGAAATAATCTAACTGTCACTCAATTGGTGAATGGATAAACAAATTCTAATACAACAAGGCAAAAAAACCAAAAACAAAACAAAACAAAACAAAAACACAAACACTATTCAACAATAAAAAGGAACAAGCAAGTGACACATGCAAAAACATGCCATTATGCTAAGTGAAAGAAGCCAGACCCAGACAACTACATACTGTGTGATTCCATTTATGTGACATTCTGGGAAAGGCAAAGCTGTAGGGATAGAGAACAGATGAGTTGTTGCCAGGGGGCTCAGGTGGGGAGGACAATTGACTACAAAGGAGCGGGAAGGAACATTTTACAGTGATGGAGATGGTCTATGTCATGATTGTCTTGGTGGTTGCATGACTATGTGCATTTGTCAGAATTCACAGAACTGTAGATGTGAAAAGGTGAACCTTCCTGGATGTAAATGATACTGACTCAATAAAGTGATGCATTTTAAAATGAGTCATTTTGTGACTCTCTGAGTATGCTGCTGTTGAATAACCTTTCATTAAAACTCTTAATGGAGGCCGGGCGCGGTGGCTCAAGCCTGTAATCCCAGCACTTTGGGAGGCCGAGACGGGCGGATCACGAGGTCAGGAGATCGAGACCATCCTGGCTAACACAGTGAAACGCCGTCTCTACTAAAAAAAAAAAATACAAAAACTTAGCCGGGCGAGGTGGCAGGCGCCTGTAGTCCCAGCTACTCGGGAGGCTGAGGCAGGAGAATGGCGTGAACCCGGGAGGCGGAGCTTGCAGTGAGCTGAGATCCGGCCACTGCACTCCAGCCTGGGTGACAGAGCGAGACTCCGTCTCAAAAAAAAAAAAAAAAAAAAAAAAAAATCTCTTAATGGAAATGAGCGTGGGGAAGGTGGCCAAGTGGAGCAAAGGTGGAGTGACTCCTTTGCTCTTTAATAACTAGCCCAGGTGCTACGCTGTAGCTGCTTTTCTCTGTCTGAGCAGGAAACAGAAGTGGCTTGGGTGACAGGGCCTATGACTGACTGTAGTGTTCTTGAAGAACAGTGGCCACCATCTGTCCCTCTTGGTGAATGTCCTCTAGTCCATGGTCGCCTGCTCATTGTCCACACCATCCATGGATGCTCAGACATGGTGTGTCTGGGTTTGTATTTGTATTCGTTTGCTCAGCTTTAAAGATCTCTCAGCCATATCGTGATGGTGATTTCATTATTTATGATGAACATATGGTCATGAACACAGATCCACAGGGCCCTGCAGCGTACACCCAATAGGATGCAATAATGGACAAACGCCCATCAGCTATTTTGGGCTGCCCATCCTTCTGACATTGCACACGTATCTGCACTTGCTCTAGGTGCTAAAAAAGGATAACCAGTGTCATCTTATCACAGAAAAAAATCTCTTTGGGGGCATAGTGCCAACAAATTACAATCTAAGGATGTAATGTTAGAGTTCTGCAGAGAAACAGAACCATAGAGAGAAAGACAGAGAGAGAGAGGTAGATATATAGATAGATGTGTGTATATATACACACACACATATAAATATATGTATATATAGAAATATACATATATAGATATATTTTATATGTATTACATATGTATCTATATGTATATGTGTAATATATAATATATTGTATTAGTCAGGTTTCTCTAGAGGGACAGAACTAATAGGATAGACATATATAAAAAAGGAGTTTATTAAGTATTAACTCACCAGATCACAAGGTCCTATAACAGGCTATCTGCAAGCTGAGGAGCAAGGAGAGCCAGTCCGAGTCCCAAAACTGAAGAACTTGGAGTCCGATGTTCAAGGGCAGGAAGCATCCAGCACGGGAGAAAGATGTAGGCTGGGAGGCTAGGCCAGTCTAGTCTTTTCATGTTTTTCTGCCTGCTTTATATTCTAGCTGTGCTGGCAGCTGATTAGATGGTGCCCACCCAGATGAAGGCTGGGTCTGCCTTTCCCAGCCCACTGACTCAAACGTTAATCTCCTTTGGCAACACCCTCACAGACACACCCAGGACCAATACTTTGTCTCCTTCAACCCAATCAAGTTGACACTCAGTATTAACCATCACATATACAGAGAGATTGATTGAGTTATTAATTATAAGGAATTGGTTCATGCAATTATGGAGGCCAAGAAGGCCTATGATCTATTGCAAGTTGGAGATCTGTTGTCTGGAAAGCTGTTGGTGTAGTTCAAAGGCTTCAGAACCAGAGGACTGATGGTATAAACTTCAGTCCAAGTCTGAAGTCCTGAGAACAAGGTGCACTGAGGGTAAGACAGGATCCATGGATGCCCCAGCTCAAGCTGTTGGGCAGAGAGGAAAATTCAACCTTCCTCTGTCTTTTTATTCTATTTGGCCCTCGACCAACTGGATGATGCCTGCACACTGGTGAGGGTGGGTCTTCTTTACTCTGTCTGCTGATTCAAATGTGTGTCTCTTCATAGAGGCAGAAATAATGTTTAACCAGATATCTGGACATCCTGTGGCTTAGTCATATTTATACATCAAGTTAACCATCATAGATATAAAGTTTTCAATGCAAAGTTCTAGGATTTACTATTTAATTTGGGACTAAATTTGATTTTAATGAAAATATTTGTGGTATGTAGAGAGTATTTCCATCATTGACTCTGCCTATCCAAATCAGTTTAACTCTAGTGTATAGCATTTTGTTACAGCTGAAAGCAGAATGCCTTGGAGGAAGCAAAAATTACTAGATATAAACATGACCACCTATCCACAAAGTCATCCTAACCATGGGCAGGTCTTGAACTCCTGACCTCAAGCCATCTGCCCACCTCTGCCTCCCAAAGTGTTGGAATTACAGGTATGAGCCACCGCACCCAGCCAGTTTCATTTTCCTTGACTGCCTAAGGCATTGTCAGAGGTTCTTATTTTTCCTGCTCCCTTTGGGAACCCAGATATGAGCACGAGTTCTTGATCTTGTAGCTCATGATTTTGCTTTTCTTGAAGGAATTTCTAAACAATCTCATATTTCAATCTACCATGGGCTGTTGCTTCTTCACAGGGTATTGCCTTGGGCTCACCTGTATGAAATCGCTTCTTCAGCGT
Organism: Macaca fascicularis; assembly: GCF_037993035.2. NCBI lineage: Eukaryota > Metazoa > Chordata > Mammalia > Primates > Cercopithecidae > Macaca > Macaca fascicularis. The sequence goes on from NC_088392.1 coordinate 18,448,046, forward strand.
TGTTTCCCTTAGCTTGCCTTATCAATTCTGCTCTGAAATCTCTCCTTTAGACATAGTGGCCTTGTCTGGACTTTGGTCAGCGTGTGAAAATGCAGTAAGGAAGTTGGGATGATAAAAAGGCAATGAGGTTCAAGGGTGTTCCTGAGGCTTCAGGGCCTATCACTCATATTCATTCACTCAGCACATGTTTCTTGAGCATTCACATATACCAGGCATCATGCTATCTGCTGGATACAGTGGTGTGTGTGTGTGTGTGGGGGGGGGGGTGGTGTGTGTGGTGGTGGTGGTGAGACAGCTACTATTCAAATTCTAAAATAAATTTATCATTACAAGCTGGAATAGTGCCACAAAGGATAAGTTCCAGCATCTCTAAGCACCCCTAACAAGGGGACCAGTTTGGTCTCAGGGAGAAAGGGCAGTTAGGAAATGCTGCCCTGAGGAAGTGCTGTTTGAACTGAGATGTGAATTGGATTTAACCCAGGGAAAAACCAGGAAGAATGCTGCAGTCAGAGAAAACCACATGTGCAAAGCCCCCAAGGCAGGCAGTGTGTGCACTGGAGAGACCAGTGCAGCTGAAGGTGGGGAGAGTAGTGCGAGATGAGGCTGGAGGGTGGGGAGCCATGAGGACCATCTGAAAACCTTTGGTCTCTATTCCACGAACAATGGAGAGCCGTGAAGTTTAAGTGAAGGCTGATGAAATTCGATTGGAGTTTTTTATTTTCAAGAGTACCTGCTCTTGGGAGAGCTGGTGGGGGTAAGGTTCACAATGCCCTGATTCCTTTTTTCCCAACATCTGCCCATCTCTGGCATAGTCGGCTTCACTAGCTGTAAGTATAAACACAGTCACGGTTCATCATTTTTCCAATTAATATTAATAGCTGCTCCCATATTAATATTAATAGGAGCTCCCATATGTCTAACTGCTCACATTTGAAGCCTCCCCCACTGGTCATCCATGAACCCCAAGGTCTTACTTGGTCCAAAGCAGACAGAGTCTCTTTCCAAATGCCCCAGAGAGGGTGAGGAAGGCTAGTGACTTCAGTAGGTAGGTCCCTGTCTCCCGCCTCGGTCATGGCCTCTGCTCATGATTGGGCACTAGTCCCACGCATACAAATACTCCCCTCGGTGGTAGACAAGTATTTGTCTATCCTCACTGAGGGGAGGCTTGGGCTTCAGAGTTAAAATCAGACTTCCCTCACTCACATACTCTGCCTTTGTCTTCAGAGCTGAGTCAGAGGCAGCTGGATGTGCAGGAGCATCCGCCTGTCCAGCCCCAAATCTCCCCCACAAAACTTCCACGTCAGGCCATCAGCCCAGGTGCACTTTTTGCACCCTGGGTGTCCTTCCCTGCTGGGGAATCCAATCCTTCAGAGAAGTTCCCAGTTGTTGGCCCTCTTGGGGCCTTTCTTGTCATCCAGCACAGGCTCTGTGGACTAAGGGACAACTGCAGAGGCATGTTCATTGTGCTCTGGTCACAACAGATATTTACCATGTGATATTTACTAGACCAACACAAACCAACTGGACTTACATTGATGTGATTAAACAACCTTCCCCATGCCAACAAAATCTGTCCCGGGGATGCTTGCTCTCTCCCCCTTGTCAGACATAGAGGATGATGGCATTTGCCCTCTGTTTTTATTTTTTCCCTCACTCAGCACTCATTATAATATTCTCCTTAATATATACAATAATCAGAAAATATCAATAGAAAGACATTTCACGGGCCGGGCGCGGTTGCTCACGCCTGGAATCCCAGCACTTTGGGAGGCTGAGGTGGTGAATCATGAGGTCAGGAGATGGAGACCATCCTGGCCAACAGGGTGAAACCCCATCTCTACTAAAAATACAAAACTTAGCTGGGTATGGTGGCACGTGCTTGTAGTCCCAGCTACTCGGGAGACTGAGGCAGGAGAATCGCTTGAACATGGGAGGCAGAGGTTGCAGTGAGTTGAGATCGCACCACTGCACTCTAGCCTGGCGACAGGGAAAGACTCTGTCTCAAAAAAAAAAAGAAAGAAAGAAAGCTATTTTACAGTTTCCCAACCAATAAAACACATTTATATAAGCATGTGTGTTAACAAAACTCAGTTTCCATGGGAGAATGGGCCCCTAGGAGGGTGACTGCTGCATTCCATAAGGATACAGGACAATTTTAGGATATGCCAGCTCAGAACTGGGCCCTGACATTGGGAGTCCCACTGTGTAAATGTGGAACCATTTAATCTGAATAAACACTACTGGTGTACATCTCCTGAAACATAATTTTTTTAAAAAATGAAAAATTATGTCTTCATTTTTTGCTAATCATAACAAATACTTACAGAAATGCTCTAAAAGCTTTAAACACGCATATTCCAGTTTCCAGAATAAATAAAGAACTTTCAAAACTCACTAAGTAAACAATTGAAAACAAACAATCCCAGTGCTTTGGAGGCCAGAGTGGGAGGATTGCTTGAGGTCAGGAGTTTGAAACCAGCCTGGATAACATAGCAAGACCCTCTCACTACAGAAAAATTAAAAAGTTAGCTGGGTATGGTGGCACATGTCTAGGCCAAGCTATCCAGGAGTCTGAGGTAGGAGAATCATTTGAGCCTGGGAAATCGAGGCTGCAGTGAGTTGTGATCACACCATTGCACTCCAGCTGTGGTGACAGAGTGAGACCCTGTCTCACAAAAAGAAAGAAAAACATGAGCAAAAGATTTGAACATACTTTACCAAATAAGATATAAAGATAGCCAAATAAGCACATAAGAAGGTAGTCACAGACTTCAAATGAAAGCCACAGTGAGATGCTATACACCTATAAGAATGGCAAACATTAAAGCAAACCAGCAAATAACTGACGATACAAAATGCTGGTGAGGATGTGGAGCAACTAGAACTCTCATGCATTGCTGATGGGAATGCAAAATGGTACAGACACTTTAGAAAACAGTTTTGCAGTTTCTTACAAACTGGTATTTACCATACAATCCCATAATCCCACTCCTAGATATTCACCCAAGAGAAGTGAAAGCACACGTCCACACGAGTTTTTATAGCAGCTTTATTTGTAATCTCCCCAAACAGGAAAGAACCCACATGTTGGTGAATAAACTGCAGTACATCCAGACAGTGGACTACTATTCAGAAATAAAAAGGAACTACTGGTGTACCCACCGATGGATCTCAAGGACGTTACGTGGAAAGAAGCCAGACTCAAATGGCTGTGTGCTGTGTAACTCTGTTTACACGACAAATTGGAAAAGGTGAAACTATGGGAAGCAAGAACAGATAATGGTTGCCAGGGGTTAGGGGTGGTGGGGAAGGGATTAACTAAAAAGGGAAATGGGAACTTTGGCATGTTGAAATATTCTATATCTTGACTGTGATGGTGGTGGTTACACAACTATGTATTTTTGTTAAAACTCATAAAACTATATATCTAAAAAGGGTGAATTTTACTGTATACAACAAACTCAATAGACCTGATGTAAAACATGTTTATTTTTCCACTGACAGAGTAAATATTTAGAGAAAGCTCTTCTAAGAACTTTAAACATTTATTTTAATGGTTTCTTTGCCATTGAAGGAGAGAGGCTATAAAAGCCAATAAAAATGAATTTGCTTCTTCATTTTAGTGTAAGATGTTTTACTGCCGCTGCTTAAATGGAGATCGTCTGTAAGAGCCTTATCATAAGAATGTCATTTTTCTCACGACTTAAAGTCTGTGCAGCCTTTGTTTCCTGGGCTACCCCTGTCCATGAGAGCCTGGGCAAGAGTGAAAGCTTTCACTGGACTCCAGTGCCCTCCTGAAGGCGCCTGGACCTATAATGCCACCTCCTCTGAGCCGGTGGTCGATTTGTTATTCTTCCTAAATGGGGAGAGGTACCAGGAACACCAAGAGAAATCAGCCCACATAGCCTTTCAACCTTCACATCCGGCTATTCTTCATGCCCTACATATTGGGCTACAAGGGAAAGGCCCACTGATGCCCATTTGAATCACAGTCTTTTAAGACAGTATAACGTGAAGTTATATTGGGTAAGTCTACTTCCCTCAGTGTGTCATGTCAGAAGATGACAACTTTTGGGTCAACCATCGCAGTCCTGCCAACTGTCTATGGAGAAGGTGCGTCCCTCCGACCTAGTTGCAAAGAGTGGGAAGGTGTTCCAGGTGGGCAGCAGAGCTTGGTTACAGTTATGTGGTCCGACGTGATGACTGAGATGGCTCCTGTGCCCAGGAATGAACAAGTGTCAGAGACAGGGAGGGAAAGCGGTGTAGGACGGTCAGATCCCTACTACTGGAATCTTCTAGGAACTGCCAGTGAGTCCTTGGTTGTCTCTCATCCCACGTCATCCTCACACCAGCACAAAAGACTAATATTAGTACCTTCTGTTTACACATGTTGAAAACAAGGCTAAGAAGTGATGTAGCTGCACAAGGTAAGTCCGCAAGTCGCAGCGCTGAGTCATGAACCAGGTCTGTCTGCAAAACGTCTGCATTTTCTATCACACAGGGAAGAGGGTAGTGTCACCAGCTCCTTGGTTAGTACGAAGATCTGGTCACAGGCCTGTAATTTTGTCATTTTAACTTTTATACTATTGGTAATCTTAAAGATTTTTTTTAAAGCATTCCTGTATGCCAGTTTTACGAATGGGATCAAGGAAAGAGATGTTAGCCTAGCATGAGTTTCAATCCCACCCTGGGGTCAGGATAACTGGGGTAAGAGGGAGGTAGGAAGAGAGAAAACTGGACTCACAGCTGTGCAGAGCCATGCGGGTGTGTCAGGAGGAGCAGCAAGTCTTGTGGGGGTGCCTGCCCACTGGGACATTTATTCGATCCTCCTCTTTGTTGAAACTTTGGGGGACATAGGGTTTTTTGCTGCAGTAGGCAGTTCTGCAGTGGGGCAGCCATGGGGGTGTCGGTCCAGGGTGGCTCCCCCTGCACCGCTCAGCTTGGCTTCAGTGATGCCACCTAGACTCCACCTGTGCTCACGGCTGGCACCGCCACTCCCCAATGTCAGGTCCCGCCTCTTCTCTGGCAAAGCTTTAGTGGTTGTAAGACTTTACCGGCAGGGTGAAGGGGTGAGGAATCCCACAGACAGCCCCTTTCCAGAAGCCTCCTCTGGTGCTTGGAGCAGAGCATTGTCTCCTCTCCTCTGCTCCGAACCATCCAGCACTCCTCATCTCCTTTCCCAGGTGCTCAGGGCCCTGCCACTAAAAGCATACTCCATAAACATGATGACTTATCAACAGAGTGTTTAGGGCTTTGAATGCTTTGTCTCCTCTTCCAAAGCGGGTTAGGCAACTTGTGCCCAGCGCGCCCCAAAGCAGATGCACAAGACTCACATGCCATCAGACACTGTCAAAGAGCAAACAACTCAAAACTACGTTTCTTCCACCAAAGACAGCACCTTTGCTCAAGCTCACCCTTGTATAATCATAACAAGATTCTGTTTGTTGAGCTGGGGTCAAGGGTGAACACTAGATCTTTTATCTGTTTATATGCAGGTTCCTCTACCCCAAGGTATCTCACTAGTTTTCTTGATTTTAGAAGTTGTCACTTTTCAATTTTCTGTGCCAAAGGAATGCGGAAGTAGTACAGTGGGCTCAGTTCCCAAATCACCTATATTTGGCTCTGGAAGGAATTTTGACACAGCACTGAAATATGAATGTGGGTGTCCCTCCCATTGTGGGAATCTACAGTGCTGTGCATTAAGGGAATTCAATCACCAGAGAAGGAACTACTCGCTGGTTAGGGGCTGGGCCATGTTCCTCTTTTGTTCCCAGATGCACTCTTCTCTGCAGCACCTTTACTCCACGCAGTGCCCTGTGGTGGACAGACGGCAATGGCGCCATCTTCCCCTCCGCGTGTCCACCCCCTACCCTGTCATTCTGCAACGCTTCCCGTGGGGGGATGGGCTGTTCCCCCATCCCTTGGATCTAGGCTGCCTTTGTGACCTGCTTTGGCCCACAGAATGTGGCAGAAGTGACAGTGTCCCAGTACAAGCCTAGGCCTCAAGAAGCCTGGCAGGCTTCCGCTTGTTCTCAGGCTCAACACCACCATGAGAGCATGCCCAGCTGGGCGGCTGGAAGCATGGGGGACAGGTGGAGAGCACACAGCCTGGCCCAGCCAACCAGCTGGGTCATTGTAAATGGGTAAGCAAACCAGGCCGGGTGGGACCAGGCCTGAAGAACCACCCAAGCTGATCCAACCCATAGAATTGGGAGCTAAATAAGTGGTGGTTTTTGTTTTTGTTTTGTTTTTCCACTGGAGTGCACTGGCCCAATCAAAGCTCACAGTAGCCTTGAATCCCTGGGTCTAAGCATCCTCCTGCCTCAGCCTCCTGAGTAGCCAGGACTGCAGGTGCACACCACCATGCCCAGATAAGTTTTGTATTTTTTGTAGAGATGAGGTCTCAGTCTGTTGCCCAGTTTGATCTCTAACTACTGTCCTTCAGGGGATCCTCCTGCCTTGGCCTCCCAAAGCACTGGGAGGCATGAACCACTGTGCCTGGCCAATGGTGACTACTTTAAGCCACTAAGTCTTGGGGTGGTTACACTGAAAGAATCCCATTTTCCCCACCACATGAAGGTTCTGATCTATCACATTCAAACTGATCTTGAGAAATTCATTCTTCTGGCAGCTGGGTAAAATATGAGTAGGAAACACGATACTCCATTTCTGTTTCAGCTCTTTCACTGGGTATCCAGGCTGTATTTTAAGAAATTTTTGTGAAATCAACAGCATATATATTATCAAAGCAAGTATTTTCTGTCCCTTGTCTATGGTCCAGGGAACCTGCAATAAGATACAAATGAACGGTTGACACCATACCATAAAGATTAGGAATAAGCATATCATAAAGATTAGCAATAAGCTGGATCATGATTTTACAGTGAGCCCGGTTTGAGCAAGCCATAAAAAGGATTTTATGGTCAAATATAAGTTTAATATAATCTCTTTATCATGTTTCCCCAATAACTGTTCATTATTGCTTCATTTTGTTTATATTTGTCACATATATCTCTATAGTACACAGACACAGACTTATATTTTCTATACATTTCTTAGCATATAGTTGCCTTTGGATCAATACAGAATTAGTAGGGATCAGTGCAGGAAAGAATATTACCTTTTTCTGAAAGTAGAGTCTTACATATTTATATAGCACCTTTGATTTAAGGAGCTCAAGGTACTTTAACATTCACTGTAGCATCCTTCTGATATCTCTGGGTAGGGAAACTATTATAAATTATCATTATTGCCTTTTTATAGAAGGAACAAATAAAAGCAAAGAAAGGCGAAGTGCTCAGTGAGATGACAGTCACAGCAGAGACTCGGGTTTTCAGCTCAGAGGTCTACTTTGTGAACTGTAACTCTGTAATATATTCCATATCAAAAGGTATAATGGTTTCCTCCATTTGTATAACATCTCCCTGTGGATGATGTTAAGTAAAAGGGCAGGAATGACAGTAAATTCCCACCAACAGATCCTCCTGGCTGTGCAGTTATTTCCTGCAGTTCTTTATGTTGGCTAAGGAGTCCCATAAATTACAGAACTGTCCTGTGCTTCTCCATTGAAAATCCTAATTGACCGCTACCACCCCAGTATTTCCAGCAGGAGGGAAAAACCAGTGATCCACAGTCATGCTCTTCAGCTGGGCATTTGTGGCCAATAAAGTCTGGGCAGTGACCACTATTAGTGCTTTCTTTTATAACCTACCAGATGTACAAAATTAATTTTAACTTGCTTGCGTATTTTTGCTTTTCTCCAGTATTTGCAGGGAACTAGTGCTCACTGAGTAACAAAAGATAAAACCAACCAGGGAATTTCCTTCCATCTGGACCATCCTCTAGGTTTCTCACAAAGGGGATGATGCCAAGAGAAAGACACCTTTAGGATAAGAAGTTTTCTTAAATTCACAACATGCGGTTTGGCTTTAAATTTAAATGCATTGGAAAATGGAATGTTTTCCACTTCTACAAGGCCAACCTACAGATGCACGATTATGTACGAATAAAAGAGGATCCATTTATGCTATTCTCATCTAGACAAAGAAAATGCAAATTAAAATTTCAACTTTATTCTTCCTTGAACTTCCCTGGCCCTTTCTTTCCAGGAGCCCCATGTCCTGTTCGTTTTCTCCGTCTTTTCCAGAGAGACCTCTAGAATAAGAATGCCAAGCCGCAGCAACTTGGAGTTTTAGAAATTTGGTTACCAAGTACCTGAGTGCCTCTGCCAGCATGGAAAAATTAACCACCTGGGGGTAAGGTCACATACTGAGCTTAGTTCTGCTTAAGGACCGACACAAACTTAAAAACATTCAGGAGAAAAAAATAGGGTTTCCTTTTTTCTTTCTTTTAGAAAAATGAGAATACAGAACATTTTTCAGAATATGGAAGTCCCACCACATGTTCCCAGCAACTATCTCCCGGCCTCACATGTTTAGCCTTTTCCCTAAAGTGCTTACAATGAACACACACAGGGAAAGTCATCTCCAAAACACTGTGAGAAGGGGCACAAAAGAAAATATGTAAAGCAGGCCAGCGTGCGGGCTCACGCCTGTAATCCCAGTACTTTGGGAGGCTGAGGCTGGAGGACTGCTTTCGCTGGGGAGTTTGAGACCAGCCTGGGTACGATGGTGGGACCCTGTCTCGGTGCGGGGGAGGGGGAGAATCTGGGCATGGCATGCAGCTGTGATCCCAGCTACTCCGGAAGTTGAGGTGGGAGGATCACTTGGATTGCTTGAGCCCAGGAGTTAGAGGCTGCACTGGGCTATGATGGCACCACTGCACTCCAACCTGGGCCAGAGCCAGGTTGCCAAAACAAAAACAAAAACAAAAACACAAAAACAAAAAAAACGCAAAAGAAAAGAAAGAGACCCTCACCTTTAGGATAATTTTTGAGAAAACTTTTAAATTAAAAAAGAGGGGGAAAAGATATCAAGAAAAGTTATGAAAAGGAATACAAATATGGGGGGAAAACACAGACCCCCCCCCCCCCACAGAAGAGGATAGTCATAAAAATAGCTGTCATAGTGCCACAAATTACTGCTGCGAGTTTGAGGGGCGGCAGGAGAGGCATCTGCCCCAGTGCAGGGGAGCTGCTGAGCATCCGTGGGCCTGGGGAGAGTCCTCATCAATTCACTTGCTGAAAAGCCCATTTCCTGGAGGGCAAGGTGGGCGGAGAACGCCCGGTGGTCTTCTTCGACTGTACCGATCGATCCCTGGGTGGTCGGCGCTGGGGCCATGGGGGCGCTCAAGCCTTGGCCCCGCCCTCCTCCTGCACCGGTCGCGAGGCCTTCTCCGGCTCCCGCAGCCCCTCGGGGCCGCCGCACGGGTCCGGGAAGCGTGGGCCGTTCCCCGCGAAGGAGTCGCGGCGCGCCAGGGTCTCCTCCTGCACCGGGCGGCCCACGGGCTCCGCCGCCGCCGCAGCGCCCTCCTGCGAGGTCTGGCTGACGTAGACCACAATGATGTCGCCCTTGAAGTTCATCACCTGCCCGCTGGAGATGAACGTGGAGTTACTGTTTCCAGTCACATTTCCTGCCGGGAGAGGAAGGGAGAACACGGGGAGGGTGAGTCAGCGCCCGGAGGACGGGTCTCCCGAGAGGAGTGGAGGGCGGCTTCCCGGCTTCCCACAGCCCCGGGCCACAGGGAACCACGCTGTCAACCTCCAGGCCCACTGAGGTGGAGGAGGGCGGGGCAGAGAAGAGAGGAGGAGAAGAGAAAAGAGAAGAAAGACAAAAGAAGTAAAGAGAAGAGGCGGGAGAGGAAAAGAGGAGGAAAAAGAGTGGAAGAGGTGGGGGGGAAGGGGGAGGAGAGGGCGAGGAAGAGGAGAGGGCGAGGAAGAAGAGAGGAAGAGGAAGGGGAGAGGAAGGGGGAGGAGAAGGAGGGGAGAAAGAGGAGGAGGAGAGGAAGAGGAGGAGGAGAAGAGGAACAGGAAAGGAGGGGAGAAGAAGAGATGAGAAATGAGCAAGCCTAGGGGCAGACTCATGCTTTACCATTTGCCTGTGATGTGGGACTCTGGGATACTGGCAAGAGAGCACACCAGGATTACAGAATCACAGACAAGATTCAAATGTTACAAAAGAGAGAGAGAGAGAGAGAGTGTGTGTGTGTGTGTGTGTGTGTGTGTGTGTGTGTGTGTGTGTTTTCAACACAGAACAAGCACAGCTAAGGGAGGAGACCTCAGTCTGCTCTCCTCTCTGGACTCACATCTGAGGCCCTGTCACCCTGCATGCCTTGGTTCCTCGTGGTCCCTAACGGCTCAGCCCTGGAGGATCATGGGGCCATGTGGGCTCAGCTTTCAGTAGTGATTAATCAATTTCTTTAACATTAAAAAAAATTACTTCCGGAAACAAAGGAGATTCACAAAACTAAAATGGAAAAAAAAAAGTCCTATAAATCACTTTTCCCTTCTGAACTCTGAAGGGTGTTTTGTCCCTAGGGGGTTCTATCATCATTTCTTTGTGGGTGACTAGATGTGGCCAGTCTTTAAGCAGCGGACGTTTTGAAAAACAAACAGAAAGCCCAACAAATGTTAGGAAACCTGCTAGCTCTTATGATTCTTCCATTTTAAAGACAGAAATTTCCTAGTCGTTGGTCTAGGAAAGTACCACAAACCAAGCAGATCTAGAAACGCCCCAACACTCAGCATCACAAACAGAATCCTTCCATTTGATCAGGGGCCAGGAATGTCAGAATGGCTCCTCATGATTCACTACCTTTTTCTTCTCCATTGTGACTCAGCTTAGTAATAATTCATACGAATAAAATGAAGTTTTTGTTACCACTCCATATGAGATTTTCCTCAAATTTGGAAGGCATGTTTTGGATGGCCTGACTAAAATACCGATAGGCATGTAGGAAATTCCTTTGAGGAGCCTTCCCCTGACCCACTGGGTACCTCTAGAGAAGCCAAGACCAAAACACAAGGAAAAGCCCATGAAAACACAAGGATTTCAAGTATGAGCAACAAATCCAAAGTCCTGGAAGGAGGTCTTTGCCTCATGCTGTTTCTCCCATAGGCAGTTGTGTGGGATGTCCTCCAAGACGGGCAGTGGCAAGACTTGTCTAAGAACCCCCAGTGGGGGAGGCCCGCTGGCATTCCTGTTTACCACCTACCCAGCACATTCTCCACCCCCTCTCCACACACTGCCAGACACACAGCATACTCCAGTGAGGGTCTACTCACCACTGTATCTATGCCCTTCTGCTCCCACTACTTACCAAGTTCCTTCTCAAGTCTGTTGTCACCAGATAAACTCGTCAGGAAATTTAATTAAATATTGGGCAAAGCAGTGAAATATTAGTGAGAAAAAATGGGAAATGTTTCTATAAAAACTAAAGTGAATGCTTTGCAAGGACCCAAATAAAAGTGAGTTACTGAAAAATACACGCGCGCGCACACACACACACATACACAAACAAAATGAAACCACCACCACAAACTGTTCAACTGGTGTGGTGGTGTAGGCAAGGAAACTATGAAAAAAGAAAAAGGAAGGACTTCTGGTTTCAAAATGGCGGCGCAGAAGCAAGCTGGTTCCACTCACCCCACAGAAAACCAAAACAAAATATACAGCACCGACATTATCACTCAAAATATTCGAGAAAACAAATATGACAATGAGACGGTTCCCAGGGCTACAGAGAAGTGAGAAAGTAAGAAAAAGAACAGGAAAAGGAAATAGTAAAAGTCCGGAAGGATTTTGCTCTCAAATACCTGTAACTTCTCATTTCACACTGAAGAAATAGAAACTGGAAATTAGATGGTATGGTTAATGTAAAAAGGGCTCAGGAGGCCGGGCATGGTGGCTCACCCCTGTAATCCTAGCACTTTGGGAGACCGAGGCAGGTAGATCACCTGAGGTCAGGAGTTCAAGACCAGCCTGGCCAACATAGCGAAACCCCATGGCTACTAAAAATACAATCCCAGCTACTCAAGAGGCTGAGGTAGGAGAATTGCTTGAATCCAAGAGGCGGAGGTTGCAGTGAGCCAAGATCATGCCACTGCACTCCAGCCTGGGCGACAAGAGCAAGATTCCGTCTCAAAAAAAAAAAAAAAAAAAAAAATAGGGGGCTCAGGACACTATAATTAGCCAGTACATACAGGTTTATACTAAAACATAATTGGTGTGTAAATATAAGGTATATGTTTTAAGTAAAAAAAAAGTTTAAGATATGAACTTATAAGATGACATTTTTAAGTAACTCAGCAACTGCTGACCAAGTGCTAATAAAAAGGTTTCTACCGTAGCAGCAACAGACAAGTAGACATAGCAACACAGTTACGTCTTCCTATTTGAGAAATCACTATTTCATTAATAGAAAAAGTGAAAGTGAAAAATAAAAAGTACATGGAATGGGACATTCAATTTTAAAAAATGTACATACAATGAAAATTCTATTCTGATTAAAAACATACCATGTTTATTTAATAACATAAGCAATTTAAAGTTGCTTAGACGTATGATTACTCTTGACCTAGTTCCTCTAGTTTTAATATACACCATGACACAAACAGATATCTCTATGAATAAAGAAGAGATGAGATTAAATGCAAAACCATCCATCATGAGGTGTTCTCACTACATCATCGTTGCCTGCTGGCTCCGTTGTTCTTCAGTATCACGTGAAGCTACACAGAGAACATCTCCAGCCACTGCATGATTGATTTATGGTTTTGAATTTTGCTCTCATCTCTTCTTTATCTTCCTCACTGATTTATCTGCTTATGTCATGGTATATATTATTTCTCTACCATTTTAACTTTTATTTTTCAACAAATCAACATGAATCCATTGTTGTTTACTTTTTTCTTGTGAGAACCTTTGATGAGTCTGAACCCAGGTAAAACCTATGGTTTGTGTAAAGTCTTTCATCTTGAGAATTTCATTCCATGCCATTGCTCCATGGCAAACAGTATCTTTGATACTGATAACCTAAATATTCTGTAGCACCTATATTCATTTTTGTTTTCTTTTTTCAGATGGACCTCAAACCCTTTTGCGTAAGTAAGATATCTAAACATTTCAGAATCCTTTGTTTCATGGACTGAACCAAGAATATTATTGTTGGGGGACTGAGTGCGGTGGCTAACACCTGTAAACCTGGCACTTTGGGAGGCCAAAGTGGGCGAATGCTTAAGCCCAGGAGTTGGAGACCAGATGGGCAACATGGTAAAACCCTGCCTCTATGAAAAATGCAGAAAAATTAGTTGGGTGTGGTGGCACACGCCTGTAGTCACAGCTACTTGGGAGGCTGAGGTGGGAGGATCACCTGAGCCCAGAGATGCTGAGGCTCCAGTGATCTGTGATTGTGCCACTGCACTCCAGCCTGGGCGACAGAGTGACCCCCTCATCTCAAAAAAAAAAAAAAAAAGTATTATTTTTAGAAGGCCATGAGGCTTGTGGAAGGACAAAAACTAGGCCTTTAAATTCCTGACCATTGGCCGGGCGCGGTGGCTCACACCTGTAATCCCAGCACTTTGGGAGGCCGAGGCGGGCGGATCACGAGGTCAGGAGATCGAGACCATCCTGGCTAACACAGTGAAACCCTATCTCTACTAAAAATACAAAAAATTAGCCAGGCGTGGTGGCAGGCACCTGTAGTCCCAGCTACTTGGGAGGCAGAGGCAAGAGAATGGCATGAATCCAGGAGGCGGGGCTTGCAGTGAGCTGAGATCAGGCCACTGCACTCCGGCCTGGGCGACAGAGCGAGACTCTGTCTTGAAAAAAAAAAGAAAGAAAAAATTCCTGACCATTAAGATGTAAAGGACAGTTACCTAGAAAGATTAAGGAGATTCTCAAACAAGTTTATTCTTCAAGTGTTTCTTTAATGAAGCTACAATTAATGACAAAAACAACCTTCGGTCAAGTCCATCCATGGTGACTCTTGAGAGATATGGTAAACTGATAGAGACTAAACTTTTTTAAAAAAGTTATACTGGGCCGGGCGCGGTGGCTCAAGCCTGTAATCCCAGCACTTTGGGAGGCCGAGACGGGCGGATCACGAGGTCAGGAGATCGAGACCATCCTGGTGAACACGGTGAAACCCCGTCTCTACTAAAAAAATACAAAAAAACTAGCGGGGCGAGGCGGCGGGCGCCTGTAGTCCCAGCTACTCGGGAGGCTGAGGCAGGAGAATGGCGTAAACCCGGGGGGCGGAGCTTGCAGTGAGCTGAGATCCGGCCACTGCACTCCAGCCCGGGCGACAGAGCCAGACTCCGTCTCAAAAAAAAAAAAAAAAAAAAAAAGTTATACTGATCTGCCAATCACAATACGCGGCAATTCTTAAGTGGCAGCAGAGTGGTCTCCGTGGGCCTGTGCAGCTGCACAAGGCCTTATGCTCTGCAGAGCTCCACGCTGGGTTAAATGCTTTATTGTCATCATGAAATTCTTATTAATTTTTGCAAAAGGGGGAAATTTTTCATTTTCACTGGGCTATGCCAGTTATGTCACCAGTCCTGAAGACATGGGCAGCTCTTAGGAGCCCTACTCTGGGAACTTTCCCCATTGAGGCTATAATCTAGCACTACCATTTTCGGAAGTAACATCTTATGAGTTGGACATTTTTCAATATTCCAGAAGTGTTTGCTAATCAGATTTTCTCTACTAATTTTCTCTACTACAACTCAGTAGAACTGAGCTGTAGAAGTCATCCACTTTGCTTCTGAAATCCCAATCCTGTGACATGTTTTCCTATATTCAAGCCACCCACCACTCGCTGTGAAACACCGACTTTCTGATGGAAAACTGGGGGCTGTCCTTTGCGGATGGGTCTACTGATTGTACCAACTGGATCTTGAATGCTTTACCTACAATTTCGAGTTTCGGGTTCTTTAACATGGAATGAGAACCAAAAGTCACTTGCCAAAAAGCAGTCTAAATGCAGAAGCCTTCTAGAGTTTTCTTCCTTCCACCTTTCACAGTTGTCTCATTCACCTCAACTTCAATACCACAAAGGTTTTAGCAATTCATTCCCCGAATCATCCCAATATTCAATAGTTTTCACAGAAATAATCATGATTATCAAACCCATTTTTTTTCTTGACAGTTAACATAATAGTTAACGTTTTAAATGACAAGATCAGCTCACACTCACAGAATTGGGAGCACCCATGGACTTTAGATAACATGGCCATTCAGCAGGTGGGAGCAGAAGGGTCTGGGTATTCTAGAGTGACTCACGAGTTGTGAATAATCAGTGTGCTATGGGCTTCAGTCAGCTTCCTGGGTGGGTGTGGGTTAATCTGTGGGTTGAGTGGAGACAGTTTGAGTACCTACTGCAATAATAACAGTAACAGAAGCAACACTCTCCATGCAGAATTGACTAAGCACTGTCTCCAGGCCAGGTTGGCTGCATCACAAACACCAGCTTGCAGGTGCTCTGCATGTGAGCATGCCAGGTTTCTCTGGTTGGGATTTTTCCCCTCTACTGACTGACACTGTTTCAAGAATGAAAACTGCTGAACAGCTTTCTTTTCCCATGGTGTATCATAATCCAGATTCACCGGAAAGCAAACTAATGACATCAATGTCATCGTGGTGTTTCAGTCTCTGAAGAGCAGAGGTGAATAAGTGGTGACTAGAGGGATGGAGGTCTTAATGGCTGCCTGAATTCAGGAAGGGCAGAAATGTGGGGCAGAGGAGAGAACAGGGGTCTAGAAGCTCTTGGGTCTTGTCCTGAGACTTGGCCCTCACTAGTGGTGAGAGTTTGGGACAAACCACCTAGCTCTCCCGATCTGAATCAAGCTGTGCTGGCCTGGCGGTGTGCAACTGCGCAGAGCAAGCACATGTTAATAATACACATTTGTTAAATAAATGAACAAATGAGCACATGAATATCCAGTAGGACAGCATAAGGGTCAAACAAGACGATAGATTTGAAACTGCTAGGGAAATAGCAAAGAAGCAGTCAAAGGTGCAAAGGTGGCATTCCTCCTCCCAGAAGGTAATATCAGTGCTCACGGAACTCCCAAGGACACAGAGATTCATGAAATACACTGAATAGTAGTATTATCTTTCCATCCCTGTCTTGCTAGAGGATCTCAATGTGTCTTGAAGACTGAAAGGGCACTTTCTCTGGAAATCTAACCAACTTCTGTTTGCTCTGCCGAAGTCCTCAATCATTATGATTGTCTTCAGTTAGAACACTCATCTATATAATTCTACACTAAACCCCACAGTCTCATTTCTCATCACGCAAGTCTGCTGTGAGTTGAATGTAGCACCAGAGTAGATCGAGGCTTAGAATTAGTTGGTAATATCCTTATCTAATAAGATACCTCAGTCCTGAACTGTCCTTGCTAAAAGTAAGAATTCCTTAACATTTGCTTTCTGTATTGCAGAACAGATTAGTTGTTCACATCAGAGTTCACATCTGATCTGCGATGGTGACATCAATAGGTCACTGTGTTGGCAGCTGTATAATCAGGTGGGTGCTGTGGGTCTCCTTTTCAACGTGGTTCCTATGGTTTCTGCAGTTGATGTGTATCCCAGGAGGGGAACTCTTCCCACCGAATGCCAAGAAACTCAACAGGGACCTCTGCAGTTAGCAGGGAACTCTCCCTTGCTGGTGGCTAGTAAGGGAGTATGAAAAGGGGAGGGATGGTTCAGATGAGGATTACCCAAGATGGCCTAAAAAGATCTGAGGCTTAAGAGAATGAAGAAACAAGCCACAGACTGGAAGAAAATGTTTGCAAAAACCATATTTGATACAGGACTATTTCCCAAAATAAACAAGGAACTCTTAAAATTCAACAATAAGAAAACAAACAACCTGATAAAAATGGACCCAAGGCCTTAACAGACACCTCACCAAAGATATCCAGATGGCAAACAGGCATATGAAAAGATGCTCCACGTCATATGTCATCAGGGAAGTGAGAATTAAAGCAACAGTGAGACACCACTACACACCTATTAGAACGGCTCAGATCCAGAACACTGACACCACCAAATGCTGGCGAGCATGGGGGCGGGTGGCAGGAACTTGTTTTCTTGGCTGCTGGGAATGCAAAAGGGTACAGTTGCTTTGGAAGACAGTTTGGTGACTTCTTACAAAACTAAACATACGCTTAACATATGATCCAGCAATCATACTCTTTGGGATTTACCCAAAGGAACTGAAAACTTATGTCCGCACAAAAATCTGCACACACATGTTTACAGCAGCTGTAGTCATAATTGCCAAAACTTGGAAGCAGCCAAGAGTCCTTCAGTAAATGAATGGATAAACAAATCCCCCATGTCCGTCCACACAATGGAATATTATTCAGTGTTAAAAAGAAAAGAGCTATCAAGCCATGAAAAGACATGGAGGAAACTTAGATTCATAATGCTGAGTAAACAAAGCCAATCTGAAAAGGCTATAGAATGTGTGATTCCAACTCTATGGCATTCTGGACGAGGCAAAACTATGGAGACAGGAGAAAGATCAGGAGTTGCCAGGAGTTTGGAGAAAGGGAGGGTTGAGTAAGTCGAGCACAGAGGATTTGCAGGGCAGTGAGACTACTCTGTATGAGACTATCATGGTGGATGCATGCCAGGATACATTGGTCCACACCCACAGAACATACAACACAAAAGAGTGGACCCCAATGTGTCAATGTGGACTCATCGACTGCAGCAAATGTACCATTCTAGTGGGGGAGGCTGTGCATGTGTGGGAGGCAGGAGGAATACAGGAAATCTCTGTGCCTGCCCCTCAATTTTCCTATGAAGTTAAAACTGCTCTAAAAAATAGTTTACATTAAAATCATGAAGACCAGAGGTTTTTTGGTAGGCATTGTTAGTCCATTAAGCCAAATCAGGCCCTGTTACTCCCCTCTTGCCTCCTCTCCTCGGGATCCCTTTCTGACAGTGTTCCCCTTCGAGGCTGCCTCTGACCTTTATCTGACATTTATTTTGCTTGCCAAAAAAAAAAAAAAGATAAAGTTTGAAGCACGTGGAAGAAAAGGCTTTCCCCACAAAGGAAAGTGATAGCAAAAATGGTAACATCCCGAGACAACTGGCAGAAGAGAGGGGTCTCACCATAACCAGGGGACCATCACACACTGTGCATCCTGCTGTCCCTCCTGTGGAACCCTCTGGGCCAGGCCAGGCCTAGCTACTGCCTCTCCCTCAGCCAGAGCAGCCAATGATGCCAAGACTCTGCCTGTCCCTATTCTGTGACACACTGAGGATTCTCCAAGGCACAGTAAATAAATGAAATCAGCATCACTTGCACTGACTTAAGGGAAGAGAGTGCGGTGGTTTAAGGTTGCACTGCAGCCCTGATCTCCTGGGCTCAGGTGATCATCCTACCTCAGCCTCCCCAAGTGACTGGGACTACAGGTACACGCTACCATATCTGACTAATTTTTAAAAATTTTTGTAGAGAAGAAGTCCCACTATGTTGCCAAGACTGGTCCTGAACTCCTGGGTTTGAGAGATCCTCCCACCTTGGCCTCCCGAAGTACTGGGGTTGCAGGTGGGAGCCACTGTGCCCTGGCCTGCAATCAGATACCTGAACCATGGCTTTGTTGCTTACTAGCTGCATGATCCTGGGCCAGGAACTTGTCCCATAGAATTTCGGTGAGGAATAAGAAGATGATACGCACAAAACACTTAGCACCTGGTGACTAACGTCTATAATATCACTGATAAAACTGTAACCTTCAGGCTATCGCACCAATCTTACAGGTCTCTGAACACCATATGACTGACGGAATTTGAAGGCTACCCTAAAGTATGGTTTGAAAGCCAGAATGACGTGGGAATTTTTAGTAAATATGGGAATTTGGAAGTGTTTCTAACAGTTAAGATGGATTAGTTGGCAGGGTGTGGAGGGTCACCCCTGTAATCCCAGACAGTGCAGTGGGTTAGGGTACAAGCTTCACAATCAGACATTTGTTTTGTTTTTTTTGAGAAAGGGTCTTGCTTAATCACCCAGGCTGGAGTGCAGTGGCGTGAACACAGTTCACTGCAGTCCTGACCTCCTAGGCTTGGTTGTCCTCCCACCTCAGCCTCCTGAGTGGCTGGGACTACACACCTTGGGAGGCCTAGGTGTGTGGATCCGTTTGAGCTCAGGAGTTCGAGACCAGCCTGGGCATCATGACGAAACCCAGTCTCTAAAAAAAAAAATAAAAAAAACCCACAAAAATTATCAGGCTGTGGTGGTACAGGCCTGTTGTCCCAGCTACAAGGGAGGCTGAGATGGGAGGATGGCTTGAGCCTGGGGGTGGAGGCTGCAGTGAGCCAAGATCATGCCACTGCTCTCCAGCCTGGGTAATAGAGCCAAACCCTGTCTAAAAGAAAGTGTAAAGAAAAAAATGGATTAGTTGACTTAACATTAATATTTAATGTGACTTAACCAGAAAAATGTTCAGGTAACTTGAGAGTGTTAAAAATAGTAAGTAAGTCAACAGAAGCAATGAATCAATAATGTCTCCCATCATAATCAGAACGACGCTTCTACTTGGTCCATGCTTGACAGAGCAGGCTCCATGGAATTTGTATTTCTCAGGCAGAAAGAACAAACTTAGTTCTAAGAACACAATCCCTGACAGAATTTACATTTTTAAGCAAGATAATGCACACTTTTCTTCTCAAAAGCTTATTATGTTGTTTAAAATGCCTAACATATGAATATTAAATCACAAGAACTATGCCAAATAATACCACCAAATTGTCATGTAGATTTTCTTCCAAGGAAGAGAACTAAAAATATACACAAATACACTCAAACTACCCAGGCTACATTGGGTTCTTTTGGAATTTTTAAAAAAACTTATTTTATATTTAACCCATATGCTTCTCATGTGATTTTCCTTTTTATGGAAATGTAAGTTCTGTTTCAGGCATTTAGAAGAAACTGGGTATGTGATGATAAGGGAAGGGAAACAGTATTTAATAGTTCCATTCTGAATCATGCTTGACAATTACTTAGAAAGTCTTACAGACCAAAGCCTTCCAAAATGAGCCCTATCAGTGCAGAAAGAAGGAAGGCAGGACGAAATGAAGCAGAGTATATACAGTGACCACATTTTTCGTATCTTTTGAAATAGTGCATTGACGTTTTACAGCAATGAAAGCTGAATATTATCACCAAATAACCTAATTATGAAATATCTATTTTAACTTCAAGATTCAGGGCCAATGAACCATATCTGCCTTTATGAGATTTAGCTGAAAGTGATATGCAAGGTGGTAAATGGCATTCTAACAAGAGTGTGAAGAAAGAGCGAGAAGGCTGTCCTCTGCTGGAGGGGAAGAAAGGAGAGGAGGTAAGTTTGGATAGGAAAATCTTTTTCTATACTCTCAGAATGGAAATGGATGGTCAACAACAGTCATTTCAGGAAAGAGTGGGACCAGGGATGGAGATGGAGGACAGGGGAGGATGACGGGTCAGGTAGGTCTTCACTGTCCCGTGTTCCTGGCTCCCAGGTGATGGCCTTGGAGAGTCTATGCTGCTAGGATGAACCAGGTCACCTGTGCTCTGTCATTTCTGCCTCCTCTGCCCAGGACACTGGGTGAGCCCAGGGCAGTCAGTGCCAGCCCTTCCATGCCCCTCCTTCTTCAGCTCCCTAGAGCAGACCAAAGAACTGGGAGGCTGAGAGTGACTTGGGGGAACAAACAGGATACAGTGGTCTCGTGTTCATCTATTTATTCCTCAATGGATGAATGAATGAATGAATGTATAAGCATCCATTCACTTAACATTTTGAGATACTAGAAAGATTAGGCTACGAGAATTCACCGCCCCCCCACTTTTTTTTTTTTTTTTTGATACAGAGTCTTGCTCTGTTGCCCAGGCTGGAGTGCATTGGCAAGATCTCAGATCACCTCCGCCTCCCAGGCTCAAGCAATTCTCCTGCCTCAGCTTCCCAAGTAGCTGGGATTACAGGCGCGTGCCACCAGGCCCAGCTAATTTTTTTTGTATTTTTAGTAGAGATGGGGCTTCCCCATGTTGGTCAGGATGGTCTTGAACTCCTGACCTCAAGTGATCCACCCACCTCAGCCTCCCAAAGTGCTGGGATTACAGGCGTGAGCCACTGCACCCAGCCAGAATTCCTACTAACTGGTTGTGGCTGCCTAGAGCTGGGGTGTTGATAGGGTGTGAGAGTATCCAGGCAGGGGAAAAAGTCCCCAAGATTCATTACAAACAACAGGCTGCAGGTCAGAGAGGGGGCAGGCTGTGGAAGGCCTGGATTTCTCAAATGATTGATTCCTTTTCACATGGTCCACACCCTGGCATTAATCCCTACTTGTTTTTCAGGCTTTTTCAAGTCTCTGTGGTTCAGTGGACCTTCAATAAAGGTTTAATTGAAAAACAAATAGGTATTCAGTGTTCATCAAGAATTGTTTGCAGCCATAGAAAAAGAAGGAAATCATGTCCTCTGCAGCAACATGGATGTAGTTGGAGGCCATTATCCTATGCAAATTAATACAGAAACAGAAAACCAAACACTGCATGTTCTCACTTATAAGTGGAAGCTAAAAGTGGGTATTCATGGACATAAAGATGGCAACAATAGACACTAGGGACTCCTAACTAGGCAGGGGAGAGAGGGAGAGAAACAAGGACTGAAGATACCGTGCTCACTGCCTGGGTGACAGGATCAATCAAACCCCAAACCTCAGCATCATACAATATACCAGGTACAAACCTGCACGTGTAACCTGAATCTATGATAAAAGTTGAAATAATTAAAAAGCAAAATCATTTTTAAAGGATAATAATAAAAAAAAAAAAAGACCACCCTAACTTTCTCCAGCTCAGAAGTGACTGAAACTAACCAGTGGCTTCGGGAGCCAAAACCAAGCCACCAGCCACCAACAGACATATTAATCACAAGCAGTTATGGTTTCTTTCACATGAAATAACTCTCTAGGGGCACAGTGAGAATGAGCCAGTCTCCAGGTGAGAGGGCTTGTAACCAAGGCAACCGTGACGTCATCAGGATTAGGCGTAACTTCAGACCTAAATTAAGGCATGGTTATTTGAGACATAACCAGAAGTATGCTTCCCTCTTCACTGATCTTTGCTAATCATTCTCCTTGCTTCTTAGGACTTATCATATGGCTAAAATAGCCTTAACAGCACTGGGTATTATATTTTTTAAAGTTGTCTGCACTTGTGGAGCTGTCTGAAAAATCATCATTCTCCTCACAAAGATGCTGGGACAGCAGATACCCTTCCCTAAAGAAAAAGTCCCCAGTCACTGTCATTTCTCCAGAAACAGTTTGATGTGATTGTAAGCAAAAATAAACAAAAAATACTCTCATATAAAAATCAAAAAAACCCTTAAAAAATGCCACATCAGCAAGAGTCCTGACAGCACAGGGGCGCTGAGGGGACCCCAGGATAAGGCCTCTATGGGATGGCTCACCTAAGCTCCATCTTCTTTCACGCATTTTATAGAACGTGAATTGTGACTTTTTTAAAAACTACAAAAACAACAATGAGAAAGTACTATTCTGACCAGAAGCCATAAGGCCTGTTCATGGAGAAGTAATTGTGGAGAGAATAGCACAGCCTCCAAAATCAATCTGGCTGCTGCCTCTCCTCAGGCGAAAATGAATTTGGACCGCTTGCTGGCGTCGACCACGGGCAGACTCTCTACGGATGTTTTGCATGGCTAAGCACCAGACGAAGACAGAAAAAGCAGTGTAAACTTTTTGCAAATTAACACCACTTAGTTGATGACACACTTTTTATTCCTTTCCTCCATCCCTAGATGGTTTAGTGCTAGAGAAAGAAAAGATGATGAAAAACAGACTAGGCTACTGTTTTGACTCTTACAGGAGAGCAAAGATCCGGCTTTTTGTTTTATGGCATTAAAAGATCCATGTATCTCTCTCTCTCTTTAAATCTGGCCAACACTGTTCTTCCAAGAACTGCTGCTGATTTTCACACAGTGGCAATGTCATCTTCCTGGTGTCACCCACTGAAAAACTGGTCTGCCCCTGACAGTGCGGACAGGACCTGGCTGCCGCCAGAGACAGAACGTCAGCTTTCTCGCTCCCCACAGCCCAGGGAACTGTCTGTTTCCACAACCAGGGGGAAGACAATAAACGGAGAGAAAAGAAATAGAACGGGCCAGGCGCAGTGGCTCACGCCTGCAATCCCAGCACTTTGGGAGGCTGAGGCAAGTGGATCACCTGAGGTCAGGAGTTTGAGACCAGCCTGGCCAACATGGAAAAAACCCATCTTTACTGAAAATACAGAAATTAGCTGGGTGTGGTGGCATGCGCCTATAGTCCCAGCTACTCTGGAGGCTGAGGCAGGAGAACTGCTTGAACCCGGGAGGTGGAGGTTGCAATGAGCCGAGATCGTGCCATTGTACTCCAGCCTGGGCGACAGAGTGAGACTTGGTCTCTAAATCAATAAACTAATCAATCAATCAATCAATGCAAACGAACAGCAAAGCCCAGTCATGGAGATTCCTTACAATCTTAAAATAATAATAATAATTCTGAGATCTTCTGAGAAGAAAACATACCAGTTCTTTGAAAAATATCCCCAAACATATCTCCTCCTTTCTGTTTGACTGAGAATTACTATTACTGAATTTATACATCGGTAAATCTATGTAGCTGCAGCAAAACCACAAGCTTGAGGAACAGATTAAAGCCAGGAACCATCATTACCACGAGGCAAAACACTATCTGTGTTTAAGGCACAGATCTAGCTACCTCAGGGTTATAAAACAATTCAGAGACCGGCTGCTGGCACCACTTGCAGTCTAAATAAAGAAGCAGAGAACAAAAAACATCTCTGGAGAAGGGCGGCCTATGAATGGGCCTTTTGAAAATCATGAGTTGGAGGATTCTGTGAAGCCCCTTAAATAGTATATATCCATATATTCGTTTTTCTGGAGGGAGTGTCTATAGCTTTCGGAAGATTCTCAGAGAGAGCACTGACCCTTCAAATGACAGGTAATTCTCAGAGCCAGAGCCCTCACTATCAGCTGCAAAGTCCTTTGTAACTACACAATAAAACAGATGGTGTTCTACCCTCATGGAAAAAAGTTACAATATTATAATTGGTAGGTTGTTCATGCTCAGGCAGTGTTGCAGTGATACATCTTTATAATGATGTTAAATTGTTCAAATTATCTGCCTGGTTCCATAAATATATGATACATTGTGGTTATAAAAGGGGCCTTTCTCATGAAACTTTTAAAAAGAGTTTTACTGTATCATTAATTTGGTATAGAATCAACACATTATTCACAATAAATATTAATTAATTAAGGATTAACTAAACAATTTTGTGTGTCCCCGTAAAATTTATAAGAGCTTTCTTGGGGGAGATTTAAGAGGCCTAAGGTGCTTTGAAAACAAAAACCAAAAAGCAGAAATCTGAGGGAATGCCTTGGCTCAGCCAGTCCTGAGGCCGATGTTGAGTTTGTCTTTTAGGGGTCGGTGCTGGGGCTTGAGGTCTTATCCTATCATGAAAAGCCTGAATGCAAAAGGGTATGGGACATGCATGGATGCAGAAACTGCCCCAGTGGTAGACGATGAAGCCACACAGTGCTGTGTGCAATGTATAACCAAACGCGTGAACTGAATCCAAAGCCATCCTGTAAAAATGCTTATTAAAAGAAAAAGCGCAAGCTGAGGTTTTCCCATTAGCTTCCTCCTTCCTAAATGGTCTGTAATACCTGCCCCCAAACCCTGTACCAAGAACTGGCCCTCCTGCTCAGAAGGGAGAGGCCGGGAAGTCACTTACCAGATGCAGGGGCCTGGCCACCAGGGGAGCTTCCAGACCCGGCGCCTGCCCTTGCCGAGCTTGGGAGCCTCCCATCAGTCCCGTTCTCGGGCTGGTCTCTGGCCTCTGTCCTGCCGGCTGCTTCTTCATGGGGAAGGCCCATGCCATAGGCACACTGGGGCAAGGGTCCACGTTTTGGGGAACCCACGAGGGGTTCACAGTCCTCCCCAGGAGGGTTCCGGCAGCCTGTGCAGACATCTGCCCAGTTAGGGCTGGGACTGGCTGCCCAGTGCGGGCAATGGCCACCGTCCACCTCTTTTTGTAAGTAGTTTTCAGAGGACATGGGAATCCAATCAGTCCCGCACAGGGGCTCAGTGCAGCTGCAGCTTTCTGAACCCACTGTGCTCTGTGTCCCTGTGAAGCACTGGCTTAAACTGTCATTCTCCCCTACCTCCAGGGGTTCAGAGAAAGGAGGTGTGGATTTGCTTCCAGGCTCAGTGAGGAACAGTAAACGGTCTGCGGGCTGGGAGGGCCTGTCCATGTATTCATCTTCCGTGGGCACCTGTCTGAAGCGGTCTTCCTCTGTCTCGGTCTCGCTGACCAATGAGAGTATCCTGGCATCTTCGCCTTGTGCGTAGGGACCACCTCCTACACACGTGCCCTGACAGACACCACCTTGATCTGGGGAGCACATATCTTCTGGAAATGTCTTCTTCTCCAGAGTCAGCAGTAAGACACCTTCACACACTCCCTGTTGACCAAAGGCTGCCGTGTGTGGACTGACACAACTGTCGCCTGAGGACTCCTGCCGATTTACAATCAGAAGGCAGAGGCATTAACACCCAGAGTTATTAGGATGAGTTTAGCTAAACATGGCTGAAAACGGTGTTTACACTGATTACTTCCACCATAACAAGTACAGATGGTATACTGACCATGGCACTTTGTATTATGAAAAATTACTGAGTGCAGGAGAACTCTAGAATGGAATACAACTGGAAACAAATGAATCTAGCTGCATCTCAGATGAAAAGCATGTTCACACCTGAGCAAGGAGAGGAGCTAACCCAAATGACTTTTGAGCACAGTATTCTGACGACATATTCTCAATCTAAATACAAAACCCAAAAACAACTGTAAACAAATATTGAACTCGAGTTAGCAACTCTGTGTATCACTGTGGTATGCTCTAGTAATTCTGAAACTACTTTCTGTGTATTCTAGAATTGAGCAAATGAGAAAATATATTGAGAATAATAGGAGCCAGGTTTCATACAGCTGGGGAAAGAAAGATTCAAATATGGGAAAGGGAAAGACCAGAATGAATACTGTTGCGTTGGCCTGGAATTGAAGAAATCAGTTTGAGCTTATGCTTTCAAATGTATACATTTTATATCAAAGAAAGTAGATCTAACTGGGAACGATGGCTCATGCCTGTAATCCCAACATTTTGGGAGGCCAAGGTGGGTGGATCACCTGAGTTCAGGAGTTCAAGACCAGCCTGGGCAACACAGTGAAACACCATCTCTACTAAAAATACAAAAATTTGAGCTGAGATCTGGCCACTGCACTCCAGCCTGGGCGACAGAGCTAGACTCCGTCTCAAAAAAAAAAAAAAAAAAAAAAATACAAAAATTAGTTGGGCATGGTGGCGCGCGCCTGTAATCCCAGCTACTCAGGAGGCTGAGGTAGAAGAATCGCTTGAACCTGGGAGGCGGAGGTTGCAGTGAGCCGAGATTGCGCCATTGCACTCAAGCCTAGATGAGAGAGTAAGACTGTCTCAGAAAAAAAAAAAGAAAGAACTAAAGGACATAATGAAATGATTAATGAAAATGTAATATCAAATGTGGGTTGAATAATAGTATTATACTACTGTTAAATTTCCTGATACATGTACTATGGTTATATATGAGAATGTCCTTGTTCTCTCTCTTTTTTTTAATTATACTTTAAGTTCTAGGGTACATGTGCACAACGTGCAGGTTTGTTACATATGTATACATGTGCCATGTTGGTGTGCTGCACCCATTAACTCATCATTTACATTAGGTATATCTCCTAATGCTATCCCTCCCCCCTCCCCCCTCCCCACAATAGGCCCCGGTGTGTGATGCTCCCCTTCCTGTGTCCAAGTGATCTCATTGTTCAATTCCCACCTATGAGTGAGAACATGCGGTATTTGGTTTTCTGTTCTTGTGATAGTTTGCTGAGAATGATGGTTTCCAGCTGCATCCATGTCCCTACAAAGGACATGAACTCATCCTTTTTTATGGCTGCATACACACTGAAATATTTAAGGATATGGGACACATGGTCTGCCATTCACTCTAAAATGGTTTGAGAAGAAAACATAACTGTGTTCATATACACACATACAGAGAGTAAGCAAATCACAAAGCAATGAGAGAAAATAGAAACAACTGGTGGGCCTATGTGTAGGGTATATGGAAGGTCTTTGTCCTTTTCTACTACTTTCCTACAATTTTGAATTGTGTCAACATAAAATGTTACCAGAATAACTAGAGAGTCAAGGAAAGTTGCAATTCATCCTTCTCAGGAATCTGTACCAGACAATCAAGATTAGTACTAAAAAAAAATAACATGAACACAGAGATGAGAGAAGTGGAAACAAAGACAAAGAAAACAGGCATCTAGAATGAGCCTGGACTTGGGCTTTGGGCTGCTCTGCAGAGATCTATCCTGGAATTTGAGGTTTGATCACTGCACCTGAAAATGCCCCTTAAGCAAAGAGGCTCAGGCCGGGCGCGGTGGCTCACACTTATAATCCCAGCACTTTGGGAGGCCGAGGCAGGTAGATCACTTGAGGCCAGGAGTTCGAGACCAGTGTGGCCAACACGGTGAAACCCTGTCTCTATTAAAAACACAAAAAAATTAGCCAGGCGTGGTAGTGGGCACCTGTAATCCCAGCTGCTCGGGAGGCTGAGGCAGGAGAATCACTTGAACCTGGGAGGCGGAGGTTGCAGTGAGCTGAGATTGTACCCCTATACTCTAGCCTGGGGCACAGAGTAAGACTCTGTCTCAAAAACAAGGGGGGTGGGGAGCTCAATATTTGACTAGGATGGCTCTACCAGCCTGTTGAATGTACTTAACAGAGGCACCAACAACTGTTCACTCTACCTTATCTCCACTTAGGCGGCCACAAGCCTCATTGATCCAGTGCCACAAATTAGCTAGAAAACACAAAGCAAGGATAAGGACTTCAAGTTATTATTTCCCACTTTTCTTTTAAATAAAGGTTATTATGTATATTTAAGGTATACAACATGTTACATGACAAAAATAGATAGTAAAATGGTTACTATAGTGAAGCAAATTAACATACCCATCATCTCACTTAGCTACCCATTTTTATGTGTGTGTGGCAAGATCCGCTAAAATCTACAAATTTAGCAAAAATCTTGAATATGATACAACATGATTAACTACAGTCCCCATCCGTACATTAGATTCCTGGACAACTTTCTTCATCCTGCATATCTGCTACTTTGTTTCCTTTGACCCACATCTCCCCATTTTCTTTCCCCCTGCCCCTGGTAACCATTGTTTTATTCTATATCTCTGTATATTTGACTTTTGGGGAATTCTGCACATGTAAGTGCAATCGTTCTAAATTTTTCTTTCTGTATCAGGCTCAGTATTATGACCACTAGGTCAGTTCAATATTATCTTTCAACAGAGTCCACTGCAAGTCTTTCAGTGAGCGCTCCTGGAAGTGAAAGCATTTAAAAGTAAATCAACTGATTTAAAGGCTATGAAGGGCCAGGCGCAGTGGCTCACTTGAGGTAATGCCAGCACTTTGGGAGGCCAAGGCGGGTGGATCACTTGAGGTCAGGAGTTCATGACTAGCCTGGCCAACATGGTGAAACCACATCTCTACTAAAAATACAAAAATTAGCCGGGCATGGTGGCACTCGCCTGTAATCCCAGCTACTCAGGAGGCTGAAGCAGGAGAATTGCTTGAACTTGGGAGGCGGAGGCTGCAGTGAGCTGAGATTGTGCCACTGTACTCCAACCTTGGCGACAGAGCGAAACTCGGTCTCAAAAAAAAACAAAAAATAAAAAAATAAAGGCTATGAAGCCATCTCACTCCTGTTAAAAACAGAACTTCCTGTTCTATGCAAAGCAAAACATGATCCACTAATGTTTCAGTGACTACCTCTGGGCACATTTGGGGCCTGTCAGAGTTGCTGCTATGACTATAGACATTCTCATCCTCTTAAGTTTTCTTTGGTTATGAGGGACTAAGTTAGACATCATAGAAGAACCAAAGAAAATATGTCTAGGAGACTGATTTTTCCAGTAAACTAGCTTGAATGTACTATAAAAGTGAGGCAAGCACAGCAAGCTAGGTGCCAGACCCACTGAGACCAGCAGGCCCCAAGACCTTTTCCACTATATCTGGCTGCTTCTCAGAAGAAAGAAGAATATGTTCAAAAACTACATCTCCACTCACTCTTACAGAAGTGATGAAGCCTAAAAGGTTAAATTTTATGAATTTTAAGAAATCTATGAATTTATATTATACAAAGATACAATTTTATCCTACTTCTAATGAACATTTAATGTTGGGCTCACTATAAAGACTAAAGTTAGGACTGGACCCGGTGGCTCACACCTGTAATCCCAGCACTTTGGGAGGCTGAGGTGGGCGGACTGCTTCAGCTCAGAAGTTTGAGACCAGCTTGGGCAACATGGTGAAACCCCTTCTCTATAAAAAATACAAAAATTAGCCGGGCATGGTGGTGCGTGCCTGTGGTCCCAGCTAATTGGGGGGCTGAGGTGGGAGGATTGTTTGAGCCCAGGAGGGAAGTCGAGGCTGCAGAGAGCTGCTCTTGTGCCACTGCAGTCCTGCCTGGGTGACAAAGTGAGACCCTGTCTCAAAAAGCAACAACAACAACAACAACAACAAAAAGCTGACTAAAGTTATGAGTTGTCAGATTCTCCATGGGAAGATCATCACATAATAGCTAATGTGCACTTAAGCATGCCAGGGATGGTGCCAAGCAGTCTCATCATAAAATAGGAGAAATAATAGTGCCCACCTCATGGTGCTGTTGTGAAGATGTACTTAGTACATGCAAAATATATGTAGTCATGTTGGCACATATTAAATATTTAATATATGTCAGCTATTGCGATCATCATCATTATTCTTGCTTCTTTTCTATCACTTTGAAATTATATATCAAGGTAAACTTACCTGCCCTCCCCCGACACCCCACCAAAAAAAAAAAAAAGAGGACAATTGCAGCTGTTTCCTTGGAGAAATCAGTCTAGACAATCACAAATGGCACTAAAAATAAATACCTGTCCATGGAGCTGGTAAACATGCAGACCTGCCATGATCACCTCTGCCCTGGACAACTGCAAACAGCTTCCTAACCGCTGCGCCTGCATCTACGCTCACTGTACCACACATTTGTTTGGTACTCTAAAGCCAGAGGGCTGCCCTCGGTCCCTTTTGCTAAGGACAAGGAGCAAACTCCTTCAGCAGCCCTGCAGGGCTACATGGTCTGGCCGTGCCCTCCTCTCCAGCCTCATCTTCCACTTGGTCCCTGACTTTGTGCTACAGTGCCACTAGCTCCCTCCAGCCCGCTAATGCACCGTGCTCCCCTCATCATGCAGCTCTCAGGATAGAATGCCTGTGTTTCTCCTGATGTCCCTTGGCTAGCGAATTCTGACTTGTCTTTCAGATCTTAACTCACACATTTCCTCCTCTGGGAGGCCCTGGCTGGCCTCAGGGATGGGCTGACCTTCTGTCGTCTGCTACCTGGTGCTCAGTACCTTCCCTTGCACACTCGGCTTCCCTCTGTGGGCTTAATGCCTACCCTGCCCACTAAGATGCTTCCTCCAGGAGGGCACTGGCTGTGCCTGCGTTGCTTGATATTGAGACCCCAGTGCCAGTCCAGTCCCTGATGATCAGTAAACACGTAAGGATGAATGGATGAAGAGAGAGCTAACAGTCATGACATCCAATCCAGTAAACGGTAGGCCCATATGGCAGTAAAATAGTATCAAAAAGAAAAACCTAAAGAACTAAACATCAGGAAGTCTGTTTATCTCACATAAACATGACTACAAGTGACCTTCATCATCTGAACATGCGTTATCCAAATCCCCAGTAATGATGTTGTTAAGGAGGTGAAGTTGCACTAAATAAAAGCATTCAACAATGAACAGACTCTTTAAAAGATGGTCACCACTCGGCTGGGTGTGGTGGCTCACGCCTGTAATCCTAGCACTTTGGGAGGCCAAGGCGGATGGATCACGAGGTCAGGAGTTTGAGACTAGCCTGACCAACATGGTGGAACCCCATCTCTACTAAAAATACAAAAATTAGCCAGGCGTGGTGGCAAATGCCTGTAATCCCAGGTACTCAGGAGGCTGAGGCATGAGAATCGCTTCATCCCGGGAGGCGGAGGTTGCAGTGAGCCGAGATCACACCACTGCACTCTAGCCTGGGTGACAGAGCAAGACTCTGTCTAAAAAAAAAAAAAAAAAAAAAAAAAGTTCACCACTCAAACATTGCTCACTGCTTACCACTGGCATCAGAAATCTCCATCTTTCCTCTTTAATTAGTCTTCTGATTGTCTAGTGTTTCATTTGGCAATGTAATGGTTAGAGAAGCAGCTAGATAGGCAGGGTCTCATGAAGTCCAAGGGTGTGATGTGGGAGAATTGATCAAATCACAGCAAGGCAAAGTGGGCCATATAAATAAGCAATCAACTGGGCCAGGCATTGTGGCTCATGCCTGTAATCCCAGCACTTTGGGAGGCTGAGGCGGGTGGACCACCTGAGGTCGGCAGTTCTAGACCAGCCTGGCCAACATGGTCAAACCCCATCTCTACCAAAAATACAAAAATTAGCTGGGCATGGTGGCAAATGCCTGTAATCCCAGCTCAGGAGGCTGAGGCACGAGAATCACTTGAACCTGGGAGGCGGAGGCTGCAGTGAGTCAAGATCGTGCCATCATACTCCAGACTAGGCAACATAGCAAGACTCTGTCTAAACAATAAATAAGTAAATAAATAAATAAATAAGAGAGCAACTGAAAATGGAAAAGGATCGTGAAACATCATGTTTTTAATATTCAAGTCAAAAGAGAATGACTTGAATATTAAAGGATTAAGAGATATTCTTAGGAAATCTAATGAAGTCTTGAATCCTTTCATAAAAATTACACATTTTTAGCTTTGTAGTCTAAAAGTTAAACATGACATGATGTTTAAAGACACTAACAAATTTCTATGGGAAAATTATTCCCAAGAAACAGGATAAGACTTGGCTGTCTATTCTAAGAATAAGCACCTAAATTTTATTCAATATAACTTATTTTCATAATCTGAGGTTCTTTTTTTTTTTTTTTTTTTTTTTTGAGATGAAGTTCCACTCTTGTCCAGGCTGGAGTGCAATGGCATGATCTTGGCTCATTGCAACCTCTGCCTCCTGGGTTCAAGCGATCTTCCTACCTCAGCCTCTCAAGTAGCTAGGATTACAGGCATGTGCCACCATGTCTGGTTAATTTTGCATTTTTAGTAGAGATGGGGTTTCACCATGTTGGCCAGGCTGGTCTCGAACTCCTGACTTCAGGTAATCCACCTGCCGTGGCCTCTCAAAGTGCTGGGATTACAGGTGTGAGCCACCGCACCTGGTGGAAGTTCTTATTTCAAAGTAACACTCCAGTCAGGAATTCCCCCTACTGATCATCTAAATATTTTATGTATATTTTAAATGCACGCATTAAAAATTGATGTATTCTAGGATAAATGCAAGCTGCTGTATACGTGATGCTGTACAGTCTATACAACTTAAACATGGAGCTTACAAGTCATCAGTTTCCTGAACACCAGAGTATTCTTTTTCCCTTATATATAACTAGGCAGAATATTGGCTTTTTCAGGTTTTTGGAGTTCTATTTCTTTTTGTCAGAGAATGATAAAACATGATCTAGAAATCTATCTCTTTTAAGATTAATTTGCAAAAAGCGCCATAGACACAATACCTGTGAGTGCTTTCCCTTTTTTCCTATAGCAAACGCCAAAGATGATGGCAGCCACTAGGGCCACAGACGTGAAAAGAAGCAGAATTATTAAACCGGGCAAGTAAACCTGGGGTTCTGTATTGAAAGAAAATGAGAAATATGGTATTAAAGATTCTTTAATTTTGCGCAGTTGAAAAACAAATCCTGGTAAATCAAACCTCAGAATGAAAAATGTTGGTTTGGGATAGCAGAAGTGAGAGTCCCCACCCCTGGCTGCCCTTTGTCCACGAGTGCTCACATTCTGAAGGGTGAGATCCACAATCTTAGCCAGCCTGGCTCAGTCCGGTTGCACTCTATGGGAGAGCAGCCCAGGACCATTGCGGTGTTTCTACCTTAGAACATCTCTAATCATGCTCACCACACCACCCAGTCTCATTCTGGCTAACCTCCAGAACCCTTCAGTATCCCCAGATGAGTGACCTCCGCAGACAAAAGGAGTTTCTTCTATCTCTTTCCTAATAGCAACAGGGCACCAGGGCTTTGCCGGTCATGAGAACAGAAACACAGCCATCCTGTGAAATATTTCTGGAATTTTCATCCCCAACACCACGTGGACCCAAACGTTTTCTTCATCCCTCCCTGATCACTTCATTGCTAGAATCCTTGTTAAAAACTCTTGATTTACTTGACCTGGTTTCCTGGACTCCTACTTTTCCTCTCCTTCTCTTTTTTAAAATAACTTTTTATTCCTTCAGTTATATTTAATGTTATCTGCCAAACGGTCTTTAAAAAGTTTGCTCTGATTGTGTAACTCCACATCCAGAATGCTTTAATGTCTTCCTGTTTCCCAAAATGTTAAGGCCAAACCCCTGATTTCTTGGTCAAAGCTTGTTAACCCGGTTATTCTGTGGCCTATTGTTCTCTTTCCTCATCTGAAAGGTCTCCTTGCCACTTAAGCCATCTCTTCCGATATCTGGACCCGCATCTCTACACTGTCCTGTTCACCAAGTAACCGGCCTCCACCATCAACTTTCTGGCAATCTGAAACTCCACTTAAGACTAACTTAATGTGGCCATGTGCAGCAGCTCACTCCTGTAATCCTAGCACTTTGGGAGGCCAAGGTGGGTGGATTACCTGAGGCCAGGAGTTTGAGACCAGCCTGGCCAACATCGTGAAACCCCGTCTCTACTAAAAATACAAAAATTAGCTGGTCATGGTGTGTGTCTGTAATCCCAGCTACTCAGGAGGCTGAGGCAGGAGAATCGCTTGAACTCACGAGTTGGAGGTTGCAGTGAGCCGTTATCATGCCACTGCACTCCAGCCTGGGTGACAGAACAAGACTCCGTCTCAAAAATAATAATAATAATAATAATTTAATCTGCAACATGTTCCATAGATGATAGCAAGATCCTAACAATTTTGGGAGATGACCAAAATCTCCTCATAGACACTTGTGACCGCCATCATCCCACCGTGTCTGAGCATTTTATGTTTGCAGCTCTATTTTCTTTTTATGCATATTAAAACATGATTAGTTACCCCCAATCCAGTGTAGAAAATTATCAAGGAAACAACATACCTGGAGTTAAACTACTGATTAAAATGAAACATTGAGCTGACCGTGCACAGGATGAAACAACGGGGGAGAGGATGCCTGCAGATCCATGTGCCATCTGGGAGGGATCTAAATGATCTGACTACCCCGGGGCACATCTATCAACCCACAGGCTCGTTTTAAACATACCATTTGGTGGTTTTCTAGATGGCAGAGAAGAACTGCAAACCACATCGGATTTCTCTGTCCCATGATGTTCTACCGTCTTTCCAAGGGAGGTACAGCTGTGGCGGGTGGGGGCGGGGGGGGGGGGGTGGAAGGCAGTTCAGTGCTTTGGTTTTATATGCTTGTTTTTTGAAAAATGAACAAATGCAAGGCTCTCCCAGATGGCCAGCTCCTTCAGGAGAGGAACCCATGCCTTCCTGGACATTTGAATCCTCCGTGCCTTCTACAGGGAGGAGAACATCACAAGGTGTGACAAAGAAATAAGCAAAAGCAAACGCTGCCTGTGTTCTCTGACAGCTACTCTGAGAGTGTGGTCAGCAAAGCAGCAGAGCAGAGTCTTCAGGAAAGAATATTCTGGCCGTGCCCGGTGGCTCAGGCCTATCATCCTAGCACTTTGGAAGGCTGAAGCAGGGAGATTGCTTGAGCCCAGGAATAAGAGACTATCCTGGGCAACACGGTGAAACTCTGTCTCTACAAAAAATTTAAAAATTAGCTGGGTGTGATGTACGTGCCTGGGGTCTCAGCTACTGGGGAGGCAAAGGCAGGAGGACTGCTTGAGCCCAGGAGGTTGAAGCTGCAGGAAGCCATGTTTGTACCACTGCACTTCAG
The DNA here is from genome assembly GCF_037993035.2 of Macaca fascicularis. NCBI lineage: Eukaryota > Metazoa > Chordata > Mammalia > Primates > Cercopithecidae > Macaca > Macaca fascicularis. The sequence continues at coordinate 18,483,125 of NC_088392.1, forward strand.
CCTGGGCAACAGAGCAAGATCATGTCTCAAGAAAAAAAAAAGTATATTCCAATAGCTTCAATTACATGGTTAAGTGATATACTTTTGCTGATTGTTTTTTTTGAAAAACACAGAAAATCCTCTTGAACATAAAATTTGGATAAGTGAATCAGAAAATAAACATTTATTTATGTATTTTAATTTAATTTTCGTTGTTTAAAAATGTGAGATAGGGTCTTGGTATGTTGCCCAGGCTGTTCTCAAATTCCTGGGCTCAAGCAATCCTCCTGCCTCAGCCTCCTGAGTAGCTGGGATTACAGGCATGCGCCACCACGCCTGGCAGAAAATAAACATTTCATAAGGAATATACAGGGAACTGAAAGAATCATTACATTGATTATTAGTATTCAACAACAAGCATGAGATGAAAGCACCCATGAATTCCACTATAGATACACTCACATACATGAGAAATCATACATAGATGAGATTCTTCATCACAAAATTATGTATTACTATAAAAGACTGGGAACAACCTAAGTGACTATAAATAAAGAACTTATTACATAACTTACACTTCATCTCTACAATGAAATACTATGCAGCTGTGAAAAGCCACGAAAATCATGAACTGATGAACTAATATAGAAAAAGCTTCAGGATATAATATGTGGAAAAAAAAACCCCAAGATGTTTACAGCGTGCAAACATTTATATAAACAGGAGGCTTCTATATGTGTGTACACACACACACATACACACACACAAATATCTGGATGAATAAATCAGTGATGTTGGGAAGTTGGGAGAAGTAGGCATGACCACTGAATAAATGTTATAAATCATTTTCAACCAAACAAGGTTAGAAAAAGCTGCAACCATAAGTCACAGATTACCAAATCTAAAAAGTCACACCAAGTTCCTGTCACACATAGGGCTGAAGAATTAGTTTGACTGGTTTATTTTCCCCATGTTGAACTGACAGACTTTTTCCATTTTGAATGTGGCTTCAAGAGGAAGCCTAACCCAACAGAATCCATCCGTTTTCAACCCAGACGAGACAGTGGAGGTTGAGTTGTTTAAAAACCAACCATCTCTTCTGACTCCTTTGTTGTTACTTACTTGGTCCAGGGTCTGCATTTGTCCGTGGAGGAGAAGGCGTCTGAGAAGTAGCCTGCAAGGCAAGGTTTGCACACCGTGTCCTTGTTGAGCTGCACTGTGAAAAAAAAACAAAAAAGAAAAACCCAGACAGAACAAACACAGAACAAACGAGGTCACTTAGAGATCATCCAGGCTGAGACCCCAGAGGACTGGAGGTGAGGCGCTGCCCCTGTCTGCTCTCACCTCCCACCCCTGTGCCTACCCCGTGTCTGATTCCTTCAGCTCCCGCAGGCTTGGGCCCACAAAGCAGTTCTGACCCCAGCAGTGAGTTACAGAACCACGCTCGGAAAGGTAACTGGCTCGATGTCGGACCACTAACACTTATCTGTGATGTCCAGGTCAGGCCAGCTCTGGTCCTGACCTTTTGTGGTTCAGAGTCACTTCCCTGGTCACCAACACTTTGTTTCCTAGTGTGGGAGCCGGTGTTGACTGCTCCTGCTATCTGCCTCTTGTTTTTCCCTACGCACCTATGTACCTACGTACCTGTTCAAATCAAACATTAATTTGAACAGCTTTTTTTTTCCTTCTTTTCTTTTGAGACAGAGTCTCACTCTGTCGCCCAGGCTGGAGTGCAGTGGCGCGATCTCAGCTCACTGCAAGCTCCGCCTCCCGGGTTCACCTCATTCTCCTGCCTCAGCCTCCCGAGTAGCTGGGACCACAGGTGCTAGCCCAGCCTTTGTCTGCAAGGAATGGCAGACCCATTACTACTTTGAAGGGAAACTCACTGTCCCGACCTCTTCTGATGAGCTTAATCTCCTCAGTCCAAGTATCAGAGTCTCAGTTAAAAAAAGAAGACAAGGAAGAACCCTACAGGTCTCTTTCCCTGCAACCAAGGGTTGGTATCAAACATTTTCTATAAAGGGTCATACAGTAAGTATCTTAGGCTTTGTAGGCCTGTGGTCTCTGCTGCAGCTACTCATAGCATGAAAGCAGTCCAACAATACATTAAAAACAATGGATAAGGGTGTGTTCCAATAAAACTTTACTGATAAACACAGTGGCACAATGGATGTTAGACTCCTTCCTTAATGGACAGCATTGAAAGCAGGCGTTGATCCTGGTTAGTAAACTGACTTGACTCTCATATTCCTCATGAACTACACTGTCAAAATAAATGTCTCAGGTTTCCTATGCCTATTCCCTCTACTGCAATCCACGCATGATGATTCTTCGGTAAGTCCCAGGAAGAACACTGGCTGCGATGTGATATCATAATCAGGCAACTGGCTGGTGCCCAAGCCACAAATGACTCCTGAAATTAGTAGCACTTCTGTGATTTACTTTCACGAATAAAACACTAAAAAAAGGAATTAAATTTTCTTTGTCCAAAGTCAAGTACAAAGTATATTCTTGATTTCTGCAATTTGGCTGGCTAAGAAGGGTACCTGCTCCTGCATCTAGCAATTTGATTTGCCTTGAAATCTAATAACTCACATGAATTTGAACAGGTTTTTTTTTTTTTTGAAGACATAGTCTCGCTCTGTCACCCAGGCTGGAGTGCGGTGGCGCAATCTCCGCTCACTGTCAATTCTGCCTCCCAGGTTCACACCATTCTCCTGCCTCAGCCTCCTGAGTAGCTGGGACTACAGGTGCCCGCCACCGTGCCTGGCTAATTTTTTGTATTTTTTTTGTAGAGACGGGGTTTCACCGTGTTAGCCAGGATGGTCTTGATCTCCTGACCTCGTGATCCGCCCGCCTCGGCCTCCCAAAGTGCTGGGATTACAGGCATGAGCCACCGCGCCCGGCCAATTTGAACAGCTTTTTAAAAGAGAAGCACAATCTAGAGTTGTGAGAAGCTCTCAAAATCTAAGACGTGGGGGCTAACAGGCATGCAAAGGGTTAAGGGTGCTAATTTCCATAGCTTGACTTCCATGTGACTCTTAGTAACACTGACCTGCCAGAAGCATCCTGCAGGCTCCTTTCCTTGCTCCCTTTCCTAATCACACTTTTCCCACTTTACAAAAGGCACACTTCTTACCCACCCCAGAGTTTGCTGCTATGCTGCCAAACCTCTGAGATGTCGAACTAAGTGACAAGTGGAAACACTGGTGATGGCAGAGCTCCCGCGCCCCCCGGCACACCTCCCACCTTTCCCGCTCTATCAAGGGCAAAAGCAGGATGACAGAAATGGGGCAGCTGCGATCAGGCTGAGTTGTTCTGAACTGAAATTAAGCAGGGTGGGGCAGGAGTGAAATTTCCATTCATCTACCCCTTCCCCTCTATCCTCCACCTATTTTGTCCCAAAATGAACCCATTTCCAAAGGTACAAGGCAGAGAGAACGTCTAATAGAACCCCTGATGTGACATGCTGGTGAAAAGCTGGAGGAAAGGCTCTGGGCCGCTTCTATTTTAGAATCAGAATTCAGAGGGAGTTGGCTGTGATAGGGAGATCTATTTTAACAATTAAAAAATCAAGTTAGACTTTTTGTAACAGAAAGCACATCTGGTTTAGTCAATGCATTTGATAATAAAGACCAAGTGTGTCAGTTAGACTCTGTGATGGATATTATCCTTGATATGAATTGAAATGGATAGTATTTTAATTCTCCCAACCCTGTCCAAGTATTTTGGGTTAAAACCAGGTGCCTCTAAGGGAATGGTTAATAGGCATAAATAATCATGTGTTAAGTCTTGGAAAAAACTGCTTTTGTTATACTTCCTAGAATTCAGGAAAGCAAATGACTCTAAGAAATACTTTTTCAACTCAAAAGAATTTCTATTTCTTTACTTTCAACAAAATTGGAGGACACAATTGAATTATCAACTGATAGATCATTAAAAATAACTTCTGATATCACATCAGTAGGTGAGCTTGGACACATAAATCAGAAGGTACTGAAAAAAATTGAGGGACACGCCTATAACCAAAGTGTTTCCTTTGCCATTCAGTTATTTATGTGAACAAATTTCTCAGCACTTACATACATAAAAAAAGTAGAAACAAAATTGACGCTGAATGCTGTTGCATTTTAGCAATAAGTAATATTCAGCCATAAATATATGAATTGGAAAAAAAATCCCACTCATTATGGAGGTCGGAGGTTTTTACTTTTATGATTATAATACAGCAAAACAGGATATATTCATTTTTGACCAATTGTGTAATAGTAAAGGTAGTGACAACTTGGTCCAGAAGAAATGCTTTTAGTCCCAGGTCAAAGTAAATATTTAAAAATTAAGATTTCAGGCGAGTGTGGTGGCTCACGCCTATAATCCCAGCACCTTCGAAGGCTAAGGCAGGCAGATCACCTGAGGTCGGGAGTTTGAGACCAGCCTGACCAACATGGAGAAATCTCGCCTCTACTAAAAATACAAAATTAGCCAGACATGGTGGAGCATGACTGTAATCCCAGTTATTCAGGAGGCTGAGGCAGGAGAATTGCTTGAACCTGGGAGGCAGAGGTTGCAGTGAGCTGAGATCGCGCCATTGCACTCCAGCCTGGGCAACAAGAGTGAAACTCCATTTCAAAAAAAAAGATAGGTGCGTATTTTTCAATAGGTGCATATTTGAACATGAAAACGTGATTAGTAAAATCCCTCCAAGGATAAGAAATATATCAGGATAAAATTCTGTGGAGAAGGCGGAATGGATAGGAAACAAAAGGAGAGAAAGGAATTATGTAAACTGTCAAATAGTTAAATATGATTAGTGCATTTAAAAATGAATCATAGTGGGCATCAAATGGCCATGGTGTTTACATTCCACTGGATTCGTTTCTTCAGTGTTATCGCAGTTACAATTCCCTGGTACCTAAATCCTTATCAGTTCTTTAAACTTGTAACAAAAATTTTTAGATGTCAACTTAAAAACGTGCTGGGGTGGGGGATGCATGGTTTTGCCAAAATTCTAATGGGCGCACACTCTTTAAAAATGTCCAACCGCCCCTGCACTATCCTGCTGGCTCCTAAGTAGGGATCCTAGGTTTCTACAGATGGAGGAGCCCCAGCGCCCCCTGGCCACGGCCAGAGCATGTGGGCAAATTGCCCGCAGTCCCTTTGAAGAACCTAAGCGGAGGATTCATTCTCAGGTCTTGCCTGGGCCTGCATCTCGTGGAAAATCAGCCCCCACCTTTCCCCACCCCTCGGGTTCCTCCAATGCTGCCTAGCACCCTGGAGCTTTCTTGCTGCTATTATCAAGACTGTCTCAAAGCTGGCTTTGCATGGCTCAGCAAGAGCCGACAGACGCACACATCCAACCCGTACACGGGTGCTGGGCGCCCAGGCCCGGCGCGCACTCGGTGTTGCGGCGGCAGCACTCGCAATCCTGGCTCCAGTGGTACCCAGCCGTGCAGGCGCAGCGCCGGGGGGCCGTGCTGTTGCCGGCGTCCACGGCCACCAGGGCCTTGCCTGTGGGAGACAAGAGACAGGTCATTAGACAGGGAGGGGCAGCCAGCCCAGACACACCGCTCACGACTGCACTATCCAACATCCAGCCCAGAACAGGCCAGACCAGCAGCCCGCCTGGCGGGCCTGCAGAGTGAATCACCAGGGCACTGCCCGAGAAGTCCCAAGTTCCTCCTCGCACTTCCTGCACTGGCACGAAAACGTCACGGGGGGTTCTTCTCTCTCTCATAATTAAGAGTTTTGTGGGCTTTTTTTAAAAGTCAATTTTCATGTTAGTAGGAAGATAAGGACTTGGGAATTGATGATCATTGAATGTTCTGGCAAATGCAGAAGGGTCACAGAGCTGAGCTTCCTCATTTTTCGAAGTTCAAATACCACATACATAAGACTAACGCGAGTTTGGACCTTAGAGAATAAGGCTTCTGGAGGTTTAGGATTCATCTTAGGATCCTGAGGCATCCCAGGGTGAAAACGGGCTGTTGTGGAGTTACATGAGTGGAGAGGGCACAGAGGCAGGCCCAGTGACGTGCTTAGAGGCAAACTCTCCTCAAGCACTCAGGATAACATATTTGTCTCTGTTTTCACAACACATGGCCTTCTGGTTCCAACTCTCCTGGCCCCTTCCAGTTTTTCTGGAATGCAGGTCTGTATGGTTTTTCCAAAACCATGGGAATTGATCTGTTGTAAACACTACACACACACACACACACACACACACGTATCTGTTATAAACTACATACACACACACGTATCTGTTATAAACTACATACACACACACACGTATCTGTTATAAACTACATACACACACACGTATCTGTTATAAACTATATACACACACACACATCTGTTATAAACTACATACACACACAAATAGGAATCAAATTATGGATCAATCAACAGTCCTCATTATTTGCAGATTCATATTTGTGAATTCACCTACTCAATGAAATTTATTTGCACCCCAAAATCAATCCTCTTGGTAATTCTGCAGTCCTTCAGGGACAGAACCGTGTACATTTCGAGTTGCTCCACACTCAGGTTTCTGGCTGAGGTTGGACCAGGCGATGCTCTGCCTTCTTGTTTCAGCTCACAGAAGGTAAACAAGCGTTTTGTTGGTGATTTCCCTGCTTATAACAGCCCCCAACTGTCGTGCTGAAGAGCTGTCTAGTGTTCTAAGTGCAAGAAGGCTGTGGTGTGCCTTATGGAGAAAATAACTGTTAGAGAAGCTTCGCTCAGGCATGAATGACAGTGCTGTTGGTCATGAGTGCAATGTTAATGAATCAACAACATGTATCAAATAAGGTGTCTTTAAACAGAAACACACATGAAACAAGGTTATGTGGTGATCAGTCCGTGACGGTGTGACTGGAGGCTTGCAGGAACCTCACCCTGTAATCCACTAGGACTAATGGCTCAGGATTTGCTAATTCAGCATTCCTGGTGACTTTACAGAACACAGCTACCGTGCATAACCAGAGTCAACTGCACGTATGTGCATGACCCCGCCCCCCAACATGATACAAACCAATAACATGATTTAAAACAGACCTTGTACCCTTCTAGGGCTCCTTCTCACCTGGATTGTCCAAACAGCCCCTGCACCTTATATTCCTGAATACTTACAGGAATTCCAAGGGAAAAACAAGCAAACAAACCAGAAACGCTCTGTCTCTTATTGTCTCAAGTTATAGCCCGTAGGGAGGGGACATTTCCTATTTCCAATCTTTATAGACCCAAGCTTAGTGACCCTGGAGAAGTCCCCCCATCTCCTGCAGTGCCCACTCTTCCAAGTCCCCAGTCAGCTCTGCAACATCAAGGTCAATACTCAGAAACATGTCCACAATGCATGGGAACGTCCACAGACACATGCCACTTCTCTGGAAAATTCCAGCTACTCCTAGGATCCCATCTGAATGTAAGCCTGGGTTGTGATGAATAATTTTGACATAATTTAAAGTATTGTATGTAATGTACCAGATTTTTGGCTTTAATCAACTTTGGCAGTAGACAGAATGAATCTTTATTTCCAAGAGACAGCAATGAGTCAAGGTCATTACTAAGCAGTAGGAAATTAAAAAGGCTTGATCAGATGCTTCTGCTCAGTGGAGTTTCCATGTTACCTTCCCCAGCCAAAATCTGCCAGCTGTCTCCAGCATATTAGAAAAATTGTGGTGTTCAAAGAAACACTTATTCTCTAATTCTGTCCACTGGGGAAAAAACTTCTATACACAAGGATCAATCCAGTAGTGAGTCTTCTCTAGAATCCAGACTGAGGTCACTAAATACAATGTTCCTCTAAAAACAATCAGGAATCCTTAGAGAAACATCTGATTATAGTTTAAGACAAGAATTATGCAAGCTAAGCATGGAAGCAATAGATGCCTGGGCTGTATCAAAACACCTGGGGCCACCTCATCGAAGTGTGACAATCTAAGCACCATTACAACCAGTTACTGCAGGCAGGGGACCGTGGCTCACACCTGTAATCCCAGCACTTTGGGAGGCCTAAGCAGAGGGATCACTTGAGGTCAGGAGTTCAGGAAGAGCCTGGCCACACGGTGAAATGCCCTCTCTACTAAAAAATACAAATGTTATCAGGGCATGGTGGCACATGCCTGTCATCCCAGCTACTTGGGAGGCCAAGGCAGGAGAATCGTTTGAACCTGGGAGGCCAAGGTTGCCGTGGGCCAAAATTGTGCCACTGCACTCCAGCCTGGGCGACAGAGCAAGACTCAAAAACAAACAAACAAACAATAACTGCAATAGACTGAAACTGAAACACCTCAAATACCTCCATAATATAAGTCCTTGGAAGAATGCTGGATGATTAAGATATTGTTTTGCAAAGTGATAAGGTTAAAAGCATTTATTCTATCTTTTCTATATGTACTGCACTGCAGGATAAATGCTTGTAACTTTATCAATAAATAGTTGATGAGGGAAGTTTATCTTCATAAAGTATGCCAGCTAATAAATGAAAAAGAAATGAGAGAATCAGAACATCACCTTTCTGCAGACCCTAATGGAAACAAATCTAAACCATGACCATCAGCAGCTGCTAATGTTAGAAAGAGGAAGGCTCAGCTATTACATGGTTCCAGTATTCTATGTGTGAACTATATTATATATGAAGTTTGCCACAAACAAAACAAAAAACAAAGCAGAATCTGACCGGCCTTCTAGGTCTAAGAACCAATTTATAAGACATTGATCTAACAACCAATTTATAAGAAGGGGTCAGGCCTGTAATCCCAGCACTTTGGGAGGCCGAGGTGGATGCATCACTTGAGGTCAGGAGTTTGAGACCAGCCTGGCCAACACAGCAAAACCTCATCTCTACTAAAAATACAAAAATTAGCCAGGCATGGTGGCACATGCCTGTAATCCCAGCTACTGGGGAGGCTGAGGCGGGAGAATAGCTTAAATCCAGGAGGGGATGGTTGCAGTGAGCCGAGATTGTGCCACTGCACTCCAGCCTGGGTGACAAAGAAAGACTCCATCTCAAAAAAAAAAAAAAAAAAAAGAAAAGAAGAGAAATATAAGGGACAGAAGAATACATTAAATGATACCAAGGGAATGCAACCAACAAAATCTGGTCTGTGGAATCTCCACAGAACTAACGTCATGGCTTCTTCAACAAATGAGCTCAATGGAAAAAGGAAAGAAGAGAGAGAAAGGAACCTGTGTCTCTTAAGAGAATTAAGAGACATGTTTTGCTCCTGATTCCTTCAAATAAACTATACTTTAAAAAACATTCCAGGCAAAAAACTTAAGGCAGTCTGGTAAGGAGATGAAACTGTGTTAATAAAATATTTATAGTTTAGGAAAAAGGTCAAGAGTAGACCTGGTTTTGAGTCCTGCTTCACATGTGTTAACCTTGGAGAAGTTATTCAACCTCTCTGAATCTGTTTCTCAATCTTTAAAGGGGATAGGCCGGGCGCGGTGGCTCACGCCTGTAATCCCAGCACTTTGGGAGGCCGAGGCGGGCTCATCATGAGGTCAGGATATTGAGACCATCCTGGCTAACACAGTGAAACCCGTCTCTACTAAAAGCACAAAAAATTAGCCGGGCATGGTGGGGAGCGCCTATAGTCCCAGCTACTCAGGAGGCTGAGGCAGGAGAATGGCGTGAACCTGGGAGGTGGAGCTTGCAGTGAGCTGAGATTGCGCCACTGCACTCCAGCCTGGGCAACAGAGCAAGACTCTGTCTCAAATAAATAAATAAATAAATAAAATAAAATAAAATAAAAGGGATAAGTATGGCTAACTACAGGGTTTGGAGGAGGATTAAACCACACAAAATAGGTGGGAACATTATGGAAACATTATGTCAAGTCTATGATGTGTCCCATGATTAAATGGCAACATAAATATATTCCAGAACAAATGTTCTAAATGAAGAATTTTAACACAGGCCTTGGGGATTTAAAATGCATCTTTCTTGGGATCTGTAGTCACAACTTCCTTCCATGTTCCTGAAATGAAACATGATCGGTTGCCTCTAAAAATGTTTCTACAGAAAAAGAGGTCTGAGGTTTCTACACTTCACACTGACACGACAGGCTCACCTGTATCACAAACTTTATGTAGCAAGCATTTATCTTCTTCATTCCAGGTATCCAAGTATTCATCCGGGCCACAGGGCAGACATACACTGTCAGAGGTAGTAGTGCATTTAGAAGACATGTACTTTCCTTTAAAAAATAAAGGGGAAAAATACAACCATCAAAAACCCAAACCATAACAGCAACACAAAGCAAAACAGCAACAAAAATCGCACCCATCTATGGGACCAGTAACCATTGGTGCCCATGATCCCAGGACACCCCCCAAAGACGACATGACACAGGAGAAGAGGCCACAGTGCACAGTGACTGCAGCACCCTGGGCTCCTTGGGCCACTCAGCTGGCTGAAATAACCCCACCTGGGTCTGCTGAGCCTGTGGTCACAGCAGTTTCTTAATTCTTCTTAAGTAAAAAGTCAACCACCCTCTGCACCCAGAAAGTCTGCTAAGGAACAGAATGATGGGCCAGGCACGGTGGCTCACACCTGTAATCCCAGCACTTCGGGAGGCGGATCACCTGAGGCCAGAAATTTGAGACTAGCCTGGCCAACATGGTGAAATCTCGTCTCTACTGAAAATACAAAAATCAGCTGGGCGTGGTGGCAGGTGACTGTAGTCCCAGCTACTTGGGAGGCTGAGGCAGGAGAATTGCTGCTGCCTCAACCTCTGGGAGACGGAGGCTGCAGTGAGCTGAAATCACGCCACTGCACTCCAGCCTGGGCAACAGAGCAAGACACCGTCTCAAAAAGAAAAAGGGGGGGGAAAAAAAAAAAAGGAATAGAATGATGATTTTAAACTGGGCCGCAGAACTTGAAAGATTCCCCGGAGCCCACTCAGGGAATAAGGGGGGTAGGCAAGAGAAACTGCATCACCCATCCCCTCTCCCCTCTGCCTTCCATCTGGATAGGCAACTTCTTATTAACTTCTTTTTGTTAACTTCTTCTACACTTACTACCGGCTCATGGTTAGCTTCGTTTGACCAAGTGTCACGCTGCGCCCCACCCACCTACCCAACACACACTTGACAATCACTGGATCTTGGTTCTGCACATCCAAGAAATAACTGTAGCTGAAATATCCAAAATATCTTGTTATAAGGTAACCCACCTTCCCCTCCCCGCATGACGAGAGCGCGGGCCCCGTGGACTGTGGCTTTCACTGGGGCTGCAGACACTCAGCCACACCTGCTGGCAGAGCGACCTGGGGTAGGTGGTAGCCAGTCCACCTTCTGCTCCTCAACAGGTGTACGGAAAAAGGTACGACAAGGGTTTAGGCAATTTTTAGCAGCCACAATTCCAGTATGGTTATTCCAAAATAAAATTTCCGTGAAAACAATTTTAAATAAGAGCTGCATTTCACATTTTGAGAGTTTGACTCATAAAGTGCTAAAATATTAGTTTTAAAAAACTTCTTGCCATCTCAAGAAATAGGGTTTTAGAAAATTGTGTTTCAGCCCAAATTAAGCAACAGCTTTTAAAGTTGTTTGTTTTTTTTTCAAAAGGGATTTTAAAATCCCTTCCAATCTCTATTGAGAGAAAGATTTTTGTCTTCAGAGTGACAGACATTACCACCTGCCACTACCATAATGCGTCTATCCAATTTCTTGTTTCATCTGGCAGCCAGAAAAAATAACAACGAAAGCCTCACCCACTTTTGAGGGGCAATGCAAGGTGGCTCAGAAGCAGCTGTACCTGGTTCACATTTGTTACAGCACCGTCCCAGATGCTCATAATGCCGCTCACTGGTACAGGGAGGAGCGATCTGCAGAGCCACCTGAAAAGAACACCGAAGTCAGGCAGAGAGTCCACACAGCCCTTTCTGGATAAAACTAGGTAAAACAAACAGTGAATCACCAAATTACTTTTTTTGTTGTTGTTGAGATGGAGTTTTGCTCTTGTTGCCCAGGCTGGAGTGCAATGGCGTGATCTCAGTTCACCACAACCTCTACCTCCCGGATTCAAGCCATTCTCCTACTTTTGCCTCCTAAGTAGCTGAGAGTTGAGATTACAGGTTTTTTGTTTGTTTGTTTTTTTGTTTTGTTTTGTTTTTTGTTTTAGACAGAGTCTTGCTCTATTGCCCAGGCTGGAGTGCAATGGCACAACCTCACCGCACTGCAACCTCTGCTTCCCAGGTTCAGGCAATTCTCCTGCCTCAGCCTCCCAAGTAGCTGGGACTATAGCCATGCACCAGCTAATCTTTGTATTTTTAGTAGGGATGGGGTTTCACCATGTCGGCCCCTTGAACTCCTGACCTCAGGTGATACACCTACCTCAGCCTCCCAAAGTGCTGGGATTACACTACCTTTTAACATGTTAAACACTCAGAGAATTTTAAAAAGCCGAGAAAGTAAGGTGTTGTAGGGGCTTCCTGGGCTCCGCCCTCACTCCCTGTTGCCTGAAGGACCTGCGGGAGCTGTTTAAGCTTCCTCAGCCTCTGGTTCCCTTCTGGTTCAAAAGGGTATGATTCTAAGACAAATACCAATTTCTGAATCCGCCCATCTGAGTAAAACAAAAGAAAACAAAGCAGCCCAGGCGCCTGTAATCACCCAGATTCTTATCAGTTTGCCACAGAAAAGCTCTTTTCCTGATCAGCATTCTTGGTGTGAGCAAAAAACAAACACTCCTGTTGAGAAGCAGTCATGTCAGAAACCGAAGAGTTGGGCTTAGCTGAACAGACATCTACGTATGCACGCCACACTTGAAATTCATGCAAGTTCCCTGCTTCATCCTCGAATACAGGGTCACAGACCTTCCCCTCAAGGGTCTTAGAATGGAATGAAACACATACCAGATGGGCCCTACCTCAGCAGTGGTGGGAAGGAAGCAGAAGCGGCCAGGAAGGCTTCCTAAGGGAGGTGGTAAGTAATCAGTCTTCCAAGATAAATAGAAATCAGCCAGACCAGGAAACAGAAACTGGCCGGTGGAGGTAGCGGGAGGAAGTAGGAAGACTTTGGACAATATGAACAGTTCGAACAGGGGCAATGAGGCCTGAAACAGCTCTTGGGTGGCAATAGGAGACCTTCAGTCCAGCTGGAGCCCAGTGTCACAAAGGCAGTCAGGGGAGGGCTTCATCTGCATATTAAAGTGCTCGGATGGAGGGCACAGAGATAACATGGCTTGGAAGAAGCCATGCGTCCTCAAAATAGCTCCATTACAGAAGGCAGCTTTATGAAGAAAGCACCAAACCCAGGAAAGCCCAGTGAGTGTGAGGCACACAGCTATCATGGACCTTTCTGACCTCACCCTGGCCAGCAAAGGGCTTATGAGGAGTCTGAGGTCGACGAGAAGGTCCCAGTGTGTTATTGGGGTGATGTATGCCAGGAAGGCTGTACTTAGACTTGCTTCCTGGGCCCTGCTGACACTCCCTGTGGACACCGGATAACACAGTTGGATGCTCCAGAGTCTTAGGGAAGCTGCATTGAGCCCAGCGGACCGAGGAAGAATTGCTTAAAAGAAACCACCATACCTCTCCCTTCTGAGGTGTTTTTTGAGGTGTTTTTCTCTGTTTTAGATGCCACCCTTCTCCGTCTCCCTCTGTGTGCAATGTACGTGCAAAGAAAGAGGCAAAGTGGTAAAACTGATGCGGCCACGCAAACTGGGTCAAAAAGGAGGATTCATCCGAGCCTAAGGATTCGTGAACATTGTTGCAATGCTGATGACAAGGGCAAACAGGATAAATACGAAGTTGGACTATATTTCAGATGACAAAGGGTATTAATTGCTTCTGATCCCTTAAGGGGGCAGCCACAGACTCAGTAAAATGAGCACATACTTTGTGTTATAGACACAGAAAGGTACATACTTTGTGTTATAGACACAGAAAGGTACTTTTTAGGGGAATTTGGTAAATGGGATATCCCTGAAGTAGCTGCTTAGGGGCACTGTCAAGATGTCACAGGCTGTGTCCCGGGCTCCAAGCCCTGGAGCCTGTTGAGTATACCTGACCTGAACATGTAGACAATTCACTCCATGTTTAGGAGTATGGCTGTGATTCATTCAACCCACCGATCCTCCAACCCAGGAGCTTTGCACCTCTTCAAAGAAACAAGGAAGTCACTGCTTCCACAAATGACCAGCTGTCCTAACTTTTAATTGATTTTCAAAGATATAAAATCCATTTCTCTCTCCTAAGCTTCTACCTCACTATGACTTTTCACCTGAATGTGACTCTTCCCCCCCTCACCAAAAAAAATTGAGATATAATTCACGGACCATAAAATTAAACCTTTTAAAGTATACTTACTGTTCAGTGGTTTTTAGCACTTTGGCAAGGTTGGACAACCATCACAGCTATCTAATTTCTGAAGATTTTCATCACCTCAAAACTGACATGTCTACTTGACAGAGCTATAGGATTACAGATCTTTGAAGCAGCAGCAGAAATTTTGCTGCTGGGAAAATTGCTATGGTCAGGCAGAAAGATATGCTTTTAATTTCATTTAGGGTCCAGCTTAAGCAGAAACCTACTTTGTTCTCTAGTTACATGATATACTTCGAAGTATACCTTCAAACCTTCAATATGGCAATAGACATACACCTTAAAAGGCAGCATAAGTACACATATTTAAGGGAATGTGGTTTGCAGGTAAAGAAATCTGGAAAACTAGATTGTTGGTTCATGCCGAAGACAAAGCATGCCTTTATTGTCCCTTTTTCTCTTCCTTTCTGGCTCTCTGCTTCCAACGTTCTTTCCCTCCACTTGCGGACCCTTTTCCTCCCCATACAGCCTGTAAAGCGTGCCCTGTGCTGGTCTCATTCTAATCTCATGCCCCAGTTCCAGCAACAAACCGCCTGGTGAGCGCTGTGCACTGCAGCCCCGTGCTTATAACTCTTAGGAAATCCAGTGCTTCTTTCACTCCAGCCTGTCTTGCTCTGCCAGGCACCTGAGGACTGACTGACTTGTCCCTCGATGCTGCAGGCCAGACTCCTGACACCCAGACTCTATCTTGAGTCCCACATGCTTGGGCTCAGTTTCCCATTAGACTGCCCTGGATCTGTTTCCTTATAGCAGTCTCCCTCTTCCTGGATGGCCTGTCAGGTTCATCCTCTGGGTGTCATTTGTGTGTGTGTGTGAATGAACAGGTGTCCCTGCCCCTCCCAGTCTGACCTCTCATTTTGCCTACAGTATTCTGGTTCTGATGTCTACCATTTCACCACTAACTGCCCTGCCAGCCAGCAGCTGGCAAGAGCCTGAAGATGGCTCCAGATCCTCTTGGCGGTGGCCCCTCTGGGCTTCTGCCTTTCCCTTCCATCTGCCCAGAACTTCAGCCAGACTCTACCCTCCAAGACCAAGCTCCCCACGGTTGCAAAGTGGTAGCTATTATTATTGGTAGCAGCCCTAGTAAAGCAATCATTTGATAAAAACATGTTCCTGCTTACGTGTTCTTAAGGAATCTCATAGGGAATGGGGGAATTTGGGCATAAGGCCCCAGATCTTCAGTTAATAGAGTGATTTTGTCAGCCACTTACAGTTGCCTCTTTTTCCCCAAGATGCAGCAAGGAAAAGCCTTTGATGACTGAGTTGAGATGTACAGGCTTTTATTTACTGAGATTTTTCTAGTTCACCTTTAAGACTGATAGAGTCAAAGCTTCGGAATCGCAGTTGTCTTCATGAAGCAAATAAAGCATAAATACTTCAAAATTTTTATTTATTGCATAGGGAATATAGTCCCATGATACAAAATTTAAAACGAGCAACAGCTTGTTTAGGAAATTCTGTCCCACTCTCTCCCAGTCACTCTTCTCCATAGGTAACCCATGTTACCAGCCATTTTTTTGGGTGCATCCTTCTGGAGGTGAAAGGAGAATGAACTTGTGATCTAATCCAGGGCCTATTCTACATCACAGCAGCCTTGGGGGCTGGCTGGGATCAGGTTGCTCTCGTGTTTTGCAGAATATAATTTGACTTCTTAGAAGTCTTGTTTAGAAAAGCAGCCATGTATTGATAGAGTATAGTTCTTAATCAATAAGCTACAAATATTCTCTTTGGTCCACAGAATCTGTATCAACTAACCTATATTCTGACAGAACTCACCAGAATTAATAAGGAACATTAGAGTTTGTTTATAGCAAATATTCTCTGCACATACAGATTCTCCCTACAAATTCCTTGCTAAGTCTAAAAGAAGGAGTTAAAACAGCAAGATGATTTGACTTCTCTTGCTTCGCTCTCTTGTGTCTTTTTGTGTCTTCTACGCATTTGTTTCAGGACATACAGGCTGGTGTTTATCTTAACGGCTGATGGACTCTTCTAGAATAACCATGTCCACAGTCTGTGCAAGGCTTTGGGAGGGCGGAGGGAGATAATAAATTTGAAATTAAAAAATCCCTTTATAAAGCAATGTGGATTTATTTCCCAATGCAAAGCCATGTTGAGTCTAATTCTGAAAAACCATAAGCTGAAGAAACATAACATTTCTGCCAGTGGAGCCACAGAGACGAGCGGATCTGTATTTAGAATCCTGCAGGGAAGGTTGACTTAAATATTTATTTTCCATGCTGTTAACCCAATTGTCGTGCAAGTCATTATGGATACTAAAATTACTTCTTGCTCCACTGAAAATTCATGCTGACATCGAACAATGCAGAAAGAGGCTTGGCCCCTCTTGTCAAATCGAGATGAAAAGAACGTAACCTAGAAGAACAAATGAGGGATTTTCCATAGATTTTGTTTTATAAAATATCATCCATGACTATATTTCAGAATTTGGCTATAATTTCAGTAAGGATGGTATCACATTTCTGAACGTTACAGTAGAGTCGAAAGATGTGGTTTTTCTTAAGAGAGAAACGATTAAATGTAAAAATAACACTTAACAGCCCTGCTGCCCCGGAAAAAAATATCCTTAAAGAAAGTCACTATTGAAACTGATCCTACCCAGAATAGAATAGAATACAAATAAATTACTAGCGACCTGTGTGCCCAAAACACTAAAAGAGCTTCTTTAAATAAGACAGTCTTACCCTAAGGAATTATTTATCTTTGAAGAACTTTGTTTTAGAAGTAAATAAACAACAAACATACAAAAGGTAATATTAATACATCAGAGTAACCTACAAACAGATGCTGTTGGTTCTTGTCTGTTTCTTTGAATGTCTTTTTTTCTCAGCCAGCTGGGCTAACGGGCGAGCGAGAAGGTCTCAGTTTTTCTCCTGGTCACAAGTGTTTCCATTAATGAGTCAAAATATAGACCCTTTGAATTCAGATGTTCTGGGCGATCCTTTCTGGTCTGCCCCTTCTTTAGCTGCTTTCTCCAGCTAACTTTATCTCTATTTTATCCAGCTCTCTATTCTGGACATGGCACAGTCCTGTGCCTGTGAATGTAAGGAAAACGTCCCATCATGGAGATTCTCAGCAAAACATTCATAACCAGGAGTGGAAATGATGCAGGAATCATTTCCCAGAGACCAGATGGGGCGGATTCCTATTCAAAGAGTTAAATGACAAAGAAAAGAAAGTCTGATATGACAGAATCTAGGAATTTTTTTTTTTTTTTTGAGACAATCTTGCTCTGTCACCCAGGCTAGAGAGCAGTGGCATGATCATAGCTCACTGCAGCCTTGACCTCCCAGGCTCAAGAGATTCTACCGCCTCAGCCGCCCGAGTAGCTGGGACCACAGGTGCCCACCACCACGCTGGGCTAATTTTTGTATTTTTTGGTAGACACGGGGTTTCATCATGTTGCCCATGCTGGTCTTGAACCCCTTAGCTCAAGAGATTTGCCCACCTCAACCTCTCAAAGTGCTGGGATTACAGGCGTGAGACAGCACACCCAATCTGAATATGGGAATTTATGCAAAGCAGAGGTAAGGGCCGGGAGAACTCAGGTTGGAGGAGGAGACAAGGTACCTCGAGCACTGGTGACAAGAGTAAGAAGTAGCCTGGCCAGGCAGCCCCCAAGAACTGAGTGGGCTTCAGGGCAGGAGTTTTCTACCCAAGGCAGCCCTCGAAACTGGGCTTCCAGTTTGACCCGGAGAGAAGAATGCCTGATATTTCTTTAGTAAAACTGACTACGTTTCTAAAAAAAAAAAAAGCCATTCTCAGCCTGAGTCTCCTCACCTGTACAATAGCGCTAGTAACTGTGCCCATCCTGCAACACTGAGAGGCAGATGCGAGAATTTCTAAACATGATGTGGCACTGGCAAGTGGCCATATTGCACAAACACAAAGCTTCTGCCGGCCGGGCGCGGTGGCTCAAGCCTGTAATCCCAGCACTTTGGGAGGCCGAGACGGGCGGATCATGAGGTCAGGAGATCGAGACCATCCTGGCTAACACGGTGAAACCCCGTCTCTACTAAAAATACAAGAAAATTAGCCGGGCGAGGTGGCGGGCGCCTGTAGTCCCAGCTACTCGGGAGGCTGAGGCAGGAGAATGGCATGAACCCGGGGGAGCCGAGCTTGCAGTGAGCCGAGATCACGCCACTGCACTCCAGCCTGGGGCACAGAGCAAGACTCCGCGTCAAAAAAAAAAAAAAAAAAAAAAGCTTCTGCCTCCTCAATTCAAAGCTGAAGACTTTTATAGTAGGCTGCTGGGAGAAGGGAGATGTAATCGCATCACAGCCCAGTGCAGTGGTCTGCATCCAGCAGAGGAAGGGTATTCATGGGCGCAGCTGAATGGAATTAGTGAAAGTATACATAACTTGCATCCAGTCATTCCCCGAGGGGAGAGAAGGAAAAGGGTGTCACTAGAAAGGGGGGAAATGATGGAAAAGATAAACTGGGTACCCAGAGACAAATTCTCAAGGCCTGACAATCTTCCCGCAGAAACCATCCTTGTGCACTTTTCACCTAATTATGACAAACCAAAGCTGCACAGCAGAGTATTTTAGCAGGACAACTAGGAAAAAATGCATGCTTTAAAAAAGCATGTTTGATTTCACAAAAAGAAGTCCTTTATCATGGGATTGGAAACTTGAGGCATCAATGCGAAATTGGCGTTGAGTGGTCCGAGTCATTTCAGTGCCTTGCTGTCTGGGGGTTCAGTCAGCTTTTCGAGCCACACTTGGGTGAAGGCAGACACAGTTTACTCAGTCTGTCTGCTGATAAAGCTTCTGCCAGATTATATCTGTGATTTCTGTTAACTAGGACATAAATGAATTATGATTGAATGCCCTTCTAGACATTCTCATTTTAAATAAGCTCGGCAGATAGAATTTCAATCTTACAGATTCACAGAGAAAATACCAGGCATGTTTCTTTTGTACAAACCGGAACTTCACATTTCAAGCTTCAGAACAACATTGCATAGGCACCTACCAAGATGGTATGTTATAAAGAGACCACGAGGATAAAGGGGCAGTATTTTAGGATCCCCTGCTCACCCTGCTGGATCACCTGGCACAGCCCATGGGTGTGTTCACCCTACCTGGGAAACCTGTCAATCACGGAACACATTAAAAACTTGGAGGTCCTAAGTTACATCAGTCAGGTACATGGCCTAAGTCATAACAGAGGTAGATACAGAGAATCACAGGGTTTAACAGAAAATGCCCTGAGTGTTTAAAATATAATTCATGTCTAAGAAATATATTTTACACGTAGCTCTTGAAATAAAAATTCTGCTGCCAAAAGTTAGGCTCATATATTTTATGATTTGTACAATATGAAAATATGTGTCTAGTTCATTGGAGAAGATCACGAAGAAATTATGACTGTCACAAACAATATTATCATTGATTTTAAAAAAAAAGTTTGGCACAGTGGCTCACGGCTGTAATCCCAGCATTTTGGGAGGCAGAAGTGGGAGGACTGCTTGAGCTCAGGAGTTTGAGACCCTGTCTCTATAAAACTTTAAAAATTATCCAGGTGTGGTGGCGTGTGCCCGTGGTCCCAGCTATTCAGGAGGCTGAGGCAGGAGGATTGCTTGAGCTTAGGAGGTTGAGGCTGCAGTGAGCAGTGATTGCAACACTGCACTCCAGCCTGGGTGACAGAGCGAGACCCTGTTTCAAAAAACCCAAAACGATTGATAAAGGATTTGGGAGTTTTTTCTGAGACAGATTCTCATTCTGTCACCTAGGTTAGAGTGCAGTGGTGTGATCACCGCTCACTGTAGCCTTGACCTCCTGGGTTCAAGCAATCTTCCCATACTCAAGTGATCCTCCTGGGCTCATGCCATCTTCCCATACCAGCCCCCTGAGTAGCTGGGACTACAGGGCCTAGGGATTTGGGACATTCTAAAGTGCATTTTATGAATGTATATCTAGTGATAAAAAGTATTCAAAACTCCAACTTAAAGGGACTAATCACAGCTGGTCAGCTCCTACTGGTCTCACTGAAAATTACAAATACGAATCAGTCCTCTCCCCACACACATACTGTTCCCCACAAAAGGGGCTGAGTTCATATAATCACCGGGTAAGAGCGAGGCCAGTCATTCCTTTGCCTGGGTCATTCACCTTTATCTCAAAAAACAATTATTCTCCACAAGATATAGTTTGATGTAGTCAGAGTTTAACAGGAGGAAGTATCATTCTCTTTACGAAGTTCTGCTGTCATCACACCGCCAAAGGCATCTTTGCTGAGCTCTCTCCCATACCTGCATGAGGTCCTGGCTTGCCGCAGGACTGAAGGCAGGACCCGTCTCTGCCCTCTCACTGCTTTTAGTAAAGGGGGACACAGCCACATATAGAGAGGAAGGAAAACTGACCAGTCAGAGCCCCACACAGCAGTGCCAGAACTGAAGCACTGGAAAGATCCTCCCTGATTGTGGACGAGGAAGGAGAAACGCAACCCTGGACTCCGACTGGTGTCCACGTGTTCCTTGGCTTTGGATGGGCAGGGAAACAGGAGGAGATAGGGAAGGACTTCCAAGAGGAAGTGTACAAGCTGGGGAGGGTGAGGTTATGGGGCAGAGACAGAAGGATTTGAGAGGAGGGAGAGGACAGAGCAAATGGGAGACTCGGGCAGGTGCAGGCGGAGAGCCTGGGGGACTGGGCAGGTATGTTCTGACAGTAGAAGGAAAAGGTGGGGGCTGCTTCAGGGCTTCCAGGAAAGGGCAGCTAGTCAGTGAGTTGCAGAAGGAAGGGAGGGTCTTTTTTTAGCAGCACCATGAAACATATTGTAAAGACTGTTGGGATGAGAAAGCGCAAGAAGGTGCAAACTCGTTTTAGACAAGAACAGAGCCTGGGCTAGGATCTCATGGAGGAGACAGAGATGGAGACGAAAAGCGCAGGCAGGAGCAGACAGCAAAGTGGCAACTCTGGATGGCAAAATCTGCAGGAGGCCAGGAATGCAGCTCATTTCGGGAGGCAAGAAAGGGCTGTCTCCCACTGCCAAACGCTGAATTTGGCTCTTTTTATGCCTGTCCTTTGAATGCCTTTTTAAAAAACTTTGGGGCAATTTAACATTTTTTATTGTGGAAAATAGATATAAAATTTGCCATTGTAATCATTTTAAAGTATGATTCAGTGGCATTAAGTAGCAACAATTGCCACTATCTATTTCCAGAACATTCTCATCACCCCAAATAGAATCTCTGTAACCGTTAACTAGTAACTCTCCATTCCCCCTCCCTCAAGCCCCTGGAAATCACCTTTCTACTGTCTGTCTCTGGGTCCGACCACTCTCTTTACCTCATATAATTGGAACCACACAGTATTTTTCTCTTTGTGTCTGGTTAATTTCGCTTAGCATAATGTCTCCAAGGTTCACCCATATTGTATTATGTACCAGGACGCCATTCCTTTTTATGGCTGGATAATATTTCACCACATGTATAGACCACATCTTGTCTATCCATTCATCCATTGATGGACACTTAGATTGTTTCTACCTTTTGGCCACAGCGAATTATCCTGCAGTGAACACTGGCACACAGGTATCTGAGTCCCTGTTTTCAGTTCTTTTTGGTCTATACCTGGGAATCCTATGGTAATTCTACGTTTAGCTTTTCGAGGCACCCACCTCTCAACTGTTTCCTGCAGGGGCGGCAGCATTGTACATTCCCACCAGCACTGCACGAGGGTTCCAGCTTCTCCACGTCTTCAACAACACATGTTATTTTCTGGTTTTGTTTGGTTTTTGGTTTTTAAAATAATAGCCATCCTGGTGTGTGTGAAGCAGTATCTCTTTGTGGTTCTAGTTTGCATTTTCCTATTGACGAACGATGTGGAGCATCTTTTCTTGTGCTTCTTGGCCACCTGTGTATCTTCCCTGGAGAAATGTCTATTCAAGTCCTTTGCCCGTTTTTATAGGGTAATTTAATTTTGCCTAGTTCTGTTCACAGAATTTGATTTAGCTGCTGACAACACTGACTGAGTTCACAACCTAAAAGTCGACCAATTAGATATACATTCATTTATTCCTCAATTAAGTGAACACATACTATGCGCCAGGGACAATTTCAGATCCTCTGGATACAGGGGATAGATACTCAACCGAGAGAGTCCTGGCTTACAGTCCAGGGGAGAACAACAACTATAAGTAAACAGATAAGGAAATCTGGTTGCAACAACTGTCATGAAAAAAATGAAACAATCTATGTAAGGTGATGGTATGATTATAGGAAGCCTCTTTGAGAAGATGACATTTGAGTGGAGTCCTGCTTAAAGCCAGGGGACAAGCCAAATTTACAGCACATGCCAGGAGGAGGATTACAGGTAGACATATTTGCCAAGGCCCTTGGAAGGAGTGTGCATGGCTTGATGGAGAAACAGCAAGATAGCCCACGTGACTAAGCGCAGTGCAAGGTGGGTAGGGTATAAGGTCACATAACTGATTACTAATTTATACACATTGTGAGTTTATATATAGCCATACTGGCAGGATTGTGTGGTATTGATCATATTGGACATTGCCATTACTCCATAAAGGTTTAAATACTAGGCACTTCATGCTATTTTCATTAGCAGGCAGGAATTACCACCTTTGCCACTAGATTTTTAAAACATATGTTATTAATTGTGATAAAATACACATAACATAAAAATCTGCCATCTTAACCATTTTGTCACAAGTTCTTTTTTTGGAATATATAGTATGCAGAGAAAAAAAAAATCTAACTTAGGTCAGGTTTGATTAAAAAACAAAAAAACCTTAAAAATATAGGGTAACTGTGATTAGAAGTCCTGACATATTCACCATTCTGATTTAGCAAACTTTGCACAATTGACTTTATATACCATCTTGAAAGTTGCTTGTTATCCATCAGCATTTCCCCCGCACCCCCCCCCCCCCCCGCCCTCCGCCGACCACCTTGATTCCAGATGTGCTTCTTAAAGGAAACAAAGCGCACAGCACTGACTCAGGCGCCCATCAAAGGTCTGTTGATTTTTACTCAGCCCTCTGCCTTACTCCCCTCACAATGCATTTATTATCTCTGCTCCTTGAAAAGAAAACATACGGCCCAAGGGAAAATGAAGAAACAAGCTTACATTTCAAAACTTGAATTGCAAGTTTCTTTGTCTTCCAGAGAGATAAGAGTGAAGAGTCTGCAGCCCTGGGCTACCTGGAATCCGAGGGCAAGGCCCGTTCTTTCCTCAATACAGTAATTAGAATGGCTTTGACTTGTCCTTATGTTCCCATGCACCCCTATTTCCACAGGCTCCAGTGAATGCCCCTTTATTCTCCCAGTGTGAAAGTCTTTTTAAATTGTCATTCTTGTTTTTTTTTTTTTTAACTTTGTATTCATTTCAGATAAGAACTGCTTTCTCTTCTTTTCTGTAGTAGAAGCCAGCAAGCCCTGTGTCACTTCTGAGAGTGCAGCCGGCTGGAGACCATGTCCCTCTAGGCTCTGCCTCCATGCTGGGGGTGCACGAACTGCTCAGGCCAGGAGTCCCCAAAGTGACTGAAGGAGGAAGTATTCCCCTTACCTGCCGCCCTCCCTTCCTTCACTGCCCAGCCTTCAGGGTGAAATCCAGTGCTTCTCCAATGTGCACAGAATAACCTGAAAATTTTATTAAAATGCAGGTTCTGATTCACTGGGTCTGGAACAGAGCCTGAGACTGTATTCCTAACAAGCTCCCAGGCAATGTCTGCTGGTCTCTGAGGAGCAAGGCTAGAAATTTTATTGAAAACCAAAAGCCAGGACTTTCTCCTATTCCCAAACACTGCACAGTCATATCTGACTATACAATAGACATTGAGAACCACCTCTTCCATCCCTGGATACCTTTTATCTATTTATCTATTGATGAATGGGGGCAGAGGAAGAACTGGCCCTAGTGAAATATCTACTATGTGCCAGGCACTGTGCTTGGAAACCTGACTTCCCTTCTCTTCCAGCATCCTCCCAAGAGAGATTAATCAACTTGCTGAGATGGCTGGTGATAAGGAGATTGGAACAGTGCTAGGCATGTAGCAAATATTTAAATACTTGATAAATTAATGAATAAATTTTCCCAAAAGACCACTGTTAACCTCAAAACTTCCCTTTACAGAAGGCTGTAAAATTTCCTTCTAGCACTGAATCAAATTCACACTCTCAAGCACACACTTGGAAAGACTCCACTAATTTGGGACAAAATCCGAGATACCCTGGGGGAAGGGGGTCACAAAATCAAGATTAGCAATCTTTCTGGGCTGGAACTCTCCTTTCTAATAAGGACTGAACACGGGGCTGCCTAACAGGAGATACAGCTACTTCAGCCTCTTTGTGCCCATCACTTATGCCAGGAAATGGAGAGCCTCCCACGAGGCCTCTTCTGTGTGACCTCACCCCTTGGGTGCAGAGGAGTGGGTACCCACCGCCTTGAGTCCCCTTACCTATAAGGACTGCCCCACACAGTTAAGATGATTGGTTATGCATTCTGATGCTTTGGTCATTTGCAATTTTACATAGAAATCGGACCCCAGACCAGGCGCGGTGGCTCACGCCTGTAATCCCAGCACTTTGGGAGGCCAAGGCAGGTGGATCACCTGAGGTTAGGAGTTCGAGACCTGACTGGCCAATAAGGTAAAACCCTGTCTGTACTAAAAATACAAAAAAAAATTTAGCCAAATGTTGTGGTAGGCGCCTCTAATCCCAGCTACTTCGGAGGCTGAGGCAGGAGAATTGCTTGAACCCGAGAAGCGAGGCTGCAGTGAGCTGAGATCGCGCCACTGTGCTCCAGCCTGGGTGACAAAAAAAAAAAAAAAGAAAAAAGAAAAAAAAAAATCCGACCCCAGTGGCTTGGTCACAGGGACCCCCAACTGGACACAACTGGAGCACAGAAACTGCAGCCTATTAGAAAGGGGCGATTTTTCACTTTTAAACCTTGTGACCCACAGAAATTAATAGGTTAAGGCTTAAGACAGAGGTTCCAGCTGTCTTTTCACTGAATTTAACTGCCCCCTCGATCTCACAGTCCATCGTCATAGGTTTTGGGGTCTGCTGCTAGATTTCTGGCCATCGTGCATTAGTAACACCATGTTGTCATTCTCCCCCTAAACCCTGCTAGTGTCTCCTGATCTCACACCAAGTAAAAGCTTGAGACTGACCGTGACCTAGAGGCCATGTATGTTCTGACCCTCTTTCTTATTTGAGCTTTTGTCTTACTACTTAGAAAGTGGCTTTTAAGGGATCAAAAAATGTTAGTAATAGAAAATGATTTTGATTGGTTCCACAGTAGAGATATGTGAAAAGAGGAGCCCAGGTTATTCTCACCAAGGGAAGAGTCCCCAGATTAGCTATAATTATAGTAAGACAAAGACATAAAGGACCTTTAAAAGTATCTACCTACTTCCAAAAGCTTATGAGGGTAAAGGTTTAACCTACCACTGTCTGCTGCCCTGGGGCTCCGAGGCCATCCTTCTCCCTCCTCCCACCCTACACGGAGCCTGGCAGGTGGTGGGAGTGGGATGAACACGCATGGAGAGATGCGGCCCTCTGAGCCGGTGCACCCAGGGCTACAGCACAGTGGTACAGTATAGTCTCCCTCTGGGGTGTGGGGCACAGACAAGCCAGTGCTGCCTTGGCTTCAGGAAGTGGTGGTGATTCAAGACACACACTTCTTTTCCTCCTGAGTCAGGGATCAACTGGCACATGGACCCTGTGCCAAGGGTGCCCGGAGTGCCTGTCTTTTATCTGGATTAGACTTAAAGACACAGCATTGCCATTTCTGCTTAAGAATAGTTCTAGAGGCCAGGCGCGGTGGCTCACGCCTGTAATCCCAGCACTGTGGGAGGCCGAGATGGGTGGATCACCTGAGGTCAGGAGTTCGAGACTAGCCTGACCAACATGTCAAAAACTCATCTCTACTAAAAATACAAAAATTAGCCTGGCATGGTGATGGGCACCTGTAACTCCAGCTACTCAGGAGGCTGAGGCAGGGAGAATTGCTTGAATGTGGGAGGTGGAGGTTGCAGTGAGCCAAGATGGCACCACTGCATTCCAACCTGGGCAACAGAGCAAGACTCCTTCTTAAAAAAAAAAAGAAAGAAAGAAATAGTTCTAGAAAGCCCTTAGTGAGTACCTACTTGAGCAGACAAGACAGACCTCCACAAATGCAGACTGGGCACGCATTTGCAAAGGTCTCCCCAAATACCAAAAAGCTTTCTGTCCCAGCATTCTGGAAGGTCCCTTTCACTACTCCCTACCCCATCATAGAGTTGACTATACAAGCAGTTTACCTGAGGAGTTAAGACCAGTCACTGGAGCACTGCCTGATAGGAGCTCCAGCTGTGCCACTCACTAGCTGTGCAAACTCAGGCAAGTTAATCAGCCTCTCTGTGCCTCAGTTTTCTCAACTTACTAGCAAGGTGGAATAAGCATTAGACATAATCCATGTGAAGCACATGCCTGGCACACAGGAGGGGTTCAACAAATGGCTGGTACTTGTAATACATTAATTTTCTAATATTGTCAGAGCTGAGTGCAAACCTTTTCATGGAATCCCGGGGTCTCTAGCAGCTGTTCTCAAACTTGAGCATGTGTCAGAATCAGCTAAGAGGTTGTGAAGCCACACACTGCTGGCCCTCCACCCCCAGAGTTTCTGATTCAGTAGGTGGGCGGCTTAAGAATGTGCATTTCTAACAAGTTCCCAGGTGAGACTGATGCTGGGCCCAGACACTACAGTTGGAGAACTCCTGGCTTCAGGGCAGAGTCCCAGTTCTGGAGGCTTATTCACAAGTCCTTTGTGACCCAGACCCCCATGACTTTCCCAGCTGGCTTTATCCTTCCCTGGTCCCTGTCATCGGCCCTGGGCTCCATACATTGGGGCGGGATAAGATTTTCTCATGCCTGTCACCACCTCTGCCCTTCTCCCTCCAGCTCTCTTTTCCTCTCAGAATCACACCCATCCTTCCAGGACCAGATCGAACACCCTCTGCCTGATTCTCCACTCGGAACTCATCCTTCCCATGCCTGCGTCCTAGAGGCATCTCACATGCTCCTCCTGTGGGGCTACGTGGGAACGAACAATGGGACATGGGACATCCGACCTTCCCCTTCAGATCTCAGGCTCTCTGAGGTCAGAGGCAGCAACGTCCTAAGTCTGATATTCCCAAAATACCTGCTGGGTTTTTGTTTGGTTTGGGGTTGTTGGCTTTGCCAGTAAATCCAAAACAGTATCGTTGAATTGAAAAGAAAAAAAAAAAAGCTTACAAAGAGGTTAAAGGAACTATAATGAAAACCCTGGGGAAGGGGAAGTTGTGGGCTAACAATCTTCAACAATAGAAATATTAAAATAAAGAAGACATTGACCAACCGGTCTTTACCCCATTAAAGAACAAATTTGAGGAAATGGGGTCAAATTGTGACATGTTAGATTTAGGTCTGCTAGAGGGAAGTTCCTGACATTAGGAATTATTCAGCAAGGAAACGGGTTAGCAAGGGGGGAAGTGAATAATCTCTACTAAGCTTTAAAAATGGAATCGATTCTCAGTTACTATGAAAGTGTTAGATGTGATACTGCTTGTATATCCGACTATGAAGTTGAGAGAAGATAGGGGCCTTTAAAAGTCTCTTTTACTGGCTATGAATTTGCCAGCTGTTTGTGCTGGCAAATACGTGATACACTATTAAGTTAGGTGCTAACTACATTAGGTAAGTAATACATATTTTTTTTTTTTTTTTTTTTTTTTGAGACGGAGTCTCGCTCTGTCGCCCAGGCTGGAGTGCAGTGGCGCAATCTCGGCTCACTGCAAGCTCCGCCTCCCGGGTTCACGCCATTCTCCTGCCTCAGCCTCCCGAGTAGCTGGGACTACAGGCGCCCGCCCCTGCGCCCGGCTAATTTTTTCTATTTTTAGTAGAGACGGGGTTTCACCATGGTCTCGATCTCCTGACCTTGTGATCCGCCCACCTCGGCCTCCCAAAGTGCTGGGATTACAGGCAAGTCAATACTTTAGGGAGGCGGTTCATTTCCCATCTGTGGGATGTGATGAGAACCGCAAACCAGCCAACACAGTGGTGCCAGTAGGATTTCTGGCAATGCCGCACCACCTTTCCCCATTGCCCAGCTCAGCCGTCACATTCACCAAGAGCTAAACAGAGTTTTTCTTCCTCATTTTTCATGGAAAGTCTTCAAATTTCTGATAGCTTGAGGAAGTGGCTCTTGTACTCTCAACACTCTTAACAGGAAATGCAGTAAGTTATTATTACTTTGATGAACTAAAAGGGTGGTTTTTGCAGTCAGGTCTTCCTGACACTTGGAAATCTGGCAGCTCTGTCCCTCTGCTGGTGCCAGACGGGGCCTCTGTGTCACCTGCTGGGTTAGGATTTTTTTGGGGGTGTGGGGAAGTCTAAGAGGCACTGGACACAGAGGAAGGGAAACACTCATCTTAGGCAGCGGCAGTGTGCCAGGAAAATGTGTATCATGCAAGCAGTTTTTGCACAGCTATGGGTCCAACATAAACACTGATTCTTTTGGGGTTAGGTGACATATTTGAGGCCAGTGTGGGAAGACCACAGGTCAGGTCGCACCTGCCTTTGCTCTGATGTGACTCTCTGGGGATCACTGGCTGTTTATCTCTCTTCAGTGTGTGTTAAGAGCTCTGTCTCTACGCTGAACTTCTCATTCTAAGACATCTCTAGGTCTGGAAATGGCTCTCTAGATTCCAGAGCCTGCAAGTTTCCTGGAGCGCACAATGCCACGGGGCTTTTAGCATGTTTGCCTCTACAGGGTCTGAGGAACTTTGTCTCTGCCTCCCAATAAGAGAACCCAAAAAAGGTGGGATTCAAGAGCCTAAACATAATCCTTCTTTTTGGTTTGGGAAAAACACCACCACTTCTTCACTTGAACCAGAACAACATTTTGATTTGGACTAAGACAGTAATTTCCTTAACAAAGTGAAAAATATAATCCAAACAGCCAGCTATTTTGTCCTGACATCTGCCATGTCTTTTTTATTGTTTATTTATTTATTTTGAGATGGAGTCTCGCTCTGTCACCCAGGCTGGCTTGCAGTGGCGCCATCTCGGCTCACTGTAACCTCCGCCTCCTGGGTACAAGTGATTCTCCTGCCTCAGCCTCCTGAGCAGCTGGGATTACAGGCGCGCCGGGCTAATATTTTTATTTTTAGTAGAGACAGGGTTTCACCATGTTGGTCGGGCTGGTCTCAAACTCCTGACCTCATGATCCGCCACCTTGGCCTCCCAAAGTGCTGGGATTACAGGCGTGAGCCACCACACCTGGCCTTATTTTATTTTTTTACTAGTTAAGTGAAGCAGTGGGAGTGGAGGAGGAGCAAAGAAATCTGTTAACTGGTTGTGATCAATTCGTTGTAAACACTGCTGCACTCAGACCAGCCTGTCATGTCTTTTTTTTCTAATAACCAGCCACATCTGTCCTTTGCCCCTGCCCCTTCGGCCCCTGCACAAGCCCCACTGGCTCTGAAATCCCCCCTGGATCAGCTGCTTCTTCTCTCACCACTGCCCTGACCTGATTCAGGCCCTTTCCCAAACCAAGGCAGTGAGCTCCTTACTGGCCCCCGGGCCCACCCAGACACTCTTCCCCTAACACACAAAACTGGTCATGGTCCTCTCCCGTTCACAGCTCAAGATTAAATCTGAACTATTTACTTGTACCTCAAGGCTTTGAGTGCTGGCTTTTGCCTTCCTCTCTCCTCACACCCCTGAGTCCAGAGGTCCTGTCCTTCCTTCAGTTCCCTGCAAACACTCCACTCTGATACGAATCCCTGCCGTTCCCCCCGCCAGACAAAGCACTGTCATTCTGGAACCCCCAGCCTAAGTGCCGCTCTCTCATGCCGTCTGCAGTGCTTTAGACACATGTGACCACGCAGGAAGGATGGGAAGTCCTTTGATGCTTGCAGGTGAAGGCCCTCTGTCCTGTGTGCCCACAAGTTGAAAACCCTCCCCAGAACACCGGATCCTGCTGTCCGTTAGTGGTCCGCACACGCCTGGACTGCAAATCTCCTGAAGACAGGGGCCGCGGCCCTTGGTCTCTTGTTTGCTTAGCCCATTGCAGAGTGTGCTACGGTTGTGGGCACTCCATTTGTTGCAGTCACTGAACGCGTTGAACACAAATTCAGGTTTATTTTCTCATTATTGAATGCTGTGGCCTGCATGCGGTGACCCAAAGCACTCAAAGGCTGAAAGCCGAGGGTGGCTCACAAAACGAATACTCATATAAAGTTATCATCACACGGCCCTAAAGAATGTACTTCCCACTGCTGCCTGGGGCTGCTCTGGGCTTCTTGGTGTGAGAGCGCACTGTGACTGGAACGCGACGCAGTGAGAACAGCAGCACCAGTCAGCCCTCTGACAAGGAGCTTCTGGTGACCGAGGCAGACAGGCAGCCTGCCCGGGGAGCGCTGCCAGGTCAGTCTCACTGGCAGGAAATAGAGCGTCTCTCAGAATCAGGACAGAGATATGGGGCTGTGCGTAATCTTGCTCCACGCCCACTCAGTTTTAAACCTCAAAAGTTCACTAAGAACTTCAGAGGGATCAAGGCCATTTTGCCGAAACCCACGGCTCCTTCTTGGTTCTTTCATGCTACGTGTTTTGGGGCAGAAAGGGTGAGCTGAACTTAAACTGTGTTTCCAGCAGTGGACACCATAGGAAGCCCACACACTGCAACAAGAGGGAAATACACAGAAAGGCCTTCCCACAATCTGGGTAGAGAATGAAAGGGTGCTCAGAGGAAAAATCACCTGCTGGGCAGACTCCTACCCACGCCAGTCCTGGGGTGCACTTAGCTGGAGTCAGCAGCCCGCGTGCTCAGAGGCAGGTGTGCTTCCCTGCGGACTAAGGCCAGGACGCTGTGAGGAGACAGCAGACAGGCCACGGGCCACCTGGCCAGGGAGCAGATGCCCCGGGGAGTGAACACCCGGACAGCTGCGCACCATCAGGATGGGCTGCAGACTCACATCAGCCAAAAAACCAAAAAACAAACCAAAAAATGGCCTAGACAACATTCCTAGAGACCACTGGATGCAGCATGTGGGAAAAACACTTTTTTTTTTTTTCCATGAACTTCAAAAATAGGAAAATACAATGGGGGAAATTTTAATACTGACATGGCAGATGGAGTCCATACTACCCCTTCTTAAAACAACACTCTTTGCAGAGGAGGCCCTGGTTTGGAACTCCCCTTTTCATGTCCTCATAAAACACTGATTTATTGACTTCCAAAGGCACATTTTTATTGTTTCAGTTTTCCTGGTGTAAGAAGTTCTGGTAGATAACTGAAAAAGCAAGCTATTTCCTTATCAACACACAGAGTATGTTCTTATTACAGGTTTGCCATTTTAGGGGGAAGTGGTAGAAAGGAAATAACAGGGGAGGCATTTGAAATATTTATCAGCAAAATGAACTGCAAGCCCACAGATCTGTGTCTGTGCTCTCCAAACAAGGCATTACTGCTCATATCCATGTCTCCCCTCTCAGATGGGATGGGGGCAGGAGGAACGGTGGCACAGAGCACCCACCCACCCTACGACCCAGAGCCGCACCCTGGGGGATTTCTTCAGAGGGGTCTCCCCATGGGTGCTCTAGGGCCCTGTGGCCTGTATCTGATTAGTCGACTTTACCACCTCAGTAAGGGCCATCCAAGAGTTATCTCAAAACTATAAAAGTTCAATGCCCAATTTGTTTGGTGGGGGTTTCCTGAAGTAGGTGATTTGTGCTATCTGTAAGGTCGTAAAAATATATGGTTTTTTTTTTTTTCCCTCCTGTAAAGATTCTTTTAGGTCTAAACCACTCACACCATCCTCCCAACATAGGGAGCTTTCTTCCTACCTCCTAGAATCATTTCTTCGCTGACCTCTGGTTTCCCACACATCTTTCCAAGACCACTTGAGAAACCTCTTCATCCCGAAGTCCTTAGGGATTCCTCCAGCGGTCCTTCCTCCCTCCTTCCCTCTCTCCTTCCCTCTGCCACCCTCTGTACTTTTCTTATATGCTGCCCTCTTATCATCACAGCTTTTCCCATCTGGCGCTTTCCACTAGACTGTGACCCATGCGCCTTCCCCTTGCTCCTCATTAGCACAGTGTTTGACACCACCAATGTCTGTTGCCCTGCATATGCACACACCTGCTCTTGCATCTTATAACCCCAGATAAACATGACCGTGTACAATCCATTACCTTAATGAAAACAATGTACATCTATATTTTGTTGCTTGGAATAAACAGCAGGAGTAGCTACACAAAAATTCAAAATGTTTTTATCTGTAGGCAAATAGTTTTATTCTATCTGAAAACGAATTCCCTCACAAATACAAGCAAGCAGAGATATAATCATATAAATGTTTTAAAGAGCAAAACTTGTAGCCTTTCAGGTAAGTCTGAACCTATTTAATATAATATAAATGAAACTAAATACAATCCCTACAGATAAGGCATTTTCTGGAAGCCATTTCTGCCAACTATTTTGCAAAACCAATTTCCCCACTAAGCAGTTCCTGCAGCTTTGCCTGGTGTTTGATCATTAACATCCTCAATGAACTGTCAATGTCATTCTTAAATTTTGAGCTAATAGAATAGGCTGGTCAACGAAGCAGTCATTGAATACAGAGAGTGCTTTTTCCTAGATAACCACAGTATCTCTAGGAAATACTATTTTAAGGCTGCATCTAGTCTCATCTTTGAAAGAAAATGCATTTCTACTGGGAAGGTTGAGCACCAAGTAAAATAAGCAGAAAAGCATTCCAATGTCACTTGATTGTGAAGGAGTTCAGGAAATGCCACCCCAAAATATGCCACTATGGTGTGCTGATTATTTTGAACTGCGGGCAGATGGTAGTGGCCACAGGCAGAGGTTTCTCTGAACTCTGGTCAAACAAAGATCCTCCAAAACGAACTCAAATGTCTCGAAACTCCGCCGTGGGAATCTTCTCACCCAAAGAAGATTCTCACCCAGAGAAAATTAACTCAGATTATAGGAGAGGAGAGCGGAGGCTGAAACCAGCCCACACAGACTCTCACCTATTCTCCCAAGGGACTGGTCAGAGACCATTTTTATTGCCTGAGAATCTTCCATGTGCCTGACAAGATGTCCTTTACTCACCGTATACTTCCTCCCCAAACCCTCCCCAAACCTGTTTTGCAGCACCCTGCAGAAGCCCCTATGGATGCTATAATGAGCTTCAATCATCTGACCATTCCTCAAATCTCTTATTTTGTGGGAGTCCTGAGCCTATGTATGTAATTAAGCACAGTTTTTCTCCTGTTAATCTGTCTTATGTCAATTGAATTCGTAGCCCAGCCAAGGAATTCATAAGGTTCCTAGAAGGTTCGCTCCCCTAGAATTGGAACTGACCAATGCAAAAGTTTAGATACATTTCTAAACATGCATAATGAAAGGGGTTTTAAAGGGAAAAAGAGAGGAAACAGTACTTGTTGAAAGGTCTCCCTGAAAAATAAACTTATTTTGACAGCATTTGTTGTTCATATTAGAACGGAACGCCTTTTATGCACATATGAATGTATGTCATTTTGCAACAGCAGTGAGAGATAACTTTGCAACCGCGTGGTCAGGCAGGTTTTTCTTACGTGGCTAGCTGTTCGCTGAAACCCTGGTCCTTTGGTTCAAATAAGGTAGCACCCCGTTTAACCTGTTGAACACTTAATTAACACCTGAAGTGCTTAAAATGAAAAAATCCTTTAGATTTTTCCGCCTCCGTTTCCCTCAACCATACTGAGAGACCCATACAATCGAGACTGAATCTTCCTTAGAATCTTTTGCTTCAGCCTTCACTGCGCCCCCATTATTTCTGTCAAGGCTTTCCCCCTCTCTTCTCACCCAAACACGGTTCTCCACGCGCCCGTCCCCACTCCTCTCCGGGTTCCGCGCACGGCTGCGGAGGGACGGCAGCAGCCTAAGCTAGTGTTTACAGAGGGGAAATCTGACCCTGCCGAAACCAAGAAAACCACCACTCGCCCTTCCCTGTGAGAGCTTTCAAGTTCGTATCAACGATTTTTAAAGTGTTTGTTGTGCTGGGTGTGCTTCCCTCTGCGGCCCTCCTCTGGGAGGCAGAAAGTCCGTGCCTGGCTGCATTAGCTTACTAACTGTACTGAGAAATCTGTTCCCAGAGCACCGGGAAGCTACTCGGGTCTGCGAGGGGCAAGTCCAGCATCCTCCGAGCGCGCGCGCGCAGCCTCTCCCCGCCGTGCGGAGACTCCAGGCGAGCCGACAGGGGTGTCCCCAAAGGGGCTCAGGGGAGGCCAAGGCAAGCCCGCAGTTCAGGGACGGAGGGAATCAGGTCTCTTTCCAGGTGGAAATATGGGACGGCGGCCACCTGGGAGGAATTGTGTCGGGAACGGTAATCTCCCGCGGGTGCGGTCCCCACGCCGCTGTCTTCCGCAGCACCGCCCGGCGCAGGCGCTTAGTAGGTGCTCAAGAAGTGTTTGGAGAAAACGACAGCATCAAAGGCTGCGACTAAAAGGGGCTTTTGGAAGAGCCCGTTTCGGGTGTTGAGGTCCCGCCAACCTGCTCCTTCTGCGCCCCAGTTTCCCTCCACTTGCCCTTTCCCGCCCTCCGCCGTCCAACTCTGGAAGCGCCTCCCCAGCATCCCATGGCCTCCGCTCCCCAAAACTCTGGCTCCTCTCGGAATGCGGAGGATCCAGGATGCCGCCGGTCCCGGCCCTTCCCGGGTCCCGAGGAGGCGTGGGGCCGCGGGGCCCGGCAGGCGCCGGCGCTCCTTACCTGCAGCCGGGAGAGCAGCGCGCAGAGCAGCAGCAGCGCGGACAGCGGGCGGCGCCGCCGGGCGCGCAGGGCCATGGCGCGGGGCAGGCTGGCGGGCGCCGCGGCCTCAGCGGCCTCTGTGGCCCAGCGGGCGCGGCTGCTGTAGGCCTGGGTGGTCCCGCCCCCGTGCCCCGCCCCGCACCTGTCCCCGCGCCGCCCTCCTGCGCCCCCCTCCGGCCGGGCCGGGCCGTGCCAGCCAGGTGGTGCCGGAGCTGCCTTGGCGCGCGGTGGGACGCGGGGCCCAGGTGGGAGAGGGTCCCCGGATGTGTTTGCCGCACCCGGTGCCTCCTTGGTCCGGTCCCCGTCCCGGGCCCGGGTGCTCCGGCTGCCCACAGGTTGGCGGGAGACCGGCTCTGCGTTGCCCTTCACGGCACTGGCTCCTGCCTTGCCGCACCCCAGGCCTATGGGCCCCGCCTCCCGGGAAGGAATGGGGGCATTGGGGTGGCCCTGCTCCGACCTCGTGCGCCCACACTTCCAGGCCCGGCCTTCCAAAAGTGGATGCGCCACCATCGAGAATGAACGGGAGGAGGATCCTTCCTGGAGATTTCATCGACTGCAGTTAAGGCATCAGCACAATACACCATCCGCCAAGCTTCGTAAAATACTGCTGTTCTTTGCTTCAAAATTTTGGGGCCAGCATCCACTATCTCTTATTCTCCTCCAGATCCTCTGCCTCCGCCCCTCACCCGCCCTGCACCCACCAAATTCCAGAATGGCACCAGGCTCCACCAGCCTTGAGGCGTCCCCCAGCCCCCATCACCACAGGGGCCTTTTCGGATATAGACTGGCCAGATGTCTGGCGCACAGTGTTACCTAAAGACTGAGGTCCGTTGTTCTGGTGCAGTAAGGCCACGCCATCCGCACCAAGGTTTGCAGTGAGAGAAAAGAGGGCGCTTATCGGCAGAGCGCCAAGCAAGGAGAACGGGGCAGCTCATGCTTAAATCCTGACCTTCGGTTGTCTTGCAAGTAAGGATTTTTAAACGCAGGGTTAATTTCAAGAAAGCGGAAGTTACAGGGAAAATCATAATACATGGAGGTTGCACATTGGTTTGGTCTAACAAGCTGGGATATCTTGAAAATCTTTAAAGTGAGGGTGCTTATAGGTTATACATTCAAAGATTTTCTGACTTGCCATCAGTGAAGGAAGAGAAGCTTTGTTAAATATTTGGGGTCAGCAAAAAAGAATGTTAGCTCTGGCTCCTGGGTGTGACTTCCTCCTGGCCCTTCAGGAAAAAATTTAGGAGAAAGAATGGTGGTCGGTTCAGTCCTCATTTCCCCCTTGCCTGAGGTCTGCATGCGGGTGGATCTGTTTTGGTGGGGGTCTGGGTTTCTCAGAAACAACTCAGGGACATATGTTAACATGTTATCTTTAGTTTCTATAGGGAATCTAACTTCCTTGGTTATTGTTTTAAGCTACAATTACCTTCTTGCTTATCAAGTTGCTTATTTACTTCTTAGAGCTAGCTAGGTACCTGGAATTTCCCTTGAAGGAACTCAAGATTTTCCTTTATTTCCATGCTTAGGGGTGCTCCACAGGCTCCTAAGATGGGTTCCTGCTCCATCTCCATAGCATCCTATTGCTTTTGTCATTACTTGCTTAGGATTGTGTTTTTCCTTACATTCTAGGTTGATGTTGGATCCATACATATAATTCCTCCTTTGTATCGTGTATTAGTCTGTTTTCATGCTGCTGATAAAGACATACCCAAGACTGGGCAATTTACAAAAGAAAGAGGTTTAATGGACTTAACAGTTCCACGTGGCTGGGGAGGCCTCACAATCATGGTGAAAGGCAAGGAGGAGCAAGTCACATCTTACATGGATAGCAGCAGGCAAAGAGAGAGCTTGTGCAAGGAAACTCCGGTTTTTAAAACCGTCAGATCTCATGATACTTACTCACTTCACAAGAACAGCACGGGAAAGACCTGCAACCATGATTCAATTACCTCCCACCAGGTCCCTCCCACAACGCATGGGAATTCAAGATGAGATTTGGGGTGGGGACAGAGCCAAACCATATCATAAGGTAACTGTTTATATGAAGATACTTGTCCCATGCCAATAGAATATAACCTGTTTTGAATTCCTGGATTGCCAGAACTATTCACTTGCCTTACTTTTAGCCCAGCACATGGTATATCTTGGTCAAAATTCCATGTGCACTTGAAAAAGCTATGTATTTTGCTGTTGTCAGTAAAGAATTTTATGAGTGTCAATTAGGTCAAATAGGTTGAAATACCTATACTGATTTTCTGTTACTTGTTCTGAGAAAAAGTGTGGAAATTTCCAACAATAACTGGATTTGTCTATTTTTCCTTTTATTTCTGTCAGTTTTTTCATATTCTTGAAGCTCTACTTAGAGGTATAAACATTTAGAATTATTATGTCTTCCTGATGAATTGAGACTTTTATCATTGTTATGTGTCTTCCTTGATTGGTGGTAAAATCAAATTCTCATGTCCATTTTTATATTAATTATATAGCCATTTCACCTTTCTTATGAATAGCATTTATATATCTCTATCTTTTTACTTTTAATTTATCTATATCATTTAAAGTGACAGCATACAATTGGCTTTTTTCACCTTTTACCTATTTTGACAATCTCTGCCTTTTGATTGGAGTGTTTAGATTGTTCACATTTAATGCGATTATAGATATGGTGACGTTTAAGTCTACCATTGTGCTATTTTTCTATTTTTTTCATCCATTTTTCTATTTGTTCCTTTTTTCCCCTCTTTTCCTACTTTCTTTCAGTTTGAGCATTTTTAGGATTCTGTTTTCTCTTCATGTTAGTTTATTTTATATGCATCCTTGTTTTATTATTTTGGTGGCAGCTCTGGGTTTACAATGCACATCCATAATTTATCACAGTCTACCTTCAGATAAAATTCTGCCACTTTCTCCCTCCCTCCCTTTGTGCTATTGTAGTCATACTACTTGGCTGACTTTTAAATTCCCTACTGTACAGCCTAATTGGTGCACTGCTCAGTTGCTTTTGTGCTTTTCAGAAAGTGATCTGGCAGTGTTGATTTTAAAAATTAAAAACTGCAAATATCATTTGATGAAGCAATTCTGTATCTGGGAATCAAACATATCAATACATAAAGAAAGAGACAAAAGAATGTTTAGTATAGCATTTTTGAAAAACCACAAAAAGAAAAAGAAAAAAATGTGAATATCTGTTAATATACAAATGGTGGAAGGTATTATTGCCCATCACAGTTTTCAATATAATGCAGCTACTTAAGAACATTATGTAGTTTTGGAAAGATGTTCATGATTATTAAGTAAAAGAAGTAAGTTACAGAGCAATATCATCCCATGTATGTAAAGAACCGTAAACATGATTTTATCTATATAAGCAAAGAAAGTTTCTAGAAAGGATAATAGGAAACACTAAGAGCATATTCAGACTTAAAAATCTACTTAATCCTCACAACAGACATGTGAAGTATACTATTATTACTCCCATTTTACAAATGAGGATACTGAAGCACAGTGAAAATAAAAACTTACCTGGAGTCACTTGCCAATAAGTGGCAGAGCTGTGATTCCAATCCTGGTTCTCTGACTCGGGAGTGGGAGTCTTACCTCACTAAGCACCACATTTTTAACATCAGGTGAGTGGCAGAAGGAAAAGGAGAAACTCACACTTTTATTTTGGATGTGTCTAAACTATTTACATTGAGGAAAATGCACTTTTGCATTTTTAACTGGCAGTTGTGTAAACTTGGTAAATAGATGTTAAAACTCTAAATGAGGTAAGTACAGGAAAGGTCACAAGCACAGACAAAATAATACTGAATAATCTAGCATGTCGCCATCTTCAATGAGGAGACAGGTTTTCTGGAAGAAGCATGGTTAGGAAAGCTAGATGAGATTATGATTTTGCTAAAAGGAACTGACTTGTGGGAGAAGGTACTTTCACTGTGGCACTTCATGAAAAATACCAAGCCTTACTCCTGGCGCGCTTCCAACATGACCCCCTTCTATTTTCTAAGAAGAGTAGGGGACTGGAAACTTCTGCTTGGAAAGCCCCAGAGGTGAGTGTGCTGATTTTGGAAGCGCTTTTGAACAGCAGAATGCCCTATGCTAACACATGAAATCTACTAAGAATGTAAAACTTCTTAAAATTAAATTACTCTTAAAGATATCTCGACAGAACTATCGATCAAATAATTCCAATATTTTATAAATATTAATGTCTAATACAATCTGATAATAAAATCCAATACAATAGGCTTGAGGATGTTATCTTTCCTATACACAGAGCATTATTATGAGAAACATGGAAGTCATTGATCTCAAATACTGTTTTTCTATATTCACTGAAGAATAAACACATTATAGCTAAGGTGATTGTTCTCGTTTGCAAAAACTAGTTTCAATGTTGTTTGTGATTTTAAAAAACAACATTTGGCCAGGTATGGTGGCCCACGCCTGTGACCCCAGCACTTGGGAGGCCAAGGTGGGTGGATCACTTGAGGTCAGGAGTTGGAGACCAGCCTGGCCAACATGGTGCAACCCCGTCTCTACTAAAAATACAAAGATTAGCCAGACGTGGTAGTGCATGCCTGTAATCCCAGCTACTCGGAAGACTGAGGCACAAAAATTGCCTGCACCCAGCAGGCGGAGGTTGCAGTGAGCCGAGATTGTGCCACTGCACTCCAGCCTGGGCAACAGAACGAGACTGTGTCTACACACACACACACACACACACACACACACACACACACACACAGAGTTATAAGCACATATACAATTAAATTTTGGTTATGTGTAACAAATATAAAAATATGTTTTAAACAATAGATGCTTTAATATTTATTAAAGCTAAATGTTTTCCATTTCCATTCAGCTGACAGTGAACTTTCTGATTTGTCTCTGGGGAAAAAAGAGCACATTATACCTATTCAGGAATCATAGATTGATATGAAAACTCTTCTACATGGATAGTGTGCACCTCATGCTGGAAATCCCCACTTCTCAATTCTGCACGAACTCTTTGGTTTTCAGAATTAAAAAAGTAAAATAAAAATGTAGCCATAATTTGTGTGTCTAGTGGATGGCTTGCAAGGATTATCTTACATTTTAACAGGTCTTCATTTAAGCACCAGAAAACATAGGCACAATCTTGTTAATGAAATGCTTATCAATCTCAGCCAGAATAAGAATTAATCAGTTTACGTACCTTTTTTCATGTGATGCTATATAAATAGTTGCTGTTACTGTATGTAGAGCTAGAGAGAATGCATAAAAGACGTAATTACGCAAATGTAAGACTTTACGAATCTTTCATATAGTGAAAACTTATTAATGAATAAACATGTTTTTATTACCTACCTGTAATTTTTTTTTTTTTTTTGGATGGAGTCTCGCTTTTGTCTCCAAGGCTGGAGTGCAGTGGCGTGATATTGGCACACTGCAACTTCCACCTCCTGCGTTCAAGCGATTCTCCTGCCTCAGCCTCCCATGTAGCTGGGACTACAGGCACAAACCACCATACCCAGCTAATTTTTTGTATTTTTAGTAGAGACGGGGTTTCACGATGTTGGCCAGGATGGTCTTGATCTCTTAACCTAGTGATCTGCCTGCCTCCACCTCCCAAAGTGATGGGATTACAGGCGTGAGCCACTGCACCTGGCCTTTTTTTTTTTTTTGAGATGCAGTCTCGCTCTTATCTCCCAGGCTGGAGTGCAATGGTGCGATCTCAGCTCACTGCAACCTCACCTCCTGGGTTCAAGTGATTCTCCTGCCTCAGCCTCTGAGTAGCTGGGATTACAGGTGTGCGCCACCAGCCCAGCTAATTTTTATATTTTTAGTAGAGATGGGGTTTTACCATGTTGGCCAGGCTGGTCTCAAATTCCTGACCTCCGGTGATCTGCCTGCCTTGGCCTCCCAAAGTGCTGGGATTACAAGCTTGATTACTACACCCAGCAACCACCCTGTAATGTTTTGTTTTTCCTCTCATATCTCCTGGTAGTAAGATCTATATATATATATTTTTTTTTTACAAAGGTAAACCAATGATAAATTAGTGTTGACTCAGAGATTAATCAAGGTGCAATACTATCCCCTAATAGTACCCAAACATAACATGAAAACTTTTAAACTGTATACATGACACCTGTCTTGCCTCACTTTGGTAGGCAATAATTTCTTTAGTTGTGCAGATTTGGTATTCAAAATACATGAATTTCTAAACTGTATGACTAATATTAGTAGTTATCACATACTTTTTGGGTTTTTTGTTACAGATAAAGTAGTATCGAGAGGAAACAGGGACATAATTTGCATCTCCTTTGTTTCCTTTTTTTTTTTTTAACTCTATCTTATGCCACATTTGGAGGACATGGCTGTACACACCTTATCCATGAACAGAAGCACAGGCGTGATCCTATAGGCTGACGGCAAAGTTCTACCTTCAGACTGGTCAGGTTCAGACTGTCCTTAATAGGCAACTGATGCTGCTATCTAGGTTGAGATAGAATTGTTTTTTTAAATAATTTTTTTTATTGGAAGTATAACACACAAAGTGTAAAGCTTGCTGAATCATCAGAAAATGAAAACATACATATAGCCAGCCAAAGTAGAACATGACCAGCACCCTCAAAACCCATTTATGCTCACTTGAGTCAGTATCCTTCATCCTTGTAGATTAAGTTATAATATCATGAATTAGTTTTGTCTGCTTTTGAACTTCATAAAGTCTATACTGTAGTATGTAGTATTGTGCATATGGCTTTTATTTAATATTTTATGAGATTCATTCCTGTTACTACTGGATAGTGTTGCACTGGATGAGTGTATCACAATGTATTCTTCATTTTGCTGATGAAGGATATTAAGATTATTTAGTTTTGGGCTCTCATGAATAATGCTATGAGCATTTATGGATGTTTTTTGGTGAATATATGTAGGCATTTCTATGGAAATGCATGTTTTGCTAGGTCATATGGAGGCTTAGTTCAATTTTAGTAGGTACTGCCAATTTTCCAATGTGGTTGTACAAATTCCACTCCCACTAGAAATGTCTGAAGAGTTGTACCTCCTCCACATCCTGGTCAACATCTGATATTATCAGACTTTTAAAGTTTGGCTTCTCTAAGTAGGTGTAGAATATTATTATTTCATTTTAATGATATATCATTATAAATGATGCATCATTGTAATAATGTAACATTACATCTAATGATGTATCATTAGTATCATTTTATTTCCTGTGTCTTTTCATATATTTATTGGCCATTGGGTTATCCTCTTCTGTGAAGTGTTGATTCAAGTCTTTTGCCCATTTTTTGTTCGGTTCTTGTCCTCCTTATGAATTGTGGGAATTCTTTGTATAATAAGGATATGATTTCTTTGTTGGTTGTATGTATTACAAATATATTCTCCTGCTCTGTGGATTTTCTTTTTAATCTTTTTTTTTTTTTTTCTTTTTAGAGACAGGGTCTCATTCAATTGCCCAGGCTGGAGTGCAGTGGTGCGATCATGGCTCACTGCGACCTCAAACATCTGAGGATCAAATGATCCTTCCACACCAGCCTCCTAACTGGGACCATAGGTGTGTGCTACCACACCTGACTAATTTTAAAATTTTTTGGAGACAGAAGTCTTACAATGTTGCCCAGGCTGGTCTCAAACTCCTGGGCCCAAGCAATCCTCCCACCTTGGCCTCCCGAAGTGCTGGCATTACAGGCGTGAGCCACCATGCCTAGCCTTTATCTGTAGATTCTAAAAAGATACTTTTATGTACACAATTGTGTTGTGTGTAAATAACAACAGTCTTATTTCTCCTTTTCCAGTTCCTGTAGCTTTTATTTCTTTTGCTTGCCTTGTTGCACTGAACAAGGTCTCTAGGACAAAGTTGAATAAAAGTGGTGACAGCAAGTATCCTTGACTCATTCCTAATTCTGTATTTTAGTCTGAAGTATGATGTTTGCTACAGGTAGTTTTTTGTAGCTAATAATCCTTATATCAAAGTAATGAAGTTTCTATTGTTAATTTGCTGAGGTTTTTTTTAATAAATAGATTTTGAATTTTATCAAGTGTTTTTACTGCATTTATTGAGATGATCATATTTGTTCAGTTAATATGGTGATTTTTGAATGTTAAATCAACCTTGAATATCTTTAATAAATTCAACATAGTAAAGTTGTTTTATTCTTTTCGGACATTGTTGGATTCAGATTGCTAATATTTAGTTTAGGAGTTTTTATATCTGTGTTCATGAGATTGGCCTGTTACTTTCCTTCTGAATTGGATCTTGTCGGGTTTTGAAGTGAGGGATTTGCTGGCCAGGACTGTGGAATATATGGAATGCTTTGAAAGTGTGTACAAGAATGGTACTATTTTTTTCCTTAAATACTTGGTAGAATTCACTAATGAAGCTATCTGAGCATTATTTTTTCTTTGTGGCATGGTTTAAAATTACAAATTCAATTTCTTTACTAGATATAGAACTACTCAGATTTTACATTTTTCCTTGCGTTAGTTCTGGTAAGTAGTTTTCCTTTTTTGTAAAAGTAGGAATATTTTCAAAATATAATATCCATTCCATCTAAACTTTCAAATGTATAAAGTTATTCATAATATCTTCGTATTGTATTTTGAATATATTGGGATTTGTAGATTTTTTTTTCATCTGTCATATTGGTAATTTATGCCTTTTCTTTTTCTTGCTAAGTCTTGGTAGGCTTAATTAATTTTATTAGTTTAGCTAGAATAGAATTCTTAGCTTTGTTGATCTGTACTGTGTGTTTGAGTTTTTAATTTCACTAATATCTAATCTGTACTGCTTCTTTATTTCAGCTTACTTTGCTGATTTCAAATTTCTTGAAATAAACGTTAGATAATTGATCTTTTTGTATTTTTTTATTTTTTGAGACGGAGTCTAGCTCTCTCGCCAAGCTGGAGTTCAGTGGCGCGGTCTTGGCTCACTGCAACCTCCACCTCCCGGGTTCAAGTGATTCTCCTGGCTCAGCCTCCCGAAAGCTGGGATTACAGGCATGTGACACCACATCTGGCTATTTTTTGGTATTTTTAGTAGAGATGGGGTTTCACAATGTTGGTCAGGCTTTGAACTCCTGATCTCAGGTGATCCAACCACCTCAGCCTCCCAAAATGCGGGATGATAATTGATCTTAAGCCTTTCTTCTTTTTGCATCTATGTATTTAAGGCTGTATGTACATTTCTCTCTAAGCATGGCTTTAGCTCAGTATCATCTCACAAGTTTGATATTTTTATTATTTAATAAATAAGTTTTCTAGTTTCCATTGTCATTTCTTCCTTAACCTGTGGTTTATTTTAGAAGTACATTGCTTATATTTCCAACATTTGGTATTTTCTAGTAGCTTTTTTGTTATTGATTTGTAACTTAATTCCACTGTGGTCACAGAACATATTCAGTAGGCTTATGAGATGACTGGAAGCTCCACAAAGATTTTCATCCTCCCCTCAAATCAGCAACCGACCCCAGGGGAAATATTGAGTTCATGTCTCTGGCCTCCCTTTAACTACAGGGTCTTAGACCTACAAGTCCTTTCTTCCTGGAGAGCTCTTGAGCACCTTTTAACCTATTTTTCATATTTTGTCCAGATTTTCTCGTTGTGCTCAGCAGGAAGGTTAACTTGAAAGAAACAGATTTGCC
The DNA here is from genome assembly GCF_037993035.2 of Macaca fascicularis. Classification (NCBI taxonomy): domain Eukaryota; kingdom Metazoa; phylum Chordata; class Mammalia; order Primates; family Cercopithecidae; genus Macaca; species Macaca fascicularis. Next base: position 18,527,885 of record NC_088392.1, read on the forward strand.
ACAGTTGAAAGTGAAATTTGGATATAAAATAATATCAAATAATCTATAAAGGAAAATTATCAGGCCAGGCCTGGGGGCTCATGCCTATAACCCCAGCACTTTGAGAGGCTGAAGCTGGAGGATCACTTGAGGCCAGGAGTTTGAGACCAGCCTGGGCAATATAGTGAGATCGTCTCTACAAAAAATTAGCTGAGCATGGCAGTGCATGCCTGTAGTCCCAGCTACTCAGGAGGCTGACTTGGGAAGATCACTTGAGCCTAGGAGTTTCAGACTGCAGTGAGCTATGATTGCACTACTGCACTCCAGCCTGGGCAACAGAGTGAGATGCTGTCTCTTAAAAAAAAAAAAAAGAGAGTAGAGAAAGAAAAGGAAGATGATATTTTTTGGTTCAGAGGGCTTCCTATTGAGCTGTTGCTTTTTGAAAAAAATGATTGTGATAGGTGACCAGTAACACTTACTTTCAAACCTTTCAGGCTAAAATTAGTGCCTTAATGTACTGGAGCAGTACTGGAGCAGGGGTGAGCAAACTATAGCCCGTGGGCTAAATCTGGCCCATTGCCTGTTTCTGTAAATCAAGTTTTATTGGAACATAGCTATGCCCATTTGTTTACTTACCATATCTGGTTGTTTCTGCACTACAGTGACAGAGCTGAATAATTTTATAGCCAACAAAGCTCAAAATATTTACCATCTGGCACTTTATGGAAATAGTTTTTCTACCCAACCGTTCTATAGCATGCATACAATTTTGAAGCTGAAATGGTCATTTGTCATTATGGTGGAACAAACACACAGTTTGTCTGGCGGCAAATATGGTTCTACCCATTGCTTTGGCCTTCTTCTTCATGCAGTGATTGGGGGTGCAAGTAAAAATATTGATTTGGAATAAGGATTCTATCCTATTTCTCTTTGGGAAAGCATCTCAGCTCTATTTACATCCGAAGGCAGGCTACCTAACATTAGTTTCCTCACTGAAAAATAATACTTATCTAGTAGAGTTAGTACAAGGATTAAAGATAATGTATAAATATGTCAAGTACCCAACAACCATACGCTCAGTAATGCTACATGTTACTAATGCAATAAATAGTAAATATTGCTCCCTTAGGTTCTCTTTAAGTGTACTTCTATACAGTGGGTGGTGGCATTCTTTTCAAATTAGGTTGAATATCATGACTAGGTTCCTAAAGGTTCAAAAGAAAATGTCAACCTCCTCAAAAAATAGAGAAGTGCCTTTAGATTTCAATACACACAGAACATCTGTATTCCTCGTTGCTTGACAAATAATATATTCTTAAACTGTATCATCCAACTCCTTTTAAGAATTTGGTGGTAGGAAATAACATTCATAAAAAAAATCCTTGAAGTCCCATCTGATCAGTGTCTCCCAGTGTACACCTAGAAAACTTCTTTGTTGAAATATGAGTGAAGGAGACATTAAAAAAGAAGTTCTTTCGTAAAATACAGAAAGGCTATATTAAAGTTAAATACTTTTTTTTTTTTTTTTTGCTGAGAAGAAATTCTCACAATCTTGAATGTGCTGATGTGCATTTTAGAAAAGAAAGAGCTAATCTCAGTAGTTTGGGGGGCTGAAGCAGGTGATCACTTGAGGCCAGGAGTTCAAGACTAGCCTGATCTACATGGCAAAACCCCATCTTTACTAAAAATACAAAAAATTAGCCAGGCATTGTGGCACTTGCCTGTAGTCCCAGCTACTAGGAAGGCTGAGGCACGAGAAAGCTTCCACCTGGGAGACGGAGGTTGCAGTGAACCAAGATCGCCCCGCTGAACTCCAGCCTGGGCAACAGAGCAAGACTCTATCTCCAAAAAAAAAAAACAAAAAAAAAAACAACAAGAAAGAAAGAGATAGAAAAGAAAGAAAGAAGGAAAGAGAGAGAGAGAGAGAAAGAAAGAAAGAAAGAAAGAAAGAAAGAAAGAAAGAAAGAAAGAAAGAAAGAAAGAAAGAAAGAAAGAAAGAAAAGAAAAGAAAGCAAGTGGGCCAGAGCATGAAGCATTCCCCAAACTTATTTGACTATGAGATACACATCTACATTTTGGCTTTAATCAAATGATCAGAGAGCAATGTCCTTGGGCTATTGGTCTTTATCACTTCTGAATTTCCTTTCCTGAATTCAGCTTTGGTATTCTTCATTTATAATGAGGGACACTGTAGGAAATGATGGTTTAAAGCTCACTATAGAAATTATACAGCTATTGTTGAGGAAGAAGCCCATTACATTTCATGAGGACTCATGGGAGAGATTTCTCTTGGGCTTCAGTACCAGGGAAGCTTGCCGGAAGATAAGCCCTACTCACTGTCAAGAACTGTGAAGGGTCTGAGATTTTACCCTAACTTGCAAGCTAACAAGTTGGCCTGTTTCATGGATGTTGGCGGACAACACAAGGCTCCTGGGTCAGAGACAAAAGACAGTTTGTTACTTATAGCAATCATAGTAACCAGACTAGTTAGCATTTTCTTCAGCTTCCTGAACTCTAGTCCTACAGGGCAATGCAAAGAGGGGCATGTGATGCCTGAACATGCATTATAGGAGAGGAACTATGAGCTTAGGGAACCTGAGTCTTTAATAATAGGCAGTAAGCTTGCCTGACCTTTGCCCCAGGAGACATTATTATACTGTATAGAAAACAAATTTGTTCTTGGCTTTGGAGTAAGATGCGATCGCTGTCTTCTAAGGCTGTTTGCTATACAAGCATCCTTAAAGAGAGAGTCTTACACTAAGATAGTTAATGCTTCTGCATGTAAGACCTGCAAAAACTAGACATCTATGGAGAATATTCTCCCAATATCTCATACAGAAAGATCCCAATTAGCTTATTTCACTTTTTTTTTTTTTGTTTTTTGGAGACATGTTCTCACTCTGTTGCTGCAGTAGTGTGATCATGGCTCAATGCAGCCTTGACCTTTGGGGCTCATGCAATCCTCCTGCTTCAGCTTCCCGACTACCTGGGACTACAGGCACGTGCCACCATGCCTGGCTAATTTTTGTATTTTTTGTAGAGATGGGGTTTTGTCATTTTGCCCAGGCTGGTCTTAAACTCCTGAGTGCAAGTAATCTGCCAGTCTTGGCCTCCCAAAGTGTTAGGATTACAGGCATAAGCTACTGTGCTCAGCCTTATTTCACCTTTAAATATGAATAACCAAAAGTGACCAGATGTTTGAGGAAATGTCCATTACAAAAGATAAAATGATGAATACATAGAACAATAACACTGAAGGAAACAGATAAGTAATAAGCTAGAAAATAAAAAATAATCTTAATTAATATCCTCAAGGAGATTAAAGCAGTTTTTGCATCCTTGAAACAAAAACAGATTACTAAGAGAGCATCAGAGAACATAGTAGAGCTCTTGGAATAAACATAAATGCCAAAAGAAAGAAAAAAGAAAACAACACAATACAAGAGTTGAAAGATAAAGCCTAGGAAGTATTCCAGAAAGTAGAACAACTGAGAGAAGTAGAAAATATGGAAGAAAAGGCCAGGTGTGGTGGCTCACGCCTATAATCCCAGCACTTTGGGAGGCCAAGGAGGGAGGATCACCTGAGGTCAGGAGTTCGAGACCAGCCTGGCCAACATGGTGAAACCCCCATCTCCATTAAATACAAAAAATTAGCAGGGCGTGGTGGTGCATGCCTGTAATCCCAGCTACTTGGGAGGCTGAGGCAGGAGAATTGCTTGAACCCAGGAGGCAGAGGTTGCAGTGAGCAGAGATTACACCACTGCAATCCAGCCTGGGCAACAAGAGTGAAACTCCGTCTCAAAAAAAAGAAAGTATGGAAGAAAAAAGAGTTCTCAAAAATGTCTTTATCTTAGGGCCTATAGGTAGAATAGCTTTATTTGCTTTTCATTTTTACTTCCAAAGGAAGTATCCTTCCAGTTCACTTTACTTGCATATTCTCACTAGAACATGTTTTTTGGCTTTATTGAGACCCACTCATCATAATTTTTCCCTCGACATTTACCCCAATATCTCATTTTCCCCATACCGGTTTAGATTCTATGGCCAATCACTATAATCTTTCCTTTGCAAACACCTTTAATGGCTGTGTCCTTGCTCTTCATCTTACACACCTGGAAAACCCCAGCCCTGATTATACTTTATTCTCTGCATCTGCTCCAGAATGGCTGATCCTGGCTCAAGAAAAGTAAAAACAATTGTACCAACTGGCTTCTCATTAAATTCGTAATTACTGTTTTCAAATGGGCTCTCAAAATTCCTCAGCAATCCTATAGTTCCTTCTATAATCTACTTGGCCATTCTTGAAGACAACCATTACTACCTTCCTTCTTCTCAAACCTCCAATACTTCTCCATACACGGCCACGCTAATGTCTTTGCTTCATACGTCACTGAGAAAATGGAAGGAATCAGATGGAAACCCCCTAATCTTCCCACCACTAAATCTACCAATTACCTGCAAGTCTATCTATTCTCCGCTTTCTCTCATTACATTGGAAGCCAGTCCTCCACTTGTGCTCCGAAGCTCACCCCCCTTGCCTTCTCAAGGATTCCACTGTTATTGCCCATTGCTGCTGCCGCATCACCACGCTCTCCTATTTTACCAGCTTATTCTCATCAGTGCACAAACAACATTTAATTGCCCCCATTACAGAACAAAACTAAGCAAACCCTCTCTTGACCCTTCTAGCTACCAGTACTTCTGCTCCTCTTCAAGGCAAATAATTTTTTTTTTTTTTTGAGATGGAGTCTTGCTCTGTCACCAAGGCTGGAGTGCAGTGGCACGATCTTGGCTCACTGCAACCTCTGCCTCCCGGGTTCAAGCGATTCTCATGCCTCAGCCTCCCAAGTAGCTGGGACTACAGGCACCCTCCACGAAGCCTGGCCAATTTTTGTATAGTTAGCAGAGACAGGGTTTCACCCTGAGACAGGCTGGTCTCAAACTCCTGACCTCAGGTGATCCTCCCACCTTGGCCTCCCAAAGTGCTGGGATTACAGGTGTGAGCCACCATGCCTGGCCCAAGGCAAAATTTCTTGAAAGAGCTGTTATCTCTACTCTTTTTCCTTAACTCATTCCAATCAGACTATTTCCACCAATCCACTGAAACTAGTACTGAAGTCATCAGTGACTTTCATCTTCCAATGGGTCTCAGATCCTTCCCATCTTGACTGATAGTGGCAACTGATAGAGCTAATTGGCCCCTTTGCTGTAATGCTCCCCTCTTTGCTTCCATGATGCCACTGTCTCCTGGTTTCCCTCCTACCTGATTGTTTACTCCTTCCGACTCCGTCAGTAGTTCCCCTTGCTCTGCTTAATCCCCGAGTATGTGAGTGTCTCAGAGTTGATTTGAATCCTCTTCTCCACTGTTACTCTCTCCCCAGGCCATCTCACCTAGTTCCATGGGTTTATCAAAATACTGATGACTCCATAATCTTCAGTCCTGACCTCTCTTGAGATCTAGATTTGGCTAACTTCTTACTTGACATTTCCACAGGCAACTCCCAGACATCTTAAAGTTAATACATCTAAGACAAAATTGTTCTTTACTTCACTTTGTAACTACTGTCATCACCTATTATGTATTGTTATTCATGCCAAAAATCTAGGTGACATCCTTGGTTTTTCCTTTTCCTTCACTCTTCATATCCAATCTATCATGCCAATTCTACTTTCACAGTATATCTCAAATCTGCCCTATTCCTTCCACTTTCGTGTAAACCATCATCTCTTGCCTGGACTACTGTATTCGCTTCTGTCTTCAGCCTCTACTCTTGACCTTCTGCAACACATTCTTATATAGCATAAGTATATCTAGCCATGATATGAACTGGATCAATCATTTCACTACTTGAACTATTCAAAGGCTTCCCTTTCTAACTTCTAACCACAGTGTACAAGGTGCTATATGATCGAGCTACATGCCTCTCTCCAATCTCATGTTCTGACACTGTCTCACTCTAGCCATATTGTTTTTTTCTCCAATTCCTTGAACACAGCACATTTTTTCACCTTGTAGTCTATGCACACACTGCTTTCCCCCCCTTCTTAATTTCACATGGTTAAAGCTTATTCTTCCTAGTTATCAAGTAAAATGTCACCTCAGCAAAGCCTTCCAACGTAAACCATAATCACCTTAATTAGAGTAAATCCTCCTTAGTCCTTCTCTCTCAACCTATTTGTTTTCTTGCCTGCTTGCAAGCTCTGTAAGTAGGCTCTGTGTTGGTCTTATTCCCTCTATCCCTATGCCTCGCATAAAATAGGTACTCCATAAATATATGGTGAATGATGAATTACTTGACCATCTTTTGAAAAAAAAAATGGCTTCTCTGCATTTACAAATCCCTTGGTAAACTTGGTGAGGCTTGTTGATCAGGGGTACTGCCAGAGAGCCAGATATGAATATAAGCTCAGCCTAGCTTTTCAGGCCACACATAGATGGTACACTCTTTATCTGCGCTCTTATTTAGCCCACATTTTCTACCTCAGATATAAACAAGGACATTATGAGAAACTCAAATACTTGCCGAGGTCAAGATGCACAATACTACACCAGCCTCCTGACCAATAATAGCTCTGTCGAAAGAACATTGAATTAGTTTGACATGTGGTCTTAGCAAACTCAAGTATGAGTTTGGGGGACTTTGGAGGATGTCTAATTATGCTCACAAACCATCCTTTTAATCTAGTTGACAATTTTGCATGGAATTGGTATCAAGTTCAATAATTCATTAATTCAAAGTTTGTTGAGCACCTAGCATATAAAAGGCATTCTTTAAGTACTGAAAAGACACTGGTTGAAATGAATAGACATCATTTCCTCTCACAGAGATGAGACTAGTGAGAAAAAGAGACCAAAACAAAACAAGAAAATGAGTACTGGTAAGAGTAATCATAAAAAAGAAAATCCAAGGTGATATGAGGGAATTACAGGGGGTTACTTTAGATTGAGTGGTCAGAAAAGGCCCACCTGAAGAACTTATTTAGATTGAAAATCAAATGGTAATCCATATTTCGTAAAATCTATTGGCTTCTCATTTTTGAAAATCACATTTGCCCAGCTCTAGTCTTCAGTCACCTCTCCATGATTTCTTGAGGATAATAATAAAAATGCCGTAAGGGTTTGAGTAGTATAGCAAAGAAAACAAAATGGTCTCCACATTTGATATGTAGCATTTATCCCCTAAGATCTGAACACATTTATAGCTTTAGCAAGAAACCTAGATTATAACTTTTTTCATTATTGGTCAATGGTTAACTGTAGAGGTTCTTTTTAAAGATAACACTAGGAGCTATTTATTTTCAAGAAATGTCAATTCTGATTTTCCTCACTAGTATGAAAAGTTTAGTTGCAAGATTAAAGGAATGAGCCAACAAACTCAAATTACATATCAAAGGAAGCCAGTTTCTGTGAGAATCAAATGTATATGAACAGACATGAGTGAAGTTATAAAGGGTAAAATATTTTTCAGAAACCTAAATAAATTATGTAATGGAAAATTTTAAGTTGACTACTCATTTTTATCACAAGTTTTGGTAAATAAAAAAAATAACCTTGCTAGTCTTTACTAGGTTAGAAACTCTAAAAGAGAGGTTAAAGTAGGCAAAAGAAACAATCAAAGTGGTTTCTGCCTTCTACTGCAATTTTTCATCAATTATGCCTGGCGTGGTAACCTATTTACTTACTGGAACATGAGATCTAACAAAAATATGGAGAAGAGGGTTATCAATGTTTATTCATGCTTTAGTTATTCAGTGACTTAAACATTTTAACTCCACCCTGAATTTTTCATAATACTTTTGTCAAGTGAAGAATCATGAGGTTCATAAACTTGGAAACAAGAACTTCCTTTCTCATAAAGGGCGGCAGCCTCCAGGCTGGCCATCCTGCAGGTTGGGAAGCATAGCCTCTGGCAGAAGCCAGGAGCAAGCACTTTGAGGGAGGGGTAAAGGGAACAGGAATTGATGTTGACTGGCTTGGCCATATACAACTTCAACAAGCTGTAGGAGGAGTCATGAATATTAATGAAAGGAGAAACATGCACATATAAGCTTCATGTCTCTTCATGGACAGCATGTTAAAAAAAATGGCAACATTAACATGACCTGAGGGTGGCATTTTTGGCCCTCTGACATCAAAAGGTGAAGCAGAGGACACAAAACCCTCACTGCACATCGTCCTCAAGTGGGCCAAAACTTGTCTGGAGACGGTGGTCAGTTTCCAGAAAGGGATGCATTGTGAAATTAGTGAGCGGTCACATTGAAACTGCAAAGAGGTGGCTGCAAAGAGGGAGGGGGCGTCCAGTAGCAGCCTCAGACTATTCGCTAAAGGCAATAAAGGAATAAGTTGTTGGTTTCTTGTTTTCCAGAGCTGGTTTCTGCATCCTCCTTAGGAAAGAATTCTGGTTAAAGGTTAATAAGGAAGAGGCATACTGAGGTGTGTCTGACCTCCCATCCTGTCATGCTGGTACCTTAGTTTTGAAGGTTTCTCTGGGGTCCCCTTGGCCAAGAGGAGTCTGTTCAGTCAGCTGTGGGGCTTAGGATTTTACTTTTATTTCCTACTTTCCTACTCCTTCAAGTGCTAAAGCACTTCCAGGTTTATTATTCTGTAATTTCCATAAATAAAGTCCTGTGAGGAATAGAGAACACATTTTCATGCTCTTTGGGGGTAAGAAAATAATTTGACAGAAAGGTGACCATATTTAGAAAATCCATATGAAAAATAAATCAGAAAATGATTTACATTATGAAAATATTCACCTTTAAGGTTCATTATTTAATACATGATGGGAAGGCTTATGAACAGAGAAAGCTAAGAATTTAAAGAATTGTCAAGTAATGATCAGAAATGAAGACAAACCACGTATGAAATCATAAAGTCAATGAGAAATTATTAGATTTATATTACTCAGCAATGTATATTTTATAAAGAGATGATCTGTAACATTTCCAGCTTTGTTGAAGATGCATATCCTGAAAATATCTAAGGTTTAAAATGCCAACAATTCAAGAAACGGTTACTTTCCAGGAGGGAAGCAGTTTGTTAAAATTATAAAAAGCATATTACTATCAACAAATGACACCCTAAAAACATCACTGACAAAGAATTTAATATACATTAACACACAACACAAAATGCCAGCTTATAAACTACATATATTTTACTGCATTAAAGTCCCTCCAGAAATCTATTCATGCAATGGTCTAACTGAAATAAATATGATGGATTAGTCTGTAATGGAATAAAAAGAATTAGAATAGTAATATAGTTCTCTGTGTAGATACACTGGGGACAGAATTTCCCAGATTATTGAAGCCTCTGGAGAAAAGCAAATAGTTCATATTCCTCATGACACTGAACTGAAGATATTATTTATATACTATCAAAATAACATATATTTGTTTTTGATGCAGTGTTAAATTTATATTAACTGTTATGTACTTTACGATTGGTGTGGTCTTACAGAGAACAGGATGTTTTAAGATTTTTTTCTTAAACATGCTAAGTAAACCACAAAAAAGACAATCAAAACAGTTTCCTGTTCTTGGTCCCAAAGAAAAAATATGAGTGATGAGATGTGCCACTTAGAGACTGTGATTATAGTGTAGGCTCACACACAAAATGTCTACAGAACACATTCTTATGTAGTATGAAGAACGTCTAAAATCCAATTATTTTACCAATATGCAGAAACTTACCTGATACATTATTTTTGATTAGTACTTTGTATTTTTTTTTTTTCTTTTTTTTAGAGATGGAGTCTCACTCTGTTGCTTGGGCTAGAGTGCAGTGGCACGATCTCAGCTTGCTGCAACCTCCACTTCCTGGGTTCAACTGATTCTCCTGCCTCAGACTCCAGAGTAGCTGGGATCACAGGTGCATGCCACCATACCCAGCTAATTTTGTATTTTTAGTAGAGACAGGGTTTCACCATGTTGGTCAGGCTGGTCTCGAACTCCTGGCCTCAAGTGATCTTCCCGCCTCAGCCTCCCAAAAAAACGGGATTACAGGCGTGAGCCACCACGCCCGGACAGTCTCTATTTCTTTTTAATGTACTGAAAAAAATAGTATCAAAACCAAGCACACTGTAAAGTTACAGTAGAACTTTGAAATAGATGTCTACTCACACAAAAGGCTAAATTTATTTCGTAGTTTTCTTACAAGAGAATTAACATCCAACCTTGAAGTCTGAATTTTGTTACCTGGCTAATCAGGAGTATTTCATGAATTAGAATTGCTAATTACAAAGCTTTTCTTTTTTTTTTCTTTTGAGATGGAGTCTTGCTCTGTGGACCAGGCTAGGGTGCAGTGGCACAATATCGGCTCACTGCAATCTCCACTTCCCAGGTTCAAATGATTCTCCTGTCTCAGCCTCCCCAGGAGCTGGGATTACAGGCCTGTGTCACCATGCTTCGCTAATTTTTGTATTTTTAGAGGTGGGGTTTCACCACTTTGGCCAAGCTGGTCTTGAACTCCTGACCTCAGGTGATTCGCCACCTTGGCCTCCGAAAGTGCTGGGATTACAGACGTGAGCCGCGGTGTACAGCCCAAAGCTCTTTAAGTGTAACATTGAAGAGCTAAAGTGTAACTTTCTTTAATGTACTGAAAAAATTAGTACATTCTTTACATAGAGAATAGTTAAGAAAGTATAACCAGCACAGAATGTTAGCTGTAGTTAGCTACTGCAGTTCAAAGATCAGCAGGGTAGTAACTAGAGAAAGTTATATCCTTGGAGTTCAAATAATGGTCCAAAATAGGTTGTCTTGAAAAATGGGATGATGAAAAGACAGTTCAACACATACTGATCTCACCTCCCTAAACTTTAACAGAGACTATTTGAACCAACTTTTTAAAAATAAGAATGTGATGGCACCTTGACTTGAGACCCCCATTAGTATGATAGTGTATAGTAGTTGACATATCCTAAAAGCCATGGATAATGAGGATGGCATGACTTAAATTACTCACAATTTCATTCAGGTTGAAAATCAATTTGATGTTTAACAAAATAATCTCTCTAAAGGGGTGAATAATGCAAACCAATGAAGGTCATAGACACCTATGTATAGAGATAGATACTGCCATCATTCAAGCACTGTTCCTGGAAGAATTCAGCTAAATTAGTAATTATGGCACTTCTGGATTTCTGAAAAAATTTAATCTCTGGATTACTCTGGAAACATAGATATAATTTTAAATTAGCTTTTCATTACTTTGCAAACTTAGTTTTTCATTAAGTTGAACACTTACAAACTTGTACCATAAGTTTACTTCTGTTTAAAAGGAATGAGTATGGGAGTTTTATGCCCTATTTTGGACTCAGTCCAAATCTCAGTCTCAGGGATTAGTGTCTGTCTTGTCTGTAAAGACAATACGTATTTTACTAAAAACAAACAAACAAAAAACAAAAACCACAACGTGAAATCTTAATGATATTAAAATATTTAAGAAAAGAGACTTTCACTTGAAATACACTGTGAATCTTGCCTACTGTTGCCTTTTAAAAAAACATTAGAACTTAAATATATTCACTAATTAATAAAAACGTTCACAATAAAAATACATTCTATCCATTCACCTGATAACAAACATACACATATTCTACTATAGTTGGAAGCAAATCAGAGTTTAAACATTATTCTTCCAGTTACTTCTGAAATGTATTAGTTTTATAGCAACATCGTCCCTTTTTAGTAAAAGTAAACCAAAATAGGTAATTTATATAAATTATATTTATAAAATATTGGTATATTTTCATGAACATAGGCTTTTCTCATTTTTTTGCTTAATAGAAAGTATAGTGTTTCAAAACGAAAGTAAAACACATAGCCCAAACCAAAACAAAAACATATGCAAAAACATTTTATTTATAACAGATCAACATTTTTGACATGAAAGGTAGCCACTTTCAATTTCTCAGGAATGCCTAGAACCCAACAGTTTTCAGAAAGACTACTTGGTTCACAATTATTTCACTGTAGGTAAATGAAATAATTTCAGAATGAACTTTTTAAATGGCTTTGCCTATGGCAAATTGTTTTATAAACTTGAATGTATGGTAAGCTAGCTTTCCCAGGAAATGAATGTAATCCAACTATGTTCCAAATGTATTAAACCAGTTTATACAACAAATATGAGAATCACCTATATGCATCAACTGTGCTAAAACAAGAATTCTTTTTATCAAAATATTCATTTTTCAAAAAGGCCTCACATTAACCCCTCAAACCAATCACCCCCTTCTTATGTCCAGCACTCTTTTCTACTTCAAGTTGCGTGACTGTATAGACAACTGTCGAATTCCAGTGGAACTGTACACCGACTTAAGACTCTATGTAATATACATCAAACACAGGAAGTCACTGACTTTAAGGGACAAGGTGATAACTAACTAGTTATAATTTAGCCAATGTCTTTTTTTATTTTAGAGGGAAAAAAAGTAGCCCCCAAGTGTCCTTAACTTTTCAGTACTTCTCTGTAACACACAGAATGAAAAGGTACTCTCTAAAATTAAAATCATTAGAAAATATCTTAAATAAAATGTTTTACATAAGTGTTAAATTTCAGATTCAAACTATATTTTCTTCTGTATCTCAATTTGGGAAAAATCTCACAATTATTAACTCTTCTCAGTTACATTTATTTTTGAGCATTTAAATCTATTACACACCAGTTTGTAAAATTCACCTTGGTTACCTCTCCCCATGCCTATGTGCTGTCTTTCCTCAGGTAAGTCCATTATATGCATCTAAGTGCTGGGGAGGTTTAAATAGCACTTAAAAAATATTCATGAGAGTTCTGAAATGAAGGTTTCATCTTTAGCTATTTACTGTAGGATTTGTAATTCAAATCATCACAGCATCCTAAAGAAATACTGTGTGAATGGAATGCACACAATTCCTACAGAACACACAAACTGATGTCCAAAAGGCACAGAGTAATGCTGGTGGCTCTTTCTAGTCAGTTAAGAAACAATAAAAAGTCTGCATTATTCTTTCATAATTTAAATACTTAAGTAATCTCCACTTTATTATTTTATAACAATGACTTCAAATTTACATTATTTTAAGTACCATTGTAATAGCTTAGTGTATAATACAGATATTTGCGAATATCCCATCCAAAAATTAAAAAAAACTTCTTCACTATATATATATTTATATAAAAATTATTCTGAAAGACAAGAACATAGACAAGGGACTTGGTACAGACCATCAACTCAATTTTCTATCACCACAGTTGTAACTCCAAAATCAACAAATATACAGCAGTAATTAAAAGCAGTGCAAATATCTTTGGAGGTTAGGATAAAATTATAATGCAAGAACATAAAACTGAGGAAATAAAAAAGGCAAGTACTTCAAGTACAAGGAACCAGTCGGCTTGAGGTCCATCTTAGTGTTTACTGGGGGCTTCCTTCCTGCTTCTACTTCTTTCTCTGAAACACATTGGCCAACATGGCACCTGATGTTGTCAACTGGCCCATTTTGTTCAAAAACTTGGTCTTTGTATCTTCACTCACTAAGCTTGCAGCAATTGACATTGAGCTAGGAAAGAAAATTTAAAATTCATGTAAAGCAACATAAAAAAATAACAATTTTTCATTTCTTTAGCAGCATATCATTAACGAACACACTCTGAATTGGCGTCACAAAAGGGAAACTAATATTTATGGGGGGTAGTTTGTATACGCCATCCTAGGTTAGCAGCTTTCATGTTTGTTATCTATAGTAGAGGAAGCAGTACGTGTAGTGGTTAGGAACAAGTCTGGGACTGGACTGAATCTTGGCTCTGTTTACCAGCTTGGGTAAATTATTTAATCTTATATGTAAAACGAGGAGGATTCTAGTATCTGCCTCCTAGGGTTATTATGATTATATTAATACAACTGTAAAGTGCTCAGTATAGTGCTAGGCACATAATAGCATGATGTAATTGGTAGTAGTTATTCTTTATCACTTCATTTAATTCTTACAGCAATCCTGGAAGATAAATATTATCAGTATTTTCACAAATGAGTAAACTAAATTGCAATGAGGTTTTGTGCTGTGCTGATGATAATCCTGTGGTATATTCCTTTTTGGGGGGATATTCCTTTTTTCGGGGGGTGTCCTGAATTGCCAGTTGCACTGATTTCAATCAACAGTTTCAAATCCATTTCTTCTTTTTCACCAACCTACTGTGTAGGGAATAAACACAATCTAAATGACCACTAAAGATTGCTAATTTATCATAGTACTGAACAGAAACAGAATAATGATCAAGCACAATTTTTCAATGATCTGACAACTGTCCTGTAATAGATTTGGAATCCAGTTTATTGCCTTGTGGCTTTGGCCAAGATGGTTTAGATCTCTCTGACTCAGTTTCCTCATCTGTAAAACACAGCTTGTGATTTCTGTTGTAAAGAATTCTGAGGATTAAGTAAGATAATGTGTTTGAACATGTCAAAGACAACATGTGGCAAGCTGAAGGTGCTCAACATGTCTGTTGAATCTACTGCATGAGGTGTGTCCTGCCACGGAGGGCACCTGGGTCTATGTAGTCTATAAGGGTGTGCACTGTGAATTACTCAAGTTAAAAACCAAACCACAACTCCCACCTTGAAAATATTCTTCACATTGCTCTTCTGACAGTACACCAATGGGTTCTCTTTCCTGCTGCTTCTCTTCCCACAAAGTAATCTTCCCTAAGGTTTGGTATTTGGCTCTTGATTCTTCAATTATAAAACTTACTCTCAAAGTTTCAAATTGAATTGCATCCCTTTTCCTGACGGTCAGTCCCACATTACTATTATTGGCTAGATAAAGCCAACATCTCAAGCTTTTGTTCACACCCTAACTTTAGAAATAACTCCCCATTTTAATTCCCCCCCACTTTTGCCAGTGGTTCTACTATTTTCCTCTGTTCTAACAGTGAATTTAGTAGCTCCTTCTACTTCTATTTCAAACCAAACACAAGTCCTGTGACCTTATTCTTTGAAGCGTCTCCTCTACTGTTTCTTTTTACCTCCATGGCTAATACTTCACAACTCAGTGAATTCCAACAGTCTTCTATCTTTAATAATCAGATTAACTTCTATAAGTCACTTCTTGATATCACATCTTAGCTCAAAAATCTTTAATGCTTACACACCACCTACAAGATGGAATGTGCTCCGCATTCAAGAAACGTAGCAATCTATGTCTTGTTTTTCCATACCCCTGTCACTGACTATCTCTTTGACCCCCTGCAGTCAGGTTTGTCCAGCCTACTGTTCAATCACTCTCAAATCTTTCTATCCATTGCCCACCCATCTTTCAAAGCCCAGCTGAAGTCCTGTGGTGCCTTTCCTTAACATTCTAGCTTTTCAGTGCTCTTCCTTTCTTTAGAAAACTCAGTGTAAGTCAAAAGATAAGTATGATTTACATTTACATCTAGAAAAAGGGGATGTATGGTCAGACCATAGTTGAGATATCAGGTTTTAATGATATTCTAAGAGGAGGCCAACCATGATGTTAAGGAGTCTGGAAACTTTAAGAGGTAAAAATGAAAGGAATGAAGAATATTTGGTCTGGAGAAGATTTAGGTGACTTAACTGATATCTGCGTATATCATACGTGAAAAATTGGATATAAATGTATATCTGCAGGGGTGTATATATCTACATAGGTCTACTGATACACATCACAGTCACCTGGAAAACTTTTGAAAATGCAGATGCCTAGGCCTAATCCAGTACTTCTGATTCTTTCCATCTGAGGTAGGAGGCCCAGGTGTATGTTACAAAGCTTTTCAGTTAAAAAAAAAAAAAAAAAAAAATCATTGCATTACAGCAATTCCGCCCCCACCTCAAGACAGAGTGTAAATTTTTATCAGTTTTATAAAGGGGTTTGTAACACTCTCCCACCCTCCTACCAGATGATAAAGACTTGTTTTAGAGGGCATAGGAATTTTGGAAAGGGAAATTTTAATCCAGGAAAACATACATTTTAAAAAAGAGTTATTAAAATGAAATGGGATGCCTTGTAATGTGTATCTTCACTGCAAGTTTTCAAGCAAATCTCAGATCTTTTCTTTGCAACTAATATCCCTATCTTCTTTAAAACTATTTATGGCCTCTATTATTTCTCTCTTTTCTTCTCTTTAAAATCTCTACTTGGGCCAGGCTCGGCGGCTCACACCTGTAATTCCAGCACTTTGGGAGGTCAAGACGGGTAGATCACCTGAGGTCAGGAGTTTGAGACCAGACTGGCCAACATGGTGAAACCCCCTCTCTAGTAAAATACAATAATTAGCCGGGCATGATGGTGCATGCCTGTAATCCCAGCTACTCGGAAGGCTGAGGCAAGAGAACTGCTTGAACCTGGGAGGCGGAGGTTGCAGTGAGCCGAGATGGTGCCACTGCACTCCAGCCTGGGAGACACAGTGAGACTCTATCTTGAAAAAAACAAAAAAACAAAACAACCCCCCCACAAAACAAAAACAAAAATAAAATCTCCACTTGATTTCTAACACCATTCTGGTTTGCCTTCTATTTCTCAGTTAAGTTCTTCCATATGCATCTGAAATGTTGGTCTCTAATTCCATGACTGTTCACCTTCTCCCCATCAGAGCCCCCTTTTCAAATGATATCATTTATCTACCACTGCTCCAACCGTAAGCCTTTAATTACCACCCATGTGCTGCTAATGGTTCTTAGATCTCAGTGAACTGCCTGTAAAACATTCTACCTGTGCCTCAGATTTTAAATATTCCTCTTCAGAATAGTTCTTCCTATAGTTCCATTTTGTTATATTTTATCATCATCCGTTTAAATGTTCAGATCAGAACTGTAGGAATATTTTGATTCTGTTCTCCTTCACTCTTAATCAGCTGCCAAGTTAAACTGAGTTCCCATCTGAAATATGGGTCTCAAATCCATCTTCTCATATTCACTGCCATACACTGGCATTATAACATGGTGGTTAAAATTGCAGTCTCAAGGACAGCAATGCCTGGGTTCTGGTTCCTCCACGTAGTAGCTAGGTGGCCTCTGAGCAACTTATCTACCTCTCTGCCATCTGTAAAATGAGAATAGTAGAAGTATCTACTTTGTAGGGTTAGTATGACTATTATTAGCAAATATATGAAAAATGCTTAGAATGATATCTGGTTCATAAGCATTACTTATTGTTACCTTCCCATCCAAGGCCACACTTCATCTCATCATGGGTTCCTATAACAGCTTTCTAATCTGTTCCACCCACTTCTCTATTCCCTAGAATCTGGTTCCTAAAGCAGTGATTCTCAAGGTGTGGTTCCAAGACCTGCAGCATTAGCTCCACCTGGGAACTTGTTATCAATATAAATTCTCAGACTCCACTCAGATCTTCTGAATCAAAAACTCTGGGGATGGTACTCAGCAATTTCCAGTTGATTCTGATGGACACTGACTTGATAACCAAAGGTCCTAAGTGTTGGCTACAGGTAGCAGGCCAAATCCAGCCTGCTGTTTTTATAAATAAAGTTTTACTGGCCGGGCGCGGTGGCTCAAGCCTGTAATCCCAGCACTTTGGGAGGCCGAGACGGGCGGATCACGAGGTCAGGAGATCGAGACCATCCTGGCTAACACGGTGAAACCCCGTCTCTACTAAAAAATACAAAAAAAACTAGCCAGGCGAAGTGGCGGGCGCCTGTAGTCCCAGCTACTTGGGAGGCTGAAGCAGGAGAATGGCGTGAACCCGGGAGGCGGAGCTGGCAGTGAGCTGAGATCCGGCCACCGCACTCCAGCCTGGGCGACAGAGCATGACTCCGTCTCAAAAAAAAAATAAAATAAAGTTTTACTGAAACCCAGCCATGCGCATTTATTTACATATTGCCAAAGGCTGCTTTCCTGCTACAATAGCAGAGTCCAGCTCAGTAGCTGTGAGAGAGATTGTATGGTCTCCAAAGTTTAAAATAGTATTTACTATCTCTACAAAAAATTTGCCACCACCTGACCTATAACACAAAGTCCAAATCTCCCAGTGTGGCACACAGAATTCTTTACTGTTTGGTGCCTCCTACCTTTATATACTTATCTCTACCATTCTCCCACATGTGCTCAGCGCTCTAGCTTTTTTTTTTTTTTTTTTTTTTTTTGAGACGGAGTCTCGCGCTGTTGCCCGGGCTGGAGTGCAGTGGCCAGATCTCAGCTCACTGCAAGCTCCGCCTCCCGGGTTTACGCCATTCTCCTGCCTCAGCCTCCCGAGTAACTGGGATTACAGGCGCCCGCCAACTCACCCGGCTAGTTTTTTGTATTTTTTTAGTAGAGACGGGGTTTCACCGTGTTTGCCAGGATGGTCTCGATCTCCTGACCTCGTGATCCACCCGTCTCGGCCTCCCAAAGTGCTGGGATTACAGGCTTGAGCCACCGCGCCCGGCCGCGCTCTAGCTTTACTTACAGTTCCCAAACAGGCTTTTCTGTAACTTTGGCCATTTTGCACAGTGCTGATTTTTCCTCATGTAATCCTCTTTTGCTCTTTCTTTTTTCCTCCCTAGTCAGTCATTCATATCTGAAGAATCCTGTATTCCTTTTTCCGTGGAACCATTTGCAGGCATTGTTTTAGTGCTTATCTTTATTTTTAACTGCTTCTTTTTCCCACTGTCAGCTGTGAATACCCCGAGGGAAGAGATTATGACTTGCTGAAGCTCATCTTTGTGAACAGCCCATGGTAAGCGCTCTGAATTTACTTACTGCTGAATGAATATGAGAAGGATACCAAAATAGTTATGCATACATTTTCTGCCTGCAGATCAGTGCTTTTCAAACTTTTCTGACACAGATCCATAGTAAGTGCTACATTTTATGTGATGACTTGTAGTACTTACACAGGTAACTGATGTTTCATAAGAAAGACTCACCCTTACCACTTGGGATGTACTCTCTATTTGATTCTATTTCTTGGGATGAAATACCTATCACAACCAATTGAATTAATTAAGCAATGTACTAACGTCATGATCTGCAGGTTGAAAAATACTGCTTTTAACCACAGGCTCTTTGGAGGTGAAATCCATGTATGCATCATCTTTGTATTCCCCACAGCAAAAGGCAGCGCTCTTCACAGATACAGATATCTTTATCTGCACTCACTCTCGCTTTTCCTTCCATCTGAGAAGCAATTCCTTTTAGTGCTTCAAGTAAAAGGCTTTCCTCTTGTGCTTTTGATCTATGATAGACTTCAGAGGAAGGGTGGGGCCAAGGAAGGCTTCCCTGAAGAGGCAACATCTAAGCTCTTTCCTGAAGGATGAATAGGAACTAGCCAGGCAGAGTAAGAATACTCCTGGCAGACAGAATCATATGTGTAAAAACCTGAGGAGAACAGAAGCTTGCCCTGAATCTGATTAAGTCTCTAGATCTAGACCCAGCTATCAAATATACAAGAAATAGAGAAGAACATGTTAAAAGACAGAAGAGAAATGCAATCAGCAAAATTCAGAGTGTGGGAAACTCTATAGGACAAATGACTCAGTGTCTTCAATAAGTAAATTGTATGGAGAAAAAAGGAATAGAAAGGTAACATTCTGTCTATGGATTGAAGGAGACTTAACATAGCAACCAACTGCAATGTACAGAACTCATTTGGATCCTGACTCAAAGAAACAAACTGTAAGGAAAGACAAACAACAAATCACTGACATTTATAAAACAAGGAGAAATTTGAACAAAGGCCAGATAGTTGATGATATTAAGTTGTTGTTGTTATGTTGGTGTGATAATGATATTGTGTTTATGTTTTTTAAAATAATACTTATGTTTAAAAGGCACATATCAGAGAATGGGAGGGAGAAGTAGGTGGGGTATGGAAGAAACTGAAGCTGGGTTACAGTTATAATATGTATAGAAATTCATTATATTTTCAGTTTATTTTTGTGTTTGTTAGAAAAACTTGTAAAAAACCTCTATAAAAAACCACCAATAATATAGAAGATGTGAATGTGTCTATTGTTTTAATCCTCCGTAGCTAAAATGGTTATATATGGAGAAGACTGCTTCCATTCTAAGAGTCTTTATAAAGTAAGGGTTCTAACACATCAAAGACGTATGTGTGTTGCGCATGGGGAACAGGGAGGAACGCATGCGCGAGTGTGTGTGTGTGTTTCTAGACCCATAGGATGAAACACTTATTCCCGGTAGTTAGCCTTAAAGAAAATACTTTTCAGCTTTTTATGTCTAACAGAGTCTACTTAAGATGCTCAAGGTTACCTCAGTAAGAGTACGTACAGTCCATTTGTAAATAACTCCCACTCCTGAAAGTCCAATGTTATATATACTCTTTCACACCTATGCTTATATTTTAATTTTACTGAATCCTTGGATTCCAATTAGTTTGATTAGAAGCATGTGACTAGAACATTCCCAAGCTTATAATCCTTTACGCAGTATGTTGTTTATCTTACAACTCCTGTCACAAGTTTCTAGACATTATTTTGACCAGTGAGTGAACAACCCAGCTACATATCAGAATTTTGTTGGAAGCTTTTGAATGTCCCTAGGCTGACTGAGAATATTGAGAGAAGGCACAGGGCATGGGATGGAGACCTGAATTTTAAATTCCCCAGATAATTCTGATGAGATGGTTTATGGATGAGGATTTGAGAACCAGTGACTTAAATCATTTTCTTGTCTTCTAAACGAATGACTATAACATAACACAAAATGACACATTATACTGATTGATAGCAAATTTAGATAGAAAAATTAAGGTTAACATGTAGCCTTAAAAAAAGAATTAATGTCTTACCCTTGAGGCTCTTGGACGGTCTTGTTTTCAACTTTTTGTTCACATTCTTTTATCATGGAACTTAAAATAACCTGATTAAAAAAATTTACTTTAGTGAAATACAGTTTACATAGTAAAATACTATGGTTTAATCTAATGCTTTAATTTTTAATATTCCCATAAGCTAATATGTTAATTAAAAATTTAGTTTTGGCAGTCACTTTGTTAAAGGAATTCATATTAGATTGCTAGACTAGGTACAGAAGTAGCTTTAAAAAATCTCAATCATATAACAATAATTTATTTTGATTTTCACTAGTCTTCTTTCTAAATGTTTTCTATTCTCCCTTAGCTTACCCACCATCTTCTAATGTTAACAGTAAAATTTATATACATCTATATATTTAACATACACACACACTATGGTCACACACATATTTTCCCAGTAAAAGCTGTCCTGTTCTACGCCCCTTTGCTTTCTCCAGGTTGCAAAAAGCAAGATCCCTTATTTTAATGTCTAGAGCTGAGACTAGGCACAGCTCCATGGCTACTAAAATATAATGAGGGATATGCTGGGTGTATAAAAGTTAACACCATTCCTGCAGGGAAACTGAGTGAGTGATAGAAAGGTTAGAGAGATCTAAACTGCTGCTCTGATATCTGGCAACCACACCAGAAAATGAATGGCTCTTCTGAATATTCTTGGCCCATGTTTGGGCATGGAGGTCACTAAAAAAATATTTATTGTCTACCTACTATGGGCTAGGCACCTTTTTAGACAGGGGGGATAGAGCAAATAAAACAGACAATATTCCCTACTCGTGGAGCTTATGTTCTAGTAAGAGAGATAGATATACAAAAAGCAGGTAAGTTATGTAGTATATTAGAAAGTGATATGGGTTTTAAAAAAAATATTGAGTAAGATAAGGGGTATTAGGAAGTCCAAAGCAGAGAATGGTACAATTCTCATGGAAGTGTTCAGGGTAGGCTTCAAGGAGATGTTAATGTTTAAGTAAAAACATGAAGGAGATGGAGGAATAAGTGCTGCAGACACTAGGAAGAGGCTGCTCAAAGGCTGTGACGTGGGAGAAGACCTGCCATATCCTAAGGAAAGAGGCCAGAGTTGGTGCAGGGTGAGCAAGGGAGAGAGGATAGAAGATGAAGTCTTAGATGTACTAGAAGAGAGGGCTGGATCCTGTAGTGCCTTGAGATTATGATAAGGACTTTGGGGATTATTCTGAGAGAATGAAACTTTTATCATGCATCATGTGGGAAATTCTAGATTACCCTTTTTTGAATGTATTCTCTGCTTCCCCACTCTCTTGTCTCACAGGTTATAGCATTTGTTTGTTTGGCTAGTTTTTTGCTTTTTGGTTTTTAAGGGGAAATTTTTGTATTTTTCTTTATCCTCCTCACATTGTCTGTTTTCTCCAGTACCCTCCTTCTTTCTTCTATATTTTCATCTCTATCTTTGGTATTCTAGGCTTTTCAAAATGATTGGTAATCTTGGGATGTCTACTAATGACTGGCGCACCAAAATGTGGATTAGAATCTCTTTATGCATGGGTAAACTTCACTTTAAGTTAGATCTGGCACCAACCTAACTTTCTGTTGATCTGTTTTCCCCTGTAGGCATAAACCTGACAGCCAGACTTTGAAGGGTAATGAGGTGTCCCATCATTAACTAGCTGTCACTTATTTTCCCTCTTTTCAGTATGGTTTTCAGCTATGCCCGATATCTCAAGTCTACAGAGCAAAGCTCCAGTCTCCTTTCAAGGTTGGCAAGGGAATCTGGGAATCTGATCCTTTTAAAGTCTTTAAATTATTCTTCTTATTCAGTCCCACTATACCCTAATGGAGGTAGGGCAATTTGTGGTGAAACAGGCTTGCTTCTTATTTGTTCTGTCCTATAGACTTAGATTTAGCATTTATCTTGGAAGCAAGGATCCTCAACAAAATACTAGCAAACTTAATCCAGCTAATATAAAAGGAATTATACAACATAACCAAGTGGGATTTATCCCAGGAATGCAAGGTTGGTTTAGTACTCTGAGATAAATTAATGTAACACACTGTATCAATAGAAGAAAAAACAACCTCATGGTCATCTCAATTGATGCAGAAAAAAATACTTGATAATATCTAACATCCCTTCATTATAAAAACATTCAAAAACTAGGAATAGAAGGAAACTTCCCCAACCTGATAAAGGGCATCTAAGAAACATACAAAGCAAAACTGAAAAGAACTAAAAGGGGAAGTAGACAATTCCCAATTATAACTTTTTTTGTTTTTTGAGACGGAGTTCGCTCTTGTTGCCCAGGCTGGAGTGCAATGGCGCGATCATGGCTCACTGCAACTTCTGCCTCCTGGGTTCAAACGATTCTTCTGCCCTCAGCCTCCCAAGTAGCTGGAATTACAGGCATGCACCACCATGCTAATTTTGTATTTTTAGTAGAGATGGGGTTTCTCTATGTTGGTCAGACTGGTTGTGAACTCCTGACCTCAGGTGATCTGCCTGCCTCGGCCTCCCAAAGTGCTGGGATTACAGGCATGGGCCACCACGCCTGGCTGCCAGTCTTAACTTTTAACATGTCTTTCAACAGCTGATGAAACAAGCAGGTCACAAAAAAACTGATACGAAGATAGAATTGAACCATAAAATTAACTAACCTTATTTTATTGAAATATATAAAACAGTATACCTAATAAAGACAGAATGTATATTCTTTTCAAATGCCACACTGATCATATTCTGGGTCATTAGGATAACTTTAACAAATTTCAAAGGACTGAAATCACACTGTTTTCTGACTGTAGTTAAGTTAGAAATCAGTAACAAAAATATCACTAGATAATTCCCATTGCCCCCCAATTAAACAAACCCCATGGGTCAGTAATGAAATACTGGAAATAAAACTGTAATTTGAACTAAATGATAATAAAGATAGCAAATGCAAGGGATACAGCTAAAACAATACTTAAAACCTTAAATTCATAGCTGAGCATGGTGGTTGAAGCCTGTAATCCCAGCACTGTGGGAGGCCAAGGTGGGTGGATCGCTTGAACCCAGGAGTTTGAGACCAGCCTGGACAGCATGGAAAACCCTGTCTCTACTAAAAATACAAAAAATTAGCTGGGCATGGTGGTGCATTCCTGTAGACCCAGCTACTCGGGAGGCTGAGGTGGGGGGATCACTGGGAGGTAGAGGTTGCAGTGAGCCAAGACAGCACCCTGCACTCCAGCAAGGGTGACAGTGAGACCCTGTCTCAAAAAAAACAAACAAAAAACCAAAATCCTTAAATTAATATATCAGAAAAGAAGAAAAGTTTAAAAATAACCTAAACTTCCTCCTCAAGAAGTTAGAAAAATAGAAAAACAAACCTAAACAAAATAAAAGGAAATAAAGATGAAAACAGATATAAGTAAAATAGAAAAAAAGCAGTAGGAAAAATCAACACAGCTAAAAGTGCAATATTTGAGATTAATGAAACTGATAAATCCCTATTCAAAACTAACTTTAAAATAAATTAAGAAAAACAAAACAAAACAAAAAAACCAGGCTGGGGATGGTGGCTCATGCCTGTAGTCCCAGTGTGTTGAAAGGAGATCTAAATAAATATAAGATATAGCATGTTCTATATAGCAAGACTCAATCATAGAGAAGACTCCCCAAATTAATTTACAGAGTCAATTCAATTTCAATCAGAATCTAAATAAGATCCTTCTTGGAACCTGTCAATATAATACTAAACTTTACATGAGGAAGGTAAGGGTCATGAACAGTCAAAACATTTCTAAAAAAGGACAAGATGCTGGACTTGTCCTACTGGAATTCTGGACTTTTAAACAAGACAAATGTAATGAAGACAGCATATCGCTTTTATAATAATTGACAAAGAAACCAGTGAGAAAGAATGTTCCCCAATAACAGGCACGTACATACATTGGAACTTCATATATGACAGAGGCAGCATTGCCAATCAGTGCAAAAAGGATGAACTGTTCAATAAATAATACTGAAATAACAGATTGTCCATATAGGAAAAAAAATATAATTGGAATGCTAGCTCACATCATACATAAAAACCAATTCTAGTAAAATTAATGATTTTATTATATAAAGTCAATTAAAAAAAATTTCAGAAGTATAGGAAATAATGTCTTTTAGAAATGATCAATAAATCTGACTATTAAAAAATTAAGAATCAGTGTTCGAAGATGCCAAAGATATGAAAAGACATATAAATTGGAAACAGATATTCATAAAACATAAAATTGACCAAGTATTGGTATATTCCAGATACATAATGAACTTCTAAAAAATAACGGTTAAAAAGACAGCCTAAATGAAAAATAGGCAAAAAAACTAAATAGACTTTAATAGAAGAACACAACTCATCAATAAGCATACCAAAGAATGCTCAAACTTGACAGTAATTAAAGAAATGCAAATCAGAAACATAATGGTAATTTTATATCCACCAAATTAGAAAGTTTAACAATCCCAAGTGTTGGCAAACATGAGAACTAAGAGGGTACTCCCATACACTGCCTATAGGGGTATAAATTCTTAGCATTTCGGAAAACGATTTAGCATTAGCAGGCAAAACTGAAAATGTGTACACTGTACAACTTGTTGATTCTATTCCTAGTTTGTATCTCACAGACAAACTTTTGCACATGTGCATCATAAGATGCTTGTAATTCTGTTTATAATAACAAAATACTGAAAATATCACCTATTTTCCCAGAAAGGAGAATGGATAAACTATGGCATAATCATACAAAGGAATACTATTCAGTAAGGACAATAAGATAACTACTTTTGCAAATATCAATAAGAATGAAACTTATAAACAAAATGAGTGAAAAAAGCAAATCATATAAGAATACATACAGGAGATTCCATATATACAGGATAGGATAAATATGCAAAATTAAACACTATGTTGTTTAGGGATAAATAAATATGTGGTAAAACAATAAGAAAAAGTACGATAAATATAAAATTCTGGGCAAGTGTTAAACTTGGAGGAGCACAGGAGAGGGACATGATTACGGAGGGGCATATATAGAACTTTTAAGATACCGGTAATTTTCTATTAAGCTAGGTAGTAATTACATGGGTGTTAGTTTAATTATTATTATTTTAAAAATTTTTCCTTTTTTTTCCCTCATCAACTTTGTGACAGTATAATTGTTTTTTAAACAAGACTGATAGTTAGTCATAGTCTTCTGTGTCAACTTGGCTAGGATATAATACCCAGTTATTTAATCAAACAGTGACCCAGGCATTGCTATGAAAGTATTTTGTAGATGTGCTGAACATCTACAATAAATTAATTTTAAGTAAAGAAGATTATTGCCCTAAAAAATATGGGTAGGCCTCATCCAAGCAGTTGAAGGCTTTATGAGCAAAAAGTGAGGTTTCCTGAAGAAGGAATCTGCCTCAAATACTGCTTATCAGCCTGCCCTCCATATTTTGGACTGAAGCCTGAAACATCAATTCCTGCCTGAGTGTTCTGCCTTATGGTCTCTCCTACATATTTTGGACTTGCCAGCCCCCTCAACTGCATAAGCCAATTCCTTAAAATAAATCTCTTAATATATCATTTTGGTTTTGCTTCTCTGGAGAACCTTGACTAATACAAACACATATGTAATATAGCCTTTGAATGTACATCCTACTTTACATTATGCAATGGTATTCTTCTGACAGAAGGAAGAGAACAGGCAAAGGCATGGAAGCAAAAGACAATGTATGTGGTGGAGATGAATTAGTTTGGCATGGCTGGGGCAGAGTGTGTGATGGAGGAGAAAGGGAGAGGGATGAAACTATCAAGATGAACAGGTGTCAGATGATAAAAGGCCTTGTATGTAAGAAACTTGTAAAAGGTTTTTAATAGGAGAATAAGACGAAGAGATTTATACTTTAGAAAAAGTACTTTGGCTGTAGTGAGAAACAATAGTAGAGAGCTAAGATTGGAGAAAAATTAGGATATTCTACAATGGTTTCAATGAGGTAACAATAAAGGATTCAACTAACAGGGTGGCACAGGTATAAAGAAAGGGAAGAGATTAGAAAGACATTATGAAATTAAAGAACTAATTGGACATATTCCATGTTAACTATCAGGTATATGATTTGGGGAGAAAGCCGTGTGGCATTAGCCAAAGTGGGAGACGGAGAGTAATTCTGGTTGAGGGGATTGGCCATGCTGAATTTTACAAGATGCCTGTAGGACATGCAGGTGAAATAGACAGGTAGCAGTGAGCCAGGAAGTTCTATGGCTCCAGCATGGGGTTAGAGCAGAAGATGAAATTTGTCTGATAGTAACATATAGTAGAGGCAAGTTAGATGATGAGTATGGATGAACTTGTTCATGGAGAGTAATTCTAATGAATGAAAAGGTGAGGTAAGAAAGGAGGGGAGATTGGGAAGAACTGACTAGAGAAGTAAAAAAAAAAAAAAACAGGAATAGAATGGAGTCCCAGGAGCCACAGGAGTTTTGAATCAGAAAATGCTGCAGAGAGACCTGAAGTTATAACAACAAAAAGAAAGTCCTGTCAGGGTGGCAGCTTGGTCACGAGTGATCTTAAAGATGGCAGTTTCAATGGATTAGTGTGATGCAGGGAATATGATGTACCAATAGACACTGTAAAAGTTGAGAGAGTAAATGTGGATGATCAGGAAGAATACGAGACTTGGAGAGGGATGAAAGGAAGTTTTTGCTATTTAGGAGTTCAGAGTCAAACATCGTAAAAGGAAAAGCTGATGGAAAAATAGGTTGAAGATACAGAATAGAAAATAAATGATAAACAGGGATTTAGAGGAAACGAGGGGAAACAGGAGACAAACAGAATGAAATAAAATAGTTATGAGGAAATGACGACAGAAAATAGAAACTGCATCTAAGAAAGTTGATGGTCAGAGATAACCAACATTTTATAGTTAAAAATTTTCACATACATTATCTTATTAAAGTCTCATATTAAGTGAAGGAGAGTGTATTATCCCTACTTTAGACAATTAAAGAGAGGCTCAAAGATGTGAAAGGAGTTGTTGAAGATATCACAGCTAGTAAATAAGTTGATAAAATGACACTGAGCTAGATTAAAAAAAATTAAGTATAGCATATGATAAGCCTCACATAGAGAAGAATGCAAGTCTGTATATGAAGGATTAAAATATGAATATGGCACTGCTAATCACAGTGGCTCACCTCATGCTCTGGAGAGAGATGTTCCATGTCAGTCCGTAAACATCTGAGACCAGGTAAAAAGTGATTAACCATTAAATCCTCTGAAATGACTTGGGACAAGGTAGTTAAGGGAATTAAACGAAACCAAACTGGTATGTCCAACAGAACAACCGAGTTAGTACCATATAAAAGAGAAGCCTTCTTAGATGATGCCTATTGCATGGTGATCACTGAGGGTAAACAGGCTCCCCTCAACCATGAATCCTCACATGCAGAGTAAGTTATTTATCAGGAGTCAATTGTGTTTATTCACACAAATCTATTTATGTCAGTGGTATTCATCATTTAAATTACAGAATGTCATGGAAATGTATAAAATGAGCATAACAATTAAATCATGTAACCCAATCAGATGTTTCAATGAATATGAAAAAAGTACAAAAAGTAAGTTTTCCGGCCGGGTGTGGTGGCTCACGCCTGTAATCCCAGCACTTTGGGAGGCTGAGGCGGGTGGATCACGAGGTCAGGAGATCAAGACCATCCTGGCTAACACGGTGAAAACCCATCTCTACCAAAAATACAAAAAATTAGCTGGGCGTGGTGGTGGGCGCCTGTAGTCCCAGCTACTCGGGAGGCTGAGGCAGGAGAATGGTGTGAACCCGGGAGCTTGCAGTGAGCCGAGATCACGCCACTGCACTCCAGCCTGGGCGACAGAGCAAGACTCTGTCTCAAAAAAACAAAACAAAACAAAACAAAACAAAACAAACCAAAAAGTAAGTTTTCCATGACAACTAAGTTGAAAGATTTGGGAAAAACTGATAAATGCAAATTGCTTAAAACATTGCTGTTTAACTATTAGGTATAAGACAATTGTAAAAGATTGAGAAAAATATAAAAATCTAGAAAAACTCTATAGTGCATAACAGAAATATTTCTGGATCCTCTTTAAAGAACTTTAACCTGAAAATCATAGACAATTGCATTACAGATATGATTTACCTCAGAAAGAAGATGTTTAACTATAATTCACAAAAAAGAGATGACTACATCAAAAGACTGGTAAAAGAAAATAACATATATACATTTTAAGTTAAAGTAAGTTAAGGTAGATACCATTTTCCTGATTTCTTGCTTTAGCCATCCTGTTAAACTGACCTACTATGGGTCCTGATTGAGTTGGGTAACAGAGCTTTTGTGGTAATAAGAACATTTGTTAAGTTTAGGATTACTTGTAGTTCTTAGTCATCTTTGAGTTTTAGTTGATTATCTTGATATTAAAAGGTATCAGGAAAGCAGATGCATTTCTCCAGAAAACAATTCATCTTGTTCATTCACGTCAATTCTGATACATTCTCCCTTTATTCTAGTTGTTAGCCTGTAAAACTAGCTCCTATTTAATATCACACCACAAAAATGCCAGTAAATGAGTTCTCTTATAAAGATAATTTATTATTATTATTTTTTGAGACAGAGTTTTTTGCTCTTGTCACCCAGCCTGGAGTGCAGTGGCATGATCTAGGCTCACTGCAACCTCCGCCTCCTGGATTCAAGCGATTCTCCTGCCTCAGCCTCCCGAGTAGCTGGGATTACAGGTGCGCGGCACCACACCCGGCTAATTTTTTGTAGTTTTAGTAGAGACCGGGTTTCACCATGATGGGCAGGCTGGTCTTGAACTCCTGACCTCAGATGATCTGCCCACCTTGGCCTCCCAAAGTACTGGGATTACAGGCGCGAGCCACCAGGCCCGGCCATAAAGATGATTAAAATAGATGATTTAAATGAGTTCCCTTATAAAGATGACTTAGTTGAAAAAATGAATTTCACTGAGAAAAAAATCAGTGTAACTACTCCTTTGAAAATACAGTTATAAATAAAAATTGTTCACAAACAAGGCTCCTATAATGAGTGATTTATAAATTTAATAGGTATGAAAAATATAAACATCATCTGGTAAACCAAATCCCTATAGACATATAGAGGGCTGCAACCTAATTATTATGTAGTCTTGCTTTCAAGATACGGGGAAAGTGGCACCAAAATATAACTGTGAATGACCTTTGAATGAGTAGTTTAAGAGTCTGATCTGGAGAAACATGGGCATGGATTGAGAAGCTGAAGATGGCCCTACTTAGAAAGAAGAGGGAAGTCACTTTTCTTTTCCTCTTTCTACTCACTATTGGGGCCTACCTTTTCCCTATGGACCAATCTTTCTCAAGGATTCGAAACTTAAAGGTAATTAGTTCCATCAGATATTAGGAGTCACCTTTACCTCACTGGCAAATGATGGTTAGCCTCTGACTGCTAACAATGAAAGAATATTCTTAGTTTATTAAGGGAGATCACTGCATTTTAGATAGCTCAATTAGTAAGTTTTTCTTAGAAACGAAATCAGCCTCTGTTACCTCTGCTTGTTAGTGTTAGCTCTGTACCTTAGTTGCACAGTGTGCCTAATCATCCTTCTACCTAAACACCTTTAAAATATCTTTTCATCCCCAAGCCATCTCTTCTCCAGGTTAAACATTCCTAAATTCCTTCAAACTTTCCTTAAACATGACTTCTTGACTTATTATCATGCCAAAATGTTACACACTATAGTTTTTCTAATGTCTGTATTAAAACATGATGGTAGGCTAAAAGGAACACTCTTCTGGATCAGCTTAGAATATAATGGAGCAGAACAGATTAGAACAATGTGATTTTATTAGGGGCCACAACACTGTTGACTCAAGTACAAGTTCTGACTCATGTAGAACTAACACTTTTAGTACTTGAACAGGGCCTATTGTTAAGATGGTTCTTCCCCTTACCGTATTGGTATGTAGACTTTTTACTGTATTTACTCTAGTGATATCCTATGCATATCTAAACACACAATAATTCCTTCTGTATAGATTTCTATGCTCTTTGGAAACCACTGCCTTCCTTATTTGGAAACTTTGGTTTTACAGAGCCAAACATTTGAATCTTTTGACTTTCCCATTTTCCTTGAGGCATATTCCTTTAGAAACTCTCTGCTACATAACGTTTTGTGTAAGTTTTAAATATTACTTTCACAAAGTCCAATTAAACATACCAATGTTTTCTTTCTTTGAGATACAAACTCTGCGATGCGCCACTGTTGCTTTCTTGCAAGGGTCCTATCACTTCTCCAATACTAAAGAATTCTTACTTGCTAATTCAGAATATCAGTTCCTCTTTTTGCTTCCTCTATCTTCCCTAAGTTGAAAATGCCAACAAGAAATCAAGAATGATAAGTTCTGCTTTTAGTGGAACTAAACTTATAGAAGATGTGAATAGTTGAGGTTACAAAATTATTATTAAAACATGGTGCCATCTGTATTATAAAAGACGGCTCATATCTTCCTCATGATTAGGTCATTTGTAACAGATTTCCAACATAAACTGCTCTCAACCATGCATCCAACTTTCAGTTTTAGTATTTCCAAAGACATATAGCTACTTAACAGATAGCTCTACTTTTCTACTTTCTCTATTTGATTTATTCTGAACAAAAATAACCTCTTCTTGGTACATTCTAGTCAAGAATCCAGTGTCAATGACTGTCAGTAATATTTTATGGCATATTTATCTCATTTAAAATTACCTCTTCATGTTGCTTATTACATCAAACTGGTATATAACAATGTGAACCATATATAAAAATCCTGAAGCTCTTCCTTCGTTCTCTGGTTTTTGTTGAGCATGTACTTTAGTATTTAGCCTTTCACTCTTTTTTCAATCTCTCATTTCCCCTTTCTTCAACCCTTCTGCCTTTTAAATAAAAGAGCCTAAAAGTTGGGAGTTCACTTTGCCCATCGTTATCTTTACTTCCTTCTTAGTTTTATTTTATAGGCATATGATAGTAAAGAGAATATTTAACAGAATGGCTAAAGCTCTTTGTTCCAGTCACAGTTTTGCTTTTAACTATAAAAAACAGAAGCCACTCACGTCTTTAAGCCTTAGTTTAATCATTTACAGTCACTGACATGGACCCACATGATCTCTAAGTTTTCTCCCAGTTCTGTAATCACTGGAGATCATTAGCTTTGTTGGCCCTGTACTTTTCCAATGTGTGATATCTCTCTAAGAGATATTCATAATATTCCACTGGATACTGAGAGTTAAACATTCACTGAAAAACCTAAATGCCAAGTCATATATACAAGGCTTCCTTTTGATTAACAGAAGTCTCAGCTGCAATTCTTTCTGCTCTTCATTTCTTGCTCGGTCATGTAGCTAATATAAATAAAAACTTCAGGTTAAGAACTTCATCAAAATTCTCAAAACTATAGAGCATAACAGCACAGAGGACTTAAAATTATCTTTTAAAATTATGAGATGGCTAGAAGATGGAGTGGAGTGAGACAAATCAAATCTTCAATTTTCTACAATTCCTATGTAAGTTGAAGAAGAGAAGTTCTACTTTTCAATCTTTAACAACCAAGTTCCACTCTAAGATGGTTATGTAGATACACTGTAATAAAGCAAGGATACAACAACAGGAAAGTGCACTGTAGGCTTCAAAAAGATGCGTAGCAATGTCCAGTCTTTTAGAATCCACAATCTGTAAGTTGTTCACCAAGGCTAACTTATGCAAATGTGGTATAACAACTAAAACAGAAAAAAGAAAGGGTTAAATTTTTATCCAAAACGTGCATACAAAACCCTGACACACTTTAACAATAATTTATCACTTTAATTTATGAAATTTCATTTTAATTCTGAATGATTTCAAAAGGTTACCCACATCTTATATTTGCTTTTTTTTAACTAGGGAAGAAAGTAGTTTTTCAAAACAAAAAGTGATCTGGCATTTGGGAGAAACAAATTGTAGCACTGTCACTATTATCTAATTATGAAGATGTATATAGATTATTTGGCCTCACTGTAATTCAGTTTCCCAGTTTGAAAAATGAAGCCCAAATAATTATAAGCAACCTACCTCTTGTATTATTTATACTTGCAGATAAGTTTCTTCATAAAAATATTACCATTGCTATTAAATAAATATAGAGTATATTCTTTTTCAACAACCTATTATTTCACCACTTCAGAATAATATTATTAGCTTTAGTCTCTCAAATTCTTAGCAAAGACCAACGTCAAATAGCACTTGACATTGGTGGCTGAGTTTTCAAGTTATTCAATGAGTTTAATACCCTCAAAGAGTAACATAAAATTTCAACCTACTGCTAAATAAAAGCAATGGTCCAAGAAACAAAAACCAAATCAGTAGCAAAGAGCACCTCTAGAGCCTAAGATTGTATTTTCTGGATACCATTTCCCACTAAAACCAGGGCTCTTTGAAGAAATGGCTTCAGGGTCAGTGATTGTTAAATTGTTAATCAAAAGACCAATCACACAGCCCCTTTCTAGTCTTGCTTGGTTGAGGATCACAAACCACCACTCATAAGCAGCATCAACTGCTGACCAACTGTAGTGACCCCTTTCTTGTTTGCACTGAGTTTGCGTATATAAAAGTCATAATCTTCTCCTGGAAAAACTCCTGCTTCCTAAATAAGCTGGGGCAATAATCACAACTTTCATGCTTAGCTTAGTAAAACCCCACAAAAACTTAGAATAACAATGATCATTTTTAGGGAACCTTTTGACTCGTCAAAATTAATAACAGTATATTTGTGAGGAGCTCTAGAACAAATTAGGAGACAAAAACTCCAAACATTGAGTTGAAAGCTTCACTAATTGGCATGCTGAGACCTCAACAAAATAGTGACTCTATGTCTCCCTCGAAGACTCACTAGTTCATTTCTGCCCAAACCTTCAGAAACTTATCATCTTGCACTTGATCTATTCATACATGGTTTCTTTATTCCATCTTCTCCTGAGTCTCTGACCTTTTTACAGTGTTTTTCTCAGAAATACAATAATCACACTGCATAATATCCCCTTAAAATTGCTTGACTAGAAGACAAATCTATAGAAGTTCATTTAAACTCTAGTCTCAAGGAAGTTAAAGGCTCTAATTAAGGATCTTCCTAATTCTCGGGAAGACAGACAGAACTTTACTATAGAATTCAGATTTCACTACACACATATTGTCCTGGGCTACCACATATGTATTAATTAATTCACTTAATTGTTAACCCCTCAGATATAGACAGACAGTTAAAAGCAGTAGGAGATGAAGGACCAGGAGATGATTTAATAATAACCCAGATGGATATCATTCTTTCTTTTTTATTAAGAGATAGGGTCTTGCTTTGTTGCCTGGGCTGGAGTGCAAGGACTATTCACAGGTGCAATCATAGTGCACCACACTCGAACACTTGGACTCAAATGATCTTCCTGCCTTGGCCTCCTGAGTAGATGGACTACAGATGTGTGCCATCATGCCTAGCTAATTTTAAAAAATCTTTTGTAGGGACTTGGTCTTGCTATGTTGCTCAGGCTGGTGTTGAACTCCTGGCCTCAAGTGATCCTCCCACCTCAGCTTCCTGAGTAGCTGGGACTATAGACACGTGGTACCATGCCTGACTTAGACGGGCTAATTCTAAAACTGACCTTCAGTGGGAAAGAAAAAGAGGAAATACATAACATAAGGTCACTGCAGAAGCCTTTTTCTTTAGGGTAGATTGAACAAAAATTTAAAATTATAAATGAAAAAAGGATAATAGGAGATTTTATAAAACTGTATTTCACAAAAAATTAGCTGGATGTGGTGGTGCGTGCTTGTAATCCCAGCTACTTGGGAGGCTGATGTAGGAGAATCACTTGAACCAGGGAGGTGCAGGTTGCAGCGAGCCGAGATGGCGCCACTGCACTCCAGCCTGGGTGATAGAGTAAGACTCTGCCTCAAAGACAACAAACAAACAAACAAAAACTGTATTTCAGAAAACGTTCGAAAAATATTCTGGGGTAGATCTAATAGTCATAAAGGGAATCTTGTCCTGTTTTTGTTTGTTTGTTTGAATAAATGGGCCCAGACCTCAAACAATAAACTTAGGGGAAAAAAATCAGAAATGGAAAATTGCCACTTTAGAAAATCTCCAATGTACGACTGAACATTTTCAGAGAGCCTTACTAAGTAAAATAGCTGAAAACAAAAAACAACTCTATGGTGTTGCAGATAAAACAACTGGTTCTTAAAAATGAAAACAAGACCAAAGGTCCTGTGATAACTAATAATTGGGAAAGAACAATGGCCACTGAAAGAACTAATGTCTGCTATTAACCAAGAAATAGAGGGGCAAATACCTAAATACCCAAAATGCCACTCCAAGGGAGACATTACTACCCAGAAATTCTCTGTCCATCCTCCAAACTCCCAAAGCCAATCATCTAGAAATACATACGAATCACACTACAGCATTCTTCATACAGGTTCTACTTCAATATTTATCTTATTAATATAGAGTACTAAATTCCTCAGAGTAAGTTCTAAAGCAAAAGAGTAGCCACTTGACTGAGAAGTAAGTACAAAAGTGGGAAAAAGGCTACTTTTTATCTTTAAAAAAAAAATCTGGTTGTACCAAAATGTGAAAGAAGATGTATAAGACATACTTGTGGGTACACAGTAAGTTGCAGGAGGCTTCAAGGATAATGGTTTACTAGAACTATTCAAGCAGTGGGAATTTCTCACCTCAATCTGTTCCTAAAACAACCTTTAATTGTTATTTTAGGGCCATTACGAGAAGAAAATTCATTTTTTCCTCTTGTACAACTCCTACAAATTTGATAGGTGGGTATCTACTCTACAATTAAAACTGTCAAATAAAATGGAAGGGTTATTTTTAGATGTTCTTGAAAATTCTAGAAAGAGACATTAAGATATTGACACTATGTTTAATTTGAGAAATAACTCTAGTCCCAGAATTAATGAAAAAAGATTCCAAAGAATCAACAAAATAACTGGAGCAGATCCTATAAGAATCCAGATGGATTCTTCCCAGATTATCATGAGTCTTTCTTTTGAATGTACATAGAAAGGTCAGATCACGCTCTAGAAAAGTTTTAGCAATACGACACGGCACACAGCAAGGACCCATTTAATGCAACAACATTGCACATACCGAAGACCCGTTTAACGTGGCAACATACCAAATACCCATTTAACTTGACAACATGGCACACACCAAAGACCCATTGTGTGTTGAGCCTATCCCTTAATCCAGGAGCCAAGAGTTATTCTCCTTGCCTCAGAGCAACTACAGCCTCAAAAAGTCAAAGCACCTTCAGAGTTCCTACCTAGAATCACCTGTAAATTTGACGCTGCAACATGTGGAACTATCCCTAGTGCTAACTAAAATATCAACTTTCTTCTGTTAGTTGGCTAATTATGAAGACACTTACCCAGTGAAAAAAATGTCATGACTGTGTTTCTATAGCGTGATCAGTGTGCATGGCCTCAACCGAGTTTTTGGACACTGCAGTCCAAATCCTGACTTAGTATTTTTTGTTGATGACTCTAATTTTACAGAGTCATATGCTAGCCTGGATATATAACAGTCCGCCAGAGAATAAAATAATGTACTAGAAACCAAACTGATTTAAATGACCCAACTTGTGGCCCTCTCTAGAGCATGTCAAATTGCTAAAAATAAAAGCGCTATGATAACTGATATACTTCTGCAGTCATAATTTCTTGATGCTTTGATGCTATCCAAAGAAATTGTGGCCATAAATGTTGAGGCCCACAATAAAAGAGACTCTGTAAAATCTAGAGAAAAAAGGCCGATAACTGTGGAAGATCATGTAGCAGATCAACAAGCTATGAATTAAAACAAAGTTATGTATCATGCTGAATGGCATGCTAAGCGGGAGAAATGTCTATTTTTCATAAGAACATGTCCAGAAACACACAAAAATTTCCTTAAAAGTAAAAAAATAAACTCTAAGGCAGCACAGTATTTAGCAATTAGCAGTTATTAAGAAACATTTCTAAAATAACTTGAAATTAAGTTTGAGTTACTCTTCATATGTCTTACAGCAATCAATATACAGTATAAGACCATCCATTAGGCTGGGCGCGGTGGCTCACGCCTGTAATCCCAACACTTTGGGAGGCCGAGGCAGGCAGATCACCTGAGGTCGGGAGTTCGAGACCAGCCTGACCAACATGGCAAAACCCTGTCTCTACTAAAAATACAAAAATTAGCTGGGCGTGGTGGTGGGCACCTGTAATCCCAACTACTCGGGAGGCTGAGGCAGAAGAATCACATGTACCCAGGTGGCAGAGGATGCAGTGAGCTGGGATCATGCCATTGCGCTCCACCCTGGGTGACAGAGCAAGACTCTGTCTCAAAACAAAACAAAACCATCCACTAATATCAATACTGATTAATTCACAGTAACTAACTTGTTTCATGTTCAGCTTTCAGTACACAGAAGTATACAAGGCTTTAACACATGACAAATGCACCAAGATTTTAATACATGACAAGGCCTTAGAGGAGTGTCTGGCTTTGATCTTACATTACAATTCAGGAAAAAGGTAGAAAAATGCAAACTTACACTCATCTCGGAACCTGGGTTCTGCGTTAGGGCCAACTCTACCAAATGTTTTTATGATCTCTGTATGCAAAGAATGTTGGTCTTGATACTGAGGATCTTCCAGGAAAGAAGCCAACTGCATTTTCACCCTTTCCAGCAACTTAAAATTGGATATTGTACAGTCATTTTATAGAGTATTGAAAACTGAGTAGTGTTGTTAAAGTGAAAGACACATGTTAAACATGACTTACAGCAGTGGATTAAAGCAACCTATATTCCAAAGACAGTAGAAATTTGGAATTAAATAAGTAGTTATTTAATCTTTTGGCTCAGAGAAGGTTTCCTCCTTTGCTTATGCTTATAAATTCTTAATTAAAAAATACAAATGTTCCTAACAAATCATAACAAAAGAAAAAAATCCCACTGTATTTAGGGAAAAGTAGGTACATTTATGATTATTTTGTATCTAAATTATAATTCTTAAAACAAAACACACTGTAAGTTACCCAATTATTCACCTTCTGAAAGCAATGAGTCATTAATGACTTATATCTTACTCACATTTCCCTAAAAGACATTTTTATTTTAGGATTCGAGAACATGTTGAAATTCTGCTAAGACTGCAAGCTTTGCAGAATGATGTGCTTTTCCTCTGTGGCTTCACCAGTGAAATATATAAGTGAAAAAATGGAAAACATTCTTTCTGTAACTAACAAAACTTCAGTTTTTGTTATAAAAAATCTATATGATGAAGGAGTTTTATTAAAACTTTTCTCTTTTGGGTAATATGTCCACAAATAATTTATGTTCTAATCTACAAGGTTTTTTTTTCATTTGTATAAGGATATACCCAATATAATAACAAAGAATAAA
The DNA here is from genome assembly GCF_037993035.2 of Macaca fascicularis. Lineage (NCBI taxonomy): Eukaryota > Metazoa > Chordata > Mammalia > Primates > Cercopithecidae > Macaca > Macaca fascicularis. The sequence goes on from NC_088392.1 coordinate 18,566,116, forward strand.
AATCTGATACCAGTTTTGAGAAGTGTCTTACAGTTAGTGTTGCAAACAGAATCTAAAAAACTTGAAATCAGTTTCAGAATCAAAATACACCTTAAGAAGGAAGACCTTGGTGGTCTCCTGAAACAGGCATGACAGAGGGTCTGCCCAGACGATGATCTACTCTGCAACAAGAGGATACCAGTCTACTAAATGACTTTTACGGCTTCATATCAGTGACAGAGTTATCAGAATACAAGTGCCCTCTTGCCTTCATTGATAACTGAGATACATTTGTGTTCCTGATGTTATCTGGGAAAACAGTCCTGCAATCTCCGCAACACTGGCAATCAAGAATTTATGTAGATTGGCCAGAAGCCTACTGGATAACAGCAGGCTTTGGAACTAGACCTGATTTGAAGGATTATTCAAAACTGCAATATCCAGCTCGGCTTACAACAGAACATCTAGCAAGCTTGTCCAACACACCTTACTTTGTTGTTGATCTGTTTTGTTTTGTTTAAGGCTTTTAGCAGCCTGAAGCCGTGGTTTTTAGTTTCTGTCTCTAGTGATAAGTAGAAAAGAGGGATGAGGAAGGGGCTTTACTGGCCCAATCAGAAAGAGAAACTAAGAACTCATGACTATATTCTCTCCCTTGGACATCCCTGAAAGATTGGCCTATACTTAATGTTCTGATTGAGAGGAAAGACTAGAGATTTCCTTAGGATATGGAAATATACCTTGGTTAGGCTACCATGTTTTCACATAGAGAGATCCTCCTCTGGCCTATAACTAACTAGGGCACAAAATAAAAGGTAAGATGCTCCCTGCTGTCTACCACCAGATACATGTATCGTGATCACCTCAATATTACACAGACATAAATAAATTTCAATTATTTCCTACCTCTCTTTGAATTACTGTTTCCATAATAGTGCCAAAGGCTGGAATTGTGGCAATCCTGACAGAGCTGTTAGAATTAAAAAAGAAAGAAACTGAAGCTTTGAGATGAACAATGAGTATTACTAAAATGTATATTAAAGTAAGTACAAGGTAAATATACTGTATTAGTCTCTAGCAATGACAAATTAAATAAATTTAAAAAAAGCAGACCAAGAAGAATGCTCAAAAAGACAGACAGGATAACTTAAGGTCGCAGTCTGTGAAACTCACAATTCAGGATCACTGGACAAGGTAACAAGGGCCGGAGCAACCCGCTTGTCAACTAACGCTTCACTCATGCCTCGAAGAGTCAGCTGTAAACCAGTCAACATGCAATAAAAAATGGTTTGGTAAACTGGAATAAGAACTGGGTTAGCTGTGACTGAGGATGGGCAGGCAGACTCATTGGCCTTTCTTGGTTTAGTCATCCACACGAGACATTAAAATGTTAGGCCTTTGGTTCATGCTACTACACTTACTGGTAACAACCTGTTAGTGAGATTAGGAGAGCATCCCTTCTTGGCTTGAAAGAAACAGTCCATCAGCATATTTTAGGTTATGGAAGTATTTATTGAGCACTAATATACTAATATATTTTTTCAATACATGGCCTCCAAATTACATTTACAGTGAGGGTTGATTTAAAAAGAACCATGATATATAAATAATAATATGATAAAGTTTAAAATCAAGTAAGTATAATCCAATATTATTAATTTAAAGAGATTCTTCAATAAATTTAAGAGCTGATGGTTATTTCTTGGCAGGCACATTTTGAAAGGGATGCTGAATATAAAAGGCAGGGATGACACTTACATTTCAGGGTCACTGGAGAGAGTAATGAGAGCAGGAACAACCCTCTGAGCTACCAGAGTTTCATTCACCCCCTTCACCAACAGCTGATTGGTCAGCACAGGGGGTATTCACAGGTGATGCACGGAAAGAGCAAACACAGTGCGCCACGGGAAGAAGGAAGGAACAACCAAGAGAAAGAGAGAAAACACAAAAGCAAAACCAAAATTAGAAGCTAAGCAAATACTGCTTCTAGAGTGCTTTCCAAAGGCAGAGAATGCTTAGGAGGAAAATAAAGCTTAAGTAGCCTAGCGTCCACGAAAACAGATTTTGTCACCAGTTCAATAGCAGTTTGTACTTTTGGTCAAAGAGTCTAAGCAATTTCAATGTCCATCAAAATGCAACTTAAAAGAATACTTTTTTAGCTTCTTTGACACATACTGTGTTCTACGGTTAAAATTCTAGAAGTAAGGGTGGTATGCTTTTATTATGACCAACAGGGTACAAACTGGGCTATTTTTAAACCAAACTCACATAAGTAGCAGCCACCACTAAACCACTTATTATTGTGCTATAGCAAGTGTATTTTAAAACCACATAGGAAAATTCCTAACCTTTTAAATAATATAGCTTTTTCTTTTGAGGTACAGAGCTACAATGCTGTCTATTGGAAAGTATTACACTTGGGAATCAGATCTGGGTTCAGACGCCAGTTCTCCACTTATGAGCCATGTGGTCTTAGATATATAGTATTTTCCATCATCTCTTGAAACGCAAGTTTTCTCATCTGAAAATGGTGATATTGTTATCTGCCTCAAAGGGCTGTTGTGCTATGAATTTGCAAATAACATACCTAAATACTGTGCCTGACAAACAGGCATTCAAGAAAGAGTTTAATTATTTCTATTACTGCAAGAATATATGATCTGTAATATGTTTGGAAGAAATGATCTAATTTAAACAACTTTTTGATAGTTAATATCTAAATATGACTTTGTTTTAGATTTCTTATAAATTCAAACAAAATTAAAAATAAAAAAGATGAGTAGAACTAGATCTCTATAATCTAATCACAAAACAATTCATTTAGCAACCAATGCTAAATTGTAATACAAGAGAACGATACTGAGCCATATACGTTTTGTTTGATAAATATTACTGAAGTTTATGAGTTCAACCGAGAAGCACAATCCCCTTCTCAATTTCAGAATGTAAGCACATATTAATCCTAAATGCTTACCAATCTGTTTACCTAGTAACTAGTACTTAGTCCTCACAGAAGATCAAAGATGTCACAGAATTTTTAGTAACAAAAATCTACCATTGTGTGCATATGTGAAGGTATTCCTCCTATATAACACATCAGAGAAAGTAACTCACTTTATGTGAAGATTCTTAATTTTGCAATGATTTTTCACCATTTACCAATTGATTCATTTTAGAATCTACTTCAATATTCTGAAATAATTTTTATAAAAAAACACAGATAGGCCGGGCGCGGTGGCTCACGCCTGTAATCCCTGCACTTTGGGAGGCCGAGGCGGGCGGATCACGAGGTCAGGAGATCGAGACCATCCTGGCTAACACGGTGAAACCCCGTCTCTACTAAAATACAAAAAATTAGCCGGGTGTGGTGGCGGGCGCCTGTAGTCCCAGCTACTCGGGAGGCTGAGGCAGGAGAATGGCGCGAACCCGGGAGGCGGAGCTTGCAGTGAGCCGAGATGGTGCCACTGCACTCCAGCCTGGGCAACAGAGTGAAGACTCCGCCTCAAAAAAAAAAAAACAAAAAAAAAACCACACAGATAATAAAATGACAAAGAACTTTTAATATCTTAAACATTACAGATATTGGATAGAAAGAAATAGGACAAGGAAGTTCAAATATTGTTAAATACAACCTTCTTCTCTGTATCATTTTGTAAGTAAGATTGCTTAGATTTGAATCAGTATCTTGAAATTTCTGTTATTTTGAGTCTGTCAAAAGCATTAAAAAAGACGATAATGTAGGGGACAAATTCATTTTTCATTGGTGTAGGGTTTTTTAAGTTCAATTTCTTTATTAAGCTAGAAAATCACAAAGTACATTTAAGAGCTATCAATTGTTATACACTTTAACACAATATATCATTTGATCTTTTCACTTGATGCAGTAAGTACAAATATCATCAATATTTTAACAGATGAAGAAACTGAGGCTTAGGTAAGTAACTTGTCCAGGGTTTTAGAGTCTAAGTCATAGTGTCTGCAAAGGAACTCTGTCCCATCTGACTTAAAATCCATGACTTCTTTGAGTTGTGTTCTAATGTGACATGCTCAATTTCCTTATGATTAAAATATATATGAAGTTCTTTTCTGCATCTTTTGGGAAATTTATTATAACACATGATAAATTCCTCTTATAAAATAATTTTATTAATTCGCTACTTCAAAAAGTAATTTATATTCTCTTATTTAAAACAATGGGAATAATATGATTGATTGGGTTCCCTCTTTTTGTCCTGCTGTCTAAAAACTAACCTAAATTTATTAGTGAATTTCAGTGACCATATCCTATTAAGTTCTTGGTATAAGCATTTCTCATTTTCTTCTCAACAGTTTCTGGTCTCACCTTTTAAAAAAAGAATTTTTTTTATGTTTTGATTTTGAATTAACTTTTTTAGGATAAGCAGGCGTAATTCTAAATTATAAAGCATTGGTATCAAAATAAATCTTATGACCCTTTATTCTTTTAATACAATTTTGTTCAAATAAGAATCACTGACAAAAAAGGAACTTTAATTTCTCTTACTGATAACTTTTTCTGACATGCTTATTGAAATGTATCATTAATGAATTTGAAAAACATTGAAACAGTCTCTCAAACAAGACCCAGAAGTTCATCAACGACCTGAGAGGACACTGAAAACTGCTTAAGCATAGATAGATATAGTTTCCAGACCAGCACTGACAGCAAACAGAGAAACCAAAACCAGACATAAGCCACATACAAGAAGGCAGAAAACCAAACCAAACAAGCAAAAAACTTCAAAGCAAATGAACAGGGAGGATTCATTTTATTTACTTATTTTCATTTATATGGTATGATTCACCAGTGCACACTCACATTTCAGAGATGAAAGATTTAAGAAAAAGAAATGGCTTTTATGAGCTTAGAATAAAATCATAGGAAGAGAGTGTATGAAAGAAATAGCTCTTCATTTAAAAAGATACTTTTTTCTTTTTGGGGAGAGGAGATTCTGATGAATGACTTTTCTTTCATGGTCATGCCTCTTTTTCAGCATATTGAATAATCAAAACAATTTACATCCAGAAGGAACTTGTACTAGACATAAAACCAAATAGTGACTTTGGCATTCATCTTCACAAAAAACCTCTGATTATGGCTTTTTAAAAATTGCTTCTGTATGATAACTGAGGGAATAACATGGATGGAGAATTTTCAGCTTCCTGACAACAATGGAGTCTTCTTGAATTCACAAATCTAACTTACATATTTCAGAATTTTAGAAAGCATATATTTTAAATATATCACTACCCCATCTCCAATTGCAATTTATTTTCAATTGTGGAGAAATTCTGATATTCAGCAAGAGTTGAATTATCCAAGTCTTTTTATAGAAATAAATGTTTAGGTATTTTAAGAATCACATGAATATTGGGGCAATTTTAGTTTGGATAAGTATATGTTCCCTATTACCATCATATATTTTGTGAAGTATTAGCATGGATGAAAAAAATAATGATAATGACAGTAAACATATAAGCATTTATTATGGGCTTATATAAAACATATAAGCACTTATTATGTTCCAGAGACTGTTTTAAGGGCTTTAAAAGCATTAATTAGTTTAATATTAACAAAAATCCTTTCAGACTGATACTTTGAGACAGATACTTTTTGTTATCAACTTTCTTTTGTAGATGAGGAAGCTAAGGTACGGAGAGGTGCAACCTTGTCCAAGTAATCTACAAAGTCGCTAGGTATCAGAGATGGAAACTGAACCCAGGCAGCCTAGGTTTATTGCAAGACTGAAGATCAACAAGAAACAGTAGACCAATTTTAGTGCTCAAATAAAGTTCTAAACCTCAATCTCACTGCTCCCTGCCTACACACATACTAGGGCTATGACATAATTTGCTATATGATGGGTACAAAAGATAGTTCTTTCAATTTCATACTTCACTTGGGTAGGTAGTAATTTAATACAATTTAGGTAAATTATCTGCTCTCCTCTCTTTTACAACTCTATGGGCAGTTAATGTATTGGGATGCTATTCTACATATGAAATGTTAGGGAATAGTGAAGTAGGAGTAATCAATAAAATAAACATTTCCGTAATTGCAATAATTCGTTTTCTAATGCTACTGATAAATTCAACTATATTTTACAATTTGAAAGATATCCTATGCTTTTTCAGTTTATTTTAGTAGTCATTTACCTCAGTAAATAGAAAAGTATAGTCAGAAAGAGTTATGTAAGTTAGAAATTAAAATAAGATTTAAAAGATAGTTGGAGAAATAAAAGTGATAACTGAATAACATTCAAGGAACCAGTAAGGTGAAAAACCATTTTTAAATATGTTAAAGCTAAATTTCTGCCCCATCACACAGTACACAACTAGACACTGTTAAAAGCCATAAAATATATATTAACATAACATGATATCTTTAAAAAAAAAAAAATTCCTTTCTTCTTCTCAAAAAAAAAAAAAAAAAAAAAAAAAATTACAATTGAAACCAACAGAGGCATCTGTTGACATACCTCAAACATTCTAGCAGCAGTACACCTGACGAGTGCTGAAGTATGGACAACACCATACCACAAAACAGTTAATAGTAACTCATGGTAGGCTGGATTTGCACTAGAAGAAAAAAAAAACAGTGTTAAAATGGAGAGCCACAGTCCCTTACTGGTATACTGAAAAACACAATATTTATAAGGAATATTAATGATAACAATATTTGCAGAACATATGGAATGACTTTGTTTGCTTATATAGGTTGCAACTAAGATTCTCGGCCAGGCGCGGTGGCTCACGCCTATCATTCCAGCACTTTGAGAGGATGAGGTGGGCAGATCACGAGGTCAAGAGATCGAGACCATCCTGGCCAACATGGTGAAACCCCGTCTCTACTAAAAATACAAAAATTAGCTGGGAGTGGTGGTGCGCACCTGTAGTCCCAGCTACTCAGGAGGCTGAGGCAGAAGAATTGCTTGAACGCAGGAGGCAGATGTTGCAGTGAGCCGAGATCGCACCACTGCACTCCAGCCTGGTGCCAAAGCAAGACTCCGTCTCAAAAAACATACATACAAACAGACAAACAAACAAGATTCTCTAAAAAAGGATGTCACCTTCCTTATACAACCACAATCTTTTAGCATATTCGGAAATCACACTTTTAACTTCTCTAAGAATTTGCAATTGTGACAGATAATTCCACTCTTTTTAATAGCACACAAGTTAAAATTATGAAGAAACAAATTTCTCCATGAGGAAAAAGGAAAGACCACTGGACTAAGAGTCAGGTGGGTAAGTTACAACTTCTGTGGGTCTTGGTTTCTGCATCTATAAAAATTAGGGGAGCAGTACATGTCCTATGTATGTCACATGGATGTTGTAGAATCAAATAAAATCAACTCAAACCATCTATATGGAAGGGTATGTTGGCTGTGAAGCCTATGCAAATGAAAGGTGGTATTATTAACAAATGCATGAGTCTGTTTTCGGTAAAGACAGATAAAATTACTTTAGCAGCCAGATGATGTGATGATGAGCAGGACTAGGCAAATCAAACAGAGTGAAAACAGGAGCCAAAGAAGCTGGCTTTCACTTGGGGCTCCTTTTTCAGTTCTGGGAAACTAAATTTTCTTCAAATCTGTACTTGATTTTATTTCTCCAACTGCTTCAAAGAAAACGTATGTCTGCACCCTTCTCCCTACTTTTTAAATTACGATGTATTGATTACAAAATACTAAGAATGAACAAATAAGCAAAGCCAAAAAACAAACTAAAATACACAAAAAAACCCCCTTAAGTTTCAAAACCAAGAGAATTGGTGTGCATGTCAACTCTTTGAGACTTAAAATATGTACTCTATACATCCAATCTAAAAACTTTATGTGCCCCTTAGCAAACTATAAGCTGTTATTTCTTACCCCAATTCCACAAAAGAAGCCTTCAGGCTATCAAGAGGAGCATGAGATAATGAAAGCAGTGTCATTACATCTTCTAAGAATCCAACTAACAATTTTCGGTCTTCTTCCTACAGAGGAAAAATACTGATAATGAATATCCAAACAATCAAGTAGAACTAAATACCATATTTACCTATCTATAATAAGAAAATGTTACCAAATAAGGGGAAAATATCCAAATTTGGAAGCTATTTTAATTAAAAGATATTTATTAAGCATATCTATCATCAGAATGGTATGAGGACAAAGACTATCCTGATACTTTAATTTAGACCTGTGGTCTAATATAGTAGTAGCCACTAGCCACATGTGGCTACTTATATTTAAATTTAAATGAGAAATTATGTAAAGTGAAAGATTCAGTTCCTTGGTCGAACTGGGTACAGTGCAAAGGCTTAATGACACATGTGGCAAGTGCCTATCTGATTGGACAACTCAGCTATAGATTATTTCCATCACTGTAAAAAGTTTGGATGGTTGGTCCTGATTTAGAACATTAAAAGGTATAATCTTTTATTAAAATTTACCTTACCAATTTTAGTTCCCATGAATTTTGGCTCTACATAGTACAAACTACTAGAACAGTTACCCCCTTGTAGAAAAAATAGTAGAAAATTGATTTCTAAGAAATTATCTTTGCAATATCCTAGTGATGAAAACTGCATGCTTGGTAAAATATAGACTACTGTGTTCTTTTAAGAAACAGATGCACACCTTGATTAAAAAATACCTTGTATTTTTCAAACTTTCTTCAACGAACTATTATTACTTTCATAATCAGAAAATATGTTAGAAAAAGAAAACCTGCCAAATTAAGAGAGTAAAAAAAAATAACTTTGTATGTTAAATTAACCTGAATGTACATGGGAAGGGAATCTGATAGTCTTTCAGAAAATAAATACATAATAAAGTCAAGTTGACACTAGGGACATAGGAGGTCAACAGTAAAGAGCTTCTGAATGTATCAATAGATCCATGAGGAAGACTGGATCACCACCTACCCTTTTTTTTTTCCTACATAATCAGGTTAGTTTAGAATGAAGTAGAGATAAGGACTGACAAAAGTAATGGTTAACATGAAAAAAGGATGAATACAACAGTTTCAGGACACGCAGTTTAACTGACAAATCAGCATCAGGGCATCTCTGGAATGGGGATTTCACCCATTTTTAGTTACCTACTATTTCAAATATAAAATAGACATAACTTTGGAAAACAAGCTGGAAATCTGAGAAAAACCTAAATGTGAAATAAGAGCTATAAAATAAGACTTCTAAATAAGTATGAATTCTTTTGATTTTTAAAAATTTACTAAAATCTTATTTATCATTTTTGGAATCTCAAAACAAGTAATAGTGCTTATATATTCAAGTAATTACTTGAATCTCAAAACAAGTAATACTGCTTATATATTTGATTCAAGATAATTTTTGTTTACTATAACTTACCCTAACAAAAAGTTTTGTTTAGTAAGATAAACATTAACTGCTGGTATGTGCTTCCTAAAATAAGAAACACTGGCAATCTGTGATTGCTACCTCAATATACTATTTATTTTGTAATAAGCTGAAAAGTTCTTATCTTTTTACAGATATGAATAACATATTTAGACTTCATAATGTCTCAAAAGAAATGCCCCTTATTCATTTATTCAACAGATCCATTCTGAGGGCCTACTATGAGCCAAACCTTGTTTTTGGCATTTAATTACTATGATTTAAAATGTTATTTATGGTTAAAATAAAAATATTAACAAAACTTCAAGAGGATGAAAAAGAGAGAGAATAAAATATTGACATCACACAAGGACACTTTCCAAAGTTAAAGAGGAGAATGGTAGGCATACTGTTGTGTCTGGCACTGTTAGGACTTAGTATCTTTGATCTCCAAAAATTTACCGAACAATAGAGACAATTTATTAACATACATGACTTAAAATATTTAACAAACAGAAAAGTATCCATATCAGGGTAGTATCAGAAACTAGTGTAGAAAAGAAAAATTTAAAAGAATACTGTGCCACTTTAACAGAGCTGTAACTTCTATTGCAAGGTAATATGTGATACTGTAACTGTATTTTAATACTATAGGATGATTTAAATTTGTCTTGAAAGAAGAGTACAATAACTGGTACCAAAACAGATATATAGACCAATGGAACAGAACAGATGCCTCAGAAATAACACCACACATCTACAACCATCTGATCTTTGACAAACCTGACAAAAACAAGAAATGGGGAAAGGATTCCCTATTTAATAAATGGTGCTGGAAAAACTGGCTAGCCATATGTAGAAAGCAGACACTGGATCCCTTCCTTAAACCTTATACAAAAATTAAGTCAAGATGCATTAAACACTCAACTGTTAGACCTAAAACCATAAAAACCCTAGAAGAAAATCTACACCATACCATTCAGGATATAGGCATGGGCAAGGACTTCGTGACAAAAACACCAAAAGCAGTGATAACAAAGGCCAAAATAGACAAATGGGATCTAATTAAACTAAAGAGCTTCTGCACAGCAAAAGAAACTACCATCAGAGTGAATAGAATGGGAGAAAATTTTTCTAATTTACCCATCTGACAAAGGGATAAAATCCAGAATCTACAACAACTTAAACAAATTTACAAGAAAAAAACAGCCCCATCAAATTGGGCAAAGGATATGAACAGACACTTCTCAAAAGAAGACATTTATGCAGCCAACAGACACATGAAAAAATGCTCATCATCACTGGTCATCAGAGAAATGCAAATCAAAACCACAATGAGATACCATCTTATGCCATTAAAAAGTCAGGAAACAACAGATGCTGGAGAGGATGTAGAGAAATAGGAATGCTCTTACACTGTTGGTGGGAGTGTAAACTAGTCTAACCATTGTGGAAGACAGTGTGGTGATTCCTCAAGGATCTAGAACTAGAAATATCGTTAGCAAAGACTTGGAACCAACCCAAATGTCCATCAGTGACAGACTGGATTAAGAAAATGTGGCACATACACACCATGGGATACTATGCAGCCATAAAAAACGATGAGTTCGTGTCCTTTGCAGGGATATGGATGCAACTAGAAACCATCATTCTCAGCAAACTATCACAAGGACAGAAAACCAAACACCCATGTTCTCACTCATAGGTGGGAATCGAACAATAAGATCACTTGCACAGAGGGTGAGGAACATCACACCCTGGGGCCTGTCATGGGGTGGGGGGCAGGGGGAGGAATAGCGTTAGGAGAAATACCTAATGTAAATGACGAGTTAATACGTACAGCAAACCAACATGGCACATGTATACTGATGTAACAAACTTGCACACTGTGCACATGTACCCTAGAACTTAAAATGCAATAATAAAAATTTAAAAAAAAGAAGAGTACAATAAATATGAATTGCTGTACTTTGAATTTAAAGAGCAAAATTAGTAAGTTAGTAGTGGGTAAAAGTTCAGGAAACCATTGGAAAAGGTGTTCTTTCTTCATTCTTACATTCTAACTTCTAAAAGTGCTTTATCCCAAGTCAGTATTTCCACCTTACTGGTGGGACTGCCTCATACTTAAAAATTACTATGCTTTGAGACACATCATATGTTATTTACTGCAAACAATGTTAAGTAGAGTATGGCAGCCTGTTACATGGTGGCCACCACTGAACCACACCTCCTGGTTCACACCCTGGCTTACTTCCCTTCTTTTGCTTGAATCTGGGCTGGGCCTGTGACTTATTTAGCAAGGGACTGCAGTAGAAACCATGTTGTGCTAATTCCAGGCCTAAGCCTTAGCCTAGCAGATTCTGCCTTTTCATTCTTGGGAGGCATTAGCTACCATGTGGTAAGTCTGGCTCTGCTGCTTCAGAAGCCATGTGGAGAGAGAGAGGTCCTGAGACTTACGTAGAGACCCCATCAGCTAACCCACTTATTGCAGCAACAGAAGTGACTGCCGGCAAGAACAGCAGAAGAGGACAAAGCTGAGTGAGGCCCAGATTACAGAATCATGAGCAAATGAAACAGTTATAATAGACGATTATGTTTTGGGGTAATTTCTTATGTAGTAACAATTAAGAAAAATAAAGTACAGCTTAAGCATCCCTAATCTGAAAATCCAGAATGCTCTAAAATTTGAAACTTTGTGAGTACCAAACTGATACTGTGTGTGAAAGCCTGTCATCATTTGCTGTCGCTGTTTTTTAGCAGCTGATATAGGTATTCTGTGCTTTGCTACCCTGAGCACATTATTTTTTTTTGCTGTATTGATGATATGTCATATTTTCTTATTGTTAAGTACATATGTGTGAAAAAGTATAAGAAAATGATTGCTTATTGGTAGCATATAAATGCAAAGTCAGGAATGATGGTGATGCCAACCAACCAGATTGTCCACATGGTGGCTGAGACAGCGATTCCTTTGCTTTCTCATGGTTCAATGTACACAAACTGTTTCATGCACAAAATTATTTAAAATATTGTATAAAATTACCTTCAGGCTATGTGTATAATGTGTATATGAAACACATTTTGTGTTTAGACTTGGGTCCCATCCCCAAGATATCTCATTATGTATATGCAAATACTCCTTTATCTGAAAAAAAAAAATCCAAAATCTGAAAACACTTTCATCCTAAGCATTTAAGATAAGGGATACACTCAACCCGCATTATTAAAAAGTACTTAGCTAAAAATGATGATAAGGTATAGTGTTCTACAGTACTCTGTAGCTTAGTTCACCTAACGTATGTGCTCTGCTTGTCATTTATTTATGAAAAACTTATGGAACACAGAGAAACTCTGCTAAGTTAGTATAATCTAACACTTCTAACAAAATATCAAAAAGCTCATAATCTCTAAATTTATTTGTTCAAGTGAGGTTTTACTCAGGCCCTTATTATTCAAATATGCTATCCATTATAAATTATTTATTGAATAAAATAAGTAAATTGTTTTCCTTGGTTTATAGCAATGTCACTTACATTAAGAAGACACAATACAAGGTATTTTTCTAAATGAAAAGACTTTTACTAGAGAGTAAGAATTTTTCCCTTACCTGAATATAACACGTAAGGACTCCTGTTGCATAAATAGGGACTGTAGCTTTAGTGAGGACCCCATTTCCTGCTGAGGAATCTAAAATTATTAAAATAATTTTAAAAAAGTAAGTATATTTTAAGTGTAAAGAAAAAAATTGTAATGTGATTATATTTAAAATTACAACTGTTTACTAGGTTACAAGGAAATATTATCATTACTTTGAAAAACATGTTTTTTGGTGGTTGTAAAATACAACTTAGTGTTTCTTGAAGAGCCATTAGCATAAACATTTCTGATAAATGGGAAAGAACTTTAATAACCCAAACGAGATGTTATACTCTTGATTTCCATAATTGGAAATCAGAACTTTCTTCTTGAAAGTCTTCTAATGGTCCATATAGGCAGGTTGTCCAAAATTTTTATGCTTTCAATTTGCAGTTTAGTAAAATGTAAACGCACTCACCTAAAAGCACATAGATATATGTTATTTGATCTATTTCTAGATATGAGGTAGTTTTCAGTACTAGCCTGATTTCCTGAGCCCCTCCTGCATCCTCAATACAGTTTTCAGCCAGACAAAGCCCTGATTATTTTCATGGAGGGGGAAGGAATCATGCTAAGTAAAGCAGAGAAAAAAGGGAAAGCATGCAACCATAGTTGTGTGCCCTGTAACTACTTTACAAGAGATTTTCTTATACAGCCTCTATGGACAATTTCAAAAGAAAAGTTGTGAGAGGACAATTATTATTCACAGCACCAAGAGCTCTTATTAACTGATCATGAGGCACTGTTTCAAGTGCTTTATGTTTGCTGTTATATTCCCAAGAATAGTTTTTAACTATACTTATTTTGTATATGGCTTCAAATTATTTTCTGAGGGTACTACATAAAGAAATTGAGTTGAAAAGATTTATTTAACTAACTGCCCTGAAGAAATTTTGCAAAAAAGACAGTCCCATTTTCACATTAATTAGTTTTTGAGATTTGTTTATTCTCTTGGTAAGAGTACCTTTTTTGGGGAGGGAGTGTTGATGTTAATGTTAGAACATAAGCTTAAAGTATATTCATAGATATGGACTATATATACAGGGGCTAATAATCACTTCCTATTTCAACAGCTAAACATTCGTGGCTAATAATTCCAAAAGTTGTCAGTTTTTAAAATATTTACCTTTTTTCTTCACTAATTTATCACAAGAATAATAAACATATAATACCAACAATTTAGGCATTACAAATATCAATCCTTTAAAAAGACATTCAAAATAAACTTTGGGAGTTATTTGTCCCCCTCCCCTGCCCCAAATGTCTTCAATGTCTTCAGGCTTGAAAGAATTAATTTATTCATTCTCTGACTACCTCTGAGGACTGCCAAAAATGGTGTTTTCTAAACCATTCAACTCAAACCACTAAGGTATACACACACACACACACACACACACACACACACACACACACACACCCCTAGGATAGATATATATATATTCTCTCTATATAGATATATATATTCAAAATCAACCAAGTTAGAAATGGGGGTGGGGGTGCTACACATGTTCCACAGTTTATTCCTAGAAGCTAGAAAAATACATAGGGACACAAGATCCATACATAAACAAGTCCTTAGGCCAATGGTGCCAAGAGTAGACTTCTTAAAGTAGATGAGTGAAAACTATCAAAGAAATAGCTGGAGCTACCCATTCAAGCCTGTAGTTTCTCTCATGTTTCATTTGGAAAACATATATGCTCATATACCGTTCTTTTCTGCTATGTCTAATTTTTAAAAGTATACAGAACTAATTAAGAATTAGATGCAGCTTATTTTATAATTGTCAGTCTCTTGAATATACTACTTCAGACCTCTAAAGGTTGAGTACCCAGGCTGTAAAGTTCAGCCTTATATCAAAATGGTTACAATGAAGGTATCTATTTACAATCAGACTGACAGCGATTAATCTCACTGTCACCTCATGGGAAGGATATTAGATGTGACATAGTTATAAAACCAAGAACTCCATAATATAAATTTTTCCTTTTCAATTGTAGTTGCTAGTTCATTTGTACAATCTACATATATGGAGAATACAGCATTTTTCCTGCATAAAGAAATGCAATTGTTTTTAAAAGTAATAATGAACAAACTCACCAATGTTTTCTTCAGATAGTCTCAAAATCTCCTGGAACTGAGGTTTTACCTAAGCAACCCAAAGAAAAGATTCAAAAAGTCTCAGGTTCAATGGGCAAATTGATTAAATGAAATGTTTACTACTGTTGCTACTACTATTTATTTATTTATTTATTTATTTATTTATTTATTTAGCTTTATAGATGACTAAGTCAAGTGGTCAGAAATGTAATTAATTCTTAATCATGAGGCTTAGGATAAAAGAGTCAAATTAATGAAAATGAAAACTTTAAGGATAAATTTTTGAAAAAAATCAACTCAAGTCAATGGCCTCTGGTTTCTTTTATTAAATTAAAATAATTTCCAATATGATTTTAAGTGGTTGAAATTACTGCTTTCTAAAACTGAACTTGGTTATAGAAGGACTATTTAGGTAGATATTATACGGTTAGAATTATCGAAAAAAGCATTTGGCTGTATTTTTAAAAAATGAAAAGGAATTCCAGTCACTTCAGGTGTTCAGAAAGTAACATATTCATCATGTGATATTAATTATTACAACTTTTCAAAATGAAATATGAAATACACAATTTAACTTTAATATGTTAAGTTAGAACAAAGGCTTGCTTAAATTTTTTATTATTAAAGTTATCAAAGATTTCAGGCCACTGAAGACAACCACTTACTGTTAAGTACATAAGTAGATTCCTACCTGCTTTTCGAAAAAAAAAAAATAGCTACTTGTTTTGGAGATATCAAACAATTTTTGCCAATATTGATAACAGGAAAATCAAATTATATCTGTTTAACAACTGAATGCTAGTGAAAAATATAAAATAATTTTGTTTTTCCTACAATAACATTAAGGTCTGGTTTTTGCCTTCCTCTCTGTAGGTGAGGCACATTAATTCGTATCTTTAGCTTAAACTGAGAGACAGACCAGTGTTAAAAGGTTCGTGTACTGAATCATACTTACAGAATTAAAAGACATGGAAGCAAATTCTTCATTTTACACATGAAAAGACTAAGCCCAGATAATTTAACTTAAATATTAAAGATCATAAACATTAGTCAACAGATAATAGGACCATAACCCAAGTCTTCTGAATTTTGTCCAGTTCCTTATACCATACTATTTACTTCAAATGTTTCAACTACAGATTTAATAGTAAAGAGCTATACTAAATTAAATTTAATAATTAAAATGCTTACCTTCTAAATGTGTTGATTAACATTTGATTATAGAAACTACACCTTTTTATGTCTCTTATTAGCTCTCTAAAGAACTGGTTTAACAAAATGTTATGAAGACAAATGGATTATAGGATTAATGAATAAATTAGGATCTAATGACATTCCAATGTTAATATTTGAAACTACAAAATAACCTGGATAGGCAAATGTGACAAATGATACTTTTGGTAATGACTGAAATATGTAGAATTTATCTCCAGTGTCCATGCTATTCTAAGAGGTGGTATCTTTGCAGCAAGTTTTATATATAAGTTGCTGTGGTTCCACAATCGCTTGAGGTTTTTACCAAAGTGTGCTGAGCAAACAGCTGCTTCCTGAACCTGTGATAGACAGTAAGTACCAGCAGCACATTCAAAGGATTGTGGCTGAGTTCCCTAGCTGACACTTCCTATAATACTGAAAATCTTTGAGGCTATCCACAATGAGTAAAGCTTATATCCAAGTCTGGATATGAACGAAGCGTAGGCTAAATCATCTTCTGAAAATCAGTAAAGATAAGAATATTACCAACTAGAACATTTTTTACTATCATAGTATTCTAAGATATTAAAGAAGCAAATTAGATAAAAGAATGGTTCATGCTTTTATTTACTCTGTTACAGTGTTTACACATTACATTTCTATGTCTTTTTCATATAAGAAAACATGGAATACAAGTTTTTACCTTAGTGTTTGTAAAAATTTTGCCAAATGTCCGGCAAAGGCGCCAGAAAAATCTGGAGAATTCATGGACACAGGCAGTTGAAGTAACATTAATTTTGCCAACTATTTCTATAAGTTGTGGCAACCTGAATGTGAAAGGAAAGAAAAATAGGCAGGGGATACATATAAATTACTGTTTCCTTGCCAATTTCTGAAACAATGCAAATCTAATAACCTCTTCTATTTCATTCTTTGAAAGGAATGGCATTGTTTGGGACCCTCTGAAAAGGTCGTAAGATTACATTATACTGTATACACTTTAAAAAGTAAATTTTAACTGTTTGCCAGAAAATATATGAAATCCTTAATGGTAGAATTCTGAGTACATAGTTAATGTGACTCAAATCTACGGATATGATGCTTCACACAAGAGCTTGGCTTTAGATGGCATCATTTTAGCCTGAAAAATGAGAAGTCTAGATGTAGTTTAAAATCTATCGCCACGATTGGACAAATGAGATGGTAGATAGATCATTTGGATAAAATACAGCAGCACCTTCTTCTCAGATAAATTACATATCCAGTGGTGTGAATCCTCTGTGCCCTAAAGGTGTTTACCATAAATGATGCCAAGTTACATTCTAAAAGTTTTGTTATATTTTGTCCTCAGGGCCAAGGCTAAATATAAGAGTTATCATCCATTCAAATTAATATGGAGGTGGTAACTTACAATTGATTGACAACCCACAGTAAACTCTCCCAGCCTGTTGTACCCTCCTGTTCCAGCTGGTAGTCATAAAGTTGTAGTAGCACTGCCAATTGCTCACGACTTCCGATAATAGTGGACACATCTTGAAGAGGCGACATAGGCCGAGGAAACCTAGTCACTACACATAACAGAAGCAAAATAAATCATATGGAAATTGGCATTTTGGGAACTTAGATATTCTGTTGAAAGGAAAATAAGGTCCTTCCTCCTCATATTTAATTACTTTCTTATTGTATAGTATAAAATTGAAATATACTAATGAAGTCATTTTTTAGGAAAATCAAGAAATTCTTGTGATATGAGAACAAATCCAACAAATCTCAAAAGATTTTATTCCCACAGCAGAATGTAAGCACTATGAGCAGAAATTGTTATCTATTTTATTCATGATTGTGTCCTAAGTGTCTAAAACAATGCCTGACATAAATATTTGTTCATGTTGTGTAGTAAATTGGTGATAAAAATATTTGTGTGGGTTACCATTTTTATGAGAAAACAAATCTTCATTCATAACAAATTACAACCCAAATTATATGTGTGTGTATATATAAATGGACATATAGACATATGGATATATCCTAAATGAGGATATAATAAATCCTCATTTATAATAAATACATTATAACCTAAATGAAGGTATAGTAACATTAACATTTATAGCTACTGTTAAAAGTCAGAAAGTTAAAGTAAGTCAACAAGAACCAAAAATAAAGGACAATCACAAGAAAAGGTCACATAAATGTTAGAAGGAATCCCATGAGTATTAGAAGGAATATGTTCCGGATGGTACTGTTCTATCTAATCTGTAGCATATGGTTGGCAATAGATGACATTGGAGAATCATTTGTGAAATAAATGAGAGAATAACAAGTATTATGAGTAGAACTGCCCCCTGCCCAAATTTTTATGTTTAAGTCCTAATCTCCAGTATCTCAGAATGGGATCTTATTTGGAAACAGGGTTGCTGTAGATGTAGTGAGACAAGATGAAATCATACTGAAGTAGTCCCTTAACCAACACGATTGATGTCCTTATAAAAAGGGGAAATCTGGACACAGAAACAAGCACACAGAGAGTGTGCCACGTGAAGATAAAGGCAAAGTTTGGGGTGATGCATCTAAAAGCCAAGAAACACTAAAGATTGCCAGCAAACCACCAGAAGCCAGGGGAGAGCCCAGAACAGCCTTTACCTCGCAGTTTTCCTAAGGAGCCTACCCTGCCATCACCTTGATCTCAGACTTCTAACATTCAGAAGTGTGAGATAATAAATTTCTGTTGTTTAAGCCACTCAGTTGGTGGTACTTTGTTAAGGCAGCCATAGTAAACGAATACAGAAAATTAAAAAGAAAAAGGGAATCAGAAAGACAGGAAAATCCCTAGGCAGATGAAATGCCTAAATGAGTAAGAGTAAAGGGGCAGAACCTGAAGTGGCCAGCTGGGAGAGCTTTATGAAGTCTTATCTAAAGTCTGAATTTTCATTCTCCTCAATAATATCATTTAAAAATGTTAAATTAACTCCACACCTTTCATTCTCAATTTTCCAAATAAAACTGACATTAAAATAGTATACACTATTTTTATCATGTGGCTTCGTGTATCTTTGGACACACTGCATCATACTCCAAATACATACTCCATGTAGCCTACAGTTTACATGAAAAATGAAATTGAAAAAGATTAAGTGTCTGTTGATGTTCTCAATGTTGTAATTCTTTGTCCATTAGAAACCAGTAAGAGACATGGATAATTTCACAACTTTGAAAAGGCTGCAAAGGTGCCTGACACATAGCAATACCTTGTCTATAGCCATTTGTCCTAGACGTTAAGATGCAACAAGGTTATCAATTGCCTGCCAACTTGCAAAGGTCATTTACTAGCTACCTGGAGAGTAAGATAAGAAAATACTGGCCTCTGCTGTCAATTTTACATACTTCTGAAAGTAAGTCACATTTCTTCTTTGGAAAAACACAAAATCTGCCACAGATGCTTGTATTTCTTTCTAATAAGGACATAGTAGAAAAAAGTAATTATATTTACCTTCCCCTATTAAAAATAAGATAAAAAAGTTGGGGAAGAAAATATAAAGAAAACAGAAATGACAAGCTTCATATACTGTAACTATTAAATGAATCTTTTATTGACTCAGATCTGTTAACTGAAGGAAATACTTATTTCAGCCTCCCCAGAAAGGCTATAAAAAGGCTATAGATTAAGAGCAAAAAGAAAGTATAAATATTATAAAAAAAGACAACAGGGCTTATTCATAAAAGATGAAGCCGTATTGTTTACCATAGGTATAATCTGATGACCACAAGATTCTACACACATAATACATTTTAATAATTATGCTGTCATATAAAGTGATTTTTAGACTTTTAATAAAAAACAATTCTTTGGGAAGCTAAGCTCATATTCTACATTTTTCTTCCAGAATTCAAGTTCAGTACCTTCTATCTGTGGCACTTCACCATGAAGCTTGGCTTTGCTGGAGAAAGGTGCATTCTGTAGCACTAATGCAAAGAGAGATGGGATCAACGACTGCAAGGCAGAAAGATACATGTGGAGCTTGTGTTCATCCAGCCCATGTTCTCCTTCCTGAAACATAAGGAGGTGGAAGCTAATTTTAGTCTTTTGAAGCTACATTGCTAATTGGATTTATGTATGATGTTCTTCCTTTTTGTGGCAAATCAAAGATTTAAGGATCTGTATGTTGGACTCAAGCGGTAAGGCACTATAGAGTGGTAGAATCTTTTACATGGAAAACTATAGGGTAAACATCAGTCATTTCCATTTGTAGGGAATAGTTTTTATAACTTTACTTTTTCATTAGAGAAGCTCTTATTTTCTGAAATTTTATAAGACATGGTAAAGAAATTAAAGTAAGGGACAGGAATCACTTTATCTTTTTTCTTGTTAGAATTGATACATAAATAATTGTACATATTATGGGGTACCATGTGATATTTTGATACAGGCATACAATGTGTAATGATCGAATCAAGGTATTGAGATATGCATCACCTCGAACATTTATCATTTCTTTGTATTATGAACATTCCAAATCTTCTAGTGATTTTTGAAATATATAATCTATTATTGTATAGTATATATTATATATATAATATATTGTATATTATCAAATATATATATTTGATAGCACACCCTACTGTGCTATCAAACACTAGAATGTATTTCTTCTATCTAACTGTATTTTTCTATTCATTACTCCCCCAGCCCCCAGTTTCTGGTCCATTCCACTCTTTACCTCCTTGAGAACAACTGTTTTAGCTCCCACATATGAGTGAGAACATTCAATATTTGTCTCTTTGTGCCTGGTTTATTTCACTTAACATAATGTCCTCTAGGCTATCTGTGGCAGCAAATGACAGGATAGCATTTTTAAAAAATGGCTGAATAATATTCCATTGTGTATATATACCATATTTTCTTTATCCATTCATCTGTTGATGGACACTTAGATTGAATCTATATCCTGACTATTATGAATAGTGCTGTAAGAAACATGTGAGTGCTTGAAACTCAACATGTGAGTCCTTGAAAGTATGTGTCTTTTCAATATACTGACTTCCTTTCTTTCAGATATATACCCAGTGGTGGGATTGGTGGATCAGAGATATTTCTGTTTTTAGCTTTGTGAGAAACCTCCACACTGTTTTCCATAGTGGCTATACTAATTTACATTCCTACCAACAGTGTACAAAGGTTCCCCTTTCTCCACACCCTCACCAGCATTTTTTTTTTTGTCTTTTTAATAATAGTCATTTTAACTGGGGTGACAGATATTTAACTGGGGTAACAGTCATTTTGGTTTAGATTTGCATTTACCTTATGATTAGAGATGTTAAACACTTCTTCATATACCTTTTGGCCATGTCTTCTTTTGAGAAGTGTTTATTCAGATCATTTGCCCATTCCTTAATTGGATTTTTTATTTTATTTATTTATTTATTTTTTTGCTGTTGAGTTGTTTGAGTCCTTGCATATTTTGGTTATTAATCTCTTGTTGGATGGAGAGTTTGCAAATATTTTCTCCCATTCTGTAGGCTGTTTGTTCACTCAGATGATTCCTTCGCTGTGGGGAAGCTTTTTACTTTAATATCCCATTTGTCTATTTTTGCTTTTGTTGCCTATGCTTTCGAGATTTTTCTTCAAAAATCTTTGCTCAGACCAATGTCCTGAAACAAGGTTTTCTTCTAGTAGTTTCATGTCTTACATTTAAGTCCTTAATCCATTTTCAGTTGACTTACTGAAGAAACTGTCCTTTCCTCAATGTATGTTCTTGGTGCCTTTGTCAAAAATGAGCTGGCTGTAAATGTGTGAATTTATTTCTGGGTTCTCTACTCTATTACACTGGTCAATATGTCTATTTTATGCCAATACCAAGATGTTTGGTTATTAGTGCTTTGAAGTATGTTTTGAAGTCAGGTAGCGTACTTTTTCCAGATTTGTTCTTTTTGCTCAGGCTTGCTTTGGTTAGTCATAGTGGTTCCACATGAATTTTCAGATTGCTTTTTCTATATCTTGAAGAATGTCCTTGGTATTTTGATAGGGATTGCAATGAATCTGTAGATCACTTTGGGTAGTATACACATTTTTAACAATTTTTCTATGAACAATTGAATATCGATATCTTTATTTTTTTAACATTTCCTCTTCAATTTCTTTCATCAATGTTTCATAGTTTTCATGGCAGAGATTCTTTATCTCTTTGGTTATATATATTTCTAGGCATTTTTTTTTAAGCTATTGTAAACGGGATTGCTTTCTTGATTTTTTTCAGCTTATTCACTGTTGGCATATAGAAATGCTCAAATGCTAACCCAGCAGCAGTTCATGCTATAATACTTCCCCTCTCCTACTTCCTATCTCTTTTTATAGATTTGGCACATAGTATGCACTACACAAATAATAGTTTCTCTTCTAGTCTCTAAAAGAAACTTTTAGTACAAAAACTGGATCAAGAAGTTTCTATTGTTTCATCAACGTTTCTTTAATTCTTGTATGTGGGAAAAATTAAAAGTTCATTTTAAAAATGAGAAATGAACTGCTGGAGTGGAACAACCACAGTTAAAGCAATTTTGACACTATGTAAGAAAGCTTTAGAGACTCATTTTCTCTGCATTCTGGAACTAGAGTTAATGCTTTGTGTAAAATATTTAACTACTCAGAAGGGTCAAGAAAGAGCTAGCTTTCTGAATAACGCAGGAGTTACTTCCATGAAGGTGCATTTCAGCTAAACAGTGCACATCATGCCCTTTCTCCTCCTCCAGCTTCAGCAAAGCAAAACTTCCTCAAATCTCTTTCTTGGCCCCAGTCCAACAGTATCTTTAACTGGTAATGTATTAGCATGTTAAGCTAAGGGGCACTTTCTGTCTCTGTTCCCTAACATTCTTCCAAGATGGCTTAGGATAGACCTTTTAAATTTCTATAAACTATATAAACAAAGGAAGAACTCACCCTGAGAAGTTTTTCAATCTTGTTCAGTAGTGTAAGTATAAGATGAGACTGTAAATTTCCAAGTTCTGTAGTCCACGCAGCGTAAGCTGGTAAAAATACTTGATGTGTAGCACTAACTACTCTTTCTGAGGGATCACCTAAGGCTGACAGCAACAATTCAAAACCCTGCCAATGAGAAAAAGGAAAATGTAGATTTTTAAAGGGATAAACTTAAAATAAAACACTTATTAAAAAGTAATAAAAATTTCAATAAATTAAGAAAGTATTTTTAAGCAAGAAAGAAGGCCATTCATAATCCTAGCCTTGCCATGTATCCACTGATGAGCAAACCAAAGAGAGGGAGTGGTAAACAGAATACATCCTGCCAATTTCCTGCCAGAAAGCTGTGGCAGATACTTTAACTGAACTGTAGCATTCTTTTCTCTGAGCTGCAAAATTGAAACCAGGCAGCCATCCTCAAATCACACCTGCCATCCTTATGATATATTATAAAGTATCCAAATCAGAGATTTGGAATATTATAATACTTGGAATTTTGTAATTGAGTAAAAGGAGGTCATTCTGAAAAACATACCTGATGATATTTGTCTGGATCATCAATGTATCCCATTATGATACCAAGGCTTTTGATAACAGCTTCTCTTACCAAATCTGCCTTATCTTCCATTAACATTTGTTGCAACATTGAAAGAACCAAGGAGCTACGGATTTCTTTCTGAAAATAAACACGTTTTTACTATTTATTTACATCTAAGCACAGAAGTATAGAAAATAATATGACAAACATCAGTGTAGTCAAAATCCAGATTAAACAGGTATTAACATTTTTATTAAAAATGCTAACTGCTACTGTACGGAGATTTTGCTTCAGACCTTTGTTTTTTGAAGACATAAAACATTACAGATATAGCAAAAATATGACTCTGCCCCAAATCCCTTCTGCTCTAGAGGCAATAACATCTACTCTGAATTTGGCATTTATTAATCATCTCTCAGCATGTTTTTTTATATCTTTACTAAATATTTAAAAATCTCTCAAATCCTTGCAGTTCACACTAGAAGGCACTTTTGACAAATCAACAAAGTCTACTACAAACTCTACTACAAATGGACAATGACTCTCCTGTCACTATTCGTTCCACTCAGAGAAGCGCACTGAGAGTTGTAACAGGAGGAATTATAAAAATCTCTCTGGCAATTAGAAAATTTGTCTGGGATATGGTGAGGAAACATTATAAAATCCTGGCATTCCTATTTCTTTGAAGAAGTGGGAAAAAAAATTCAAACAGGATAATAAAATATGAGAGTGAACTTTAAAAGTACTTAAAAATCGCATTGCTCTTTTTTATGCTAATATTTAATATAATGCACACCCACTGCTGTGGCTTGATTTCACACAGAATATTTTCCAGTTATGATAAAGAATGTTTTAGTTTAATGGCTGAGGTTAGGATTAAGAGCTACCAATATACAAATTCATGCTCCTCTTATCCTACTTGTACTAATATTGCAATTTAATCAATTTATAAAATTCTTAAAACATAAACTTAAGTGCTTTTCCCATATAATAACTAGGATAAAATAAAAATAAAGGCGGAGGAACTGGCTATTTTCATAAATTTATAACATGATTTGGTATATAGAGCAAGGCTTGAAAGATATTTTTAAAAAGTCTGGTTTTCACTTTTTAGAAACAAAAATACATGCAATTTTAGCATATCTTAAAACACATTTAGGTTGGTGAATATATAACATCTTTTGGTACAGCCCCATTTATTTACTGTTTAGGCTAAAAATTGCCCTGAAACACTTTAAACTATCTAAAAGGACTTGTTGGTTGGTATCCGCACAAGGCAATATGACAGAGGTAAATAAACTTTAAGTGGGCATTTGTTTTATACTGATTTGGGCAAGGGTCAAGTGTGGCAATTAGTTTTAGTATGCCACAGGGACCCCACCAGAGCATCGGTCAGGAGGCA
Organism: Macaca fascicularis; assembly: GCF_037993035.2. NCBI lineage: Eukaryota > Metazoa > Chordata > Mammalia > Primates > Cercopithecidae > Macaca > Macaca fascicularis. Next base: position 18,591,294 of record NC_088392.1, read on the forward strand.
TTACTCTATTTGAGTCATAAACACACTGAGGAACTGCCGCTGTACAGAGATTTCACTGCTATCAGTGACAGTGGGGTACACAGAAGGCAAGTATAGATCCACTGAGGAAACGTTGTATCTACTATTAATACTGCTTAGTATTCTAGGAGTAGAGTAGAACAGTCTATTTATCCTTTGAGAGCAAGGGATGTTCATCTGTCTTGGAATAATAAATAAGAGGCTCAAACCCATTTGCATTAATCTATCTATATGATTTATCACAACAATAAGGTATTTTCTTCCATTAGAAAAACACTTAAAAAATTTCACCATGCCTAGCTCCTGGTGAAGGTATGGGAAAATAAAAACTCCAAGGTACTGTTAGTAGGAGTATAAATACATGCTACTCCAATTTTATCACTGGCAATGAATGCTGTCTACTTGGTTTCCTTGAAGTGACATTCTCACTCCATCCAATTTCATGAAAATGTCTGCCACATACCCAAGTCTGAATAACCAGTTTGGCTGTAAGTGTTTCTGTGAAGTAAAATTGGTGTCCCCTAAAAAAAAGCAGCTAGTTGAGCTCATAACTCAAACAACTGCCTAAGTGCTTTTCCTGCAAATGGCTATGATTTTTCAGTATGCAGCAAAGAGTTTTTATATGAGTACTTTCTATTTTGTCTCACAGAATATTAAGAAGATGCATGCTTCACGGGTCAAAATTTAGTAAAATTAACAATTTTACTGATTCAGCAAACTCCTTTTTAGGTGCAATTGGCTTTTTCTGCAAAAGCATGGCAGTAAAGAATACAATCATTACTATAATAGGACATTTGGGTGCCACTGCCCTGATTAGTGCTAATGCAGCAGCATTTTTGCCCATCCCTGCTTTTGTACCAACAATACAAATTTCAACACAGTGAAAAAGACAAAAAGTGTCTTATTATTATGAAAACAGTTTTCTCCTCGTGGACCTTTTTGGAAGGATCTCAAGGAAACCCCCAGGGTCCTCAGACCACACTATAAGAACTGCTCATATAGTTTAATATATTTATACTCATTCAAAACCAGTGGTAATGTACCTATGTGTTTGCAATGCCATACTGTACTAATGTGAATCTCTTCTTTTTTGGATCATCTCTTTTCTTTATTAAGACAGCATGTCTAGGAGATATTTGGATTAAAATCTATAAGACACTCAAAAAAAGGTTTTTCTATTATTAGAAAAATAGTTTTAAGAAAAAAAAAAGACAAGTCTTACCGGAAGGTAAGGTGCCAATGCGCCACAGGATTCTGCCACAAGCAGTCGTCTTTCTGGGTATTTGTGATTAATCTAGAGCAAAATAAATACATAAATCAAGTATAACAGCATAGCCTCCCTTCTTCTAAAAAAGAATTACATTTCACCACAAATTCTGTTAAGAATGCAATAAAGCTTCTTGCTTTTCCACTTCTGGGAATCCCTGTGTGACTATACCTGGATCAGGAATGAGGGAGTGAGGGAGAACCTAAACATGAGGTTACAGGGGTCATCTGTTAAAGAAAAAAGGGAAAATCAAAGATGAAAATGTGGTAAGGTATCTAGAGATCACGGGCTTGCCTAAAACTAGGCTTTCCTTAGAGTATCAGGAGAAACCAGGACCTTTCCCTAGCAACAGTAGAATATTTTTAAATTTGGAAAACTCAGCTTCTGGATCTTATAGATATGGTCTATAATATGTGCCAGTCTTCTTTCTTCAACCTAAGGGATGAGGAAGTAAGTTAATCAATGATTTGACCAGAGCCCTTACTAGAAATATGCTTTTATTTTTCAGGTAAGCAGACTTCAATCCATTCCTCTGTTTGCAAATGCAAAATGGTGGGGTTTTGCTATTGTGATGACTACACTGAACCATAACCAAAAATAACAAAAAAAAATGACACATACTGGGTTTTGTTCCCATATGTCTTCTTCATAGAATATAAATCTTTCTTTGACTGGAAAAGAAGTATATCTGTTCTCATATTCCCATATGAAAAGGTGACATAATTCATTAATGTATTGGATGCCTAAAATTAAGAAAAAAAATTATATAGTAATCTACTGGGAAACAAATTGGAGGTAGGCGGCTAGATAGATCCCCGATATCCAAGTTTACTCAGGTTACAGAAGAGGTGGCAGTAGAGATGTTTATAACTGATATCTTTGAATTAAATTTAATCCAGATGTAGTTACCTCAAAAGTAGAATGGTTTGAATGTCAAAGTATGGCTGTGCATAAACTTTCGTTTGCTTTTCTTTAGCTCAGTAAGTCTCAAAATTGAATGTAAATGCAAAAATCAATTGTATGTCTATATATTAGCAATGAACAAACTAAAAATAAAATTAAGAAAACAGTCTATTTACAATAGCATCCAAAAGAATGAAATACTTACAAATAAATAAAACAAAAGGGCAAAACGTGTACTACTCGGAAAACTACAAATCACTGTTGAAAGCAATTTTAAAAGACCTAATGCATGGAAAGATATCCTAAATTCATAGAATGAAAGACAATATATAAAATTAGGATGGCAATACTCTCTAGATAAATCTATAGATTCAATGCATTGTTTATGAAAATCCCAGCTGGCTTCTTTGCAAAAATTGAAAAGTGATCCTAAAATTCATAAGAAAATTCAAGGGACCTGGAATAGTCAAAATAATCTCGAAAGAGGAGAACCAAATTCAAGCAGTTAGGGTTTGTCTTTGAGGTGGCAAAAATGTTTAAAAATTGATTGTAGTGAAGCTTGCACAACACTGAATCATTAAATTGTACACTTGAAAGGAAAAAGACAAAAGAAAATAAAAAAACTATAAAAAATTAAATGTGCACAATTAACTGTATAGAATTGTAAACTGAAAGTTGTATGGATATATTGTAGCCAAGTTATTTTGACATCAAGTGATTAGAACCTCACCCTAAATTAGTATGCACTGTAATTTATAGACGGTATAAGGGATTGTGAGAGGTGGTTATTACTACATGTAATGTTTACTTTGTCTACTGAATCTGGGGATTCTACTTTATTTTGGTGGAAAAAATGAATGCCCAAAGAACTTGGGAACAGGACTATAAATGACTATATACTTCAGTGATATTCCGGAGACTAATATTTTTCTTAAGAATAAGTGACTGTGCTATTGTAAATAAAGCCATGTAATTTTTCTCCATAAGCAGGAAACCCATCTTTTTAAGGTGGAAAAATGAGGTGCTGAATGATCTAAACATTAAGTCTAGAAAGTCAATGATTCTGAGTTCTACAGAGGACTGGAATTTTAAATTCAATATAAAAGCAAAAGCACTGTTAGTAAAATAATAAGTTCAAGTATAAATACAAAAACCTCCCACATCAAAGATTTACACTTTGTATATGTGTAATATATACAAGTATACAAGATATATTTCTATTTACACACACACACACACACACACACACACACACACGTCTTCTTGCTGTTTCTTGAACGCATCAAGTATACTCCCACCTCAGGGCCTTTGTTCTTGTTCCATCTTATTTCATTCAGATTCTTTCTTAAACATCATTGCCTCAGAAGATTCTTTCTCTAACCACCCTTCCTAGGAGAGCATTCCCCATCACTCTCTCGCCCTTATCCTGCTTTATTTTTCTTCATATTATAAATTACTGCAAAATAGCAGACCATTTCTTTGTTTCCTCTTATTTCACCATTAGGATGTCTTTGTCTTTTGTTCACCACTGTATCCCTAGTGACTACATCAGTACCTGGCACTGAAATTAGTGTTTCATAAGTATTTGTTGACTGAATGAATAAAGGAGAGCACCCCAGAGCATTCGTAAGTACTAATAAATCACTGTGCTGAGCTACAGAAACATCAGCATAATTTATTTCTTAAACGCCTTTAAAAAGGAAACTATGTATCTTTTTAAGAAATCAGGCTATAATAGCTAGGTGAAAACTCAGTACAGTTATTTACCTGTTCCCAACACTGTGGTAAAAGTTCAGCTTCTACACGTGTTGGTCCAACATGACGTGCAAATGCCACACAACCTGTCAGTATCATTTGCCTGAAAAATAATACAAAAAAAAAAACACGAAACACAAAACAGCTTATATTTGCATTAGAAAGCACAACTAGGACTAAGGGTTAAAAAGTCTCATCTCTATAAATTCACATACAGAACAAGATTTTTGTATAATCAAATTAGACTTTTTTTTTTTTTTGAGATAGAGTCTGGCTGTCACCCAGATTGGGGTACAGTGGCATGATTTTGGTTTACTGCAACCCCCACCTCCCAGGCTCAAGCAGTCCTCCCACCTCAGCCTCTCGAGTAGCTGGGACTATAAGTGCTCACCACCATGCCCAGATAGTTTCTATATTTTTGGTAGAGATGGTGTTTCACCATGTTGCACAATCTGGTTTTGAAAAATTAGACCTTTCGGCCGGGCACAGTAGTTCACGCCTGTAATCCCAGCACTTTGGGAGGCTGAGGCGGGTGGATCACGAGGTCAGGAGATTGAGACCACCCTGGCCAACATGGTGAAACCCCATCTCTACTAAAATAAAAATTAAAAAAAAATTAGCCGGGCATGGTGGCACCTGCCCATAGTCCCAGCTACTCGGGAGGCTGAGGCAGGGAAATCACTTGAACCCGGGAAGTGGAGGTTGCACTGCACCAAGATCGCATCACTGTGCTCCAGTCTGGCAACAGAGTGACACTCCGTCTCAAGAAAAAAAAGAAAAATTATACCTTTCTAACAATGGCCTAAGCTGCCACCAAGAGCCTAAGTTCCTTAAGATTAGCCACTCGAGCAGGGACAACACCACCTGTGACAGACGTTGTGAAGGGATTTCTGGATAGGTATGAGGCTGAATCTCATAACCTTCCAAATTACCTTCCCACACATACATTCTGAGATTATATATGCCCAATCCTTCAGTTTCTACACAACTTCACTTTCTAGACACTAAAACAACCAGTGATTATTCTCTCAGTGTTTCTATAATTAAAAACTACACCTATCATATCAGTAAAGGGGTATTTTAAGAATCAGATTTTTGGTATTACACCTAAGATAACTGTGGTAGGTAGTTTCTGACATGACTCTCAATGATCCTATCTCTTTGAGTGCACACTGGACCTAGTGACTTGTCTCTAATGAACAGAATATGACCAAAGTGGTAAGAGGTCAATTTTGAGATTAGGTGCCAAAAGTCTGTGATGTCCATCTTTCTGGACTCTACTGCCTTCTCAGCAGGCATGCTTAGATAAACCAAGCTGCCATGTTGGAAAGAGTCATATGGGAAGGAATTAAAGGTGGTTCCTGGCCACCAGTCAGTGAGGAGATGAAGCCCTCAGTCTAACAATCCTTGAGGAACTGATTCTTGACAATGACCAACTGTGTGATTAAGATTAAAAGCAAATCCTTCTCCAGCTAAACCCTGAGATGACTATAGCCCCCGCCGACCTTTGACTACAGCCTTGTAAGAGACCCTGAAGCAGAGGACCCAGATTCCTGACCCACAGAAACTGTAAGATAAAAGATGTTTTAAATCACTTTCTTTTGAGGTACTTTGTTACAAAACAACAGTTAACCAATAACTAATACATTATCTTCATTTGAATTGATAGATTTATAACTAAAAAAACTATAAAATTCTAAGTAAGATTTTGCATTCTGTAAGGTGAAAGTAGATTTAAGTGTGGACTTGAGTGTTGATCCCTGATGCACCTTGACCTAAAGTAAAGCTAATAAGTACTTTTGGCCACCAGGTGGCAGCTGTTAGCTTTACATGCAAGGTTTATGAAAATAGACTCTAAGATCAGGTTTTTGCCTTGAAAATCTAAAAATGAAAATGTAATAATAACTGTATTTAACTATTAACTAAATTACCAAGATAGGAAATGGTATTTTTAAAGGAAAAAATAAAATACTAATTTTCCTATAGTACCACCAAGTTGTCCTTGGGAAATTTTTACTTTGCAATGAATGGTACTAATACAGTGATTTAATTTCCCTTATTCCTAGTTGACTTGCATGTTAGGGCTGCCGGTATAAATTAACCTTAGCTGGATACTGAAAAGAGCAAGGTTCTCTACTTGGTCAGGTATATTTTGATAATCGCAGAATATAAGTTTCAGTAATAGCATTTCAAAGTCTATAGAAGTGTTTGTATTCTCCTAGTTGAGGGGTTCTCTGTATTTTAAAATATAAGCTTGGTATCTTTTATAGTTCATTCTTATTTATGATTTTTCAGTATTCTCAGAAGAGGCAAAATTATATCAGTCAGAAAAACAAGTACTGAAATTACATAAAGCTACAAAATCATAAAGTACAATTCTATTATTTTGCAAAGTATAAGCAAAAATCATTTTTTCATTAAGATAAAAATTATAACATAGAAAACCATTCAACTGCTTTATTTTATCCAACTGGTGCTTAATCCATCTATCCACCCATCCAGGATGCTTTGTTCAAGTCCATACTTGTACAGCTTCACTTAATACTTAAATGTTTTATGATTGGAGGTAGATAGCTATCATCGTTGCTTGATCAAAACCTATTCTGCTTTCTTCTCATGTGTCACCCTGATCTGTGGCCCTCCTCATCACTCTGAGTAGATGCTCAACTCAGGCATCTTTATTTGTGGGTATTAGACTCAGGACTAGCCAAAATAACATGCCGTATCCCTTTAGCCACACAGCAATGGTTTACTGATAACCCAGTGATGCACACATTCATATATTAAGTACTTTATTTTTCTATAAAGCATAACCATTAAAAGGTCATAATGTATCTAGTTCATCTGTGGGAAAAAGGGGAATGTTTAGGACAAATCAAGCATGACATATAAAGGCAAAGCAATATGTGAATTAGAAGTCCAAAGGTAGGGCCGGGCGCGGTGGCTCAAGCCTGTAATCCCAGCACTTTGGGAGGCCGAGACAGGCGGATCACGAGGTCAGGAGATCGAGACCATCCTGGCTAACACGGTGAAACCCCGTCTCTACTAAAAAATACAAAAAACTAGCCGGGCGAGGTGGCAGGCGCCTGTAGTCCCAGCTACTCGGGAGCCTGAGGCAGGAAAATGGCGTGAACCCGGGGGGCAGAGCTTGCAGTGAGCTGAGATCTGGCCACTGCACTCCAGCCTGGGCGACAGAGTGAGACTCCGTCTCAAAAAAAAAAAAAAAAAAAAAAAAAAAAAAAAAGTCCAAAGGTAACTAAAACCAATGAGTAATTGGAATAATAAGAATGAAAATATTGCAGAACATTGGAGTGGGGCCAGTATTCCCTCTGCTTATTATAAAAATTTGGGTAACGTTTCCTCTATTAATTTATATATAACTTCAAACTTCAAAGACTTTCATAATTAAAGAGAAACTGGGATTTAACTGTTGAGGGAGTTTACTGGAGCCAACTTTCTGAGGATTATTAACAAACTTGCTCATTTTAAAACAAAATGACTGGAATAAAATATGTTGCTAAGTTCATCACAATGCCTTTATAAGGAAAAAGTTTAAAGGGTTGCAGCAAAGTTTATGGAGGAAACTTTATACATGCATTTTTATAAGCATGTATATAGAGCTTTATACATGCATTTTTGTGAACTTACATTGAGTGAAGCAGTAATTAATGCCAAAATGCTATTAAGGCTGTCAATCTGTTGAGTAACACTATTCATACCATGCACAAAGGTACTGGCAGTTTTCCAAAACATTTTACAGAAAAGTCAAGACCTGATATTGTAGGAACATATACATTTACATTTTGTCCATCAGGATACATTATGAGCTATGGTTGAAGAGTTTCTGGAAATTATTGAGACCACGAAAGTTTGGGCAAACAATCCTTCAATTCTGCAAATGGCCAGTGAATACCGTGCTTTATTGAGATTTGAAATTTATCAGCTGGGCACATGGCTCATGCTTGTAATCCCAGCACCTTGCAAAGTCCAGGCAGGCAGATCACTTGAGTCCAGGAGTTCAAGGCCAGCCTGGGCAACATGGCGAAACCCTGTCTCTACAAAAAACACAACCATTAGTTGGGCATGGTGATGCATGCCTGTGGTCCCAGCTACTTGGCTACTTGGGAGGTGGGAGAATCACCTGAGCCTGGGAAGGACGAGGTTGCAGTGAGCCATGATTGTGCCTCTGCACTCCAGCCTGGAAGACAGACTGAGACCCAGTCTCAGAAAAAAAAAATCACTTATAACAAACATGGATTCAATTTTCAATAGTCTCAAATATATTACTTTGTCTTCAACATAAATTTGAAAACACTGCATATTTTTTTTTTTTTTTCATTCTGCTAGCTCTCCTTATTCCAGACAATCTTTTTCCTCTAAGCCTACATTTCTTTTGGCTCCCTTCTCTTGTTTATAATAGCCAGGAATTCTTGCCTGTTTTTTAGGCCATTAAATAATGTTTCAAAATGTTTCTCTGGTTCTTGTAATACATCATTTTCTAAGACATGCCTTTATTCTGAATTTAGCGCAATTGCTGTTTTCACTGTAAAGTGCAATTTTTATGGGGTTCATGTGGATTTTGCTTTCTATAGACTAATCTTTAATAAGGAGAAGTTGATACAGCTCCAGTTCATTTTGAGAGAAAGGGAGGAGCCACAGTTAACAGCTTCACTCCCAGAGACATCTCAGATATATTAAAGAGATAATAATTTAATGTTGTTCTGCTGAATCCAGGTGTGCTTTTCTCCTTTTCTCAATGCACAGTTCTCTTGAGAATGATGATAATTTATACTATACAGGATTTGAAGTAGGCTGGAGTTTAATTCAGCCAAATATCATATATAAAAAAACTAACTCTCACTATGTACTTCTAGGGCTATTTCTGGTCTTCATCTGGCTTTGTTTGTGGTAAAACCACATACTCAAGGATAAAAGATACCATTTGCCCATCTCCCTCTATTTCTTATTTACTGGGAATAACAATCTCTGAATGGATGAAGAAAGAGAAACACTGACAGCAGACTGAATGAGGACAGAAATAACTGACAGCCTTAGATAAAAATAATGTCTGTCTGACTTAGTGCATTCTACTTACTTGTAAGCCAACTGAAACATACTTTTCTCAAAGTGAAAACTACAAGGGTCTTCCTCATCCAGCTTCATTAAATGAAATTAGAGTAACAGAAAATTTTCTCAGGCCCTTCAAATGGCTGACTGTTAACTTGTTTTTCACAAATGTTAGTTTTTTTTACTTTTTAAATGTCTTTATAGCAAATTCCAATTTGGGAAGGAAATAAGAAGAAATGTCAACCTATCACTACCTTAAACTAGAACTTCTCTCTCTCAACAACCAAGATTGAAAAAAAATAAATTCCACTTGCTTTCAGTTGGGAGAATCTCATTGTAAGGTAAACATTAAGAAGTAGCTCAGAATCTAACAAAATAGAATATATATACACATATTTCTAAGACGAGACACTTATTGAGATTACATGAATATCAAAACTCATTATTAGGCAATAAGCCATACGAACAGAATTCTTAAGAAGATAGAAAGTTTTGTGTATAAAAACTGCACCTCAATGTTTTAAGATAAATGGTTTCATGCAAAATCTGCATTTTGAGCTTTTATAGGTCTCAGGATTCATAAAAAAAAATCACTGAGAACATATGTAGACAGATGAAGTTGGGCTTTTCTAAAAAATCTGCTTTACTGAAGGTTACTTAGGTTTCTATTTGAGAACATTAGAATGCCTGAGGAGGTCATCGGGTATGTACAATTTTCTGCTATGCTACCTACCTGGAACTTGTTGCGCTTGGAGAACAGAGGAGAAGAGTTGTTTTCTAGCCAACATATGATTTGGCTAGAATACGTTCACTCCCTCCCCCTTCCACTAGAGGGTTGGGGCATAATCTAATCAATTAGTAGTAGATGCTTCTCTACTAGAAAGCAGAAAAGTGTATTAATGGCAGATTATTTTTTCAGACAAAAGTAACTATCTTGCAATTTTCAGAGAACATTTACATTTTTGCAAGAAATTGAATTAGTCCTTCAAAAATACAAGATAATTTAGATAATGGCCTTCAGTACCTATATCTGTCTAGTCACCTTGAGAAACTTAACTTTTTTTTTTTTTTTGAGACAGAGGTTCACTCTTGTCTCCCAGGCTGGAGTGCAATGGTGCATTCTCGGCTCATTTGCAACCTCTACCTCTTGGGTTCAAGCGATTCTCCTGCCTCAGCCTCCTGAGTAGCTGGGATTACAGGCACCCACCACCATGCCCAGCTAATTTTTTTGTATTTTCAGAAGAGATGAAGTTTCACCATGTAGGCCAGGCTGGTCATGAATTCCTGACCTCAGGTGATCCGCCTGCCTTGGCCTCCCAAAGTGCTGGGATTACAGGCATGAGCCACGGTGCCTGGCTGAAACTTAACATTTTGAGAAGGTATAGAATTCCTTTTCAAAGATTTAAACAATGAGACTTGTCAGTAATTATAGCAGGTGATCTATAGTAGTCTGATCTTAGTAGGATTTATACATATTTTAGAAAGCTATTTTTGTTTTAGGTTTTATTTATTATGCATGTGCTAAATTTCTTAAGAGTGATTTCCCTATTATCTATTTCTTTGTTGCAGTAAATTCCAGGTCTCTTTAAAAAGAGAAGGTGAGGAGGAAAGGGAACCTGATGATGACATTATAGTCTGAAAAGCATTTTCACAGGTTTTGAAACCATGAAGGAGTGAATCCATGATGGTGGAATGCTCCAGCGCTGCTAAAATAGATACTGGAAGGAAAGAAAGCATTTTACATTAAAATGCTAATCTTGATGCCTAATTAGTGAAATCAGTAAGTCATATTGTAATTCTTTTTCAAATATGTAATCATACCCACCTTTGCTCATCATCTGGCCTCTTGATCAAATTGAAAAGTATGTGGAGAAGCTGATCTCGCTCTTTAGGTTCAGGATGTAGACATGCTGTACACAATATGAGGGGGATCAACTCCTAAAGAAATATGAGGGTGGAAAATTTCAAATAAAAACACATTGCAGAATATTCTTTTTTTTTCTCCAGAATATTCTTAAATGGACATTTAAAGTGAAATAAACGTCAATATACAAAAGAGTAAATTTTAATTTTGTAAGGTTGGTAATTCAAGAGATGTTTACACTAAAACGTTTATGTGTTGGTTGTGCAGGAAATGTAAATAACAACTTAACAAAAATTGCTTAAGATTCAACTAGCCTTGGTTTTTAATCTAGCACTTCCCAAGGGCCCACTAGCTTTTACACTAAATAACATTCCATTATGTGACATACTGACACTGTAATTTTAATTCTGAAAGTGTTTTTAAACAAAAGTTGCAGAAGTCCACTATAATTTAAAACTTAAAAAGATAATAAAAAATAAAGACCACTCTTCCCACTTCTATAAGGACAATATGATGTCCTTATGATTAGATCTAATAATTTTGTACCCTTAGCACTTGACTCAGTGCCTAATTAAAAAGACCACTTTCATAGATATTGAATCATCTCAGTACCATTACAAAGTTATCAGTAGAAATATTTGATGTTGAAATATAAATTTTTAATAATATTTTGTTTTCTTCACATTCAATATGCAGAGGTAAATTCAGCATTTTGTAGGAGAGTAAGAACTAAAAGTTTATTTCTAAGAAATACGTGAAATTAGTTATGTTGTTTTACATTTTAATTAAGATGAAATTCTTTATACTAAAGTACATTCAAAATATATTAATGTTTTTCATTTGAGTGGATTTTCAAATCTAAGAAGAACAATGGTCCAAAAGTAATACAATATTTTTGTGAGAAATCCTCTAAGTTGTAAAAACAATATTTTGTAAATATAGTAAAGAAATCACTATGGTGTAATTAAGAAGGGAAGAATGACTACACCCATTTCTTTCCCACCTGCCTTGATACTCACCGAAAACTGTTAAGAGATTTAAAATAGAAATTGATCACTATGTAATAATGTACGATTATTATTGTCTGTAATAATATAACCTAAAAAAAAATAATGTAACCTGAAGAAAAGCATGATAAAAAGTCTACACTGTTGAAGTGTTTTCACACTTTGAAGACGCTTCCTAAGAAAGAGATGATTTTTCGAAGAGTTGAAACTGAAGCTTAAATGTATGACTAGAAGTCTCTCTCTATTATTTCTAAAGTCTTTATATATTATAAATCTTAAATTTGAAGTTACAAAGGTATAGGTAAGATGAGCTAAGAATGTATCTGAGAAAAAAAGAATGTGAAACATTTATTCTGCCATTTTCAGTCTTCCTGTTTGGGCACCTCTCTAGGTTTTACCTTAGTGAATAATTCAAAAGGAATAAAAAATTAGGAAAAAAAATTTTGCACTGGGAATGAGAGACAGAGCATATGTATAGATCCTATATGTTTTCCCTAGAGGTTTAATGTAATGCTTGATGGATTAGTCCTGATTCTGTAGAAGAAAATGAACAACCTTTTACAAAATAGTAAATATTCTGTCTGGCTGGAAATTTAACAATATTAGGGTAGGAGATCATTAATAGCAAGGAGTACCCTAATCCTTAGTTGATTCCATATGGGCTGCTGAGAGGCAATGATACTAATGAGAGGACTAAGACATTGCATCATCAGGGTATACTACTGAGAGTAGAACCATAAGGATGAAAAGTAGTTATTCTGGAAGCATTAAAAAAGTGAGAAGCTATTCTAATGCCTGAAAACCAAGAAAGGCCCTAAAAATTTTATTTGTACTTTGTCTTCATGTCAGATCTTGTTTCCTCCTAATCCCCCTTCCTGCTTTCCCATCATCTCTACATGTATACTTCTCATACTGTTTAAAGTTATGAAATGAGGGTAAGATAGCAGCTATAATTGCTAACACACACACACACACACTTAAAATGTAGAGTATAATCTTTTACTTCATCTCAAAAACCAGCATACAAAAACAACTGTGTTGCTCTTCATCCTTTATGCCTTATATTTTATTTTCTTTTTCTTTTTTATCATGAGGCTTAGTGATCCTTAATCAAGGAGGAAGTTTAAGTCATACATTAATATGGACAATATTTTAACTGAAATATGGCTACAGATGTGCCAAACTGAGAACTCTGGCCCAGGAGCTGAAAGAGTTCTTACCTTGGTTTACTCCTTAGTACCAAAGAAACTAAAGAAAAGCACAAATTTCTCTTTCAGTTTCTTAAAGTGAAACATGTAGGAATTCAGATTAATGCACAAATGGAAAACACTTCACAGACATTCTGCAATTTATCTATTGCTGATAATTTTTCCTTCTGAAAGCAAAGATGGCCTAAAAAAGCCTGTTCAACACAGCAGTCGCTACGAATCAATTCAAACTGACATATTAGAAGGAAAGTATTTGTGAGTCCTTGTCTCCTTGAACCTTAAATTTCTGTGAATTTAGGACTTTGAAAAAAATACTTTTCACTTTTCTTAATCACAGTAATAATTGATATTGCCATCAGCTTTTATTTCTTGCCGGCAAATTAACAACATATGGGAAGTCACTGCCAATAATTTTGGGTTGCTATTCCATGCCAACAAGAGTGGTCCACCTTGGCACATTACGGCTATGGCAGTTACAACTCAGAGTGTAAAGGATGCCGGATGGCTTCTTCCTCTTACAGCAACACAGAGCTGAGAAGAGGTCCAGTAAGTGAGGAAGAAACATGCAGAAAGAGTGGTCTGTTTCTGACAGAGCCAGCAAGGACACGATTAGGATAATTGCTAGATTGAGACTGGCCCCAAATCTGCTAATTTCTCCATTATCCATTTATTTATAACTTTTATTTGTATTGCTATTAAAATAAAATAATAGATTCCATAAGTATATGTCTGTTATGTTACTTATTCCCATTTATTGTAAATTCATCTTTCAAGCCTTTGAAACACTAATAAATCCACACCAGAATTTACTAAGTTTGTATTTACCATTTTCAGACTATTCATAAGTTAATAGACTTGAATCAATATTCTCCCTTTGGCATCACCTCTCACACTGAAAAAGTACAGTCTTAAAACTTTCTTTATAATTCTGAATACAGCATTTAAAAATGGTGATTAAATTTCCATCAGAAGACAAGGTGTTCTAAAAATATCTTTGAAAGACTAAATGTAAATGAGAATAATAGAGCAGTAAAAAATCCTTAGGCATATTAGATTTAATATCTCATGTAATATTAAAATAATAACCATGGTAAGAAAATACCTATGACTTGGGTAATATCAGATCCAAGAGGTAATTTTTCTGCTTCACATAATAAACTTATGTGTCCGCATTTCCTTCTTTTTATTAAGAGACTGGGTCTTTTTATATTGCCCAGGCTTGAAGGCAGTTGGCTATTCACAGGCGTGATCGTAGCACACTACTGCCCCAAACTCCTGGGCTCAGGAGATCTGTTGAGGGCAGTGACTATCGGGGGCTGATGTTGCTCTGAGCAGTAAAAATAATTTGCCAAGACAGTTGTGGGTAAAGAAAGGCAGATTTATTAGACAAAGTAGGAAAATACATTGCAAGAAAGGAAAGGGCAGACCAGCAAGACAGGAGCTAACTGCAAGGACACAAAAAGTTGCTGGTGCTCATGCTGTGTGCTGAAGAGGGCTTTGTGCAGTACTGATAAAGCCAAGGTTGCAGTGAGCTAACTTGCATTTTTCTATTGGCTGAGGTGTCTGGTGATAGCTTTGTGGAGGAAAACCGTGAGTTATTTGTATAGGAGGGCTACGTGTCCTGGACCATGAAGAAAAGCAGACTTACAGCTTATCCACTTTCTTTTTTTTTTTTGAGACGGAGTCTTGCTCTGTCGCCCAGGCTGGAGTGCAGTGGCCGGATCTCAGCTCACTGCAAGCTCCGCCTCCCGGGTTCACGCCATTCTCCTGCCTCAGCCTCCCGAGTAGCTGGGACTACAGACGCCCGCCACCTCGCCCGGCTAGTTTTTTTTTCTTGTATTTTTTAGTAGAGGCGGGGTTTCACCGTGTTAGCCAAGATGGTCTGGATCTCCTGACCTCGTGATCCGCCCGTCTCGGCCTCCTAAAGTGCTGGGATTACAGGCTTGAGCCACCGTGCCCGGCCAGCTTATCCACTTTCTTTTTTTGCTTTCCCTCAGTCTCGCCAGGCCAACTCCCACTCCTTATTTAGAACTCCACAAGATCCTCCTGCCTCAGCCTCCTGAGTAGCTGGAACTATGTGTCACTGTGCCCAGCTAATATATCCATACTTTCAGCAATAGGAATCTTTAATATTTTAAAACATGATTTGGCAACATAGAGAGTACTCAGTAATGTGTATTGAAGTGAAATATTTAAGAGTGTCTATGATCATTAAAGAGAAAATCAGTATAGTAATCCTACTGCAGAATTTCTAGGATTTTTAGATTTCATTAATAGACGAGGACTGGAATTCGAAACTAGCCTGGGCAAGATGGCAAAACCCCACCTCTACCAAAAATACAAAAATTAGCTGGGTGTGGTGCTGTGCACCTGTAGTCACAGTTACTTAGGAGGCTGAGGTAGGAGGATCTATTGAGGCCAGAAGGTCAAGGCTGCAGTGAGCTGTGATTGCGCCACTGCACTCCAGCCTGGGTGACAGAGTGAGACCCTGTGATCCAAAAAAATAAAAAAAGAAAATGGTTTTCTTTGAGTCAATGGTAATCTTTTGAAATTTAAATTTCAATATTTAATATCTATATTTAAACAAATCGAGATAATTCTTTTGCACAATCCAAAGGAAAGAATCTATGCTGAAAACAATTGGGGGTGGAGTCGAAATGACTGAAGGAGGAAGGAAAGACAATAAGAAATATAGAAATATCTGTTTCAAAGCAGCTAAGATAGCCTTGGCTTATCAGTACTCTAATTGTCAAGATTATATACAAATATAATGTGATATCATATTTACTTATTATTTTATTTGGATTTTTATTTTGATTATATCCAAATATAATGAGACATTATTTTACTTTTAGTGTCAAGATACAAGCTACACTTGTATCTTGGCTGATCCGTACCCTAATTGTCACATTACACTATATCCAAATATATTTCTATCCAAATATATATTACATTTGGATATAATGTGAAAATTAGGGTACGGATCAGCCAAGATACAAGTGTATAAAATTTAATACATAGCACAGAAGGCATGGAGGAATCCAAACAAAAGGTTTATCAGTACCAGACAAGGAGGGTCAAGAAGGTAATGTAAACACGTAAAATAAAGGGTATAAGGAAAACAATAATGTAAACATATGATAAACAGTACTAACATGGGGTTTTAGTGACTAGGGGCTAAAAAGTAGGGCAGCAACTGTGGCTAACTAGAGATCCCATGTCCCACCTACTGGGGACAGGAACTGTGCTCCAATTGAAAAAATCGTTTGGAAATGTAAGTCTAGTGCTCTTAGACTGGAGGAAAACTTCAGACTAGGAGTTTTCAAAAAAAGCCCAAATTTTGTATTTTTAGGTAAAATATCAGTTTTTAAAAGTCTGATAACTAGCACATCACTTTTAACATTACTGAGCAGGCCAAACAAAACCTATCTGTGAGCCTCTGTTGGTCTGTAGATAGCGTACAACCTCTGATTTAAGTTTTCAGTTGAAACTTTTCAGTATGTTCCTGTTCATATAAAAAGGAAACCCAATAAAGACAGACATTACAAAGACTCACATAAGAAAAAAAAAAAAAAGATTACTCACCTCTGTAAAAGTTTTACAATTCAAGGGCTGCTAAAAATACCTATTCTTAGAATTATTAATATTAAATATCTATAATTTCTGGGGCTCAATCTTTAGGAAACCTAAGTAGTTAAATAACCTTACCTCAAGTCTCACTATTGCTAAAGAAATGTGATTTACTCACAAAATTAAGTATGCACACATGCCAACATCACATAGGTATAAAGAAGATAGTCAAAACTTCCTATCTACTTTATTACACTTATCCACTATACTACTGTATAAATCTCATAGAGTTATGATCCTCTGAGGTGATCATTACTCGTAAGTTTTCCATGAAGGAAACATGAATGACAATGCAAAAGATCAAAGTCTAGTTTCTCATAAGACGGGAGGACTGTAGAGGTACCAACTACTTTAAAAACTTTTAGGGAATTGGTTCTTTCCCTTGACTTTTTTGTTACAGTTTTACTGAGATAAGTGGTTTTCTCTTTTGCCTTTTCAATGACAGTTTTATTGAGATATGCTTCATCTTTCATAAAGTTCATCCATTTCAAGTGTATATTCAGTGGTTTTTAGCATATTCAGAGTTGTACAGTCATCATCACAATATAATTTTGGAAGACTTCCAATATCCCAAAAGCTAGTCTCTATTAAATCTCTCCTCTTTTCCACTCCCATCTCAGCCCCAGATTTCTCCTTTGATTTTCCAACTTAGCTAGCTGATAGAATATATTTCCTTGGCACAGAATGAAACTGAAAGTTAAATTTTGATATATGATTACCAAAAATGCTACTTGAAGTAATCTTTCATAAAATTTTATTTTTTAATTATAGAATTTCCTCTTCAAATGTGGTTAAAGCAGAAATTGTGAAAAACCAACAACTTTAGCTTATTTACTATATACATTTATCAAATGATAAATATATTTATTCTATAATTTGGCTCAAAAGATTCAAGTTTCCTCAACCAATCCATTAAAATGAACTGCTATGTAAGCCACATATAAAAAATCAGTCCAGCTTTTATTTTTGTCTCCCAAAATGAACAGGCAAGGAACTACAGAAAGATCAACTAAACCCATGGCCAGCAGAAGGAAATAATAAAGATTACAGTAGAGATAAATATTTGACTTTAAAATATAAGTTAGTAAAAAGAGACTACCATTATTTCAAAGAACCTAAGAGGTATATATTTTTGTTAAACTTTAGTATCTTTGAAATATGGGTATATCTTACAATAGACAGCATGCCATAATTCACTTGGGATTCTTTTTCTTTCTTAAAGAAACATAACTGTTACAACCAATTGCATCTTAGATTTAAAATAAGATACACTGAATTAAAAAATATTATAATTGTAACCTGAAGATTGAGTAAAGTTGTTACTTTTTTCTTTTTCCTGTTTTAAAGAAAAACAAATAATGCTAATAACTATATTCATCGTGCTTTCTATTTAAAAAAGTTTAATTTATTGGACAGCTTTGATTAAATCTTTATCCTATACTATCTTTAAAACAGTGGGTCACAAAATCAGTTGAATGGGTCATGAACAGCATGTTTTTCTTTTTTAATTGCTTATTTAAGGATTTTCTTCTTTACTTTTCCAAAATATTTATAAAATCGTGTTTGCTATTGCTTGTCTTTACTATGTTTTATAAAACTTTTAGTTTTATATATGTAAGTACGTACTGATACATGATGTAAAACATCTTTTTTACTGAAGGTGTAGTCAAAGTTTGAAAACACTAATAGTAAGTTCTTTATATCATGATATAAAAAGTAAAATCTAATGTTAAGTATAAAAACAGCAAAGTAGAGAATAGTACATAGAATATGGTATCATTTGTTTAAATCATGGGGAAAAGATCACATATTTGAATTTATACATGCACAAAGTATCTCTGAAAGAATATAAGACAGTTCTACAATAATAGTTGGAGTCTTCAATACCCTACTTTCATACTGCACAGAAATTCTAGACAGAAGGTCAATAAGGAAATAGAGAACCCAAACTTTATAAAACAACTAAATCTAATAAAATTATACAGAACACTCCACTCAACATCAGCAGAATATATATTCTTCTCAAATGCACACAGAACATTCTCCAGGACAGACCATAAGTTAGGCAAAGGTAATTCTTAGTAAGTTTAAAAGATCAAAAACATATAAAGTATTTCTCTGACTATAATTGAATGAAATTAAGAATCAGTAACATAAGAAAAATGGAACATCCATGAATATGTGGCTATTAAACAACATGCTCTTAAATAAGCAATAGGTCAAGGAAGAAATCATGAAGTAAACGAGAAAACATTGAGATGAATGAAAATGAAAACAATATACCAAAACTAATGAGATATAGCAAAAGCAGTACTCAGAGGGAAATTTATAGCTATAAATACCTGTATTTAAAAAGATCTCAAGTCAGTAATTCAATGTCTTATGGAACTACAGAAAGATCAAACTAAACCCAAGGCCAGCAGAAGGAAAGAAATAATAAAGATTAGAGCAGAGATAAACGAAACATCGACTAGAAAAACAATGAAGAGAATTAACAAAATCAAAAGTTGGTTCTTGAAAAGAGAAACAAAATTGACAAACGTTTAGCTAGACTGACTGAAAAAGAGAGAGGATGCAAATAACTAGGATCAGAAATGAAAGCAGGGATGTTAGTACCGACGTTACAGAAATTAAAAGAAATAAGTTAATACTATGAACAACTGCTCATCAACAAATCAGATAATCAAGATGAAATGAACTAATTCCTAGAATCACAGAAATCACCAAACTGATTCAGTAAGTAGAAAATCCCAACAGGCATATAACAAGGAAACAGACTGAAGAGTTCCTATACCCATCAAGCCAGCTTTAGCCCAATACCAAAACCAATACCAAATACCAAAACACAAAATAAGAAAACAACCACAGAACAGTATCCCTTATTAATATAGACACAAAAATACTCAACAAAATACTAACAACAGATCCAAAAGCACATTAGAAGGTTTATAAACCAACACCAAATGGGATGTATCTCATGAATGCGAGGGTGGATTAACATAAAATTAGGCAATGTATTAATAACGCAGGCATATCACAGTAGAACGAAGGGGGAAAATCACATTATCATCTTAACAGGTGCAGAAAAAGCATGTGGCAAATTCAATGCCATTTTATGATAAGAACATTTAGCAAACTAGGGATAAAAGGAAACTTCCTTAATACGACAAAGGGCATTTATAAAAATTCTATAGCAAACATCATAGTCAATGGTGAAAGATTGAAGCTTTCCTGTAAGATCAGAAACAAGGCAAGGGTATCTGCTTTCTCAAAACATTACCATCCAAATTGTACTGGAAGTTCTAGCTAGAGCAACTAAGCAACAGGAAAAAATAAAAGCCATCTAAATGGTAAAGAAGAAGCAAAACTATCTCTCTAGGTGCAGATGACACGATTCTATATATGTAGAAAATATCATAGAACCCATAAAAAATGATTAGAGTTAATAAGCAAATGCAGCAAAGTTGCAAGATTTAAGATCAACACACAATGACCAGTGTTGTTTTGATAAATCAGGATAAATCTTTCCTTTTTTGAAAAGAAAATTAAAAGAACAATTCCATTTACAATATCCAAGAGAACAAAATACCTAGGAATAAATTTAGCCAAAGAAGTGAAAGAACTGTACACTGAAAACTACAAAATATTACTGAAAGAAATTAAAGATCTAAAAACAAAAAGACATTCCACGTCCGTGAACTGGAAAACTTAATGTTGTTAGGATGACAATACTCCCAAAGAGATCTATAAATTTAATGTAATCTCTATAAAGATTTCAGTGACCTGTTCTGCAGAAGTGAAAAGCTGAGCATCAAATTCATATGGAACTGCAAGGGACCCTGAGCAGACAATAGTGAAGTGCAGTTAGAGGACTCATATGTCCCAATTTCAAAACTGACTACAAACAACAGTTATCAAAACAGTGTGGTAGTGGCATATGGCTAGACATACAGACCAATGGAACAGAACTGAAAGTCCAGAAATAAACCCGAAGAATCTAGGCCCAACTGATTTTTGACAAAAGTAGCAAGACTCTTCAAAAGAGGAAATTTTTTATCTTGAACAAATGTTTCTGGATAACTGGATAGCCATATGAAAAGAATAAAGTTAGACCCTGTTTCACTCCATATATAAAAATTAACTCAAAATGAATCATTGACCTAAATATATATAAAAAATGTTTTCTTGTAATTATTTTATAGCTTTAGCTCTTATATATATTCATATACATATATATATCTTCTATAACACTGATTGATTTGGCAATGGTTTCTTAAAATTGATACTTAAGGCACAAACAACATGAGAAAAAAAATGGATAAATCAGATTTCATAAAAATGGAAAACACTTGCCCATCAAAGGATATGGTCAAGAGTGTAAAAAGAAAACCTACAGGATGAAAGAAAATATTTGCGAATCATATATATGATAAGGGTTTACTAACCAGAATATATAAAAAACCCTGAACTCAAAAACATGAAGAAAAACAATCAAATTCAAAAATGGTCAAACGACTTGACCATTTGCTAGAAGCTAGCAAAATTGACTGCATATGGGACAGAAGCTCAAGGACAGGAAAAAAGGAATTTTCATTGTACATTTTTTTACATTAAAAAAAGTTAAACCATGTAAACATATTAATCAAAACATTAAACCCTGTTTCTAATGCTTTATTTAATCAGCCAAGATATTACTATGTTCAGTTTACTAAAGAACATTTAAATTTTATTTAAATACCAACAAAAAGGCTTTTGCTGACAGGGGTATACCAAATATGAGAAATAAGAAGTCAAAATATTAATCCTTCAATCGCAGGAGTTTTATAAAAATGTAGATTTAATGTTTAAGACCCGGAGTTTGAGGCTATAGTGAACCATGACTGTGCCACTGTACTCCAGCCTGAGTGACAGCGCGAGAGCCTGCCTCAAATAAAAAAACCCCAAAAAACAAAACAAAATGAAAAAACAACAACTCTGTCTCCCCATAGAGAGAGATATTTAGATTTATAAGAAGAAATAGGGGTGAAATATCAAAAAGTAATTCAATATCAAGAGATGTAATGAAAAAATGTTTTGTTCTTTTATGCCTAGGGGTTGATTTTAAATACTCTAAGACATGTTTCATTATTTATCAATTTAATTTTGAGGAAATACAATTTCATTTTATTATAAATGGCAACTTTTCTGATAAAACATACAAATAATTAAATGAACAAAGATAGATGATCAGTTTTTCATGAAATTATATACTTTTAATTATAAAAAATTTAAAATCAGCCAGAAAAGTAAACATCATACCACAAATTAGTTCTATGTGTGCATATATGTATATAATCTGTATGTATAACGTATCTGATTACTGATGATGCAAATTTATAAATATTTCATGCAGTACAATCAGATTTTAGTGGTAGTCTTTTATGATAATATGACAAATTAAAATAAAAAAGCTAAAACTGAATTTCATAATAATTAGATTTCTGTAATACTCTAAAGATGATATTAAGGAAATACAGTAAAAGGGATGCAAACGTTAACACATTACATGGATTATGTTACAAGCTAAAAAAGGAAAAGAAGCTCAAACACCATTCTGCCAGGCAGAACTGCAAAACAATCTGAAATTGGACACTGATCCTTCAAGACATATAAGACTTTCCATACTTATTAATATCTTATGACTATTTTAAAATAATTAGGTAAAAATAAAGCCATCAGTAGGAAAATAATCTTTTTAATTGTTTTTATTAAAAATACCTATGGGGATAAAAAATTTTAAAGCTCTACATGTTTTCTTGAGGATCAGTACTAATTTCTTGTGCTAAATGGATAATTGAAAATAAGCTTTAAATGGGTTTTGCCAATGCATTATGTACCTATATGTACTGTAGGTCCCAGAAACTATGAGTAAAATCAGTGGTAAATATTAAGAAAATGACAATAGAAAGTTACATGATACACTCTAAAATATTCTTCATCTATTCTTTATAAAATTTTTTTGATCAAAAATTTTATCTCAAAAACAGAATTCAATAAAATAATTTTTTTTTTTTTTTTTTTTTGAGACGGAGTCTCGCTGTGTCGCCCAGGCTGGAGTGCAGTGGCCGGATCTCAGCTCACTGCAAGCTCCGCCTCCCGGGTTTACGCCATTCTCCTGCCTCAGCCTCCCGAGTAGTTGGGACTACAGGCGCCTGCCACCGCGCCCGGCTAGTTTTTTGTATTTTTTAGTAGAGACGGGGTTTCACCGTGTTAGCCAGGATGGTCTCGATCTCTTGACCTTGTGATCCGCCCGTCTCGGCCTCCCAAAGTGCTGGGATTACAGGCTTGAGCCACCGCGCCCGGCCTTTCAATAAAATAATTTAAATTATCTGCAAATAAATCATCCACTGTCATTTAAATGAGATTATAGATAACTTCCCATTAATCTTTTATTGACTAAATATAACTATATTTAATAATAATTTATAAATACAACCATAAAGATAACTTCCTATAGTGTTTATGGATCATAACATAGGCTATGTGGACTCAAATATATTTGCAAATGTATTTTGGATACTTAAAGCATCTGTCAATAACTGGTTAACTGTAAGAAAAATAAAAAAGGTACTTTAAAAAGTTGTTGTAGTCAATATGACAACTATCCTATCGTAAGAGAAATGTGATTTATTGCCAAATGAGCATAATAACACATTTATAATCAGCAACTGTAAGTACATTTATGACTAGTGTTATATTATTCATCCCTGTTAATTTTCAGTACAAAGAGTGTCCGTTTCTGTAGACAAATAAAGCATATCATACCAAGAGCACAGATAATTAGTTAACTGGTAATGTAAAAACCAGACAGTGTTCATGGCACATAAATGGACCTACAGTAATAGTTAGTGCTGCAGAAGCTAACAATGCTTTAAGCAAAATTGGAAAAACATGAATACCATGCAGTTTTACTGAACTCACCTGACAGAGGTGTAAAACCATTCTCTAGGAGCAGAGATGCATGCACAAAAGTAAGAATATGATTGCAAGTAATAGACTTTAAGAAAATAAAAATATAACACTCAACTTCAAAATGACAAAAAATGGACAACATGATGGGATTACTGGGACGAAAATACTTTTATGTGTCTTACCTCCCTCTTTGCCAATAGCACATTGGGAACAATGTGTGGCAGGCAGCGTCCCAGCATTAACATAACGCTTTTTTCACTATCTGCAATACGAGACACCTAGAAAACCAAATAATAAACGATGATAGTGGAGAACTTCTGTGCATAATAATATAGAAAAGTTCATTTGTTAGGTCCTGACACCTCTGCTCTAAACACACATTCCAATATTTTAACTTATAATAACAACAACAACAGCAACAGTGCTCCAATCAACATCAATATTTCTTTGGGCTAGAAACAGATTTAAAATACCATTAAAATCAAGGGTGAAGCCAAGAAGACCTAATGGGCTTCATTTCTGGGAACAAGTAGGGGGGATAGCACAGGAGTAGGGCAGCCTCAATGTTTCTTTTTGTCCATGAAGAGATGCTCACAAAGCTACAACCATTAGCGATAGTGATAATCTGTACAAAGAACTTGGAAATACAAGGCATAGGCTACGGAAGGTGATCCAGTCTTACAATGAGGATTGCCAGAGTGCATCCAAACCATCCTCTAACTAGCTCTGTGATATTCTCAATAGCATTGTGGAACACAAGCCCATGGGAAGTCAAGTGAAATGAAACACAAAACAGCTAGAAAAGGAGGAGTGAGTACAGAGGTAAGAAAAAACAATAATAATAAAATATCCCCTCAAGACCAATCTGCAAAAATAAATACAAAATAGTTGAGAAAAACTAATATGCAAGCTAATAAACTCAACTATTGGACATAACCACTCCTAATGAAATGAAAATAATGGAGTAATTTAAATAGACAATTAATATATAAACAGTGTACACTTAAGTTGGTTTTCTGAATTATATCTAAGAGATGCTATCATTAGACATACTACTACAAACAGAGTTTATAAAAGGTCACTTCAATGTTAATAGAAAAAACAGAAATAATCAACTACTTTACTTAAAAGTTAAAAATGTTAGGAACTATATCTTACGGCATTCTTTTAAATAATGGATTTCATTTGAAATATAGCCTTATCACAGATGCTTCTGTAGAAGAGAAACTAAAAAGAAGAAAAACAGTAGAATGTTTTTAAAAAGTTGTGGAAATAGGTGGTATAATTTACCTCGTATCCTAAACGACTATCTGCTGACATTCGACAAAAAGAGAGTAGTGCTTGATGGAATGCAGGAGACAATTTCCTAGAAGAAAATGTTGTATGAAAAAGAGACAATATCAAATAATTACCATTGACATTTAAGGAGAAATTTAAGTTACATATTATAACTTCCATTCCAGCATTAATCCTACCCCACAAATGCTAATCAGATTTCTGAGCCATCAGTGACTTGAAGAACACTTCACTGGAGAAACTTACTTATATAGGTCACTTAGGAGAAAAAAAATCAATAGTAACTGGTGTTCTTGCAGTAATTTGATGTTATGTGAAAAAATGGCAGTTACAGTTAGTGGATCAAACCTAAAGTGGTATAGTAGATCAATGACTATAGAACTGATTTGAAAATCGGAAATAAGGACTTTCTCCAACCCCAATTCTCCATGGTCCCAAAAAGATAAACAGAAAGGTAAGTGGATACAAAGGTTGACCTGGTATATTGCTGAGAGGAATTAAAGTTTTGCAGATATATATAGCTAATGATAAATCTGAATATTAGAAAACCACATACAATAAGTCTAAAGATAAATGGAGGCGCAGCTCATTCAATATTCATGATACGTTTTAAAGAAAGTTTCTGTTTGCAGTTGAAAATATTAGCCTATTTATGTTTAATAAAGGAGGTTAAAACATTATATTTCTAAAACACTACTAGTCTCTATGTAGTATTATTCATGAAATTATGACTATGAGTTGTACTTTATGTGTTAAATCTGCAAAGAAAAGGCTAACACCAATAATTAGATAATAAAGCTTATTTAGTAATACACCACAAAGTGGCGCTCAGTAATTTCTATGATTATAGAGTACTGTACCAAAGCTTGAGCCTTTTGCTGTTTTATGCTCCTCTCATATTCCCTCAGAGGGGGACCATAATCCTTCCACTTGCCCAAGTCAGAAACCTCAAATCAGGCTTGATCCTTTTTTTTGAGACGGGGTCTTGCTGTATTGCCCATGCTGTCTAGAACTCCTGGGCTCAAGCGATTCTTCCATCTCAGCCTCCTAAGTAGCTGGGATTAGAGGCAAATGCCATCGTCCCTGGCTTCCTTCCCTTTATTTTTATCCCAAATCCATTCAGTCTTTCAACTTCTAATAATCTTGCAGATTCTAATAATCTTGCAGATCCATATACTTCTTTCCCTTCCCATTACCAATGTTTCAATATAGAACAGGCCTCCATCATTTCTTACTTGGGTTCTTCCAACATACACCCGTATAGTTTCCTTGCTCCCAGTCTTGCTACCTTCCAATTACCTCTAGCTCAGAGGACCCTTTCTAAAGCTTAGATACCATCATGTCCCAACCTCTAGAATGAATTAATGCAAGCTTACATGACTTCTTAGACTTTGCTTATTTCTCCAACTTTGTCTTCTATCCTTCCTTTCACTAGCATTATTTGCTTAAGCCTTACTAAATCCTTCTTTGTTCCCCTAAAGCACTGTTTTGTTTGTGCACGTGGGAACACTCTTTCTTTTACCTCTTTGCTTGTTAACTCTTACATAGTTTTCAAATCTTGGATGACACTTCTATGAAACCTTCCTGCTCTGAAGACTAGGTTAGTGCCTTGATTACATGTTCCCAAAGCAAGCTGAACTTATTTTGTTATACTACTTTTCATACCTTACTGTTATCGCTTGTCTGTCTCTCTCGTACTATAAAGTTTGAGGTTTGGCCATGTCTGTTTCAATTCTGTGACCAACACAGACAGACAGACAGACAGACAGACACGCACACACACACACCCCTACTATACACAGAAAAAGTTGTGGTTCATGAGTGAAAAGCTTTACTTAAATAAAAATCCAATACTTCTTAGTAATAATGAGGACCTATAAGTCTGAAGCAAATTAGTTGTGCTTTTCTATTACACGCTCATAGTAGGCATAACATCTCCCTATTTAATAGGAAATGAAGTATGACCTTGTGGCTGAAAATGCACCATAAGACTTAAATGAGTTAATATACATAAAGCATTGAGAATTCTGTGTAACATATAAAAAGAGCTCAGTAATATTCCTTTCTTAAAAGTATTTTTTAATTATAATCTAAGAGTTTTAAAATTATATTTTGTCCCCTCCACTAAGAAACATAATCACAAAGTACAGGGACCATGGTTTTTGTCATCTGTGAATTCTGTAACCCAATATAAATTAAACATATGAATTAAAAGAATACTAATGATGTAATATTTGTAATGGAGGCAGACACAGACCAAAAAAAAAAAAAAAAAAAAAAAAAAACAAAAAACTAGGAGCAAAAATTATTCCTTCTTTAACATAGGCAACTATGCAGCACCAAAATATTCCTCTGAGTCTGATAATGACTAAAGGATACAGAAAAAAGCACTGGGTGTTTGTAGCACACAGTAATAACATATTAGTTATGGGTTTAAGTACTTAGCTAAGATAGAACCTAGACCATTCATGGGTAATTACTTTTTGATTTAATTTAATTTAGTAACTAATAATTTTGTGACTTTTTTGTGACAACTACTTTGCTATGTGTTAAGTTCATGTTAAATATAAAAATTCATATATTTGATCTACAAAAAGCAGTTTAAATAAAAACAGTAGCTCTTCCCATTTGACACACACTAAATAGCTAAAAGATGCATTTCAAAATATAGGAGGCATACTAACCTATTGGGTTTATCAAAATGAACTGTGTTTTTACTTGATGGAGAAGAAGGTGGCATTCCTTCTCTTTCTCTCCTGGGGAATGAATTTGGGGAATTCTCTTTAGGAATAGTGGAATCAGTTTCATCTGATATTGAAAGATGGATGTCTGTGTTTTTCCCCTTGTCTGAACTATTTACATCTGGATGCTGTCCACTGTCCTCAGAGTCTTTGTGGGGCAACTGATCCAAAGAAGGCTGAACAGAGTCACAAACTGCTGGGATGGCAAAGTGTTCATTTTTGAGGAAGTCCATTTCACTGTAGAAAGAGAAATTAAGAGAAATCACCAGAGGACAACTGTATTTTTGAAAACTAGCATAAAACTCATAATGGGTTTAATGTTTTAAAAGTATATTTAAAAGTATTAGTAGCAAATGGTTGGCGAGTGATAAATCTTTTTTATGCAATATTCACTGATGCTTCATATACCTAAAAATGTAGCTATAAACTTAAGAATGAAGCATAAAAATGTCCTTAAAAACCCTGCTTGTGATTGGCACTTAAATTTCTTTTATTCATTTGCAAACTGGGAATAACTCCCTCAAACCCACAGAATTATTATAAGAACTAAACGGAATAATGAATGGGAAATACGTACAACTAATGAAGGAGAAATCAAAATATCTTATTTCTTAGTGTCAAGACACAATTGATTGTAAGATCACCATATTGATTTAGTAACTTGTTTTGGGAAAAAATACCTATTACTATTTTAAATATATTAAACAATTATAAAACTTTCTTTCAGAAGTATTAAAATGTGAAGCCATTATGCCTTACAACTGGAATATTGTTTCCTATATTTGCATAACTTGCCAATACCTTTAAACACCTTAAGAGGATTTTTAGGAATGATGATCAAGTACTCACCTTTTAAGTCTTCTGATTTGCTCCATCAATGACCACTTCTCACTATTTAACAAACTAATTTTATCTTCTAATTTCTGTACTAACATGGAGTTCTAAAATCAAAACAGGAGAAAAACAGAAACTCAAGATCTCACTGTATGCTTTTACATAGTTTAAATACTTTTTGTGGACTTGACTAATTAGTTGCTATCTCTCACCTCTGCAGGCTGGGGAGTTTCAAGAGTTGGAGGAAGGTTGCTTATAATTGGTGTAAGGGCCTCTAATTCATCTTCTTCTACTCCACTGGCCACATCTACAAGATCTTTTCCAGTCACTTGATGATTTCCAAAATCTCGGTAGAGTTGCAATAAGTCTGGAGGTTTTGGAATGTTTAATCCTACATCATCCCATAATTCAAAATCCTAAAAGATAAAAAATGA
Source organism: Macaca fascicularis (assembly GCF_037993035.2). Classification (NCBI taxonomy): domain Eukaryota; kingdom Metazoa; phylum Chordata; class Mammalia; order Primates; family Cercopithecidae; genus Macaca; species Macaca fascicularis. The sequence continues at coordinate 18,620,269 of NC_088392.1, forward strand.
TAACATAAAAAAATCTTCGAGGAAATTTTATCTTGCAGTTTTGAAATTCATATTATTATTGCTAATACCTTGTTTTTGTTTTGTTTTTTTAGACAAGGTCCTGCTGTGTCATGCAGGCTGGAGTACAGTGGCACAATCATAGACAGCTCACTGTAGCCTCAAACTCCTGGGCTCAAGTGAGCCTCCCACCTCAGCCTCCCAAGTAGCTGAAACTACAAACACCCGCCACCATGCCGAACCAATTAAGAAACATTTTTTTTTGTAGAGATGGGGTCTTGCTTTGTTGCCCAGGATGGTCTCAAACACCTTGCTTTAAGCAATCCTCCCACCTTGGCCTCCCAAAGTGTTGAGATTACAGGTGTGAGCCACCACAGTCAGCCTCTGTGAATATATTGAAAACCCAATATAATCATAATTTTGTTATAATATCAAAGTGTATGTTCCAAGTTAGTAAATAACATTCTTAAATTTATTTTATACTTTCCACTATCCAATATTATTCTTGTAAGTTTCCTCAGCTTCTATATAAATAGGTTTAATTGTCTTAGGTATCAAAATGTTACACAATTTTTTATTATATCTCTTAAAAATATAAACTCCTTTTACTTTGTTTTATATTAACTTTAAGCTCATAAAACATGCTCAAATATTTGCATGACATCATAAAACATGTCTAGATTAAGGAAGTCTCAGTACATAAATTGTACCTATTATTTATAGGTTATAAGTAAACTCAAAGAAATCAATTTTGTTCTTCCTTTATTACTCCAACTTAATACATTAGTGTAATCTCTAGTGGGCAAGGAAACAATTTAATCTGCATGTCTTCTTGCTATAAATGTTTGAATATAATTCATATTATTAAAAATGCTTCTGGCAATTTTCAGAATCCAAATAGCTACTCTTCAATTTGTTGTGTATTAAAACAAGTTCAACAGTTTTATTAACTCTAACACAGTTTTATTAAAAGTAGAAAAAAGCATAGCAACTTAAGCATTCTATAGGCAAAGATCTTCAGAAGAGCTTTATAAAGTTGCTGAGTAATCAACTGCATATAAACACATTGTCTCACCATTCTATCTTCCTCCACTATATCAGAATTTAGTACTAATTTGACATATTATAACCTATGAGAACCTCCATGAGAAATTGACATACTAATTTGAACATTCTAAATGTGATATTCTTATTCCTTTGATGGTTTATTTGAATAATGAGATAGCTATTATTGAGGACTAAACCTGAGGCAGATATGAGTATTGCAAGTGGGGGGCTTTAGAGAAAACCACATGAAGTATGAAATTTGTATCTTTCTCCACTATCACTGTCACAAATTAATTTGAGGGAGGCTTAAACTGGTCATCTGTAAAATGGGTAAAATATTTATTACCTCTTAGCGTTTTTGTAAGGATAAATTAAATGTATATAAAAGCCTTAACACAGTGCTTGGCCCACAACAAGAACTAAACAACTTTTAGCTTAAAAAAAAGAAAAAACTTATTAAATGAACATCACACATAATTCAAATGTCCATTTATCTATCATTCATCCAAAATTTAAGACGTATCTACCTTGAGCTTAGAACTAGAAATAATTTCTAGTGGCTCCATTATCCTTGCCAAAACTTCATACAGTCTTAGCTAAACATTCCAATTAATGTGTTGTGGTATCTCAGTGTGATTGAATTTGCATTTCTCTAATGAATACAAATGTTGAGAATCTTTTTCACGTGCTTATTTTCCATCTATATAACTTCCTTGGTGAAGCACCTGTTTAAATTTTTTGTCCATTCTTTTAAAAAATGGATTAATTTCCTGTTATTAAGTTTAGAGAGTACTTTATACATTTTGGATATAACTCCTTTATCAGATATGTTACTTGCAATATTTTCACCCTCTCGGTCTTCTCATTCACTTAAAAGTGGCTTCCAAAGAGCAGAAGTTATTAATTTTGATGAGAGCAAATCTGACAGAGAACATCATGCTTTTTGTGTCATATCTAATAAATCTTTTACCTATCTTCCAAGCCTGCAGTGATTTTTTTCCCCTGTTTTCCTCTAGAAGCCTTACAGCTTTTTAGGATCTATATTTAAGTATATGCTCCATTTTGAGTTAATTTTTATATATGGTAGGGTTTGATGTTTATTTTTTTTGGGCAAATGGTTCCATTACCATTTGTTAAAAAAAAGACTACCCTTTCCACATGGAAGGTATTTTGCATTTTGTCAGAATTCAACAGATCATCTATGTGTAAGTCCATCTCTGGACTCTATTCTGTTTCATCAATTTATTTGTCTATATACCAGTATGACACTGTCTTTACTATAATATCTTTTAAGACTTGAAGCTAGGTAGTTTAGGTCTTCCAAATTTGTTTTCCTTTATTAAAGTTGTTTCGCTGTTTCCTTTTCATATGAATTTTAGAAAAAATTCATTACTTTCCACAAAAATGCCAGTGAAAAGTGAGATTCAGATTTCACTGAAAATACAAATCAAAATTGTTACCTTGACAATGTTGGGTTTTCTGGTCCATGAGCACAATCTCTCTTCATTTAAGTCTCTTTAGTTTATCTTAGCATGTTAAGTAGTTTTCAGTGTAGAAGCTGTCTGTCAGATTTATTCCTAAGTTATTTCCTATTTTTTAATACTATTGAACATGATATTTAAAAAAATTTGATTTCCAATTGGTTGTTGCTAACATAACATACGATAGGTTTTTGTATACTTACCTTGTTTCCTACAACCTTGCTAAAATCACTTAGTTTTTGTACCTTTTTTGGAGAGTCTATCGGATTTTCTATACACACGATTATGTCATTGGTGAATAAGGATTGTTATTTCTTCCTTTCCAAAATGTGTGCTTGAATTACTTTTTCTTGCCTTATTGCACTAGCTAGAATCTTCAGTATGATGCTGAATAGAAGTAGTGAGAATAAATGTTCTTGTTTTTGTCTTCATCTTTCAACATTAAGAATGATGTTAGTGTGGGATACTATGCAGTCAAAACAAGGATGAGTTCATGTCCTTTGCAGGGACATGGATAAAGCTGGAAATCATCATTCTCAGCAAACTATCACAAGCACAGAAAACCAAGCACCGCATGTTTTCATTCATAGGTGGGAATTGAACAATGAGATCACTTGGACACATGGCAGGGAATATCACACACTAGGGCCTGTCAGGGCATGAGGAGCTGAGGGAGGGATAGCATTAGGAGAAATGCCTAATGTAAATGACGAGGTGATGGGTGCAGCAAACCAACATGGCACATGTTTACCTATGTATCAAACCTGCACGTTGTGCACATCTACCCTAGAACTTAAAGTATAATAATAATTAAAAAAAAAAAGAAAAAAAAGAATGATATTAGTGATAGGCTTTCTATAAACGTCCTCTATCAGTTGGGGAAATGTCCCTCTATTTCTAATTTCTTTAAAGTTTTAAAAGAGAATGGATATTGGATTGAGTCAAATGCCTTTTCTGCATCTTATCAGATGATTATATTATTTTCTTTTTAATATGATGAATTATGATGACTGATTTTTGGATATGAACTCAACCTTATATTCCTGGGATAAACCTCATTTGGTCATAATGAATTGTCCTTTTAACATTTTGTTTAATTTGATTTGCTAAAATGTTATGCATAATTTCTATATCTATATTCATAAAGGAAATGAGTCTGTAATTTTATTTGTTTGCAGGGTCTTTCTCTGGTTTTGATATCAGAAGTATGCTGGTCTCATTGAATGATTCAGGAGATATTCCCTTACCTTTAATTTCTAGAAGAGTTTGTATTACTTCTTCCTTCAATGTTTGGTCAAATTCGCAAGTGAAGCCATCCAGACCTGGAGTTTTCTTTGCAGGATTATTTTTAACTACAGATTTTATTTCTTTAATAAATATAAAGCCCTTCAAATAATCTATTTCTTCTTGAGTGTGTTTTGGCAGTTGTCTTCTTACAAGAAAAGTTGTTCATAACATTCTTTTATTATTCTTTTAATATAAGTAAAATCTGTAGTGATGTAACCTTGCTCATTGTTGATTTTGGTAATTTGTATCTTCTCTTTTTTTCTTAATCAGTTAGGCAAGAGGTTTATCAATTTTATTGATCTTCTCAAAGGACTACTTGTTTGTTAATTTTTCTCTATTGTTTTCTGCTGCCTGTATCGACTTGTGCTATCATCTTTATTATTTCCTTTCTTCTACTTACTTTGGGTTTCACTTGGTTTTCTTTTTTTAGTTTCTTAAGGCAGAACTTGATTTCACTGATTTGAAATGTTTTCTTTTCTTGTATAGACATTTAGTGCTATGAATTTCCCTCTAAGTGCTATTTTAGTTATATCCCACAAATTTTGATATGTTTTGTTTTCATCTTCACTCAGTTCAAAACACTTTATGATTTCCCTTTTAATTTCTTTTTTAACTCACGCGTTATTTGGAAATGACTTTGTTACTAATTGCTAGTTTAATTTCACCATCTTAAGACTTGTTTTATAACCCATAATATGGTCTACCTTTGTAAGTGAACGATTTGAATTTAAAAAGAGTATGTATTCACTGTTGAAGGATGAAGTATTTTATAAATTGTAATTATGGCCAATTGGTTGATAACGTAGCACAAGTCTTCTACATCCTAAATGATTTTCTGTTGACTCGTTCTATTAATTATTGAGAGAGCATTGTTGACATCTCTAATTTCTGATTTTTATTCGAGAAGGACTAATCATTTACATTTACAGTGAATACTGATAGAGCTAGGTTTTAATCTAACCATTTTATTATCTATTTTCTATGTATTCCATCTATTTTTGGCTCCTCTTTTCCTCCTTTTCTGTGTTCTTTTTGACCTCTCAATGTTTCTCACATATTCAAAATCTTTCCTATTTGCTGTTTAGTCGATCATTTAAAAAACACGATTAACCCAAACTATAACCATAGTATAGCATTGCATAATACTCATGTTAGTTAAATATTAGTTTAATGTCTCTTACATAGCACATGTTCAGTGATGCTACCATTGAATAAAAAATAACTAGATACTTATTGCATTTAATTTTGCCAAATATATTCTAATAACTGAGGAGAGAACTGAACTATCTTACTAAGAAAATTTCTATTTTTGCTAAAGGATCTATAGGAGATTTTATGAACCAATAGAATAATCTTGATTTAAAATCATGGCCTTCAGATTCCTACATAATAAATTTGCTGGCATTTACTTTTTTAAGGTACAAGATTCAGACCGATCCATTAGCACTAAGAAGTCAAAATATTCCATTTGAGAGATGACACTAAAATAAGACATCATTTTTGCTTAAAAGATTTTATCAGGAAAATAATAATAATAAAGTTCTAAAATTGGCCCCTATTCAGAGAGACACAGCTGATTTTCTCACTCTCATTTACCATATACTCTCTTAAATACTGTCATATATTTATCTAACATCTTAATTGTTACAGTGCAATTGAGGAGGTTTATAGTTAAACTGGATTTATAAGTATACAATAACCTATACTATCAAGTATATGTCTTTAAAAAGCATACTTTATGAATATATGCAAAAATGAGTGGACCATATAGTCCCTGAGGAGTGGTAAAAAGGAATCTAGAAAGAATGAAAAGTCTTTATGTAGAAAGCAACAGGGAAAGAATAAAATCTGTAAGCTAATAGAATTAATAGACTAGGTAGGCAAGAGACTGCTGTTTCTGGTAACTAGCCTTGTAGAATTTTACTATATAATAACTTACAAAAAAAAAAAAAAAAAAAAAAAAAAAAAGAAACTATGTCCAAGAGAAAGTGAATTATAAGTGTAAAAAAAAAAATTATTGTAAAAATAAAAAGTAACTTTACCTGATCATCGTTTTCATCTGAAAAGGTTATTGATGTAAGCTTGTAGTTATTCTTCAATAAAAATTCATTGACTAAGAAGTTTAGAGCTCTCTTTTCAAGAGGTTTGATTGGCTCCTGGAAGCAAAATAAGAGGCAAACAGGAAATCATAAGTTTTCCTCCTTCAATATTTATGTTACCATTTTATGTGGAAGATAATTTTACATTTGTGTTCCATCACTCACCTGAATTTCAGGACTTGATTTGTAATTTTTTCGTTCCTGTAAAGGAACTTCATGTTCTGGTGGAAAAAACCATAAATATTATTTTACTATTTTACATTTTAAAATATCTCTGCTACTTCTACATTGTCAAAGTTGAAAAGTCTCAAAAAAGTTTTATGTACACCACCTGCGGCCTTTGTCAGGTTGGCTCGGAGGGCCTGAATGGTCTCCTTGGCTTTCCGTAGTTCAAACTCCAGGACTGGACAGGGATTTGGAATAAACACACAAAGGCATCCAACCAAGAAAAGGGAAACAAAAATTAAAAAATAAAAAGCAAGGATGGGTGTGAAAAAAAAATACAATTTGTATTGAAAACAGAAAGCATGCAATCTTTATGAAACTTGTGAACGCATGCAGCAGAGTTGATTTGCAAGCAAACTGGTGAATGTTTTCCATAGTTTTAGTAGAATTCAGGGGGTTATTATCCAATGTTCTAGCTGTCTGACAAGGAATAGTTCTATTTAAAAATAAAATCTATGGCATACTCTCGTTTAAATAAATAAAAATATTAATAATCTGGGTACTTCTGCTTTATTCAGTCTAGGTAAGAAATGTAATGGATGTGTTCAGGTGACATAATTTTAGGGGATAAGGTAAAAATTAGATGAAGCCCAAGCAAATATTCTTAAAAAGAGAAAACTTAGGATTTTTTTTTTTTTTTTTACAAAACTTAATTTAAAATGCATTGTCTAGAATAATGTTATAAATCAACGTACAGAAACGTTAGTGAATAGATCCCTTTGTTAGGATGTTGAAGGAATATGGTTTAAATATTTAACAAATGTCATGATGCCTATATATTTTTCTACAAACAAGAGTATGTTTTCTAAAAACAAACATAGATATGTCAAACACATATCAAAAAAGTAATAAAAACCCAAAACCCAAAGGGTTTTATTTTTCATTTAGAGCCACAGGAAAGAAATAGTTTCACTTTTAATTTCTAATTAAGATAATTCTATAGCAAATGAATGTGTACATTTCTAAAAGTATAGTTTTCTAAGGATACTGAGTAGGACTAAGTAGAATATCAAAGTTTCTGATAACTCTTCTAATAAATTTGTTCATGTTAAGAGGTACTAGTGAAACTCATAATTTCTCCTATTATCACATAGTGATTATGTCATAAATATGAATATTGAGAAACATTTTAATAAGCTCTTTAAAATGTTTCATCACGAGTGAGATTTAACTATGTGTGTCTCAACTGGGGATTTTTCTTAAAATGTGTAATTACTGTGCTGAAGAAAAAGCCAAGGTTAGATGAGAAAAAAATATATTTCCGAGAAGTAAAGCTCTGGGAAAATTAAGTGATCTTTGCCACAAATGAATATTAAGAAATTATGGTAGTTAAATCATTCTGCATAAAAACTGGAACTTAAGGTTTCATCTTAAAGATGCAATTTTTTCCTAACTGACTAATACACAGAAAAAAGATGCCAAATGAGATGTTATCAGAGCCACGGCTATAAAAATATATGGAAAAATTAGGATTCACTCAGTTTGCACATTTTCAATAAAAACAAGATGTAATTGAATCACATCTAGTACACAAAGGCCAATTATTTTGATGCACAGAATTTAACTGCAGCAACATGGAAGCACCACTAAAAATCAGATGACGTTGTATGTTACTATATGTTTTTTGGTAGTCAGCAATGCTGATCTGCAAATACTTCTGTGCAACAAAGTTAAACATTTTTCTTAACATTTACACTTCCGGAAACTCTTAGAGTTGCATTGAAGTAAGACTGGACACATTCAGTGTGTAAGGTAAGTACAGAATAGGTTTACACACAGCATGTTGGTTTACTTTTTTTTTTTTTTTTTAAACATTTTAAAACTCTAGGCAATTGATTTTGATTTAAAAATACCTAACTGTATCTTAAATAAAACAAATACATATATCATGCTTTTGATATCACTTAAAATTTTCTAAGACATTACAGAACAATTGCAGATCAGAAGTGCCCTACGCCAGAATGATAGAAATATGGAAAAAAAAGAAAAAGAAAAAGAAAAAAAAACTGGTTAAAACACAACTGGGAAAAAAACTCAAAATGCAATTGGTGAAAGTTTAGGTGACCAAGAGTAAAACACTGAATGATTAAGGCACAGAAAGCCAGAAAAACCCATGTCAGACGGCAAGAATTTATATTTTTATGCACATCTACATATATATTGCCAAATGTCATTAGAAGTTACCAATGCTTTGAAAAGATAGTACTTATCAATATGAATTCACTCTGCTGCATGTTTCTTAATATACAATATAGACTTTAAAAGACAAAGGCATATGTTTGAATCTATAGCACATTTCTATAAAGGCATAATATGATCAAGTAATTGCAGTTACATGAGAAAGTTTCAAAAGAAAGGTTAATAGCAGTGTTATATATACAGATACATGAATGTATCTTCTTTATTAACATTAAAGCTAATTATCCTGTAAAGAGAGACATTGTGCCAAACAACCTTGCAAATACTTTTAAAATATTGTAATTCTTCCTAAAAATGTTTGAGGATATGTATGTTTATTAAAAATGCTGCAGGAATGAACAACCAAGAGGCTCATTCTACTAGTCCAACTCTGCTGAATATGATTTTACTAGAACTAAAGTAATAACTGCAAAGATGTAGATGTATATTAACATCACATATCATAATCTTACCAAAACAGTTAACACTTAAAAGTCAGTATAAGCAACTCTAGATTAGTTGAAACAGTTATTTCTCAAGCTGCAATGGATAATACTGTAGTATATTAGAGGCACTTGAGTGCTTAAAGGTTGCGCTTTCATGACTTATGAGATGTACAACTATGTGGAGACACCAAAGGTGAAATGTGAAATTTCAAAGTAGAAATATCAATACTTTGTTGTCCAACTCAATTCATCACTAATATTATCTTGAAATGCTTGCTAGACTTAGTTCTTTTTGGCTCACATTCAAAATATTGCTGTATTTTAAAAGATCTTTTCCATAACACTGGTCTGAAGAAGTAGTTTTTCCTTCCCATTCTAGTTCATTATTGATGAGTTCCAATCAATAGGTCTGAGTCATCTACTTTGCTATGTAAAGTTGTCTTCTTTCAAGTCAGAATTTTCTGGAATTTTTTCCTGACTATAAGGTGATTTGAAATAACACTTCCCCATTTTTAATACTTATTTTAGTATCCAAGAACAGTTGTAGGAAAAGAAAAAATTCTCTTTTCAGTTTTTGTAAGAATATGAGTTAGAATAAAATCCCATCCCTAAAATAATACAGAAGTCCTAAGGCAGTACTATCATCACCTCTACCAGGTTTAGAAAATTCTTCCTGCCAATTATAGACTTGAGAAACTTAGTACTGTTAGGCATGACTTAGCAATAAATAAGTGAAAGCAAGATGCAATCCCCATAGTTTGTAGATATTTGTTTTTCTATATTCAACTTGGTGGGAACAAAGCATCCTCTTTCCCACAGCATTAAAATAAAATTCTTCCCATTATTGTTCTTTCTGCTTGAGTTCCTCTATCACTCATCTCAAAGTTGGTGTTTATCAGTGTATCATCCTTAGCCATTTTCTTAATTTACACACTCCACTGGAATGACTTTCACTCTTGTGGTTTTAAGTTTCACAAGTACTCTGAAGACTCCAAAATTTAAAAAATATTTTCATAAGACAAAGACCTACCCAGTTATCTCCTGGACATGCCCACTTGAATGTCTCATAAATTACTAGTTCAATCTTATCTAAATGGATCTCATCATCTTCCTTTCAAACCTGTTTCTCCTGCAGTCTCTCCAATAATGGCACCATTATTTACCCAGTTGGCCAAATGGGAAACCTGCAGATGACTATTCACTTATTCCTTGGCCTTACTCTCACACCAATTAAATGTCTAAGCCATACTGATTCCAACCTTTAATAACTCCCTAAATAACCATTCATCTAAACTGTCTCTGCAATTGTCATAGTTCAGACCTTTATGACTTAATATATAAATTACTACAATAACCTAAAACCCTAAAGACCCTGAGAAATTATGCAGAAAACCATGATTTTCTAAACTTATATGACCACAAAATTCTGTTTCTTTTTTCCCACTTTTGTTTTTCCCCTATGAAACGAACATTCTCGTGAAATACACTTTCGGAAATGTTAATCTAAAGTAAAGATAAAACCCTCCTTCTCCAGCCCACAAAAATTTAATGAACATATAATCACTTGTATTTTTAGATTAAATATAACCACCCACCACAATGATGTATTCTTTTTTTCTCTCTGAGCCTATTTTAATTTCATGGTGACGAATAACAAGAAATCTATTTTCAAAACGCTATTTATCTTCTTTACAGCCTTGTTGGAGCACCTATCCTATTTTAAATCCAACAAAATTATGAAGTAAGATTTAGGTATGGTTTAAATCAAGAAAATAAAAATGTACTGCTAATAGGAAAGAAAAGATTTATCTGTACCTACGGAGAAACATCAAATTAGAAGCCAAATAGGCTTATTTAATCCTGATAAGGCTAGATATGGATGCTGCCAGGCCATTACCTAAGAAATGAGAAGGCTACTTCTAATCCAGGAGACAGGGACAGATGATCTCAGAGCAAAAATCTAAAGACCATTTTAGAATGTCTACTAGATTATGTAAGCTTCCTAAAGGCTTCATGTCTGTACTGTTGACTGATGTTCCTAGAGCAGCATAATGCTTGAACTATAGAGAAGGCGCTCAGCAAATACTTGCTGAGTACAAATGGACATTCCAATACTTGTCTGAAACATTAACTGATCTTACCAGCATTCAGGAGTGTCGTTGCCTACAAATCAGAAAGCATAGTTCTAGTTCTCCAGATCTCAAAACAGAGTTAAGGTGTTAACTAGGGAAGTAATTCAGTAATCGAGATGTGAGAACAAATAAAGTCAGGGACTCTGATGCTAAAAGATAGATCTTGTGAACCTGAAACAGGAATATAGGGGGGGGTTCTAAAATCAACAAGGTCTCTATTACCATTTCCAATGTACTGAACTTATATCTGTATGACAGATATAGACATATTTCAGACAAATTTCTGAAGAGCAGAAACGTTATCTATCTTGTATGTCTACATAGAAACCTAACACATAGTACCTAAGACATAGCAGATGCTCGAAATGCCTAAAATAAGTTAAATAATGGCTATCTCGATATTTAGAACACAGATGTCTCTTGTTACCTTTAAGAAAACTAGAAAATTGAAGAGGTACATTGTATATGTGCTAAGTACAGTAGTTTTGTTTAATAACATAAAGGCTTTTACCTAAAATGAAAAATCACCTATATTAAACTCATTTTGGTTCAATGTCTGCTACTACTTAAATCATTTTATATAAAAATGTATACTTCACATAGAAAATAAATTGAGAAATGGAAAATAGCTAAAATAAAAAGTTTTTAAAATTTTACTTCTTTTCTAAGAAAATGGCTCTGTGAAATAGTTTCATATAAGAAAGACAAGAATATTCTATCCACATGAATATACAGATGGGTCAGAGCTACAGCCTGGTACTAAAAGATCTATTGTGGGCTCTGGAATAAAACCTCTATATGATACATCCTGATCATGCCCCTTACTATATGTAAGCTACTGGGTAAATTTCTCAACCTTGGTATAAGCATTAGTTTTCTAGGCTTATAGAAACTATAAACCTAAAAATGACCTATTTTGCAGCATTCATAACAAGATTAAATAAAATATTTTATATAAAACACCTAGCATAGTACCTGACATGCAGTAGGTGCTTAATAAACATTTGTTCCTTTAGAGATCCCTTCCTCTTTGAAGGAATATGTGTGCAGATGTGAAAAAACAACCAGACTTTTAAATCTACAAGAAAGGTGGTAAGAATGATGCTGAAAACAAATCTAGTGTCTGTCTCATAAATTAACACCTGATTAAGGGTTAGAGGAGACCCTTCATTTGCCAGGTGGGTAAACAGACTCATTAGTGTGTTATCCACAAGCTCCTTCTACCCAGTACTGGTATAGGAAAAGAATACAGATGTTTGTTCTTAGATGTCTCTTCATTCTTCTTCTTTTCCCCTCATATCATAGTAACAGACACAGTTTATTCTGTTATCCTACAGAAGCTTATTTCAGAGCTTCTGCCAACTTGGGTAGATTTGAAATGAGATATTCTAACACTTTAAGTCATAGAAGCTTCAAAATTAAATCATTGGGAGATGGAATTTACAATTAAAATAGTGGAAAGATTTGAAAAATTTGCAGCCTGTCCATGTAGATTGAAAAGGTATGTTCAGAGAACAAACTAAGGGTGTGGTAAGTGGCCATTTTCTAAGGATATGAGTAGAAGGAAGCCAGGTAAGACATCAAGACAATGGGAGAAAGACCTTGAAGGCATCGCAGAGCTCTTTCAGGCTGTCCCTCCTATGACAGTCCCAGAGTTCTAGGTGGGTAGAGTAGTTTTGGGAGGCAGGACCAGGGTGACCTCTGTGATTTTACTGCTCAAAGCCGCCTCAAAACTCTGCTCCCTGCATTCTGGTGCAGTACTCCTTGGCCACTCCATCTATGGCTCCAGCAGGTCCAAGTGAGGCTTGTGGTGCAGCTCCAGAGGGTACAAGCAGTAAGCTTTGGCAGCTTCCTTGTGGTGTTGACTCTGTAGACATGTAGACTGTATGAGCTGTGGGGCCATGGCAGCCTCCACCTAGAATTCAAAAAACGTATTGCGAAGCCTGGGGGCCCAGGCAGAAACCTACTGCAGGGTCAGAGTTGCCACAGAATCTCCATCAGAGCAATGCCAAGAAGAGCTGTGGGAGTAGGGCCACTTCTGAGACCCAGAACTGTAGAGCTACCAGCTTGCAGGAGTAGCCTGGGAGAGCTACAGGCACAAGACTCCAACCCATGAGGAGTTAGTGAGGTTTACATGCGATTCAGTGGCAGATGAGAGGACAATTATCTTTTCCCGATTACTGGCCTTTTGACAGGCTTTTCAAGTAAAAGCAAAGAGTCACAATCTTTTTGTGAATAGGAATTATGATTAATTGAAACTTTTAAAAAAAGTTTAATCCACACACTCACACATTTGGTTCAGTAACAAGCCATGATACGTGAGCACTAAACGACTGAAAGATATTCTCTTGGGATTATATATGCTCTTCTTCCTCTTTTTCCTACTGAACATGAATCACAGCATTTATTTATATATGAGCACGGTATAGTAATAAAAAGTTATTTTATTTCTTCAAACAAGATAAATAGTATATTCTATAGGTTAAAAATGTAAGGTCTGCTGTCTTATGATAGTCTCAAATTAAAAAAAAAAAGGCCAAAATTATCACATATTTAATACATTTCAATCCTAGTTGTGCAAATCTGGGGGTTATCCAGGTTCGCTGCCCTTGCTCACTGTCTCTCAAAAAGCGTTTAGGTCAGACAGAGAATATCAACCTTTTTATTCTGCCTTCTAATAAAAAGTTACACAGTGAAAGAAAATGTTATGTACACAGTGAAATTTGGTCAGAGGAACTTCTACTTTCTTCTTCTCTTCTACCTATATTGACATAAATAGAGATTATACCAATTAATGATTATATATATATATAATGATTATATATACACCTTTTTTTTTTTTTTGAGACGGAGTCTCACTCTGTCACCCAGGCTGGAGTGCAGTGGTGTAATCTTGGCTCACTGCAACCTCCGCCTCCTGGATTCAAGCAATTCTCCTGTCTCAGCCTCCTGAGTAGCTGGGACTACCGGCACATGCTACCACGCCTGGCTAATTTTTGTATTTTTAGTAGAGACGGGTTTCACCATGTTGGTCAGGCTGGTCTCGAGCTCCTGATCTCAGCTGATCCACCCACCTCCGCCTCCCAAAATGCTGGGACTACAGGTGTGAGCCACAGTGCCCAGCCTAATGATCATAAATTTAAGCTAAACATTTTGCATTTATGTCAGCTTCCCCCTACTTAGAAGTACTAAAATATCTAAATCAGGACAATAATAATAAACCTCTTTAATTTTACTCAATCTAAAATATAAGTTTTAATAAGGAAATTAAAGGAAAAAACATAATTATGTAGATAACTTCTGGGTAGGAGTTATTTTTTAATATGTAACAATTTGTACAATAAAACTATACAAAACTACATATGGTCTCTAAATAAACTAAAATACCATATATTTTATAATATAAATAGCTAATACATATAACAAGTGCTATTTAATGAGTGATATAATTAGGATAAATTCATCCTAAAATTTGAATTGTTAATTTTTAGATATTACCAATGTGATTTGCCATTTTGATAGAGTTGTTAATAAATGATGCTCATAACTCAACCACGATTTGACATGGAGAGCCACATTAAACTATTCTAGTGACTTCCCCATTACATGGATATTCTGCTATTATTTATATTGCTGAATCCTCTCTCAGAAAAACAATTACATTTTTTTTCTAACTCATATAACACTGTCTGATATTTTAAAATATTCAATATCTCTAGTCTTGAGCAAGGAATGAAAATCATTTATTGGAATGACATTTTTAATTAGACCAAACCTAATCTTTTATGCCAAGAGGTAGCAAATAATAGTCAATCGTAGACTGTTCCTGCGCTATGTAGATTTGAATCCTAGCTCTGCTACTGAGTCTTATATAATTTCTCTCAGAGCCTCAATATCCTGGGGACAGGAACAAGATAACAATTCTATAACTCAGTGAGTTAATATAAATTTAGAACAGTGTTTAGAATGGAACAAATGCTATATAAGAATCAGCACTCATTTTTATTCATAATGACCACAAGGGTTAAGCATTTGGTATATTTTAAAAAACTCATCCCAGTAAATGGAAGAAATATTCAACAGAGTTGGTCAAGAGAGAAATCACGTTATAGGTATTCCCCAACCCCATATTTCTTTCACAGGCCCTGTGTGTCCCATGCGGCATCCCTTTTGTTCCAGAAGTACCTACCATTTTGATGGAGCTCAAAATACCCAACTGATGTCTGTCTGCTTTCCCCATCTCTCTCAAAGCCTAAGTCTTATGAAAACTACAATTCCTGCAAGGCACTCAAGAATGACTTCAATGGCAGACAGACACAGACTTGAGGCACCAGAAAGGTAGCAGATATTTACACCCAAGGAGCCAAGGCCGCTACAGGGTGAATTCCAAAGTGGACCCCTAGCAAATTCCAACAGGGCTTATCTGGTGTAGGCAGAACACTGGGTACAAACTGATCCGCTGAAGTTCCTACAGATTCAGTGGTGGTGCCTGGAAGGCAAGACTGGTATGGGAGAGAGGATGGGGGGATGGGCAGGGAGGAAGATTGAAATGAGCAACCAAGCAATTAAAAAGGATGTTGTCCTTCTTATTGGGATGGGCAGCGTCCTGGAAGCCCTCACTGTATCAGTCATTAACCCTCTTTTACTGGATCATAGCAAAGTCAGAAGTTTCTGAAGACATGCTGTGACAGCTGGGGAGCACTCAGGGAACTCAAGGCAAAGTTTTAGCAACAAGCACAGAAGTATTTCAACCTTTTTTTTTTTTAATTTAAGAGATTAGGTGTCATTATGTTGCCCAAGCTGGTCTCAAATTCCTGGCCTAAAGCAATCCTCCTACCTCAGCTTCCCAAATAACAAATAGCTGGGATTACAGGTGCAAACCACCATGCCTGGCTCAAAACCAATTTTTAATAATCAATAGAGTTGTGTTGGTACACATATGTGACTATCAGCCCTGGTTTGGAAGATCAAAGGAATGAGGCTAAGGTCCAGCTTTGTCTTGGACCTGTCATACATGAGTTTTACAACTGTGTGGTTGTAAACTGCTGGCTCCAAGTGTAACTTATCAAATTACAGGGATACATAACCAGAAACTCAGTACCAGAAGAAGAAAAAGTTGGAGAACCCCCAAACTTGCAGTAAATTAGTAATTAGTAACATAACTTTGTATAATAACTGTATATGTTATAGTCACGTACCAAATTGTAGAAGGAAAAAAAATTCCTCAAGCCATTTCATTATTTCTGGAATGTCAAAGAATCCAAATCTGTCCTTACAATTTTACTCACCTGCCACTTTTTCATCTGTTTCCCTGTTACCATCATCTGAATATCTTGCAAAGTCTAAAGAATCAAGGGTACTAATGCTCCCAGCTCGATCTATAATAAAGAGAAACATAAAAAAATTAAATGTGCATTTTAATTTAATTGTTAAAATAAGGAAGAGGAATTCAAATACTTATAATTATTTCTAGTTAATAAACCAGTAATTCTAAGATCTAGGAGTTCTTTTAAAACAACAACAACAAAACAAAGTAAAAATGCTAACAGCAATCAACTTTAAAAAAACCAAATTTCCCTGCCCAAATCTCTGGCCAACTCCCAAACAATACACACACAGGCAATATTGCAAGCAGCCCAGCTAAGGACAAAACAAACAAACCAAACAGAAATTTGAGCTGCCACCTAAGAGTTTACAGATTGAACAAGTGCCTACTGAAAGGACAGAATCCAGTCTTCACAGCCCAACACACACATCATCCATCGCACAGTCAAAAATTACTTGATACACAAAAACCAGTAAAATGTGATCCACTCCAAGAAATAAAACAATCAACAGGGACCAACTCCTAGATGATACCAGGAGATAATGGTAAAATCAGTAGACTAACATTTTATAATAGCTAGTATAACTATGCCATGTGAAGTAAAGGAATATATGTATACAATAAATGAAAGCAGTTAATATCTTAGCAAAAACTATGGAATGTAAAAAATGCTAATAGAAATTCTAGAACTGAAATACAAACATCTGAAATTAAAAATGCCTTGTATAGCCTAATCACAGAATGGAGATGAGAGAGGAAAGGGTCAGAAATCTCAAAGACGGATTAATGGAAAGTATTCAATCTGCAGAATACAGACAAAAAAGATTGAAAAGAAAATTGACAGCGACAAGTGGAACAATAACAAAGGTCTAACATATGCAGAATTGGAGTCCACAACCAATGAGGCAAGAGATGGGACAGGTACAGGTCCAAGGTCAGAGAACATCAAGGAGGATAAATAAAGAGAAGAGAAACTTAGGCACCTATTAATCAAATTGCAAAAACCCAAAAATTTAGAAAAATATTAAAAGCAGACAGAGAAAAACAATGTTCTCATAGAGGGAAACAATGATTTGAATGACTGCTTATTCCTCATAAAAAACCATGAAACCAAAAACATCCAGTTTGGAAAAGAACAAGCAAAACTATTACTATTCACAGATGACATGATGTTATATCTAAGAAACTCTCAGGAATCCACTAAAAAACAATTAGACCTAACAAATGAGTTTTTCAAAGTTTCAGAACATGGGACCAATGCACAAAAATCAGTCAGATTTTTATACATTAGCAATGACAATCCAAAATTAAAATGAAGACAAGTTTCATTTCCAAACACATCAAAAAAAACTTAAGAATACATTTAACAAAAACATGCAAAACTTATACAGTAAAAACTACAAAACACTATCCAAAGAAATTAAAGATGATCTAAATCAACAGAAAGACAGACCAGGCTTACAGATCAGAAGATCCATATCAGGATAGCAATATTCCACAATTAATCTTCGGATTCAATGCAATTCCTATCAAAATTCCAGCTGGCTTTCTTTTTTTTTTCTTTGCTGAAATTGAGAACTTGATGCTAAAACTCACATGGAAACAAAAAAGTCTCAGAATAGCCGAACAATCTTGAAAAGGAATAAAGATGGAGGACGGATGCTTCCTGATTTCAAACTTAAGAGTAATCAAGGCAGCACAGTTCTGGCATACAGATATAGAACAATGCAATAGAATTGAGAGTCCAGAAATAAGCCCTTACATTTATGGTCAAGTGGTTTTTGACAATAGTACCAAGACACTTCACTGGAGAAAAGAAGTTTTTTCAACAAATTGTGTTGGGACAACCGTATTTCTACATGTAAAAACAAGGAAACTGGACCACTACTTCACATCACAAGCGAAAATGGATCATAGATCCAACGTAACAGTGAAAACTGCAAAACTTTTATTAGGAAATGCAGAAGCAAATCATCATGGCCTTGGGTTAGGCAATAATTTCTTAGACATAACACAAAGCATAAGCAATGTGGTAAGCAGAAAAATGGCTCCTCCCAGATGTCCACATCCTAATCCTTAGAATGTGTGAATATGTTACTTTACATGGCAAAGTTGAAGTGAGGTTGCAGATGTTATTAAGATTGCTTATCAGCTGACCTTAAACTAGAGACATTATCCTGGGTTATTCAGATGGACCTAATGTAATCACAAAGATCTTTAAAAGTGGAGGAGGGCCATGAGCCAAGGAATTCTGGCATCCTCCAGGACCTGGAAAAGGCTTTCCCTAGAGCCTAAAATCTCCAGAACTGCCAATACCTTGATTTTAGACCATTCTGCTCAACGTAAGACCCACTGTGAGATTTATACTATGCTGCCATAAAAAAGAACAAGATCATGTCTTCTGTGGGAACAGCTGGAGGCCATTATCCTTAGCAAACTAACGTAGGAACAGAAAACCAAATACCACATGTTCTCATTTATAAGTGGGAGCTAAATGAAGAGAACACATGGACACAAAGAAGGGAACAACAGACACTGGGGCCAACTTGAAGGTAGAGGGTGGAAGGAGGGAGAGGAGCAGAAAAAATAACTACTGGATACTAGGCTTAGTACCTGAGTGACAAATTAATCTGTACAACAAATCCCCGTGACACGACTTTACCTGTATAACAAACCTGCGCATGTACCCTCGAAACTAAAATAAAAATTAGAAAAAAAAAAAAAGAACCATGAGGTAATAAATTTGTGTTCTTTTGAGCTGTAACGTTTTTGTCAACTTTTTAAAGTAGCCATAGGAAACTAATTAAAGGAATGAATTGATAAACTAGATTTCATCAGAATTAATTTTTTTTTTTTTTGCTTTAAAAGTCACCACGAAGAAAGTGAAAACACAATCTACACAATGGAAGAAATATGTGCAAATCAAGTATCTGTTAAGGGCCATATCTACACAATATAAAGAATTCTTATAACTCAATTAAAAAGACAGCACAATTTAAAAATGGACAAAGGGTTCTCCAAAGAAGATGTAGAAATGGCCAATGAATGAAGGAGAGATGCTCAAAAGGGAAATGATACTCATTAGGGAAATGAAAATTAAACCACAATGAGGTACATTTCAAATCAACTAGATGGTTATAATAAAAGAGACGGTAAGTTGCAGAAGATGTGGAGAAATTGAAACCCTCATACATCACTCGTCTTAATGTAAAGTGGTACAGCTGCTTTGGAAGTTTGGCAGTTCCTCCTTGAAAACATTATACTAAATAAAATAAGCCAGACACATAAGGCTACATGGCTATATACTGTATGATCATTCATATAAAATGTCCAAAGTTGGCAAATCCATAGAAACACAAAGTTGATTTTAGCTGGCATCATAGGAGAATGGGTAGTGACTGCTAATAGGTATAGGGTTTTTTTGGGGGTGATAAAAATGTTCTGGAATTAGAGTAGTGATAGTTGTACAGTTTTGTAAATGCACAGAGAACCACCAAATTGTACACTTTAAAACGGAGAATTGATGGTATATGAATTATTTTTCACTTTAATAAAAAGACAAGACAATAGTGTTGGTGACAACGTGGAGAAATTGGAATCCTTATATCTACCTGGTGGGAATGGTATGGACATTTTGGAAAACAGTTTAGCAGTTTCTTAAAAGGCTACAGAGTTATCTATCATAGGACAGTAATTCTACTTCCACCTAAAGAGAAAGGACAATATATGTCCACACAAAATCTTGTACATAATTATTCATAGCAGCATTATTCACAATGGCAAACAAAGTGGAAACAACTAAATATCTGTCCATTGATAAATGAAGAAATAAAATGTGTTATATATCCATACAATAGAATGTTATTCAGCAATAAAAAGGATGGAACTATTGAAACATGCTACAACAATGGATGAACTCTGAAAACATTACGCTGACAGAAGACAGTTACAAAAGAACCACATATTGTATGATTTCTATCTATATAAATTGCACAGAATAGGCAAATATATAGTGATAGAAAGTCTATCTCTATAGACACAGAGATTAGTGATTGGAGGTTGAAGGGAAAAATGGAGTGTATGCCAATGGATAAGAGATTTGTTTCGGGGATTATGAACAGGCTGCAAAAGTAAATTACGTAATGGTTGTACAATTCTGTAAATATACTAAAAATGAATGGAAATATACTAAAAACCAATGAATTGTACACTTTAAATGAGGCTGAAGTGGGAGGATCACTTGAACCCACGAGTTCAAGACCAGCCTGGTGGGCAACATAGCAAGACCCTGTCTCTACAAAAAAGTAAAGGCAGAAGGAAAGAACAAACAAGTGTATTGAGTTTTCAAAGTGTGGACAAGTTGTGTATGAATAGCATTTACAATGTACAGAAGCTGCAGAGCTGGGGAGTGGTTGGGGGGAGGTGGCAGGCAAGTCATGACAGCTGAGGCTACGTAGGTTGTAAAGTAGTAGGAAAGACATTTTTAACAGCTTCTCTATTAAATTTTACACACAGAGAACTTTTTTTTTTTTTAATCCAGCTAATGCTTAAAAAGGGACAAATAAGAGGCTATTGTTAACCCTTTGTTAAATCATGTTACTTGCACAGTATTTAAAGTATACATATTGATCTAAGGGAATGGATTATTTGTGTTTAGAAAGCACAATCTTGACAAATGAATGGAAGTTATAGGAATACAGATTTGGACTCTCCCTTGGGCTCTCCCGTCACCTTTTAAAACAGTACATCACAATAATCAAGATGGTTGAATCTTCAAATAGGGCTATGTCATTATCATTATCAATGTACCACTTCCCTTTAAATCCCTATTAAGAGAACTAAATGAAATTCTACATATGTCGTTCTTCTTAAACACTGTTTCTGTCTGGAGAAACATTTAATTTCCATGCAGTTTAATTATACATGATAAGTAATAGCTTGCAGGCTGTCCTTTACCAGTCTGGCCAACATGGTGAAACCCCATCTCTACTAAAAACACAAAAACTAGCCGGATATGGTAGCAGGTACCTACAATCCCAGTTACTCTGGAGGCAGAGGTTGCAGTGACCTGAGATTGTGCCACTGCCCTCCAGCCTGGGTGACAAAATGAGTCTCTGTCTCAAAAAACAAACAAACAAACAAACAAACAGCTTGCTATCTATCAACTTAAGTTTTTGTTTGTTTGTTTTGGAGATAGGGTCTTGCTCTGTTGCCCAGGCTGGAGTGCAGTGATAAAATCATGGCTTACTGCAGCCTCGACCTCCTGGGCTCACGTGATCCTCCCACCTCAGCCTCCCAGTTAGCTAGGACAATGAGCAACCAGGCCTAATTTTTAAAAAAAAATTATAGAGACAGGGTCTCGCCATGTTGCCCTGGCTGGTCTCAAACTCCTGGGTTTGAGCAATCCTCCTGCCTTGGCCTCCCAAAGTGCTGGGATTATAGGCGAGAACTACCACACCCAGTCCAATTTAAGTTTTAAGACAACATAAACAAAAATAATAATGACAGAAAGCCAAATATTACAGTACTCCTCATTATAACATAGTTTCTTTCAGCACAAGCTAAGAAATACCAAATACAGTAACCACAGGCATCTCAAAAAGTTAATATTAAAAATGTGCTGAACTCAGGACTACTAATCAGCAATTTAAAAATAAAGTAAAAAACTGACATATGCAATAATATGAGTGAATCTCAAATGCTTTATGCTGAAAGAAGCCTTATAGCAGTACCTACAATATTTCATTTATACGAAGTTTTTAGAACAGGCAATAGTAATTTATGGTAGGAAAAAATTAATAGTGGTTCTTGTGGTAAAGGGCTAGAAGGGGTAGGAACTGACTGGAAAGGGCCTTGAGGGAACTTTCCAGGGTGATGGTAATATTGTATATATAATAGGAGTTTGGGTTACTACAGGTGCATCCTTTGTTCAAACTTATCAAATGGTACACTTAAGATTTATATATTTTACTGTCTTTAAATATTACCTCAAAACCTCCATAATTTTAAAATATTGAGCTCTAATTAATGATATGCACGCTAAAGCATTAAGTGTACTGATACGTGCAACTTAATTTGAAATTCATGAAAAATAAGATGGACTGTTGATGGAGAAATGGCTGAAAAGATGTACTGATAAAAGATAAACCAAGTATGGTTAACTGGAATTAGGTGGTGGATGTACGGGTATAAAATTCTTTCAACTTGTCTGTATGCTTTGAACTTTTCACAATAAAAAGTTAAAGAAATAAAACATGGATGTATGGGGGTAAAATGAGCTAACACTGATCAGGATCCATTAATAATCAAGGTTCAATCCTGGAAAACAGCTATTCTTATTGTCTTAAATAAACAAACAAAAAATTTGTGTTTTTCTCTCTCTGTTTGAAATTGAACCAAAGCTAGACCATGAATCACTAAAAGAAAGCAAAAAATTTCAAAATATTGTGGATAAACTTTATAAGGCTTTTTACTAATAGACCTTTCAAATAACCGAAAATATACAATGCAAACTGGAATAAACCATTGAGTTATAAGTATATCTGCCTTGTTAAATAATTAATATGACATATTATAAAATGGAGGGCTGAGTATGGTGGCTCATGCCTACAATCCGAGCACTTTGGGAGGCTGAGGTAGGGGACTGTTTGAGGGGTTTGA
Organism: Macaca fascicularis; assembly: GCF_037993035.2. NCBI lineage: Eukaryota > Metazoa > Chordata > Mammalia > Primates > Cercopithecidae > Macaca > Macaca fascicularis. The sequence goes on from NC_088392.1 coordinate 18,643,147, forward strand.
GACCAGCCTGGGAAACGTAGTGAGACATTGTCTCTACAAAAAATCGAAAAATTAGTGGGGCATGGTGGCACATTCCTGTAGACCCCACTAGGAGGCTGAGGTGGGAGGACTGCTTGAGCTGAGAAGGGTGAGGCTGTAATGAGTCATGAGTGAGACACGGCACTCCAGCCTGGGTGACAGAGGGAGACTGTGTCTCAAAAAACAAATGCATAAATAAATGAAATAAAATGAAGTTCCTGGATTACTATGCAATACCTAAAATTTCCAGTTCTTTAAAACAAAATTAATCTAACTACTTTTCTCCAATATTTTTATTACACTATAAATGATTATTCCTTCCAATTATTAAAAAAAGTATTATAAATAATTATAAAATAAAAGTACATAGAAGACTAGATAAATCATCCTAACACCACTAATACTGGGGATAAGGGCAGTGTATCATCAATTTTTTTCCCTGAATTTCTAAATATTCTTTTTTGAACTTTCCCCCATATATAAGTATGTAAAGATATTTGTGTAAAAAATAGAATAAATTTATACATACAATTTTATATCTTGTTTTTTTTTTTTTTTTTGAGACAGGCTCTTACTCTGTTACTGAGGCTGGAGAGCAGTGGCATGATCATAGCTCACTGTAACCCAAAACTCCTGGGCTCATGTGATCCTCCCACCTCAGCCTTCCAAGTAGTTAGGACTAGAGATGTGCCACCACTGCTGACTGACTTTTTAAATTTTTTTGTAGAGATGGGTCTCATTATGTTGCCCAGGCTGGTGTCAAATTCCTGGCCTCAAGCAGTCCTCCTGCCTTGGCTTCCCAAAGTGCTGGGATCACATATGTATCGCTTTTTACAAATGAAGCTTATATAATGAGAAATTACAATATTATTAAGGCTATTGATACATACTGCTTTCCAAAATAAGTGTACATAGCAATTTGAATTCCACCAATAGTATGTAATAGCATTTGTCAAAGTTCAGTATTATTATTTTTAATCTTCACCAATTTAACATACTATAAAATTATATTTTGTTTAATTATGTATCTCTTTGATTTCTAGTGAACTTGGACATTCTTTTTTTTGAGACGGAGTCTTGCTCTGCCGCCCAGGCTGGAGTGCAGTGGCCGGATCTCAGCTCACTGCAAGCTCCGCCTCCCGGGTTCACGCCATTCTCCTGCCTCAGCCTCCCGAGTAGCTGGGACTACAGGTGCCCGCCACCTCGCCCGGCTAGTTTTTTGTATATTTTAGTAGAGACGGGGTTTCACCATGTTAGCCAGGATGGTCTCGATCTCCTGACCTCGTGATCCGCCCGTCTCGGCCTCCCAAAGTGCTGGGATTACAGGCTTGAGCCACCGCGCCCGGCTTGTTTTGTTTTAATGAGACAGAGTTTCACTCTGTCACCAGGCTGGAGTGCAGTGGCGCAATCTCGGCTCACTGCAACCTCCGCCTCCCAGGTTCAAGCAATTCTCCTGCCTCAGCCTCCCGAATAGCTGGGGCTACAGGCGCCCGCCACCACGCCCAGCTAATTTTTTGTATTTTTAGTAGAGATGGGGTTTTACCATGTTGGCCAGGATGGCCTCGATCTCTTGACCTCGTGATCTGCCCGCCTCGGCCTCCCAAAGTGCTGATATTACAGGTGTGAGTCTCCACGTCCCGCCACTTTCTTTCAAAAATATATTGACCATCTATTTTTGGGGTTCATGTGTGAATTATCTATTCATGTCTTTTGATCTTGCATTTAATACCTAGATATTCCTGATATATTAATTGATCTGGCCATTGCTGCCCTAAGCAGAAACTCCACTTGAGTACTATCTTCTCTTTTCTTAGGCCCATGTCGCCGCGCCTTATTAGCTACTCTGAAGTCTCTAACCTGTGTAGGAAAACATGTACACCCAATGGTGAACTTTTATCAACCAATATTCTGGTGCTATGATACCAGTCTTCACTGTTTTATTCCTGACTTTAATAGAATGTTAGGTATGGTGTTGGCTGTTAATTTCAGATAAATATTTCTTATTAAATATCCATCTATTATTAGTTTACTAAGTCTTTTTCATCTTCCTTCTAATATTTTAAATCATATATACAAGCTTAGATTAGAGCTACTTTGGTCATGAGACATTGTTCTTCAATAATACTATTATTATTTCTCTAAAGATTTTAAAAAACTCATTTATTCAACAGGGAGACTCTTTGGGGAAAGCAAACATACACTTTAATCTTCAACTTGGCATTATTATGGCCATTGAAAAATATATTTTCTAATTTTTTATAGTTCCAAGCCAACAACTTCATATTCTCCAAGAAAAAAAAGCTCTGATGTCTTTTAATATAATAAATATGATGTCACAAAAGAAAAACAATCTCTCAATTCATTAAAATCTACTCCATCTTGTCAGAAAGAAAAATTATTTATGGAAAAAGGTAATTCTAACCCTATATGGACTTTGGATTTTAAGACTAATAACAGGTTATATTAAAGCTTCAAGGTAAATGTGCTTCTTTAGATTAAGCCACAATTCTTTTCCAGGAGAAGCAAATGCCTTTTGTGTTCCAAATGTCCTAATGTACAAGAAGAGTTTGGAAAAATTAGTCTCTTTTATTAAGAATCTATCATATTTCAATATGAAGTATTTTAACTACAGAGCATTTCTTCAAATACCAGGATGCCTATTGTGTAACTTCTTAACAATCCACTTTATAACTCAGAAACAAATAATCAGGTACTTTCATCACAGTTGGTAAACTGGTAAAACCTGTTCATAAGTTTTATCAAGTCTAAGACCTAAACCTATTATACACAGTCGTGCAGATGGATTTTTAAAATCACATACAAAAGTAGTTTTATTTATATTTACATTTACTATTTTAGTACTGCTGAAAAAATAGGTTTTTACTATAATTGAAAAACTTAGTCTCAGATCCTTGAAAATTACATGGCACTTTAAGATCCAAATGCATCAGAAAATGGACCAGCTGTCGACTAATAAGAGTATTAGGTAATTTAAATATTTATTGAACAACTACTGTGTACCAGGTCACTGACAGGAATAGCAAAATATTAAAGTATAATTTTTTTAAAAGACATGGATATATAAGTTTAAGTATTTATGTTTATATATGCTTACATCTGCATTAATGTTTTTATAAACATGCACAATCCATTATTAATAACAACTGACTCTGAGGAGCAGAATGTACATTTTTCACTACATATTTCTCTTTGTATTATCTGAACTTTTTGTTTTTATTTTTGGTATTTTCCCCCATAGTTACACTTAATATGTACTTCAATAGGGGGACTTTATAATTTAAAAATCATGAAAGTATGCAATTCACAATTAAATGGAAAAAAATTAAGCAATTTGCTTTATATTACAATTCTTTCAGTAAAGATGATTTATTGAACCATGCTTAAAAAAATCTGTCATGAGAAAGAAATATATAATTATAAATTCAATAAATATAAAGATACTGCTAATGACAGACTTACTTTAAAAGTAATTCTATTTAAACCTGAGGTTGTGTGTAAACATTTTAAAATGTTATTCATAGGCCGGGCGCAGTAGCTCACGCCTGTAATCCCAGCACTTTGGGAGGCTGAGATGGGCGGATCACGAGTTCAGGAGATCGAGATCATCCTGGCTGAAACGGTGAAACTCTGTCTCTACTAAAAATACAAAAAATTAGCTGGGCATGGTGGCACGCGCCTGTAGTCCCAGCTACTTGGGAGGCTGAGGCAGGAGAATCGCTGGAACCCGGGAGGCAGAGGTTGCAGTAAGCTGAGATCTGCACTCCAGCCTGGGCAACAGAGCATGTCTCTGCCTCAAGAAAAGAAAGAAAAAAAGAAAAAAAAAGTTATTCACTTACGGAGGGATCTCAGAGATGTATGTCAAAGAAAGAGCCTATAATCCTACTTCTAAAATATGAAAGTTAAAAAAATATAAGACTATAAATTTTCTACTTTGGAAATAATGTAAAATTCATTCAATACTAATGAAAACTTTCTTTTATGTGGGCATTGTATTTATAAACGCCAGAGTAAAACCATAAAGGTACTCTGCCTCCTCCCACTCAAGGTCACTTCTGAAATTATCTGGAAGGCCTAGGTATACTAGTAACCTTGGTGATAAAGAAAAGAAAGATGTGAAACACTTTACAATACACGTGATACACCAGAAGAGAAAGGCTAATTTCTGGATAGACCTTGGTCTATCTTTTCTTTAAAAAAAAAAGTTGGGGACAGCCTTTTACTTTTAGCAACTGCAGCACTCACATTTATATTTTCCTGATCCTCAATTCTTCTCCAATGATGGGGTTAATTTTTCACTGACCCCTATGTCCAAAATATTTGAGATTTAAAAGGAATTTTTAAGATAGTACAATCCCCTCACTTTAACAGATGAGAGAACTGAAGTTATGCGCTTATGCAGTATTTACTAAGCTGTAGTGAGGAGTACAAAGATAAAACTTCGGTAAAACTTTGTCCTCGTCTTAAGGAAGCTTATAAATCATTGGAATTAAGTTATATACATGGATAACAATAATACAATTGGCTTACTTTATCTTAAAGGTTAAAAAATTAATCTGTGAGCAAGCCAGAAGAAGAATTCAAGCCTCCCAGTTTGCAGCCCATTGTCTTTTTCTCTCTGTCACAAGGTTTCAGAAAGAGGGGAACTTCAAAGTCAAGATTTAAACTTGGGAAGAAACTTACATATTAAAACTTTACTGACAAGCTATTCACTTAAAATTTCTATAATACAGGATGACTTTATCATATGAAAAGCTATTAGTAAAGAGAATGATTACTGTTAATGCTGACAACAATAGTAATTATTATTAACATTCTTTTGGACCACTTATTCTGTGCCAGATACTTTACACAGATAACCTTTCATAACAACCCCATGCTAAAGGAGTCATTACCATCTGCATTTTACAGTAAAGGAAACAAAGACTATCCAGAGTCATGCAATGAGGGAGTGGCAGAATACAAATATGAACTCAAGCTCTCCAACAGCAAAGCCTGAGCTCTAAACCATCGGTTCTCTTGAACAATATGTAACAGCATCCAGGTTCTGATCGCCTAGATTCCAGATAAGTTGGGTTTGATACTGTGAATGGCCTCAGAAACACAGCCTTGATGGAATCTTGCTCAGACAGAGTTGAGGAAATCGGATATAAAGTAAAAGGTTAATTTTCACAAGAAAATATTCCCTACTTATAAATGTATAGGAAACTACTACCTAAAGATCAATTCTTTAACATAACTTCAATATTTACTGAAAGCTTGTATCCCAGGCACAATATTAAGTACTGGTGATACACAGATAAATTTTCTATAAACTGTCTACCTTAGGCATTTGTGCTAGGCATGAAAGAGGACAATATAAGACCTACAAGCTAAAATCTTAAAAAAAATCTAGTCAGCTAAAACATCTACACACAAACATTTCAATAATATTATTAAGAGTTAATTAGAAACACATATTCACAGGTCTGTATATAATTATATTATATGTATATTTATAACTCAGAAACAAATAATCAGGTACTTTCATCACAGTTGGTAAACTGGTAAGTTTTGTCTGTTCCATAAGTGGAACAGACAAAAAAAACCCCTCAAGTTCAGAAGATTTAGAGATCACTATGGGCTGGAGAAGCTTTTGGGAAAGGAAGGAATATAAACAGGACCTTCCTTTAAGGATGCACAGAATTTAGAAAAAATATGGAACAGAGGACAAGTATTCCATGAGAAGAAAAAATAATGTGGACAAGGGCGCCAGGCAAGAAAACATAATATTAATATAAATATAATAAATATAAATATTCAAGAAAATATAAGGCATGTTTCAAGGGAAAAATGAAGAAACAATATGAGTAGAATAAAGGTTTTGCATATGGACAACATGGTTGAAAGGGCAGGAAGAAGCAAAACTAAAGGGATAACTTTATTATACATAGCCACAATAAAATATTTTAAAGCCACTTTTATACTTTGACAAATACACCATACAAAAATAGAAGAAATTTAAAAATTCCTAGTGAGGTTTATACATTTTTTTTCTGTCAAATATATTTTTTACTACTAAAAAAGGTTTGAAAAAGTTGTTTTGGACAGGAGGAAGCAATTTTATTTAAAAGACTTTAGCTAGAATGACAAGAATGAATAACTCTTTAAAATCAAGTCAGAGTAAGAATGGAGGAAGAGATTAAAGCTATAGGATAAGGCTAAAACTGATGGTATAAATGTGAGCTAAAGTCTGAACTAAGGGAGCACACAAGCACACACTCATAGGTGGTTAGAAGGAACAGAAACGTCAACGATACTATCTTGAGCAATCTTACCCACCCACAACAGGACTAGCTGGTTTCAAAAACAAACGAACATTATTTCTGAGGATTTTTGACTTCATAGGTGAGAAAATCTGGAAGGCTACACCCATGATTGCAACTGTGTTCTACTCCTCCTTAAGGTTTTGTAATGCTCCGTGACTACATCAGAAACTTACAAGTAGCCATGCAGCAAACCCTGAAGATTAAAAACAAAGAGAGCACAAGCTAATTTGGCCTTGTTAGTTTATTTCACGCAGAGGGACAGTTGATGACTATATCTGGCTGCCAGCTGAGGTTTAGTTGATCCTGGGCTTTGCCCAGATATCCTACAATCACATGTAGGATGTGAATATCCTAATTTTGATTAAGTTTAATGCTACGCAGTGTGGGTGCCTTGATGAAATGAAGTGATGCTTCAGGCAGATTATTCATCTGTGACTTAGTGTGGTGCTATGGTTTGTCACTCTATTTTTAAATGATCAATTTTGTACTACCTGGCTTGCCTTCTGCATTAAGAAGTGATTTACCCCAGGTGAAAGAGCTAGTAAGTGGCAGAGACAGAATTGAAGATCAGACATTGGTACAAGTCCAGTGGTCTTCAAACAATAGGCTGAGTTCAAAATTATAGTTGGTGGCCCGGCGCGGTGGCTCAAGCCTGTAATCCCAGCACTTTGGGAGGCCAAGACGGGCGGATCACGAGGTCAGGAGATCGAGACCATCCTGGCTAAAGTGGTGAAACCCCGTCTCTACTAAAAAAATACAAAAAATCTAGCCGGGCGAGGTGGCGGGCGCCTGTAGTCCCAGCTACTCGGGAGGCTGAGGCAGGAGAATGGCATGAACCCGGGAGGCGTAGCTTGCAGTGAGCCGAGATCGCGACACTGCACTCCAGCCTGGGTGACAGAGCGAGACTCTGTCTCAAAAAAAAAAAAAAAAAAAAAATTATAGTTGGTATAGTCTGGCACAGACCTACTGTTGTTTTATCAGTCACAAATGTTTCCATAGCTACTCTGATGAAGCCCTTATTTCTCTATTTGTTCACACCAATATGAGATGTCTGTCCTGTATCTTACTATAATCTAAACATATCACCTCTAGGGCATTCTTCTTGATCCCGCTATCTTTTGCTGAATCTTGGTAAATACCATTGCTATATCCAATTGTAACGGGTATTCAATTCTCAGAAATCTATGAGGAATCTATTCTTAAAGAAAATTAATCAGTTTACAGTCAACTTGTTCAGGTTTTCCTATATAGATTTCCTTAGTTTGTAGAAACTAAGTATACCGTAGATGTGAAGTTTTTCAACTGATATTTGTAATTCAGATATAAGTACTGTGTATTTTTAGACAAGGCTGGGAGGCTGGGAGCTGCAGGACAGGGTGGAACAGCACAGTTAAAAGCTAAATTACAAACAAATACACAAAATTTAATTTTTGACTGAAAAATGCCAAACCAACAATCTAGGTTTTTAATAAACATTTTGAAGTTCCAGCTCTAACTTGCTTGTTTGAAAAGTAGAAAGTAAAATTTTAATTTTTCACAGAAATAAGGTTGGTTTTCCCAGATTAGTACCCTTATCTTGCTTCCTTTTAGAGCACCACAAGAGGCTAAAATGTCATATTATATTTTTGCAACTACTCCAGTGGAATCACCCTATTATATGGTAAGCAGATGATGGTAAGCAGGGAGTTCCCAGATGATATTTTAAACATTAAAAATACAAGACCTATTATCTTTCCTTCACCTGTACTTCCTTTTCCTTTTCTTACTCAGGATAGAGTCTAAATATAGTCAAATAATAAAGTTACTATTTATTCAAAATTTTAACCATCCTTGAGGGTCAAACTTAACTTTTACTTTCTCCACAGGCCCATTTCATTTCCACAATCAACAAAGGTTTTTCTACATCAGAATGTTTACATTCTGTAAACATTTTCTTTGCCACAGGAGACTATTCTCAAATTATTTCAGGTGTTAGTCTTACCTCTCCATTAAGAACATAAGCTCAAAGATATGCATTAAACTTTTAGATCACTGAAATCCTTAACTGATCACAATGTTTAATAAATATATCGATGTAAAAATACCGAATACCAACTATATTCAGGCCACCATGCCAAGCAGGGATGATATCTAACTAAATTTCCACAGAAATAAATTTGAAACAATTGGAAAGACATAGGAAAGAAAAATGACAGTTACACAGTAGATATATTTAGGAATGTCTATGGCCCAGAGAATAGTGGAAAGTCTAATTCAGGTAAAAGCAGTGAAGTTAATAAATTTTAGAAATGTTGTGATGGGGCCGTGCGCAGTGGCTCACGCCTGTAATCCCAGCACTTTGGGAGGCCGAGGCAGGTGGATCACTTGAGGCCAGGAATTCAAGACATGCCTGGCCAACATGGCAAAATCTAATCTCTACCCAAAACACAAAAATTAGCCAGGCATGGTGGTAGGGGCTTGTAATCCCAGCTACTGAGGAGGCTGAGGCACCAGAGTCACTTGTACCCAGGAGGCAGAGGTTGCAGCGAGCCGAGATTGCGCCACTGCACTCCAGTCTGGCCGACAGAGGGAGACTATGTCTCAAAAAAAAAAAAAAGAAAAAAAAAAAAGGAAAAAAAAATATTGCGCTGGTGTTTTCTCTCTCAGAAAGCAGAGAAAACACTAAATCCAATCCCAACTTAACAGAGGGGAACTACTTTATAAAGTAGAAGGGATGAAAACTTTGTAAGAAAGCAATCGTGACTTTTTTTTTTTTTTTTTTTTTTTTTTTCTGAGACGGAGTCTCGCTCTGCCGCCCAGGCTGGAGTGCAGTGGCCAGATCTCGGCTCACTGCAAGCTCCACATCCCGGGTTCACGCCATTCTCCTGCCTCAGCCTCCCGAGTATCTGGGACTACAGGCGCCCACCACCTCGCCCGGCTAGTTTTTTGTATTTTTTAGTAGAGACGGGGTTTCACCGTGTCAGCCAGGATGGTCTCGATCTCCTGACCTCGTGATCCGCCCGTCTCGGCCTCCCAAAGTGCTGGGATTACAGGCTTGAGCCACCGCGCCCGGCCAATCGTGACATCTTACATCTTAGTGTTGGCGATACTAGGAAAGGAACACTGGGCATAGTTGGATATATGCTCTCAGAGTTCTGAGAAACGATAGGTCGGATCATGAAAGGAAGATTTTAGGTCGGGCACCGTGGCTCACGCTTGTAATCCCAGCACTTTGGGAGGCCGAGGTTGGCGGATCACATGAGGTCAGAAGTTTGAGACCAGCCTGGCCAACGTGGTGAAACCCGGTCTCTACCAAAAATACAAAAATTAGCTGAGTGAGGTGGCGCGCGCCTGTAGTCCTAGGTATTTGGGAGGCTGAGGTAGGAGAACTGCTTGAACCGGGGAGGTGAAGGTTGCAGTGAGCCAAGATTGCACCACTGCACTCCAGCCTGGCCACAGAAGGAGACTCCGTCTTAAAAAAAAAAAAAAAAAAAAAAAAGGAAGATGATTTTGGAAGGCTGCAAGCTCACAAGTGAAATGATTACATTCAAACATAAATGCCTACCTCCTGATTAGCTGCCTTATAAAAATTTGAAGGCATAGTAAAAGAAATCTATCACCAAAAGGCATGTTAGTTGCCCTCTCCACTTGATCGCATTACATCTCTATTGTGCAAAGAACTGGGTTAATCTTAAGAAATTACAGTCTAATTTTGATTAGAGCCCTAATGCTTCAAACAGAAAAAGCGTTACTCTTGCTAAGTTACTATAACCTGCTCAGTGTTAATCAATGTCATTACCATAATTTTTATCTTGCATTGTAACTAGAAAACGAAGTAATTACTGAATAGAAGCTATCTTGGCTCACCTGGCAGAAATACAGGGTACACACATGCACACACAAGGAGTGTGTGTATATTCCAGCAAATAATATTACATATAAAAGATCTAATTGGTTCATCGTGTAAATTTAGTAGGAACATTACAATGATGCTACAAGAATTTATCCAAAACTGAGGTTTCCTTAGAATATCTGTTAAAAGTAATTTTATTCAGTTAATAGAAATTCTATTGAAAACATCAAACTTATAAAGCTATATATCCTGTTCATATTTGAATGTTTTATAAATATGGATTATTCTTATAATCAAGAAAAAAATTAAACAGTATGAAGACTTCTTAAAGTATGTTTAAAAGCACAACTGTATTACAGTATTAACTGAAGTCAACAGTTTTAGGGAAATAATTCACTAAATCTAAAATTATAAAGGTTAATAATAAGATTATATTGTTCTTAAACATCATTAAATAAAGAAAATCACTTTTTATTATACATTTATTGTTCTGAAGTATTCTGAATTTTCAGATCAGACACATATCAAAAACACATATACAAAAACAAATCAAAATAATGTTTTAGATAATCTATACTACCAATCTTTAAACCGTTTACAATCAGCCAACAAGTGCTTATTATTATAAAATCACACCCAAGTAGTATCAATCGACATGCTAAAATTGAATATATAGAGGACCTCTAAAAATAGGCAGTAGCCCTGTCCTAGACAATATAATTTGTATGATCAGGAGCTTTGTTGAAATCTTCCGAATACAGTACTGAGCAGTTTTATACAAGTATTTTAAAACTGTACTAAAGTTTGTACTATAAATGTCTGCATGTTTATAGGAGGAATATTTAAGAAATATTTTTCTCCTTTATGATACCTTCATTAAAATACAGTTCCTGCCATCATAGACCTAATTGTAAAAGTCGAAACTATAAAACTTGTAAGAGAAAATCTTTGCAACTCTGGGGTAGGCAAATATTTCTTAAAAGGAGATACAGAACATAAATTATTAAAGAAAAAAACAGTCAATTGGATTTGACGAAATCAAAAGCTTTTGTTCACAAGACACACTGGTTTTTGGGTTTTTTTTTTTTTTGATACAGGATCTCGTTCTTTCACCCAGGCAGTGCAGTGGTATCATCATGGCTCACTGCAGCCTCGGCCACCTGGGCTCAAGCGATCCTTCTATCTGAGCCTCTCAAGTAGCTGGGATCACAGGCATAGGCCACCACGCACGGCTAATTTTTGTATTTTTTTTTTGTAGTGATGGAGTTTTGTCATGTTGCCCGGGCTGGTCTCAAACTCCTGGGCTCAAACCATCTGCTCACTTCATCCTCCCAAAGTGCTGGGATTACAGGTGTGAGCCACTGCGCCTGGTCTGAGACACATCATTAAGAAAATACAAAAGCAAATCAGACTGGAAGAAAATATTTGCAAAATTCACATTTGATAATGGACATATAGAGAACTCTTACAACTCAATAATGAAACAAAACCAACATGTAAACAACCTAATTTAAAAAAGGGCAAAATAATATCCCTGATGAACATCAATGCAAAAATCCTCAATAAAATACTGGCAAATCGAATCCAGCAGCACGTCAAAAAGTTTATTCACTACAATCAAGTTGGTTTCATCCCTGAGTTGCAAGATTGGTTCAACATACACAAATCAGTAATGTAATTCATCACATAAACAGAACTAAAGACAAAAACTACATGATTATCTCAACAGATGCAGAAAAGGCCTTTGATAAAATTCAACATTCCTTTATGTTAAAAACTCTCAATACACTAGGTATTGAAAGAACACACCTCAAAATAATAAGAGCCATATATGACAAACCCACAGCCAATATCATACTGAATGGGCAAAAGCTGGAAGCAATCCCTTTGAAAACCAGCACAAGACAAGGATACCCTCTCACTACTCCTATTCAACATGGTATTGGAAGTTCTGGCCAGGGATCAGGCAAGAGAAAGAAATGAAGGGTATTCAAATAGGAGGCGAGGAAGTTAAATTGTCTTTGTTTGCAGATGACATAATCCTGTATCTAGAAAACCCCATTGTCTCAGCCCCAAAACTTCTTAAGCTGATAGGCAACTACAGCAAAGTCTCAGGAAACAAAATCAACGTGCAAATATCACAGGGATTCCTACACACCAACAACAGACAACCAGAGAGCCAAATCATGAATGAACTCCCATTCATAATTGCTACAAAGAGAATAAAAGACCTAGGAATGCAGCTAACAAAGGAAGTGAAGGACCTCTTCAAGAACTACAAACTACTGCTAAAGGAAATCAGAGACAACACAATAAATGGATGCTCATGGATAGGAAGAATCAATATCATGAAAATGGCTACACTGCCCAAAGTAATTTATAGATTCAATGCTATTCCCATTTAACTACCATCGACATTCTTCATAGAATTAGAAAAAACTTTTAAAATTCCTATGGAACCAAAAAAGAACCCATATAGCCAAGACAATCCTCAGCAAAAAGAACAAAGCTGGAAGCATCACGCTACCTGACTTCAGACTATACTACAAGGTTACTGTAATCAAAACAGCATGGTACTGGTACAAAAACAGACACAGACCAATGGAACAGAAGAGAGCACTCAGAAATAAGACTGGATACTTTGACATCTGATCTTTGACATCTGATCTTTGACATCTGATCTTTAACCATCTGATCTTCGACAAACTTGACATAAACAAGCAAAGGGAAAAGAATTCCCTATTTAATAGAATGCTGGGAGAACTGGCTAGCTATATGCAGAAAATTGACACTGGACTCCTTCCTTACAACTGACACAAAAATTAACTCAAGATGGATTAAAGACTTAAATGTAAAACCCAAAATTATGAAAACCCTTGAAGAAAATATAGGCAATACCATTCAGGACATAGGCACGGGCAAAGATTTCATGCCAAAAATGCCAAAAGCAATTGCAACAAAAGTAGAAATTGGCAAATGGGATCTAATTAAACCTAAGAGCTTCTGCACAGCAAAATAAACTATCAGAGAGAACAGACAACCTACAGAATGGGAGAAAATGTTTGCAATCTATCCATCTGATAAAGATCTAACATCCATAGTCTACAAGGAATGTAAACAAATTTACAAGAAAAAACAAATAATCCCATTAAAAAGTGGGCAAAGGACATGAACGAACATTTCTCAAAAGAAGACATTCACGCGGCTAACAAGCATATGAAAAAAAGCGCAACACCACTGATCATTAGAGAAATGCAAATCAAAACCACAATGAAATGCCATCTTAGGCCAGTCAGAATGGTGATTATTAAAGTCAAGAAACGATAGACACTGGAGAGGTTGCAGAGAAATAGGAACGCTTTTACACTGTTGGTGGGACTGTAAATTAGTTAAACCATTGTGGAAGACAGTGTGGCAATTCCTCTAAGACCTAGAACCAGAAATACCATTTGCCCCAGCAATCTCATTACTGGGTATATGCCCAAAGGAATGTAAATGATTCTATTATACAGATACACACATGTGTATCTTCATTGCAGCACTATTCACAATAGGAAAGACATGGGAATCAACCCAAATGCCCATCAATGATAGACTGGATAAAGAAAATGTGATACATGTACACCATGGAATACTATGCAGCCAGCCATAAAAAGCAACAGGATCATGTTCTTTGTAGGCACATAGATGGAGCTGGGAGCCATTATCCTCAGCAAACTAACACAGGAACAGAAAACCAAACACCGCATGTTCTCATTTATAAGTAGGAGCTGAACGATGAGAACACATGGACATGGGGGATGACGGGGAGAGCATCAGGAAAAATAGCTAATGTGTGCTGGGCGTAATATCTAGGTGATGGGTTAATCTGTGCAGCAAACCACTATGACGCATGTCTACCTATGTAACCAACCTGTATACCCTGCACGTGTACCCTGGAAGTTGAAGGGGAAAAAAAGAGAGCAAAAGATTGAATAGGCATTTCATAAAAAATAGGCATTTCATAAAAAACTAAAGGCATAGGAAAAGGACCTCAGAATCATTAGTCATCAGGGAAATAGAAATTAAAGCCACGATAAGATACTGCTAAAATTCTTACCAAAATGACAGATTAAAAAGCCTGAAAATACCAAGTGTTTAGGAGATGTACAGAAACTGGAACTCTTATACATTGGTGGTGGAAATTTTAAATGGTCCATTTTGGAAAACAATTTGGCAGTTTCTTATAAAGACGTAAATGGGAGCTTTCTTTATAATAACACAAAACTGGAAAAAACACAAATGTCTGAAAAAACACAAATGTTTTTATCCCCCCCTTTCAGGGATAAAACCAAAAAGGAATGATCTAGAAATACACACAAAGACACAGATGACTTTTAAAAACATTCTGAGCAAAAGAAGGCAGACACACACAAAAATACGTTCTATGATTCTATTTACATGGAATTTTAGAACTGGCAAAACTTATCTACAGACGTAGTTCTCAACTGGGGAAATTATGCCCTCCCCTTCCCTGGGCAATGCTGGAGACATTTTTGGTTGTCATAACTGGGGTGGCATAGGTATGGGGGTGGTTGCTACAGGGATCTGGTGGGTAGAGGTCAGGGATGCTGTTAAACATTCTATAATACACAGGCCAGCAGCCATGGCAAAGCATTACCAGGCCCAAAATGTTGAGAGTGCCCAGGCCCAGGTTCAGAAATTCTGTTCTAAGTGATCAGTGGTGGTTTAGATGGAAGTAAGGATATTGAATGAAGGAATTCTGGGGATAATAAAAATGCTCTACATTTTATTTTTTTTTATTTATTTATTTATTTATTTATTTATTTATTTATTTATTTTTGAGATGGAGTCTCGCTCTGTTGCCCAGGCTGGAGTGCAGCGGCAAGATCTCGGCTTACTGCAACCTCCGCTGCCTGGGTTCAAGCAATTCTCCTGCCTCAGCCTCCCATGTAGCTGGGATTACAGGTGCCCACCACCACGCCTGGCTAATTTTAGTAATTTTAGTAGAGAAGGTATTTCACCATGTTGGCCAGGCTGGCCTCGAACTCCTGACCTTGTGATCTGCCTGCCTAGGCCTCCCAAAGGGTTGGGATTACAGGCGTGAGCCACCACACCCTGCTGATGTTCTGTATTTTAATTGTGGTAGTGACTGACTTGTCAAAACTCACCAAATTGCATACACTTAAAAAGTGTAAATTTTACTGTATGCAAATTTTACATCCAAGTTGATGCTAAAAACTATAATGCCTGTATAAAACTATGTTAAACAGTTTAATCCATTTTTTGTTTTTTAAAATACATGCACAGAAAAGACTGGTAAGGCAACTACCATTAAAGACAGGAAAAACCAATACCATTTGTGGGATTATGGATAATTTTGAATTTTTTGCCCTGTTGTTCATTTGCTTAGTATTAACTAAAAATTTAATAACCTTTATGTGTGCACACACACACAGAGACAGACACACACACATATATATCCAGTACCTAAAACAGGTACAGATAAATGAGGATCTTAGAAAAGCACAGGTGCACATGAATATTTAATTGTGATATTTGATCATAAGACCCTATTTATTTCAAGAAACCATAAAAACGTGTAATGCAAAGGTACTTAGAAGTAAAGTTTTACTCTAAAACACTGCTAAACTGTTTACTGAGCTCAATTATAGTTCTTTCAATACAAAAGTCTGCAAGGATGAATTTTCACTAGAAACAATGCTATGATAACCCTAATAAGACAGGGTGAAAAGGTCAAGAAAGAAATTCTTTAAAATTAAATGAATAAAGTTATCAAGTAAGGAATAATCCATTTCACCGTATTAATACGGTTGAAAACATAGCAGATACAATTCAGTTATGTTCATCAACAGGCCAGGGACTGAGCAAAGCGTGAGGAATTTACTATAAAAATGTCCGTGAAGAACTGACCAATGGAGAAAAATGGCATTGCCAACAAATCACACACAAACGGGCTAAAGGCTCTGATGGAGGTTTGAAGGTGGTACAATGAAAGAGGTCAAGCAACTACTTGGAGGAAGCATTTAGAAAGGTGGCATCTTAGCTAGACCTTGTCTGGTGAAAAATCATGAGATAATTTAGAAATCTTAGAAATAACACAAGAACCAATAAATAAATAAATAAATAAAAATAAATAAAAACAAACACCACCACCACACATAACACTTTTGTTACACTGCTGTCTGATTTTTAGTCTTAAAGGTCAGCAATGAGAAAATCTTTTCCCGAAAAAGAAGATTATCCTACATATTGAGTAAGGAAATTATATCCCATATCCAAGGCGGAAATATATTTAAGATTCACCTTGATAGAAAATGCACTCCCTAAGCTTCCACCACGTCTACGTTTGGCAATTTAAGTCTCTGGCACTATTCAAAAGCATAGTGATTAAAAAAAAAAATCAATTAGGCTGCAGTTTAAAAATACTATATGAACACTTGTTAATATAGAATTAATATACGGCCTCATACTAAAACATCACCATACATTAGTAAGTGAATATTTTAAGGTACCTCCCAAAAGGGAGACACTGGGAATCCTACATACAGTACAGTACATCTTTGACAATAAGTTTTCAAGCCATAAGAGATGCTTACAAATATGTGGGGTCAACGATTACTCTATGTTGCTAAAAATGATTCCAACCAGGTAAAAAGGTCAACTCCTATCTAATGCGGAGAGAAAAGCCTGCAAGGTGGTGGGATGGTGAGAAAGACTCCTGGCAGAACCTGTCTGCCTTGCTCCTTGGATTTCCTGTAATTTTGAACATTACTGAAATTAAAGCATTGAAACTGAATTACATCAACTTTATTTCAGCAGAACAAATTTCGTGCAGCAGAAAACCCAGTTCTGGCGGTGAAAAAGTCGTCCCAAAGACAAAGGGTCTTAAGTACATCTGACTTTTCGGAGACAGCAGCAATGTGTCCTATTCTTTCTCTCCTGGCTCAGACTCAAAGAACTACTGCAGGCAATTCAGGTAACACTATTTCCTGGTAGTGTGATTCAGGTAACTGGAGAAAAGGAAAAAATGCTTAAAGCAATAAACTAGTATAAAAGGGAACCTTCTGGAGTCCCGTAATAGCCAGTGAACTAGAAACTCTTGATATTTTATAGATATTGACACCAACAGGGGAGCCAGGAGCCAAGTGCAACACCAGCCAAGGGTTGAAGGCAGGAAGAGAGAACAGTCACTGCCTGATCCTTTGGCTTCCACCGCAAAAGAGCGCCCCCACCCCAATACTCTCGTTCCTTAAAATGCCCCTATCCTCGGGACCCACGCAGAAATACCCCACTCCCCTACAGTAACTCCTTACAATCCCAACAACCCTGCCGGAGTGTGACAGGCTGCGTCCACTTACTGAGCTGTCCCCCGCCCGACGTTGTACTCGGTTCCCGACCTCCAGCGCCCCCAACGCCGGCTGCTCCTGGGACCCCTGGCGCCCCCATCCCCGGCGGGGTTCCACTTTGCCTCTCGAAGTTGCCTGGATTGGAGAAGTAGTCGCGTAGCCGAGGCAACTCCCGGCCACTCTCTAACAGCTCGGTATGCAGCTCCAGGGCGGTCAGCAAGTATTGATCGCGCAACAGCTGAGCAGCGATCGCATCAATTGACAATCGGGCCGGGGTCTCCCCGGTGCCCCCCAGGGCCACTGCAGCCGCCGATGCCTCCCCAGGGAGCCCTGGCCGCGCACTGCTTCCTAAGGCCACGGGATCCTGTGGCGACAGCGAGCCCGCAGAGCCAGGATCTAGGCCACTTCCGGCACCCAGCCGAAGTACTGCCCGCCGTTCCTCTGTTGCCGCTACCTCATCATCGTCCTCATCCGAATCGCTGAGAAATGGATTCACGCCGCCACCACTGCCACTACCTCCAGGCGCCATCGCCGCCATCTTATCCTGTCAGGAGTGTGGGCGCCTCCCTGACTGGCTCCGACAGGCCGCAGCCCGAATCTTCTAGGCCTCAGGGGACACAGCAAACCTCCACAGCCCTGGCCTGACCACCTCCTGCCTCCGGACTTGAAGACAAGGAGTAGGCTCCAAGGCAGGAGATCCGGATGCAGCTGCACCTGATGCCTCAGCCTCTGCTGCACCAGCAGCCGGGCTCTGCAGGCGTCTTCCTGGTCTCCAGTATCGCGAGAACTGGAGCGTGCCCTGCCCCTCTCCCCAATCTAGCCCCGCCCCAGCCCCGCCCCAGCCCACTTCAGCTCCGCCCATCCCAGGCGCCAAATAGCAAAGATTGAAGGCCCCGCTCTCCGCTCAAAAGCAAAACTCCACCCACCATTCCTCCATGATTGGTCAGAGAAGGAAGGCGTGGAGAGTACTGACGGGTGACTGGCCCGAGAATTATCGTGAGAGCAGCAGCGGCCGGGCAGGTGTTGGGGGCGTTCCGGGATTGAGGGGTGGTTGTGGTGGTGGCTTAGGGATACCCTACTGGCTTTCGCTTCAGTGGGTAGAGGGGACCCCTGCCCGAGAGCTTTAATGGAGCTGGGTCCTGCCTTCGCGCCGAGGAGCCCTCGTTTTCGAGATCAGGCCTGACCGGGATAAGCTCCAGGTAAAGTTCAGGGACCAGGGCGCGGAGGGTGTCGGCGCCCAAACTGTGGTGTCGCGCCGGCGGACGCGCTGTTTCCCTAGTGCGCTGCACTTTTTCTCGCTATTTGCTGCCACTGGTGACATTTTGTCCCCACGGATAGCAAGTGCCCAGGCCTGTAGTCAGAATGTGACTTCCCTTCTTTTCCCTTCTCTGCCACATGCTTACACACTCGGGAGGCCTAGCGACAGCTCGACTTCTCCGCCCCGGAATTGGTCCTGCTTGTGGGTGGGGACGGGGGCTGGAGAGACTAAACGGAAAAGGGGACGCTGAGATTGGCATTTGCCTGGATCTGGGAACGTCCTCGAGTTGGAAAACAAATTGTTAGGTGCTCAATAAACCCTTAGGATTTAATACACGATTTACACGACAGGGACCCTTCAGAATATCAGATGCTTTCTCACCAGTAGACAGATAAGTAAACTTAAGCCAAGAGTAGTGGATATAAAATCAACTCCACGCCGGGCGCGGTGGCTCACGCCTGTAATCCCAGCACTTTGGGAGGCTCGAGCCGGGCGGATCACGAGGTCAGGAGTTCGAGACCAGCCTGACCAACATGGGGAAACCCCCGTCTCTACTAATAATACAAAAATTAGCTGGGCGTGGCGCGCACGCCTGTAATCCCAGCTACTCAGGAGGCTGAGGCAGGAGAATCGCTTGAACCCGGGAGGCGGAGATTGCGGTGAGCCGATGTCGCGCCACTGCACTCCAGCCTGGGCGACAGAGCGAGACTCCGTCTCAAAAAAAAAAAAAAAAAAAAAAAAATCAATTCCACTAATAAGGAGTCAAAGGAATTAACATCATTTTTCTTATATCCCAAACGATTCGTTATCCACTGTCTCCTGCAACATTTGTGACTTGTTCCTTCAGCTGGAATCAAGGTTTTGGAACTTAGAACTATTTTAAAAGTTGAATGCTTCAGAGAGTTTTGATTTTTTTAATGAAACGTTAGCATATAAAGTACATATCTTAAGTTGAGAAGATCAACTTTTATCTTTTATGTTATTCCTTGATTATGATCTGAAAAGGTAAAGGATTTTCCAGTCAATACAATTAGACTGCTATTTCTTATGGCTCCTATTTTTTTCGCACACAAACGACCACTTTCGCAGGTTTTAGATTTCCTTTCTTAGTGTACAGCTTCCAATAAATGCCGAAATGCATAGGCAGTAGTAATTAGTGCTATCAGGTAAGTGACATACTACATTCAGTGTGCAGTAAACATTCCACAGTAAAGTATCTCCCGTTACCTCCATGGAAAAATTAAAATAGAGGATTCTTGCATAACCTTAGGTCAGGTTATTGGTTTACATGTAAAAGTATGCCAACAGTTAAGAGTAGGCTTTAATTTCAATTTACCCAGTCTCAGTAAACTGAAATTTTCATTTGAATGGGAATTTGCGTTTTTTAAGTTTTATTTTTGCTAGAAGTTTTTAAAAAAATAGTACCAAGAATTTAAAGTATTTTTATAGGACATTAGTTCCCAATGTTTTAATGATAAGTAGTTTTTTGTGCCATGTATTAAAAGTAAAACATGGGGGAAAAAATCCCCCCAAATGGAATCGAAATGGCAAATACTGTATCCTGTTAGAGATTTCTTAGCAAAAGGGATTGCTGATCCGTATTTTAGTTGGGTTTTCCAGAGAGATTAAAATGGAACCAATTTCTGGAATGCAGGAATGGAGGATTAGTGAATGGCATGCGAAGGGCATGATTAGAAATGGATTGTTTATGTACAATATTCCATCTCCCTGATTGGGAAATTGAGACATCTCCTGCATTTAAGATTCCTGAAGAGGATTATGCTTGTAAGATAGAAAAGCTTAAGTTCAGATCCCAATTCTACTCATTATTTATTGTGAGACCTTGAAAAAGTTACCTAACTTCTCAGCCTCACTTGCATTCATCTATCAAACGGGATAAGGAAAGTACACAGAATTGAGAATGTTCTTGTCCCAGTGCCTGGTACGTGCTACACAATAACTGTTACTGTGGTCACTTATTAATTAATGAAATATTAGTATATGTTGAGAACATTTGACAAGTTTTTAAAAATAAAACTAATATCAATTGTTTTGGCAGTGCATTGAAAAAGCAATTAAGTCAGTAGGGCTGAAGGGAGTATCTTTAATTTGGAGTCTAAGTTCTAAAACACAAGTTGAAAATAGATGTAAAATGTTTCCTTAGAGACTTGTAAGAACTGCATGTACAGAAGTTCTTCCTATACAAATCTGTAGTTTTCTGCTTTTGTTTCTGCTTCCTGTCCTATAACCTTGAACTTGTGATCTTGTAAGCCCATAACAAATCAACTGCCCAGTCTTCCCAGTAGGTACTTTTCTTTTCCACAATACACAGAGGTTTGGTTATTCGTGAATAATATATAAGTAACACACACTGGAATATTAATAATTACCGATCACTACTTATAATAATTTATTATTAATAGTGTTGGGAAATTTCCTTTCTACTTAGTAAGATTTTCATTAATATAGGCCCTTACAACTAATGTTTCATCTGACTAATGATAGTTATTAAAGCTTGTGCCTTAGCAACGAAGATGTAAAAGATGGCTTTTTTCAAAGCACGTCAACCATTTTAGTATTTAAAAAATATTTTAGGCTTTAATAGTCTTAAAAGAACCACAAGTAATATTCTGAATAGAAGTTTTGGTTGACTTGAGGTTTTAGTAATAACTCATGTTTTATTGTTTCTCAGAGTGTGGTAAACATCCACAGATATAAACTAGATAACTTGTATTGGTACATGAATATATCTTTTTAAAATTTTAATAGTTATGTGTTTGTTTTGGAGGTATTTCTTTTTCAATAAATCTGAATAAATTGTAATTTTCTTTAAAGAGAAATATTAAGTAATACTGTGTAGTATTAAGCAATTAAACTAATTAAGATAAGTAGTTTGTGATCACTGATGTTTTGCAATCACTGCAATTTTATTTACATTAATAGTAAATAATTTATCATAAAAGGTTTAGTTTTTTTTTTTTTTAAGTATTTTCAATCTTCACATCTTGTTCTGGAGGAACAAAAACAGAAGTAGGGCATCCTCTAGTGGCTATAGTGCATATTGCATTTACCCTTGAAATAGTCATTCTAAATAATTAATTCAGCAAACATTTGAGTCCTTACTAACTGCATAGGACTCTGATTGGTGTTGGAGATGCCCCATCCTGCTGTCATAGAATTGTGGTGAAGTGACAGAGCAGACATTAATTCAAATAGTCATAGACAGAGCTATGTAATTACAAACTGAAGTAAAAGTTTTCGTTTCTGACTTAACCTGCGTAGTCCCTGAGGAAGTGCTGCTTGAAATGGAATGTTAGGAGAGAGTGGAAGATAGGTTGCAAGTGCATTCTGCAGAGAGGAATTGAGCCTATGAAAGTCTTATAGCAGTGGGCTACTTGAGTAAAAGAAGGTGCCAGGGACGTGAGATGTTACAAAGTAAAGGGGAGTGCTATGAGACAGGGTTAGGAAAGAAGGCAGAGGCTAGTCTATGAAAGACCTTATTAGTCACATTAAGGATTTTAGTCTTGATTAGTATGTGAAAAGGCACTGGAGAGTTTTATGCAAGGGATAAGATGTTCAGATTTTCTTTTGAAAAAAGAAAAGCAAGTAATAGTCTGGCTACATGGCAAGAAGCGGATCAGAGAAGGGTCAGAGTGTATAGGGGTGACCTATTCCTGCATTGCAGTAGTTCGCATAAGATATGGTGTACATCTTAAATTACAGAGGTGTCAGTGGCGATGAAGACAAATGAACAGATTCAAGAAACACAAAGTGGACAATTGTTGGATTAAATAAAGGGGAAGAATAGGGTGTAAAGAATGATGCCTGTTTCTCAGACTTACATACTTGGTGGGAAGGTGGTGCTACCTCCTGAGATTGTGAACACTAAGGATTTAGTAGGTAGTAGACAAGGCTCATGGGAAATATTATGAATTTGGTTTTAAACCTACTCAGTTTGATTGTCTTTGAAATGTCCATGTAGATTTATAAAGGTTGGAGTTACGTATGTGGATTTGGAGCTATAATTTGTTGAGACTTTTGCATAAGTGATAACTGAAGCCACGGATATGATGAAAAATGCCAGGATAAAAAGTATAGAGTGAGAAGAAAAGATAGCTGAGGACGAAGTTTTGAGTAACTCCAAAATTCAATGACCAGATAGAGACTGTTCAACATTGGCCAGAGGTGTAGGTGAAAAATGAAAGCAGTAATGTTCCCAGAAGCCAAGTGATAAGAGCCTATTAAAAAGGAGAAGGCAGCCAGGCATGGTGGCTCACGCCTGTAATCCCACCACTTTGGGAGGATGAGGCGGGTGGATCACCCGAGGTCAGGAGTTTGAGACCAGCCTGGCCAACATGGTGAAACCCCATCTCTACTAAAAATACAAAATTAATTGGGCATGGTGGTACCTGCCTGTAATCCCAGCTACTTGGGAGGCTGAGGCAGGAGAATTGCTTGAACCCGGGAGGTGGAGGTTGTAGTGAGCCGAGATCGTGCCACTGCACTCCAGCTTGCGCGATAGATAAGGCGAGACTCCATCTAAAAAGAAATAAAAATAAAAAGGAGACAGCTACTGGGCCCGGCAACTCACACTTGTAATCCCAGCACTTTAGGAGGCTGAGGTGAGTAGATGACTTGAGCCCAGGAGTTCAAGACCAGCCTGGGCAACATGGCAAGACCCCCTCTCTACAAAAAATGCAAAAATTAGCTGAATGTGGTGAACATGCACCTGTGGTCCTAGCTACTTGGGAAGCTGAGGTGGGAGGATCACTTGAGCCCAGGAAGCTTAGGTTGCTTAGAAAATGAAGACTAAAAAATAGCTATTAGATTTTATACTGTTAACTGTCTTTACTTTCTTATGAAGTAATGAAAATAAGGTTTAAGTTGTTTGAAATTTAGGTGGTCAGGAAATAAAAGAGGTCACATTCAGTCTTTTCAAGAAGTTTGACTGTGTGGGGGAGAAAAGGGCAATAGATGTTTAACTTTTTTTTTTTAATTAACACTGATATTTATGAGATGTATCCTTTTCAGAAATATAGTATTTCATTATTTCAATATAGTATTTCAAAATAAACAATTTATCTGTTCCCTATGGTTAGATATTGTTTCCAATTTTTTATTATTACAAATAGCAAAAGCCAAGATTTGAATGTAAAGGTTTTTAAAACCTGTTTATTTCTGATGTGTAATTTTATCTTAGTAAATTCTACACTAGTAGCAGTACTAACACTTGTGAGCTGGTTAAAAACATAAGCTGATGTCTACCTCACACCATATACAAATAATTATTTTTGTCTCAGAGGACACAAACCGACACAAATAAATTTTAAATAATGAAAGGTAAAAAGCAAAAATCTAAAACTATTAAAAGAATATATGTGACATAAGAACCAGGGAAGTTTTCTTCTATAGTACAAGACACAAAAGACTTACACCAGATAGGATAAATATTTGATGAATTTTACTGTATTAAAGTTGAAAATTTCATTTTAACAAAAGGCCCTATGAACAGAATTTATATATAAATGTGTGTATCTAGCTATGTATAAACATACATACACTATATAAACATACACACACATATAATTTTAATGTACAAGTCAAAGAAAAGGTCAATAACCCTAACCCTATCTGATCAAAGTATGTAAATAGGCAATTGAAAGGAAGAGAGACCCAATTCTAGTAAAAACATGAAAAGAAGTTCATACTCACTAGTAATCAGGCAAATACATAGTCAAATAACAGGATGCCAATTTGGCCTGTTCAAATTGTCTTAAGGTAAATATGACAGTATCAAACTATTCTGGGGATTTAGAGATATAGAAGCTTTCGTACATTGCTGGAGGGTATCTAAATTAGTATGGACACTTTGCCAGTCACTTGTAATGTTGAAAATTTTGTTTATTAGAGCAATTCCACTTATAGAGGTGGCTTTCAATCTTATTTGTCCATAGAATAATTTGAAATAAAACTTTCAGTACAGATTATATACATTTAAGAATATAGATGTTTGGATACACAGGAAAAAACCACAATTTTTCAAAATCATTCACTACTTCTGAAGTACTTCATGATGTGATATATTCTCTATTTTATCCTATTCTATTGTACCGTATTCTATTTCATTAAAAAAAAAAAAAAAAGGAAAGAAGGCTAAGTGCAGTCCATTAAATTATTTTGTTATGGATTACTACTCTACAGTTTGTAAACATTCTAAAAATCTCCAACTTTACCATAAGGGAGCAGCTTAATTGCCATATTATTTGTAATCATGACAATTGCGAGCAATGTTGATCAGCAGGATAATGTTCAAATAAATTGTAATAGAGTCATATAATAGAATATATGTCTTGAATGAGATCATTTATAAGGCTTTTTTTGGTAGTACCAATTAGAATAAGCTTATAAAAGAAATAATGGCTTTGTGTCTATACTGGTAAAAATTAATTTTGAGTAAGGTGGGGAAAGCAGGAGTGGAAATGGTGATGATTATAATATTTTTTTTTGACATTTTGCAAAATGCAGCAAACATTTTAATTTATACATGAGAAAAGGAAGTGTTCAAAAGGGTATGCATTTCAAGTTATTGCAGGTTATTTGTGAGAGAATTTCTGCAGGTAAAACATGTTTAAATTTAACCAACAGTAGCGTGTCAGTGTATTTAAAATCATGACAAAAATATTCTCTCTGGTCATGTTGCCCATGACAAATTACTATGATGTTGTATGTTTAGGGCAAGATGTCAATACAGCATAAATCCCATGGTATTTTGGTTTTCTTCTGGAGATTAAAGCTGTTTTTCTTGGGATAAATGCAGCAGCAAAACACAAACCAGTTGATCAAAAAAGCACTTCTGCCATAACTCCAATAATTTTCAGTACACATCAATGGACAGTAGTTTTGCCATTCCCAGTTCTTTTAAGGATTACATCTCTGCACTGTTGCCTTAAGGATGTCTGTAAAAGCTTGTTCTCTGTTAAGCCAGTTTACTGACTACAGCCTGGTTGAGAGAATTTAGTTGGTTGCTCCATTTATCTAGTGCAGTATATCGTGCACCACCCCTCTTCTGATGATCCAGTTCAAGGAGTTGGTTGACTTGATCAATTCGGCCATGAATAGTGTTATCCAATATGCACTGCACCAGCAAGCTCTCCACATCAGCTACATCTATGTTTAACTCCTTAGAAATAAAAGGAATATGTATTCTTGTGTAAGGCTTAATTAATTTTATAAGCACTTGTGTTCTGATGTTTCGCAAAAGCTCTTCGATGTGTTCTCTTATGAAAGGATCATCCATGATGTTGCTGTGATTTGTTTTTAGAATCTTTTCAAATTCAGTGATGTCATTATTCTGATAGGCACTTACTAAATTCGTCATTGCTAAAATTTCTGAATCATTTTTGTACGGCTTGGCCTCCTGTGAGTCAAATGGATTTATTCCCGATTTCATAAGCATATTTGCTAAGACCAAATATTTTAAGCAAGTGGTTCGTCTTGGACTTCCAGATTCATCATAATTCTTGAAGGCTTCAAAAAAATCAGTGTGTGCCTTTTCAAATTCACCTTCTCTCAAGTGCATTTTACCACCACATTCTCTGATAACTCCCATAATCAGTGGATGAGGGATGGCAGACTTGATGTGAAGTGACTGTTCATAGAGTGCTTTAAGTTTTTTGTTATTTTTCTGTGCTGTGTACATTTGAATTTCCAAAGCATATATTTCTAATAACTGTGTACCTTTTTTCAGATCATCTTCTCCATCATCAGTCTGGCAGGACTGATGTAACTGGCGTAAAATTTTTTGAAGCTTTCCATATTCCTCTCGTTCTAAATATAATTTTCCAAGCTTTGTGTTTGTCTTAAACCACAGTCTATCATTCTTAGCATCTTTCAAAGCTTCCAGTGTTGTTTCATAGAATTCCTGCAGTAAATCCATCTGTTTAGAAGTAGAGATATAATCAAGAATAGAATTAATGGAGTTTTCAGAATAATTTCTTGTGACTGCACTCCGAATATAGGTCAATAGCTGTTTATATCTATTCATCATTTCTGGAAAGTTTGTCAACTTGAAGTTAATCTTAATCATTTGTTTCAGTGCTTTAAATCCCCATTCTCCTTTTTCACCTTCAAGTTCCAAAACCTTTTGGAAACTGCTTAACGCTGCTTTTGAGTCATCTTCTTTTAATGCTTTGGAATTATAGTACTGATTTTCCAAATCCACATTTGGCTCGGAGTTACTATCTTCAGAGTATTCCAGGTCGTAGTCCTCCTCATCATCGCACGTGGAATCATCCTCCATGTCAGACATCTTGGCCGGGAGGGGGAGGAGAAATTGGAGACAATCTCCTCCCACAATCCTCCGCGGCTCCTGATTATAATATTAGTGTAATCTTGTAGAATGACAGATGGCTTTTATTTATGTATTTATTTATTTATTTTGAGACAAGGTCTCACTTTGTCACTCAGGCTGGAGTGCAGTGGCGCGATCTCGGCTCACCAGCAACCTTGATCTTCGGAGTTCAAGCAATCCTCCTGCCTCAGCCCCACAAGTAGCTGGGACCATGCGCCACCATGCCCGACTAATTTTTGTGCATTTTTTGTAGAGATGGAGTTTCACCACGTTGCCCAGTCTGTTCTCAAATTCCTGAGCTCAAGTGATCCACCTGCCTCGGCCTCATAAAATGCTAGGATTACAGGTGTGAGCCATCAGGCCTGGCTGATGGCTTTTAATTACATAATTGACTAGGTTTAACATATATACTCTTCATATAGAAAAAACATCAATTTATGTAGATGCCTCGTGTTCTCAGGAGGTGGAGTGTAACTCCTCACTCTTTAAGTGTTGGCTGCATGTAGTGACTTCCTACCAAAAAGTATAGTTTGAAATGGGGGAACATTTACATGGAGAAACTTTACAGTGGAGAAACTGAACAAACTGCCTCAGCCAAGTGGTCAAGTTTTATATTAACAGTTTAGTAAGTCATGTTGACAGTACCCTTAATATGATGTAAAGAAATGGTACTTTATGTATGTATGTTTGCTCTCCCAAACCCATAACCCCAGACTTACCACGAGAAAAACATCAGATAAATTCCAATAGCAAGACATTATACAAAATCTCTGACCAGTACTCCTCACAACTCACAAGGTCATCAAAACAAGCAAAGTCTGAGAAATTATCACAGCCAAGAGAAGCCTAAGGAGACATGGTGACTGGCTGCCCTATGGTATCCTGGTAGTTTCTGGAATAGAAAAAGGATATGAGATATAGATAAAAGATTTGGAACTCAAGTGGGCATGAATTATCTAAAGAACTAATAATCTCTATTCTACTTGCCATGAGAAAATTTGAAAATTAGTTCTTATATGGGATTTTGTAAACTCACATAGAATTTACAATTTAAAATGACATAAATCATGATGAAAAAATATATACCCCAGAATAATAAGCAAATGAACTAGTGCTAATTATATGGCTTAATAGTTTATCTGATAATCTTGTGTGCAGGCTCCAAGTGCTATCTTACTTCTACTACTACTACTACTACTACTACTACTACTACTACTCCTACTTCTTCTTCTTCTTCTTCTTCTTCTTCTTCTTCTTCTTCTTCTTCTTCTTCTTCTTCTTCTTCTTCTTCTTCTTCTTCTTCTTCTTCTTCCTTCTTCTTCTTCTTCCTTCTTCCTTCTTCCTTCTTCCTTCTTCTTTCTTCATCTTTCTTCTTTTTTTTGTGGGTCTTGCTATGTTCCCAGGCTAGCCTTGAATTCCTAGGCTCGAGCAATCCTCCCGCCTCGCCCTCCTAAGTAGCTGGGACTACCAGCTCTGTCTTACAGTTTTGGCTGGTTTTACTTCACATCGCAGGTTTGTGTATTTTTAGTAAATGCTGAAGTGGTTAAGAACACAGTCTCTAGGTGACATTACAGAAAATGGCAGAGTATGGTGGTTTATTTTAAGGGTTAGTTCCTCCACTGAAACAAGCATAAGAGGGCAGAGTGACAGGATCAGCTCTTTTGGCATTCTAAAATCTGGTCTGACATTTACAGCAACTAGGAGACTGAATAATGAAGAAGAGGGCAGCTGAATTTCAGAGTGCTGTGGCATTTAATCCACTGGATCACCATCCTCTTTCACCACTGTGGCAATGGCAGCAGCTGTGGAGACTATGGCCCACATTCCTGGTGTGACTTGCTTGTATTTAGTATGGACTTTGTTCTTAAAATACTGTGGTTGTGCATTTTGACCTGTCTAGTGGTTTCCTGAGTGATCAATGTAGAGGCTGAATTTTGTCCCATCCTTATCCCCCGCAAAAATTACATGTAATGCATGCCCAGAAAGATCCTGAGAGGTCCCTAGGCTTCTACCTTTGGGAGATCTGTGAGCGCTAGACAAGCAGAAGGTGAAGGTTAAGGCAGAAGTGTAGGTGGCCAAGCTTAGTGTGAGAGTAGTTCAGCTGAGAGCTAGACTATAAAAACTTGGGAGAGTACTATTAGTTTTTGTTTTAGGCATTTAAGGAAATCTAAATCTGCCATTGACTGATCAGTAAGATAACAAAACAGAGACTTTAATGACCATAAACAAAAGGAATAAAGTATTTGCAAAAATAGTTTGGAAAAGTTACTAAATGAAAGGCTGAACCCCTCAAAAATCAAAAGAAAATGCCAGAATTCTGGAATCTGATTTCTAGAATTACTACATTATAATATTCAAAATATAAATTTCAATGGAAAGTTACAAAAAAGCATACAAAGTCTCAGGAAAGGATGGCATATTCACAGAAAAAAATAAATAAATTGATGGAAGCCACCCTTGAGGAAGTCCTGACATTGGACTTAGACAAAGACGTTAATCATCTGTCTTAAATATGTCAAAATGCTGTGGGAAACCACAGACAAAGAACTAAAGGAAGTCAGGAAAGTGATGTATGAACAAGGTAAGAGCATCAAAAGAGATAGAAATTATTAAAATGAACCAAATAGAAATACTGGAGCTTAACAGTACAATAATTGAAACAAACCATTCACAAGAGGGATTCAGCAGCAAATTTGAACAGGTGGAAGAAAGAATCAGTGAACTTGAAGTTGGGGCAATTGCAATTATAGAAGCAGAAAAAAAGGAATGAAGAAAAGTGAACAAAGCCATAAGGACCTATGGGACACCATCTTTAATTCATAAGCCTTTTAGTAGGGTTTATGCCAATGTGAACATTAAATCACTGATAGTCTATAAGTTTAGCAAGTAATGTTTGACAGGAACAAAGATTATCTGCAATCAGAGCTATCCATAAAACTTTTGGTGGTTTATAATTATAACAGTGTATCTTTTGAGTAAGATTCAGGCTCCGATTTTTTTTTTTTTTTACTTTTTATTTAAAAATAATTTTTAGATCTGTTGAAAAGTTGCAAAAACAGTACAGAGTTCCAGTACACTCTTTACTCAACTTCACCTAATGTGAACATCTTACATAAACATCGTATAATTATCAAAACCAGTATACTAGTATTTGTATAATACTGTTTACTACAGATCTTGCTTGAACTTAACTAGTTTTTCCGCTATTGTCTATTTTCTCATCCAGTTTCCCTTGTTGTGTTTAGGTAAGTCTCTTGAACCTCCTTAATTCTTTTACAGAGTACTTGTGCATTATTTTGTAGACTGTCTCAATTTGGGTCTGTCTGATGTATTACCATTATTATATTGAGATTATGCATTTTTAACAAGAATACCATATGTTCTTTTGCCGAGACTACCATGTTTTGCCTTTCTCAGTGCATCTGGTCAGGGTTACATGAGGTTAGTATGTTAGTATGTCTTACTATTGGTTATGTTAACCATGACCACTTGGTTAAATGGTGTCTATTTTCTCCATTGTTAGTATTTTTCCCTGTACAAGGAGTAAATATTTGGAGAAGTTTCTTTAACACTGCAAATATTGGCTGGGCGTGGTGGCTTATGCCTGTAATCCCAGCACTCTTGGAGGCGGAGGCGGCCGGATCACCAGGTCAGGAGATCAAGACCATCCTGGCTAACACAGTGAAACCCCGTCTCTACTAAAAAATACAAAAAATTAGCCGGACGTAGTGGCGGACGCCTGTAGTCCCAGCTACTCCGGAGGCTGAGGCAGGAGAATGGTGTGAACCTGGGAGGCAGAGCTTGCAGTGAGCCGAGATCGTGCCACCGCACTCCAGCCTGCGCAACAAAGCGAGACTCTGTCTCAAAAAAAAAAAAAAAAAGACTTCAAATATCCTGTTTCCCTGACACTTTGATCTGTTGATTTTAGCATTTATCAGTGGATCTTGGTGGAAGTAATTACTGTGGTGTTTGCCTAGTTGTAATTTTATATCTCCCTCATTCCTGCTACCTGAATTAATTGAAATTATTCTGTAAAAAAGAGATACCGGATTCTAAACTCATTAATATTTCATCGTATTCTGGTAGGGATAAGGATAATAAGTCATTACTTGATAAAGCAATTCTCTCTAACATAATGTTAAAGAAAAATATCAATTATATTCTCACTTGATTTTCCTTCCTGGAATTTTAGATACTCTTTTTATAGCCTAGTTATGTATCTCTTTAAATAAGTTATTTAAAAATAAAAATTGCCTGAAACTTCTTGTTGACTTCTTACCTTTTCTTTATCTGAAATTTGAGACAATAGAGCCTGTACTTCCTAATTGGAAAGATTAATTAGCTAATAATAGTTCCTAAGATACCTAGGGGGATTTTTTTGTTTTGTTTTGTTTTGTTTTTTGAGACGGAGTCTGGCTCTATAGTCCAGGCTGGAGTGCGGTGGTGCGATCTCGGCTCACTGCAAACTCCACCTCCCAGGTTCACGCCATTCTCATGTCTCAGCCTCCCGAGTAGATGAGACTACAGGCACCCGCCACTGCACCCAGCTAATATATATATATATTTTTTTGAGATGGAGTCTGGCTCTATTGCCCAGGCTGGAGTGCAGTGGCCGGATCTCAGCTCACTGCAAGCTCCGCCTCCAGGGTTTACGCCATTCTCCTGCCTCAGCCTCCGGAGTAGCTGGGACTACAGGCGCCTGCCACCTCGCCCGGCCAGTTTTTTGTATTTTTTTAGTAGAGACGGGGTTTCACCGTGTTAGCCAGGATGGTCTCGATCTCCTGACCTCGTGATCCGCCCGTCTTGGCCTCCCAAAGTGCTGGGATTACAGGCTGTGAGCCACCGCGCCCGGCCCCTAGGGGGAATTTTACAAGCTTTCAAGGACTTTTTATTAGCTCTCTCTTCCTGCCGTCTTCCCCAAAGTAGGTAAAATTTCTCTTTGACTTGATGCTGCATTAACTATACTTTTAGTGAACTGGGGGAAAATAAATAAATAAATAAAGTTCAAATATACACTCGTTCCACCAATGAATCATAAAGTGACTGCACTGTGCCATTAGGTGGTGAGCATGAGTGAACAGAAACACAGTCATTGCCTTCATTCTAGCTTATATTCTAGTCTGAGGATACATATTAGAAACATACATTTGGCCAGGTGTGGTGGCTTACACATGTAATCCCAGCACTTTGGGAGCCCAAGGTGGGAGGTGATAGGATGCCATAATGAGGTGAGAGGTATGCAGGGCCATGGAGATAGTGGAAGAACATAGGATATTACTATTGGAACAATGGAAAGCCACTCACAGATTTTAAGAAGGGAAAAGATGTAATCTAATTTACATTGAAAGGGAAGAAAGTGGAAATTTTATGGGGAATGGGTAAAAGAGTTTTAACCTTTAATCTGAGTTTTGGGGTCAGTACCTGTGTATAAAATTCCTGAAGGACAATTAGAATGAAGTATAGTGAACAAATGAAATGTACTACAATTTGTAAAGTAAAATATATAATTACTTATGTGTAGTTTTCTGCAGTTTGGTAGGGAAACCATTTGTAAGTTGTTGAAGAGGTCCAGATGAAAAATAGTGGACTTACCTGATGGCAGTGAATGTGGAGAAGTGAAAACATGAGTTCTTTTGAAAGCAAAACTCAGCTGGACACTGAGAAATATTAAATATATAATGTTTATGTCATTCGTGTTTAGTAGTGAACACTGCGAGTCTGTAATCAAGAAAATATATTAATTTGATTAGGGAAGTTGTCTTCAGATCCTCTTAAAAGTTTTTTTGAGGGGGAGGGGATTGAATTGCATGACAGTTTAAAAATGGTCTCATTGTCTCATAGCCATGATTTTTATAGGAACTAAGTAATTATATAGGACATTCATTTTTCTGTTCAGCTAGTTGCTGTATATGTTTTTTAAAATATTGTGAATACTTACCTAAAACACTTTTAAAAATAATGCATTAGCATTAATTTAACTGATTTAATTAATAATATTGGGTATTTAGTAGGATCAGAGAAAATATGAATAATATAAGCTTCTATTGCATAATGCAATCATTACAAGTAAATGTGTCTATAATGGTAGTTAAGTCTTTATAATTGTTTACTCGTTCATCTCCCCTAATTAGATTTTTACTGCTGCATATTAAATAACAGTATGAGCTGAGACCTCACTTCATGTCTCTGGCCTTCAGCTTGTTCTTTTGTGAAATCAAAGTTTGACTCAATTGCCTTTGTTTTCTAATATGCCATTTCTTCATATAGGCAGTAAACATTTACTAAGGAGCTATTAATGAGTCAGTCACAGGTGGAAGAATGTTGTGAATATAGAAGCAACTGGGAGTGTATCTAAAAGATCATATAATTTAGTATGTAAACTTGAAGAAGTAAATAATTACAGCAGTGAACTAGGAGCTGCTGTGGAAGTGTTTCTAAAGTAGATGATGAGAAGATGAGAAATGATCAGGGTTTTTTTTTTTTTTTTTTTTTTTTTTTGAGATAGAGTCTTGCTCTGTTGCCTAGGCTGGAGTGCAGTGGCATGATCTCGGTTCACTGTAAACTCCGCCTCCCAGATTCAAGCGATTTTCCTGCCGCAACCTCCTGAGTAGCTGGGATTACAGGTGCCCGCCACCACACCCAGCTAATTTTTGTATTTTTAGTAAAGATGGGGTTTCACCACATTGGTCAGGTTGGTCTCGAACTCCTGACCTCGTGATCTGCCTGCCTCGGCCTCCCAAAGTGCTGGGATTACAGGCGTGAGCCACTGTGCCCGGCCGAGAAATGATCAGTTTTAATAGTGAAAGTATGGAAGGCTTTTTAGCTTTTGCCCCCTATTTGTTGCTCTTCCTTGTGTTCCAGTTGGAAAGGATGAAGGGAGAGAATTAATTAGGTGGTTGAATTGGCAGAATTTAGTGACCATATGACTATTCTTGTTTCATAATATTTAGTTTATCTTTGTGAAGCAGAACTGAAGTGTTATCATTTACTGAGTGCCAAGTGTTGGGCTTGGTACTTGACATACATTTATTTTAATCCTCACTACCATTTTTATAGTTCATTGGTATTATCTGCATTTTACAAGGTGAGAAATACAAAGTTTGGGTAATGTTAGTAATGTACCTAATGGCTTACACATGTAATACCAGCACTTTTTGGGAGGCCGAGGTGAGAGGATTGCTTCAGCCCAGGAGTTCAAGGCCAGCCTGGGTGACACTGTGAGACCCCGTCCCTACAAAAAGTAAAATAAAATTAGCCAGGTGCAGTAGCACACCCTGTGGTCCCAGCTACTTGGGAGGCTGAGGTGGAAGGATTGTCTGAGCCTCGGAAGTTGTACTGCTGCGCTCCAGCCTGGGTGGCAGAGTGAGACCACTATCTCAAAAATAAATAAACAAAATAGACACCAAGTTGCCTTTTAAAATTTTGTAGACCATAACCTAATAAATGGCTGAATGGGGTTATTGTCAAAATCCTTGTTATTTACAGAGTTTATTTGCATGATTTGGATCACCAATAAGAAGTCCCAATGTTAATTACCAATTTGGCAGGAAAATATATCTTTGTCTCTTCTATTGCTTTCTTCAGCATAATGTAAATCAACTATTTACAGTTTGATTTTAAAAATGTGAGTTGGGTTGCTTCACAATCTAGTTATTCTTAGTATTGCTAATATTTTATGTTTGTATGGTGTCATTGTGGAGTCTGCTTATTTCCCACAATACTTCTGTAATGGAGTAGGGCTGATGGTGTCTTTTTTATGGATAAGGAAACAGTAACAGTGGCTTTACTAGAATCCACTCTTATTACGTAACAGATCTAGATTTTTATGTTGACTATTATAACTTTAACATGGTCAAAGTTCTCAAATAAAATGTTTTGTTACTTCAATAAACCTTGGAAAATTTATATTATCTTTTAACACATAAACTGTGATACTTACCTTAGCAAAGCAGTGCAGTGGCAAATGGGGCAAGAAAGAACATGAGCCCAGGGAGTTATTTGTAAATGCAAATATATATTTGTCATTGATAAATTAGCATTTATCAATGGATCTTGGTGGCAATAATTACTGTGGTGTTTGCCTAAATGCAAATATACATTTGCATTTACAAATACATCATAATGTACTTAACTTATAAGTACATTAAGAAGAGTACTAAGGCTTATTTCCATGATAAAGAGGAGGTGTTTAAATCAAAGTGAACATCTGTAAATCTAAATATGCCATATGTACTTTAACTCTGGATAGAATTTAAGATCTAACTGAAAGGAATTAAATACTTGAAAAATGACTTATTTTGAGTAAATAAATGTGATACTTGGCCTTAGACTGGATCCTGTACTGCAGGACAGGAAAAAGGGATAATAGGTAAATATTATGGACAATTTTAGTCAATAAATTTGACAATGTAGATGAAATGGACAAATGGATAAATTCCTTGAAAACTACAAAAGCTTACTTAAGAAGTAATATATAATCTGAATATCTATGTGTGTTTATATCTATATATATGAAGACATTGGATTTATGGTTAAAAACCTTGTCACAAAGAAAACCCCAAGCCAGTGGTTTCGTTGGTGAATTCTGTTACTCAATAAAGGAAGAAATAATACAAATTTTACACAAACTCTTCCAAAAAGTACAAGAAGGAACACCATTTCCCAACTCATTGTCTGATACCAAAACCACAGAAAGATATAAGAAAAGAAAATTACAGTCTTATATCTTTCATAAACTTTGCTGCAAAAAATGGTAAAATTTCAACTAAGACCAACAATATATAGAAAGGATAATACTTAATGACTAAGTGTGATTTATTCTGGGAATGTAAGATGCGTTTAACATTTGAAATTTGATCAATATTAATTCACCACATTAACAGGCCAAAGTAGAAAAATCAGATGATCATAATTATCTCAGTAGATGCAACAAAAAGCATTTGACAAAATCCAACATCCATTCATGATTTGAAGCTGTTAGCATATTAGGAGTAAAAGGAAACTTCCTCAGCCTAATATAGGGAATCTACAAAAACTTGGAAAACTGACAGCATTCATCCTAATACTGGAAACAAGGCAAGGATTTCTGCTGTAACCACTTCTATTCCACATCATACTGGAGGTTCTAGATAATACAAAAAGCATAAGATATAAATACATAAAAATTGACAAAGAAGAAGTACAATTGTCTTTATTCATGGATAACCTGATTATCTCCAGAAAGTTAAAAAGCATATACACAAAAGCCACCATAACAGTTCATCAGTGTTGCAAGGTACAGGGTCATTATATAAAAATCAATGTTGATTTAAGAATTAACAAGGAGAAATTGAAATAAAAAATAACAGTACAATAGTACCAAAAATATGAAAATTGTAAAGATAGGATTTAAAAATGATGTACACGACCTATAAATTTGAAACTACAGAACATTGCTGAGGGAAATTGAAGAAGACCTGAATAAATGGAGAGTTATACTGTATTCCTGGACAGAGAGACTAAATATTGTTATCAGTTCTTCCTCAGTTGGTCTATGGATTTAACTCCATTCCAAACAGAATGTCATCATGCTTTTTATAGATACTGACTTTGCTTCTGCAGCTTCCTTACCTCTCTCAGCCTTCATAGATTGAAGAGAGTTAGGGTCTTACTCTGAATTAGGCTTTGGCTTGAGGAAATGTTGTGACTGGTTTGATCTTCTCTCTCCAGACCACTCAAATTTTCTTCATATCAGCAATAAGACTGTTTCACTTTATTATCATTCATGTATTCACTGGAGTAACACTTTTAATTTTCTTCAAGAGCTTTTCCTTTGCATCTATAAACTGGGTAACTGTTTAAAACCAGAGGCCTAGCTTTCAGCCTATCATGGCTTTCAAAATGCCTTCTTCACTAAGCTTAATCATCTCTAACTTCTGAGTTAAAATGGGAGACACATGAGTATTCCTTTCACTTGAACACTTAGGAGGCCATTGTAGGGTTATTAATTGTCCTAATTTCAATTTAGTTGTGTTTTGGAATAGCAAGGCCCAAGGAGAGGGAGAGAGATGGAGGATGGCCAGTTGGTGGAACAGTCAGAACACACACAATATTTATTAAGTTTGCTGTCTTATATGTGATTGTCTCAAAACAGTTACAATCATAACATCAAAGATCACTGATCACAGATCAACATAACTGACAATAGTAATGAAAATGTTTGAAATAATTGCAAGAATGACAAAATATGACACAGAGACATGAAGTGAACACATATTGTTGGAAAAATAGCACCAATATACTTGCTCAATGCTGGGTTGCCTCAAACTGTCAATTTGCAAAAATAAATCTGCAAAGAGCAATCAAGTAAAGCACAGTAATATGTGGTATGCCTGCATCTAGAATAAACTAAGAACCATTATGATTCTATAACAAGAAGACAATCTAATTAAAAAATTAAATCCATACAAATGGTAGATCAGTAAGCCTATGGAAGGATACTCAATAACATTAGTCATTAGGGAAATTATATTAAAATCACAACAAGCTACCAGTATACACCCACTTCAGATGAAGTTTAAAAGATTGACAATGCCAGGTGTTGCTGAGGATTAGAGCCACTGAAACTCTCATATATTGCTGGTGGGAATGTAAAGTTGTACAACAATTTTGGAAAACAACTAGTTTGTCAGTTTCTGAAAAAGTTAAACATGGCTTTTTAACTTTTTAGTTTTTAGATTAGCCATAATCGTACCACTGCACTGCAGCCTGGGCAACAGAGCAAGACTTTGTCTCAAGGAAAAAAAAAAGTTAAACATGTATTTACAATTTGACCTAGCCATTTTATTCCCAAGTGTTCACTGAAGAGAAATGAAAGCAGTGACTCATGCCTGTCTCCTCAGCACTTTGGGAGGCCAAGGCAGGAGGATTCCTTGAGCCCAGGAGTTTCAAAAAAAAAAAAAAAGAAGATATGAAAGCACATGCCCACACATAAGCTGTTACATGATTCTTCATAGCAGCTTTATTTGAAATAGCCAAAAGCTTTTAGAAACAACACAAGTGTCTGTTAACATGAGCGTGAGTAAACAAATTGTGCTGTATCCATGCGATGGAATAATGCTCAATAATAAAAAGGAACAAATATGTATGGTTCTAAAAGTATTTATGCTCAGTGGAAGAATTCAGATGAAAGAGAGTACATGATGCAGAAATAGATTTTTATAAAGTTCAAAAATGTAAACAAATCTATAGTGGTAGAAAATACATTAGTGGGCTGGGCACGGTACACCTATAATTCCAGCACTTTGGGAGGCCAAGGTGGGCAGATCACTTGAAGTCAGGAGTTCCAAGACCAGCCTGGCCAACATGGCAAAATCCTATCTGTACTAAAAATACAAAAATTAGCTGAGCCTGGTGGTACACGCCTGTAGTCCCAGCTACTCAGGTGGCTAAGGCATGAGAATTGTTTGAACCTGGGAGGTGGAGGTTGCAGTGAGCTGAGATCATGCCACTGCACTCCAGCCTGGGTAGCAAAGTGAGACCCTGTCTCAAAAACAAGCAAAAAAAAATTTAGTGGTTGTCTAGGAAATGGGGTGATGTTGGATTACAAAGACTCATAAGAAAACTTTTAGAGTTGATGAGTTTGTTCCTTATGATAGTGATTATTACACTTTATGTACAGTTTTTTGGTCAATTATGCCTCAGTAAAGCTATAAAAATGCCATAAAGAACATTATTGGATCACTTCACACAATTGGAATATGGATGGTAGATTAAATATTACATTGATGCTGAATTTACTGAATTGATACCTATAACGTAGGTATATAAGAGAGTATCATTATTCCTACAGAGTAATTTCTAGGTATCTGACGTATTTAGGAATAAAGAGTCCTGGTGTATATAACTTATCCTCAAATGGTTCAGAAACAATGTTATGTGATCAGATATATACAGAGAAAAAGGATAAAGCACAGAGGCAAGGCTGGAATAGAGCAAAGCAGAGAAGGAGTGGGAAAAAAAGAACGACTCGGGAAAATGTTAACATTAGGTGAATATGCTAAGGGGTGTGCAGGTGTTTGTACCATTCTCGTAACTTTAAGTTTGAAATTATTTTCAAATAAAAGATATTAAAAATGTGTAATAAAGAAAGCATGGTTACTTACAATGATTCCATATTTGGGACATAAAATGTAATAACCAGAAAGAAAAGTTGGTAGATTGAACTTAATCAGATTTTTTTCTTTTTTTTTTGAGACGGAGTTTCGCTCTTGTTGTCCAGACAGGAGTGCAATGGTGCAATCTTGTCTCACCACAACCTCTGCCTCCCGCGTTCAAGCAATTCTCCTGCCTCAGACTCCCAAGTGGTTGGGATTACAGGCATGTGCTACCACGCCCGGCTAACTTTGTATTTTTAGTAGAGTTGGGGTTTCTCCATTTTTTGTCAGGCTGTTCTTAAACTCCTGACCTCAGGTGAACCACCCACCTTGGCCTCCCAGAGTGCTGGGATTACAAGTGTGAGCCACTGCACCTGGCTGAACTTAATCAGAATTTAAAAGTACTGTTTTTTTATAGACACCGTTAAAAAAATGAAAAGTGATAAAAAGATGAGATTAAAAAATGTCCATTAAACATGTGAAAAGTTGCTCATTATCATTGATCAGGGAAGTGTAAATTTCACAATATATTATCTACAATAAGTTATCACTACACTTCTATTGTGTGTGTGTGTATATATATGTGTATATATATATATAGAGAGAGAGAGAGAGAGAGTGTGTGTG
Organism: Macaca fascicularis; assembly: GCF_037993035.2. NCBI lineage: Eukaryota > Metazoa > Chordata > Mammalia > Primates > Cercopithecidae > Macaca > Macaca fascicularis. The sequence continues at coordinate 18,683,062 of NC_088392.1, forward strand.
TGTTACGGAGACTGTTTTTTTTTTTTTTTTTTGAGACAGATTTTTACTCTGCTGCCCAGGCTGGAGTGCAGTGGTGCGATCTTGGCTCACTGCAGCCTCTGCCTCCCAGGTTCAAGCGATTCTCCTGCCTCAGCCTCCCGAGTAGCTGAGACCACAGGTGTGTACCACCATACCTGGCTAATATTTGTATTTTTAGTTGAGGTGGGGTTTCACCACATTGGCTAGGCTGGTTTTGAACTCCTGACCTCAAGAGATCCATCCACCTCGGCCTCCCAAAGTGCTGGGATTACAGGCATGAGCCACCATGCCTGGCCAACTTTGAATATATATATATATATATATATATACACACACACACACACACACACACATCTATATCTATATCTATAGATAGATATATCTATATATGTGTATGTATATAGAGAATCTATCTATCTATCTATCTATCTATCTATCTATCTATCTAGAGAGTGCTCCTGCTCTCTGTCAATAACAAGGCATACGGGAGAGAAAAAGGTGTCAATCTGTGTTCTTAAGGAGCTTACATTCTAGTGAAGGAGATACACTAAATAAATATTTATTTTATTTTAGTTTTTACTTTAAGTTCTGAGATACATGCGCAGAATGTGCAGGTTTGTTACATAGGTATACATGTGCCATGGTGGTTTACTGCACCTATCAACCTGTCATCTAGGTTTTAAGCCCCGCATGCATTAGGTATTTGCCCTAATGCTGTTCCTTCTTTTGTTCCCCACCCTGCCGAGAGGCCCTGGTGTTTGTTGTTCCCTTCTCTGTGTCCATGTGTTCTCATTGTTTAACTCTCACGAGTGAGAACACGTGGTATTTGGTTTTGTGTTCCTGTGTTATTTTGCTGAGAATGATGGCTTCTTGTTTCATCTATGTCCCTGCAAATGACATGATCTCATTCTTTTTTATGGCTGCATAATATTCCACGGTGTATATGTGCCACATTTTCTTTATCCAGTCTATCATTAATGGGTGTTTGGGTTGGTTCAAGTCTTTGCTGTTGTAAATAGTGCTGCAGTAAACATATGTGTGCAGGTGTCTTTATATAGAATGATTTATAATCCTTTGGGCATATACCCAGTAATGGGATTGCTGGGTGAAATGGCATTTCTGGTTCTAGATCCTTGAGGAATTGCCACACTGTTTGCCACAATGGTTGAACTAATTTACACTCCCACCAACAGTGCAAAAGTGTTCCTATTTCTCCACAGCCTTGCCACTAAATAAATATTAACAATAGCTACAGAATGTGTGATTGTTTGGATCAAAGAAGATGGAGGAGGGGCCTACTTCAGAGTGATCAGAGGAACCTTTAGTTGATGACATTTGAGAAGGTGCGTGAAAGACGAGAAGAAACCTGCTGCAGGGTAGAGCCAACCAGAGCCCAATAATAGTTTTCCTGCAACCAATACGTTTCCCTGGCTGCTAGACTTTCAGTGCTAAATGCAAGAAGGTCCTGCGCAAACTCAGAGTAGCCCAGCTCCTCCACTTGTGCTCTCCATTCCATCCCCTCTTGGTATCCTGAGAATTTAACTCCAGCTTTCTGCTGCATCATTCATATCCTTCTATATTCTAAATTATTCCTCGGCGCACAAATCTTCTAGTCTCTAATAGCTTAGGAAAACCCTTTACTGACCCTACATCAATTTTTATTTTTCTTCTTTTCTTCAAAGTTAGTATTCTCCCAAAGAGTTGCGCTCATTCCACTCTTACTCCCTCACCTCCCATTTACTTTTCAAACAACCACTTTAATGGGACTCAGCTCACATGACTGTTTAAACTTCTCAGTAAAGTTAACAAGAACTCCAAGCTCCCAGATTACTCATTACTGTCCTTACTCCAGCCTTTAAGCGGATCTGACAGTTAACCACACCCTTCACACTTGAATCACTGTTCTTTTAACTTCAAGGGCCCCTCTCCTGGTTTTCCTTCTACTTCACTGGCTAATTTTTTTCTGTCTCTAGTAGTGGCTTTCTCTAGGTCATTCTTGTAGTTAGGAACTCCTCTCTTGAGTTTCACAGCAACTCTCTGCCTTTTTATTATGACATCTCGAGCTTAAATTTAATATATCAAAAAGAAAATGCTCAATACTTTCTCCCTCAGCTTTACGTCCCACCATGTCCTGTAAGGAAATCTTTTCCTTCTGCAAGTTAAAGACCATTCACATGCTCAAACCAGAAATCTGGAAGTCATTTTTTACCTCTTTACCCATATTATTTTATTGAAGCCCCAGGTCTTTGTTTTGTGTTGCTATAACAGAATACTGAAACTGGGTAACATATAAAGAAAAGAGGTTTATTTAGTTCACAGTTCTACAGGCAAGGAAGTTAAAGGGCATGGACCGGGCTTCTGGTGAGGGCTTCTGTGCTTTGTTATAACATTGCAGAGCAGAACAAAGGGGATGTGAACGTGTGTGAAGAGGGACTGAGCAGGAGGAGGAACCTCACTTTACAACAGCCCACTTGTGAGAACGTGAGTTAATCCATTCCCGGAGAACTAATCCCTCTGCTCCAGAGTGAGAACTCAGTGCTGTGAGAATAGCACCAGCGCATTCATGTGGGATCCAACCAGTGACCTAAACACCTCTCACAAGGCCCCACCTCCCGTCACAGCCACAATGGGGTCAAATTTCATTGTGGTGAAAATGAATGCCTTTTGGTGGGGAAAAGCGCAAACCATAGCAGCCTTCCTCATCTCCCTCCAAAGTATAACTCAGTCATCAACTTCCTTCTGTTAACTTCCACTGCACTAATTTATACTAATCAACAATAATCTCTTTCTTGACCTATTTTACATACTAACTAGCTTTCCAACAGTCTCCTTGATTCATTTCTTTACCTACTACAATCTGCTCTCTACATTCAGCCAGTGTAATTAATATATGTATTAACATATACATAATAATGATTATATGTGATAATAATCAACGTAATGTATATATTGCTGTGTGATATGCTTTGACTCTGCGTCCCCACCCAAATCCCATCTCGAATTGTAATCCCTACGCGTTGGGGGAGGGACCTGGTGGGAAGCGACTGAATCATGGAGTGGATTTCCCCCTTGCTGTTCTCCTGATAGTGAGTGAGTTCTCATGAGATCTGGGTGTTTGAAAGTTTGTGGCACTTCCCACTTTGCTCACTCTCTCTTTTGCTCTGCCATGGTAAGGTGTGCTTGCTTCTCCTTTGTCTTCTGCCATGATTGTAAGTTTTCTGAGGCCTCGAAGTCATGCTTCCTGTTAAGCCTGTGGAACTGTGAGTCAATTAAACCACTTTTCTTCATAAATTGCGCAGTTTCAGGTGGTTCTTCATAGCAATGTGAAAATGGACTAATACATTATGTTATATATTATAGTATGAAATATGTGTAAAAATATGTCTGCAGCAGAGACAGTGATATTTACCATATATTTCCTCAGTTTTCCATATTTTCCAGCTTCTTGTAATTAAGTGATCTACATGACTGCCTCTGATCAATATCCAATGTTTATTTTAAAACAAAACTGATTGTGTACCCATGTTCATAGTATCATTCACAGTCACCAAAAGGTGCGGGCTACTCAAATGTCTATGAATAAGTGACTAGATAGCCAAAATGTGGTATATACATGCAATGGTCTGATTTCAGTTTTAAAAAGGAAGGCAATTCTGATATGCTACAACATGGATGAAACTTGAGGACATTATGCTAAGTAAAATAAGCTAATCAAAAAAGAACAATACCGTATAATTTCACTTGTATGAAGTAGCAAGAATAGTTATACTCATGGAAATAGAAAGTAGAACAGTGCTTCCCCAGCATTAGGGCAGGGGGGAATAGAGAGTTGTTTAATGGGTATAGAGTTGCAGTTTTGAAAGATGAAAAGTTCTGGAGATTGGTTGTACAACACTGTGAATATATTTAACACTACAGAACTCTGCTTTAAAATGTCTAAAATGGTGAATGTTATGTGAATTTTTAAACAATTTTTAAAAATGTTTTATGTTCTAGAAACAGTATTATGTCTCAGTCCTGGGCAAAGTGAGGTGAGTTATAGCCTTTGGAGACCTATAATTTTGAACATAGATGTTCCTTAGAAGCTAAATCTTTTTAAACAGATGATGATAAACCTGGAGGGTAAATTTAGATATAGATACTTTTGCATTTCTTCTTCGTATTCTCTGAGGGAATTTTAAGTAGTTGGCTCAACAAAATGCTCTTGAAACAAAATTGAAAACAAAAAATACCATGTGCCACAAAGGTAACTAATCTAGGTTTCTTCGGGGACCAGAACACCCTGCAAATATTAGCTTTGAAAATAACGTAATAAAGTTTATCTCCAACAGGAAAATACAACTGGGTCAGGTTTATTATTAGGTGTACCATAGTCCTTTTTTCACTGGGACCTCTGTGTTGTCTCTAGAGTAGAAAAGGTCTAATGTCTAAAAGAGCTCTACTATAATAATCAAAACAAAAGAGCAAGCCATGAAAAACTGTAACTAGGAAATCAGTACACACCCTTACTGGCTAGCAGGCAAGCAAATAAAAACGGATATAAATTTAAAGTACCGTAATATGACTGATGCACTAAAAAGATTACTGTCAATGTTCAGAACTTTCAGATTTGGGTAAACATTTATTTACACGTTTTTAATGGAATTTTAAATTGGTTTGGAAATTTGAAGAATTTTTCACAATCATTGAATCTTTAATTCTACATTGAGAATATATTTAAGAAAATAACACAAATATATTCAGAATTATTTTGCATTCACATTGATAGTTTAGCATTTAATATTCATTAGGTTGTTTAGTAAAAATACATAAAGTTTACTTTTTAAAAAAATTAAGTATAGTGATTATTATTCTAAACTGCCTCAGAAAATAGAACATTGATTTGTAGTAGCACCAAAGAGGGGAGGGAATATGCTATATAACATGTAAAGATTCTCTTTGTCGGTTAGCTATGAGATGCAAAATAGCATCTACTCACTAAGGAACTTTTGTACTTCGTAGAATATCTTTGATATTTAGTTGACCCTTGGTTCTCAGAAAATAAGTGGCTTGTAATTTGACCTTTTGCTCTATCATATTTTCTTTTTTATAATCTGCTTGACTTTGATGAGTGTTTTTCCAAGGTTTCATTTGTTTTTGCAAGGTATTTTGCCATCCTTTCCTTCCATGATGTGATTCTTCAGGCCAAGAAGAAAAAGATGTGTCTGTAGTTAAAATTACCTTATCCTTGGTGTTTTTCAGTCTAGGATCACTATATGTAACTAATACCGTTACATTACAAGTAAGACAAGTTCCAATACTTTTTTTTTTTTTTCTCCTTGACCTGCAGAGATTCACCAACAATAGCAAATTACAGACTGGCTTGGAAAACACTCCCATGTTCCATTGGTATCTTCTTTTACAGTATTATTTAAATGTTTCATATTGCTTTGTTTTTCTTCCTTAAGTATTTGTAAGTTCATCAGCTCTGTGATGAACTTACAGAGAACTGGATATTCTCTATGGTACCCCAGCATCCAATTATGCATGTGATGTATGCACAAAACATTTTTATTGAGTGGACAAAATGTAACCTTTTTGATTGATTCAGGGAACTAAAATAAAATGATTCTTTAATAAGTACAGATTTTCTGAAGCACAGATGAAATTTAACTTCATATGATTCTGTCAAATGTGATAGAATGCACGTTTCCTGCTTAATGTGGTAATAGTCAAGAGAGCCAGAATACCCCTGAGCTGATTATCAAAGTAAGAAGAAAAAATCACAAATATTTGAATAATTTAAATCAATGCACAAACATCTAAATAATTATAACTGATTTAAATAATTAAAAATCCCTTATTGGTAATGATTGTCATATGGACAACCAAGAGTTGCACGAGTTATATTTTCTTTTTGTACAATTTGACTTGGCTGAACGCTAACTCTTTTTAGGACTGATTTAATTATTTATTTGTTCTTTGGTTCTGTGTTAATTTTTATGAGCTTATTATGGACTTAAATTCATTATAATTTATTTGTCCCAATTACTTATTATACTTGAACTTTTTCTTTTTGCTTGGATGTACTTTATTATGTATTTGATTTCAGTATTATGTCACATTATTAAATAGTGCTTATTGTTACCACCACAAATGAAAGTAAAGTTGTGAGTTATACAATAATTAAAAATATATTTTTAATCTACTTGTAATCATCAAAATATGTGAAAATACATATGATTGCATTAAGATTTACCCCAATTTAATTTTGTTCCCTCTTTCAGCTGTCCTTGAAGACTAGTTACACTGGATATGCTGCTGTTCTTTACTTTGGGATTGCTTATACATTTTGTGTTCTTCGCCTCCATCTTTGACATTTATTTTACATCTCCTTTGGTTCATGGAATGACTCCTCAGTTTACACCATTGCCCCCTCCAGCGAGAAGATTAGTGTTGTTTGTTGCTGATGGCCTTCGAGCAGACACACTTTACGAATTAGATGAAAATGGGACCTCTAGAGCACCGTTTATTAGGTAAGCATGTACACTCATAAGAGACATCTCTTAAAATGTTATTCTGAGTTAAGTCAACTGCAAAATATCTTGCTGTTTATCATATACTGGGCACAGGGGTGATGATGAGAAAGAGAATAGGGCACTTGCACATTTGCCTTTGTCTTATGGATCAGCACTAGATGCCACTTTATTTCCTCCTAGGTGTTATTTCTGGTATTGTTGAAGCTGATAACGGCGAATTGAAATGGATAGGCTTAGCTGCTTAAGCTAACTTGTCCTAATTTCCCAAACGTGGCGCAGGACTCACAATATTATTTTTTTCTTAAAAAATAAATCTGCTGGCCGGGCATGGTGGCTCACGCCTATAATCCCAGCACTTTGGGAGGCCAAGGTGCGTGGATCACCTGAGGTCGGGGGTTTGAGACCAGCCTGACCAACATGGAGAAACCCCGTTTCTACTAAAAATACAAAAAATTAGCTGGACGTGGTTGCACATGCCTGTAATCCTAGCTATTCGGGAGGCTGAGGCAGGAGAACCTAGGAGGCAGAGGTTGCAGTGAACCGAGATGGCGCCATTGCACTCCAGCTTGGGCAACAAGAGCCAAACTCCATCTCAAACAAACAAACAAAAAACCAAAAAAGAAAAAAATCTGCTGAGTTTACAAAATAAAGACAAGCGTAAATATTAATGAATTACTAATTTCAACGATGTTTAAGTAGAAAATATAGACTTCACATTAAAAACACAACCTTCCGTAAAAGAATATAGAGCCCTTTCATGTTTATATCACCGTTTAATGTAACTTTGGCTTCTATTAAGTCACTTTAAAAAGAAATATTTAATTTCTTGGACTTACAAAGGGCCTACAAACAATTGCTCTTTTTTTGATTAGTGGCAACTCCTGAAAGGCCTTCTAATGCTGTTGTGGAGAGATTAAAATCAAATTCGAGAGGAAATTTCTCTAACATGTTGTGTCTTCCCCCCATCCTCATCTGTCATCGTTACCTACTGTCACTTTACTCTGTTTTCTTTCTCTTTTTTTTTGAGACGGAGTCTCGCTCTGTCAGCCAGGCTGGAGTGCAGTGGCGCAATCTCAGCTCACTGCCAGCTCAACCTCCCAGGTTCACACCATTCTCCTGCCTCAGCCTCCGGAGTAGCTGGGACTACAGGTGCCTGCCACCACACCCAGCTAGCGTTTTGTGTTTTTAGTAGAGACCGGGTTTCACCGTGTTAGCCAGGATGGTCTCGATCTCCTGACCTCATGATCCGCCCACCTCAGCCTCTCAAAGTGCTGGAATTACAGGTGTGAGCCACCACGCCTGCCCTGTTTTATTTTTCTTTATAGTACTTACAATCATGAAAGTTCCATGAGATTGGGAATTTATCCACTACTTTATCTCCAGTTCCTATAACATAATGGGCAATTAACAAATATTTGTTGACAGCTAGAAGAATGGATAAACTCGAATGCTGTGTTGAATTTTCAGAACTAAATTTATGATAGCTCAAAGAGATGCATAACATATTGAGGGATAAAAATAAATAAAAGAGTGACTCAAGTCAATAGAGGAATATTGTGGGAAAATAAGATCAAACCAAGGTTAAGTACAGTACACAAAAATGTGTAACAAATTTCAGAAATAATTGAAGTATTTGGGTGAATTTCTTAATTGCCAAAGGAAAGAGAGAAATATGCTTCATTTCAAAATTAAGATGATGAAAATATACTGGTAAAATATAGTCAACTTTTTCTGGTGGCACTTGTTTCTCCTTTGGATCTTATGGAAACTCTGTGGGCTCAAACAGTTGATGTTTTGTGTTGTGTGCCATTGTATATTTACAATGTCAGGAATCTTCTAGCTTCTTCTAAGCCTGTTTTTGAAAGGTTTTTTTTTGTTGTTGTTGTTTGTTTTGAGACGGAGTCTCACTCTGTCACCCAGGCTGGAGTGCAATGGTGCGATCTTGGCTCACTGCAACCTCTGCCTCACAGGTTCAAGCAATTCTCCTGCCTCAGCCTCCTGAGTAGCTGGGATTACAGGCCCATGCCACCACGCCTGGCTAATATTTGTATCTTTAGTAGAGATGGGGTTTCACCATGTTGGCCAGGCTGGTTTTGAACTCCTGATTTCCACCTGCCTCGGCTTCCCAAAGTGCTGGGATTAAAGGTGTGAGCCACTGAGCCTGGCTCAAAATTTGTTTTTTAAAAATGTGATCTAAACTAATGTTTTTAAATACAATATCTAAACTAATGCTTTTAAATAGAGTATCCACATTTCTTTATACCTCCCCTTTCTATTTAAGTCCAGTTTTCATTATATAACTCAAGAAGTTAAAGAATATTTCTCTGTTAATATTTGGTCCAGTGGTTTTGAAACTGTTTACTTATTATGTATGTATTTCACCAAAACTGCTTTTATTATTAGGTAAGTCAGTAGTAAAAGAACTGACACCAGTAGTTATAAATATTTTACTTTAGAATGTATTGAGAGGCAGATATTTATATTGAAAAATGTTAGTGATGAGTTTACTATTTTGTAACTTATTGCTCTGCTGGCCTTTCACCTGTAATAGCATCACTTGTAGTTTTGCTTTCTTCCCCAAATTTTGCAAATCACTGTGATACAACTTAAATAATGTTGACATCTTTTAGCAAAATAATCTTTCTGCCTGTTTTAGTCTCAAATTTGGGGATATAATTTAACTCCTAATTAGGAGTGTAGCCATTTTCCCTCCTCTTAGTTTTTATTTTAAGAATTTTTCAACTAAACAAAAGTTGAAAGGATTATGTGATGAACATCTGTATACCCTTTACCTGGTATGACAATTTTAACCTTTTTTCATAATTGCGTTCACCCTCTCCTGGCCCCTCTGCCACCCCCACCACAGCGGTGCCCATGTATATGTACCTAGTTTTAATTATTTTTTCCTTAACAATTTGAAAGCAACAAACTTTACCCCAAACACTTCAGCCTATATCTCTTAAATAACCACAATACTATTATCACACCTAATGCAATTTAACATTGATATCATGATATATGTTTTATCTCTATATAACAAGCCATCTCTATTTTGTGGCTTAAACCAACAATCATGTATTTTGTTTCATGATTCTGTGCCGTGGTTGAGTGGTTCTTCGTTTGGTCTTACATCAGCAAATTCATGCTGCTTCATTCAGCTGGTAGATGCTTGGAATGGGCTCAGCTGGAATTTGAAAGATTCCTTTCCTTCTTAAGTTTTGACTTACTTTTTTGCTTTTGATTCCTTCTCTAATAATCTTATGTTTCTAAAGCTTTATATGAGAGTATCTAATCATAGTCTGTGTTAACTATTTGTCTTTAATATCTTTTAGGAATATCATAATGCATGAAGGCAGCTGGGGCATATCTCATACACGTGTGCCGACAGAATCTCGGCCAGGTCATGTAGCTCTGATAGCTGGGTTTTATGAAGATGTCAGCGCAGTTGCCAAAGGTATTGTGTATTTGGACAATCTTATTAAATGAAACATCTGTCAAATAAATATTAGTCCTTTACCGCTTAATCATGTCACAAAGTGAAGGTATGTTTTGAGATACTTTGGACAAATGTTTTAGCATGCCTTACTGACATGAACACCCACTGGTATTGACTCCAGAATGATGCTTTAGTATTTCATTATCCTGTGTTATTGAAAGAATTTGGGTTGGATAGAAGCATAATTTTCCTAGATATTATTCTTGAAAGTTCAAAAATAATTTTATATTTCATTAAGAAGTAAATTATCTATTGTTAGTTTTTTTAAAATAGTGGTATAATATACATAATATAAAATCTACTATTAGTTTTGCATTTTTCACTGACTAATTGTTATTATTTGAAGAATAGTTCTTTAGGGGCTTATTGTACCATGTATATATTACTATTACTGCTTGCTTGCTTTCTGAAGGATGGAAGGAAAATCCTGTAGAATTTGATTCTCTTTTTAATGAAAGTAAATACACATGGAGCTGGGGAAGCCCAGATATCCTGCCTATGTTTGCCAAAGGTAAGAGTTGCTGATTATGTTTCCTCCGATAGTAAATAGGGAATAAGTCAATATGGTAGTTTTCTGTTTTTATATACATACTGTATTTGTTAATTTTTACACATATTTTTACATGTTTAACATTTCTGAAATAGGGATATTTAATTACAGTGATAGATGTGTCTGTTTAATTGGCATTGTTTTTTTCCTTCTTAGTTATACTTGAAATATTGGCACATTATACAGTTAGATAGTATTTTGGATTCAATTAAATGGTATATGGCTCTATCACTTAACAGCTATATAATCTTGAGCAATTTATATAATCTCTCTGAGCTTCAATTTCCTTTTTATAAAATGTGATAATATTAGTTTCCGTCTCAAAGGTTTATTTTTAGAATTAAATTATGTAATTCATGTGAAATATTTAGCATAGCACTTTTCACATAACTTCATTATAAATGGTGATGTTGAGGTGTGGTTCATTATACTTTGGCAAATCATTTTAAAAGTTAGTGGATATTCATATGAAGATTTAAACATTGGCCGGGCACAGTGGCTCACACCTGTAATCTCAGCACTTTGGGAGGCTGAGGCAGGTGGATCACTTGAGCTCCAGAAGTTGGAGACCAGTCTGGGCAACAAGGTGAGACCCACATCTCTACAACAAACAAAAAATTGGCTGAGTGTGGTGGCATGTGCCTGTAGTCCCAACTACTCAGGTGCCTGAGGTGGGAAGAGCACTTGAGAGCCTGGGATGTTGAGGCTGCAGTGAGCCATGATTATGCCACTGCACTGGCAACAGAGCAACACTGTGTCTCAAACAAAAAAAAACAAAAGATTTAAGTGTTAAAATGTATAGTTATAATTCCTATTTTAATATATTGAATATGCCATACATTTTGGCATTTAATATAGATGGCATTTAACATATAATTTATTTAAATTGATATTTAATATATTGAATATAGCATTTAGATTTGTTGTTTATATGCATGATTCTGCAAACATTGGGATATCTCTTAATTAGAAAATTCATTTATATTATTTTCTAAAATCAGTTGGATGAATTTCATGTCATTAAATGCTTTTAAGTGGAAACAGAATGATTGATCATTTCACTTATCAGAAAGGATTTGTAACATACTTAGTCATGAGTGTAATTAAAATAATGGGAACTATTGAAGATTATTACGTGTCCAGGAAGCAAAATATATATTGAGAATTTTACAGATGATAGTCATAGAACATTATTATACTGGGTGGACCAAAGAGCCCCAAACTGTTTGCCATTTATATATTGCCTTCTTTGGAAAGCAGTTTAGTTTTTTTGGGAGTTGGTGGTGGTAAGGGTAGATTAAGTTGCTATGGCTTATCAAACTAACATTCTTGTTTCTGGCTACAATGGATGAGACAGGACCAATAATTGAATTAGAGATAGTCTAATAGGAATGTTCCATATCTTATGGTAAACAACAAACCCAGTCAGACCTTTTTATTTGGGATGTGGGAAGTAGAATGGCTGAGCTGTGGAATAGAGTCATTAGAGCTGAACTGGTGCTATAAAGATTGTATTAGTTTATTGTATCTCTTTGTTTTTGTTTTTGTTTTTCGTTTTTTGAGACGGAGTTTTGCCCTTGTTGCTGAGGCTGGAGCACAGTGGAACAGTCTCAGTTCACTGTAACCTCCGCCTCCTCGGTTCAAGTGATTCTCCTGCCTCAGCCCCCTGAGTAGCTGGGATTACAGGCACACATACACCACACACCACATCTATTTTTAATAGAGATGGGGTTTCATCATGTTGGCCAGGCTGGTTTTGAACTCCCGATCTCAGGTGATCCACCTGCCTCAGCCTCCCAAGATACAGGAATTACAGGTGTGAGCCATCACGCTAGTCATATCTCTTTCTTATTACCTGCAAGAGCCTATTAAACTCAGAAATTCACTAAACTGATTAGATTCTTAATACAGTCTTGCAAATGTATGAGATTATTATATCTGTTGACCCCTTCAAACTCTTTGGCAATAAGCAATATTTATTCTCTTATAAGTTGAGAAAAATATGCATAGTTTATGAATAAGAGAAGTGAAATATTTGAATTTTCTTCTTATGTTAAGAAGGTTTGTACACCACACATCTTCATCTATTTTAGACTGTAGCATTCTAAGGGGCACACATGTTTTGAATGGTTTAATCCTTAAAGGGAGACAACTGTTGTGCTTATTTTTGTTATATTGCTTATTAGAGTTGTGATTTTGGTGTGTTAATTAACATACAGTGAATCTGTGAAATTAAAATATGTTATTTTTGAGGACAAAAAGCAATAGAATACGTTAAAGTATGTAGCATGGTCCATAGGACATAATATACATAAATGTTAATTATTCCTCCCATTTTTCTCTTCCCCATCATAATGAACAATGCTTTGTGAAAATTCTGGTTACTCACAAAAATCTGTGAATGACTATCTCATATTTTATGATAGTTTAAAAGATTTTGTAAAAAAATTATTTTTTCCAAATTTCCTTTTCAGGTGCTAGTGGAGACCACGTTTATACATACAGTTATGATGCTAAAAGAGAGGATTTTGGTGCTCAAGATGCAACAAAACTGGATACGTGGGTTTTTGATAATGTTAAGGTTTGTGCTATTGAGTGGTTAATATACAAAAAGCATATTTTTGTCTGAAGTATTGGAGACTGTATTTCAAGTTTTTTCTGTTTGCATGAGCTTTAAAAGTTTTATATTGTAGCATACTGTTCTGAATTCTAAGATTTAATTATAAAAAATTACACATCCTAAATAAACAAGAGAAGTTTTAAACTTCTTTGTTTCTATTAGTAAAATGAGCCCTAGATTAGGATTTAGGAAACCTGTTTTTCATTTCTAGTTTGTGATTCATCCTGGGTAAATTTTGATCTTTCATTGACCTTGGAATCAGTCTCTTGTAGTAATGGACCATGTGAGATATATGAAAGCCTTTGGGAAAATGCTGTTCAAATATAATACATTTATAATAACAAAGTGTATGATTTTTTAAAAAAATTATACTTTAAAGAAAAATTAGATAAGCAGATTATATAGGCAAAAACAAATTAGCAAATTGATCATAATAAAAATCTATGGTTTCTTTAAGTACTAGAGTTTTTTGAACATTTTATAGTGACAATTATCATAGTTTCATGAGAAATACAATATAATTTATATTCTCAAAAATTGTGTGAAAATCTCAATTGTGGACATTGTCTCTCTTCTTTTACCAGTGCATTATTCCTCATCTCCAAATAACAACTCATAATGCGTCCATTATAAGACGCCTTGATTGACACTTCTTTTTTCTAATAGTGTCTTTTGAACTGACTTTGTGGACTTCTCCATGATATAGCCATTTTTGTTTGTAAATGTACTCCTCAGTATATATCTGCCTTTTTCTTTGTATTTGCTTAGCAGAAATTGAGTGCTTTAAAATTCATGGCTAAACCCTATTTTTTTCCAAGGATCTTTTCCCTTGAAATTTTCTTTTTACTTTTAATATATACTTTTGTCAACAGGGAAAACTTTCACCTTAAATAAAATCTCTTTAAGAAAATGATTAACAAATTATTTTGCTAATCATCACTTCTTAACATAATGTACTAATATTAATATCTGCATGAAAGCCTTTGGCTTCTAATTTTGTATGTGTAGCTAGCAATTGATTCCTTGCGAATGTACATACTTAGCTGGTAGCTGGCCTGATTTTCATGTCTTTCTTCCTTTCTTTATTTCAACACTACTAGTCTTGACATGGTAGTGAACAGAAAAAAAGATTTGCATGTGATTTCTTCATAAAATATGGTAGATATATATTAATCAAGTTATAATGAAAATATGAAGTCATCAGCATTGGTAAGTGATGTGAAGGAAAAATACAGACCAAGAATGTATCTTCAGAAAATTCTAATCTGGACTGGGTAGTTAGGGGAAGGCTAAGAGGTTTGAGATAATCTCAGAACAGGTATAGGAGACAAATGGGTAGGGATGGATTGGTATGGAAAGGTATTTCAGGCCAGCAGCATTATGTAAATCTTGGTCAAGAGTCAGCATAATGGATTTGAGGAAGTGAAAGAAGGGAGGTTAGTGTGGCAGGAGGACTGCCTGGGAGCCAGGTCTCAGAAGAGGCTAGAGAGTAAGTTAAGGGTTTTACTTTTGAACTTCATATCCTTGCTAGAGACTCATACTTAATTCAAGCCAAAGAGTTTCCAGATCCATGCAGTTTTCTGCTCACCTGTTTTTTGTAATTGTGGTAAAAAAAATACATATGCAAAATACAGAATTTACTATCTTAAGCATTTTAAGTGTTTGCAGACAGTCCCCAGCTTAACAGTGGTTTAACTTTTGATTCTTTTGACTTTCCACCAGTGCAAAAGCCATACATATTTAGTATAAACCATACATTGAGTACCCATACAACCATTTTGTTTTTTACTTTCAGTATAGTATTCAAAAATTACATGAAATAGTAATTATTATCTCACTTATCTCACATTATCAACACTTTATTAAAAAAGGGGCTTTATGTTAGATGATTTTGCCCAACCTTAGGCTAATGTAAATGTTTTGAGCATGTTGAAGGTAGTGTAAACCAAAAATAAAATTCTAAGCACCACCCCACCAAGCATCTCAATGAACTTTCTCAGCCAGGGCGCTTTTAAAAACTTTTAAAATGTAACCTGAGAGGCTGATTCAGGTCATGAGGGGAGGTGGGTGTCGGACATGCCTCATTATACCTCTCTGGCATTAACCTCAACACAGACCTTAAAGTCTAATAAGAAACATTTTACAACCTATTCTCTGAAACCTACTATCTGAAGGGTCCCTCTGCAAATAAGAAGTTTGGATTCCACAATCTCTTATCTTAACCCAGACATTCCTTTGTTTTGATCCCAAGTCTTTAGAGAAACTCAACCAATTGCCAACCAGAAAATTTTTAAATTTTCCCCCAGTCCCCACTTTGAGTTGTCCCACCTTTCTGAACCAAACCAATGTATTTCTTAAATATATTTGGTTGAAGTCTCATGTCTCCCCAAAATGTATAAAACCAAGCTGTACCCCAACCACCTTGAGCACATATTCTCAGGATCTCCTGAGTGCTGTGTCATGGGCCATGGTCACTCATATTTGGCTCAGAATAAATCTCTTCAAATATTTTATAGAGTTTGACTCTTCGTGGACAGTAGGCCAGACTAAGCTGTGATGTTTGGTAGGTTAGGTATGTTACTGGCAGAAGGTATCTGAATTACTGGCAACAAATCCGTAAGGATCTGCAGCAACCTCAATTCTTACCTCCCCAGAAGAAAAACTTTGACTAGGACTATAAGGCAGAAGAAGAGACCAAGGCAGGAGTGGAATTTTATTTACAAAAGCTTTAGAACAGGAAAGAATGGGAAGTATGCCTAGAAGTGAGCACCGAGGTCAAGAGCAGTGTTTAATCTTGATCCTAGGACTTTATAGGCTGGCCCTTTTCCATGATTCTTCCCGTAGGGTGGGGAGCCCGCATGCGCAGTGCCCTCCTTAATGTTGGAAGGTGAGCATGCAGTGTGTTTAGAAAGTTGTACACACACCCATCCGAGGCTTTCTTTCCTTTTCTGGTGGAGTGCCCCCTGACGGGCATACTACACCATTTGGTTTCTTAATTCACATGCCCAGGAATGCATCTCTCTGGTGCTTGTATTCAGTTAACACTTTAGTGCAGCAAGTGTGGACCATCAGGAAATGGCCTCTCCCTGGTGCCAGCTGCCAATCTACTACTTTTAGAGAGGCAGTGTGATAATTGCTGAATCATCACCTGACATTCCTGGTAGGTTAGGGAAGACCCCTCTCTTGCCCCACTCATGCCTGTCTAACTACCTGTAACAGGTATATTACATGCATTTTTGACTTACAGTAGTTTCACTTTAGGCTGGGTTTATTGGGATATAACCCCATTGTAAGTGAGGAGCATCTGTAATTTAGTAATGTTAAGTATATTCATGTTGTTGTGCAACTAATCTCTAGAATATTTCATCTTGCAAAACAAACTCTGTACCCATTAAACAATAACTCTGGCCGGGCGCAGTGGCTCATGCCTGTAATCCCAGCACTTTGGGAGGCCGAGGTGGGTGGATCACGAGGTCAAGAGATTGAGACCATCCTGGCCAACATGGTAAAACCCCGTCTCTACTAAAAATACAAAAATTAGCTGGGCGTGGTGGCACATGCCTGTAGTCCCAGCTACTCAGGAGGCTGAGGCAGGAGAATCGCTTGAACCCGGGAGGCGGAGGTTACAGTGAGCTGAGATCGTGCCACTGCACTCCATCCTGGCGACAGAGTGAGACTCCATCTCAAAACAAACAAACAAACAAACAATTATTCATTTCCCCCTCCCCCAACCCCTGGCAACCACCATTCTACTTTCTATTTCTATGCATTTGACTACTCTAGGCACCTTATATCATAAGTGGTATCATACAGTCTATGTCTTTTTGTGATTGGCTTACTTCACTTAGTATAATGGCCTCAAAGGTTCACCTGGGTTGAATCTATTCACTTTAAAAATCTCAGGTCGTACATCATCTTCTTTATTAGGTCTTCTGTGACTTCTCTTTGCTTTACCCTATTTCCACTTTGACTTAGATAACCCTCCTCTATATTCCCTTAATACTTTATTGGGTTATACTATAACTGTTCATACATTGACATATTCCCCTTCAATATACATCTTGTTGACAGAGATACTGACTTTTTCACACTGTTAATTTTAAACCCCTATCCGAGGCTGGGCGGAGTGGCTCACGCCTGTAATCCCAGCACTTCGGGAGGCCAAGGTGGATGGATCACTTGAGGCCAGGAGTTTGAGACCAGCCTAGCCAACATGGTGATACCCTGTCTCTACTAAAAATGCAAAAAAATTAGCCGAGCATGGTGGTGCATGCCTGTAATCCCAGCTACTCAGGAGGCTGAGGCACAAGAATCGCTTGAACCCAGGAGGGTAGAGGTTGCAGTGAGCCAAGATTGTGCCGCTGCACTCCAGCCTGGGCTGGGCAATAGAGACTCTGTCTCAAACAACAACAACAAAACAACAACAACAACAACAACAACAACAATTCCCCTATCAGGGAATTGTTTGGTACACAAATAAGTATACTAACTTAGATTAGACCATACCTGTGTAATAGGGAAGAAAATAAAAGTTTACTTCTATCTTGAGTAAAGATAATGCCAACAGTAGGCAACTGAGCATTGATGCAGTCCAGGGTGCTATATTGGCTCCGCAGTGTCATTGACACTCAGTCTCCTGAAGTTTTCCTCTAACCTCAGAGCGTAAGTTTTATCTTCAAGGTTATGTCATGACTCAAGATACCCTTGGAGTTCCTGCCCTTATGTTAGTGTTTTAGGTCAACAATATGAAGAAGAAAAAAGGACCTTCTTTCCTACTGAATTATATTTATTTCAAAGAGCCTTAGATCCACATAGCTTTAAGACTGAAATATTTGACTTAAATCTTATTGGCCAAAACCACAAAGGCACATCTAGCTCCAAGAAAGGATTACGTAGCTGAATATATTGTACCAGCCATAGAACAAATTATAGATATAATTCAAGTCATTTGCTCAGTTTTTTTGTTTTTGTCAGCTTTCAATTATGTGCTTAACTTTTAATTCTTTTCTCTTAAAGAACTTACCATTTTTATCTAGTTTTTAAATTTTCTTAGGGGTTAATTAGAATGTATATGAAAGTTAGGGGGCAATTTTATACTTTTGAGACAGATGACAGCAGGTTACATATTATATTAATTTATTTCTATTTTTGAATAGCTAGTTCTCTAATTGCACCATTTGTATTTTTTAACATAGTAATGAAGAATTATTTGAAAAAAATACTTAAATACTTCAGACTTTTGTTGAAAAATTAGGCCGGGCGCGGTGGCTCAAGCCTGTAATCCCAGCACTTTGGGAGGCTGAGATGGGCGGATCACGAGGTCAGGAGATCGAGACCATCCTGGCTAACAGGGTGAAACCCCGTCTCTACTAAAAAAAATACAAAAAACTAGCCGGGCGAGGTGGCAGGCGCCTGTAGTCCCAGCTACTCCGGAGGCTGAGGCGGGAGAATGGCTTAAACCCGGGAGGCGGAGCTTGAAGTGAGCTGAGATCCGGCCGCTGCACTCCAGCCTGGGCGACAGAGCGAGACTCCGTCTCAAAAAAAAAAAAAAAAAAAAAAAAAAAAAAAAAAAAATTAAACATCTCTTGTTAAAAGTTAACATCTTCTACAGTTAAAGGCATTTATGTGAACAACAAAGATGTATCTTAGATAGCCTGTTAACTTATTTTAAAATAATTTAAAAGTAGTCTTCATAGTTTTGAACCCATGTTCATGCATATATGAATACAGGGTGAATCATTTGCCTTAGAAGGGTTTATGAATCTAGTTTATCATCATTAAATTAGCATAATAATCTTCAAATTTTATTTTAATTAATTATTCCCAGCCTCACCCTGCCAAGTGGTATTTTATGAATTTGATGCTTTTCTGTTACATGATTTGAAGAACACATTCTAGTTGGGGCAAAGGAAGTAATGAGGAGGCTATTTGCAATGTTCTAAATTGGAGATTACGATTGGACTAGGTTGGTAGTACACAGGACAATGAGAAGTGGTCCAGTTCTGAAATATTTAAAAATAATAAATGATTCTTAAACTGATAACACTCTTACTATTTTATTTTTGGCTCTTGCCAAAATATGTCTTCAATCTGCTGTATTTTATTAAGTTAGATGTGAGATTAACAACATTATGAGATCTCTATGAAATTATGATCCCCTTTCTAACACCTTTTTTTGGCCTTATAACAAACAGCTAACTCATTAAACATAGATGTCTGAGCTGATGGCAAAGACGTTGTGTTGGTAGGTCACAGATTTAAATAACGTGAGATAATTTAATTTTGTATTTATGCATAAATTTAAATGTTTTCATCAGTATTATTTTTAAAATAAAACAAATGAACTAAATATTTTTAACTCATTTGTTATATGTAGGACTTCTTTCATCATGCCAGGAACAACCAGTCTTTGTTTTCTAAAATAAATGAAGAGAAAATAGTTTTTTTCTTACATTTATTAGGAATAGATACAAATGGACATGCTCATCGACCATCCTCGAGGTAATTTAATGCACGCTATGTTTAATTGTATTTTTTTAGGGGAAACATCTATTCTATTGAACTTTTAAATTATTATAATGTTTTCTTTGGAATTATAACAACAGAGCTAATATTTTAAATAACTACTGTAATGTATATTAAGTTCTTGATTATATGAGATTTCTGATGTAGTGGTTTAAATCATATGTGCTGTATCCAGATGACACATTAATATAAGTAAAATATATCCTGTACATATTCTGTAGTCTTCATTTACTGAAGCAGAGAAAAAAATGATCTAAAATATCTATATATTTTAGAAATATTTTCAGTGAATCTTGAAAATAAAAGCATTCTATGGTATTAACTTTTATATCACCAAAAGATGTAATTATCTATTCCTTGTGTATTCCGTTTAATTAGTATTGTATCTAGCATATAAATTGTATAAATTTTTGTATACCATAATTCAGTAACACTCCTTATATATAACAGCAAATATTTTTCTCACTTTTGAAGACCACAAGTAAAAGGAAGATACCATGTTATACTCTTATTTCTTATTTTGCATTTGGTTTAGATTAGCCTAACAGTAGCTATGAAGCCTATTGGGTTAGCTACCAGTAATGAATACCTCACAATCCCTTTCTTAAACGTGAGGCACTGTTGTAATTGATGGAATATTCGTATCGAAAGAACCTTGTTCAGTTGTATGGCAATCTCAAATATAATATGTTCAAAGCATGCTATTATATTTTATATCACAAGCACTTTAGGGAATGAAAATATTCTATACTTGAAATGATACTTTTAATGTGGCCAGAAAAGTATAGTTTATGTAGTGAGAGTGAGAGACATGAAAGTCATCTATCTCATTTAGGACCTAAAAGGGTTTATTAAAATATATTTGTTAATCAGTCCCCTTTTATATCATTTTTGAAAACTATTTTGGGTTATTTTGCTTCATTAAAAGGAGAAAAAAATTATTTCAACAATCTAGAGTGCTCTGATTTTAAAATATTAACGATGAAATCTAAAAGCATTTCAGAAGTTACTGATATTGAATGTAGTAAATCCACATTGAATACATTTGATTTCTCCAAATTAATTTAATTTGTTCCTCTGTTTCTTTATACATAGAGACTACAAGGATAATATTAAAAAAGTTGATGATGGAGTTAAAGAAATCGTGTCTATGTTTAACCATTTCTATGGAAATGATGGGAAAACAACATTTATCTTTACCTCTGACCATGGAATGACAGACTGGGGTTAGTGTGTCTTTAATTGATATGTACCTTACAATTGAAGTAGTGATAAATGTAGCTGGCAAATATTTTATGATGTTGAGAGGATTAGATGTCTTGGTATATACAAAGTGTCTAGCACATAATTTTGTGCTTAAAATGTTAGCCTAAAAAACAACTGATCTTATATAAAAAATATTTTCTCTAACTAAAAAACAAATATATTCTCATTTACAAATGAGAAACTAGAGGAAAGTGGAGAAGAAAATAAAAAGTAACTATTATTTATCTACAGAGAATTAAGTGTATATGTTGGCAGAGGGAGTGGTGTTAAGATGGTATTACTGAGGGACCGATGGCTGCTGAAATTCTGTCCCGGATAAGCCTGTGCACCCTGTGAGATTCCCAAGGCAAATGCAATGTGTGCACAGAGAACAAAATAAAGCAAAGATGAAATTTGTCCCCAAATCACAATATGAATTTCTAGTGATTTGAATTCCACTTTATAAAGGACTTCTTTTGGCTCTACCTGCCAGAGTGGCCTGGAAGAAAAAGGCCCAGAGACCTTACCATCTTCTCCAGAACAGACTAAGTCTCTACTGCTAGCCCCAAGCTTGGGTGGTTACTGCCCAAGGGAGCTCTCTGTTCTTCCTGTCTGCAGTGCTACTCTGGCAGCAGCAACACTTCTTCCATGTCTTATTGTTATTATTTCTATTCTTTCAAACATAGTTACTCGGCAGGCATTCTGGTTTTTTGTTTTAGTTTTTGCCTGTTTGTTGTTGTTTCTCTAACTTGCTTTATAGGAATATTGCCAAACTAATTGTCATAAAAGGTTGTAACCATTTGGCAATGTAGTCACTATAATTAACTATATATGGATCAACTCTTCAAAACAAACTATTTAAAAATATTTAGTTGTAAGTTAGTTGTTCTATATTTGTCTTATTATTCTTGGTATCTTATTTGTAGGTTCCCATGGGGCTGGTCATCCTTCAGAGACTTTAACTCCTTTAGTCACTTGGGGAGCTGGAATCAATTATCCCCAAAGAGTATCAGCTCAGCAATTTGATGATTCATTTTTGAAAGGTACAAGCATTTCTTTACTGTGTTTATAAATATAGCCTTTAAAAATAAGAACAAAGTTTAATTTTTTAAGAAATCACTTTTCAAATTTTAGTTGTAAATCCCTCATTTTGACATTTGTGCCATTACTGTTTCTATGCAAACACTACAAGGGATTGTTGGTTTTTCTCTTCTCAAAGAGCCATTTGTTGAAACCTTCCCAGCACACCACTGCTAATAACTAGACCTTTCTGAATGTCTCAACTGATAAACTGAACTGTCGATGTTCTTTTATTAATTTATTAATTAATTTGAATGTGAGGTAGAGTAAATAAAAATTAAATAAGAGGAAATTTAAGGTTTCATAGAGGTAAATTATCAGTTTGATTGAGATTTTTCAACTCAAGCAAAGTACATACTATCAGTTATAAAATCACACTACCTACAAGATATCTCTATTAGATAAAAAGCAAGAGGTAGTACTGAGCTATTTCAACCCTAGGCCCTAATGAAGACAGAAGAGCACAGTGAATAAGGCACTCAATAGCATGTCTTCAGTAAGTAATGGTGCATTTTTCAGAGGGCGATTTCTTATATGTTTGTAAGTGCTGATGGAGAGCATCATGCCAAATCACAGGTCCACAGAGGAGACATTGACAAAGGGCCAGAACAGTGCAACCAGTACACTGTCATTATTATTTTCAGATTTATTTAGGTATGAAAGAAAAAGAAGCTAGAGGACTCTTTTTTTCATCTACTGTATATCTTTGAGATAGCCCCTGCTTTCTCAGAACTTAACATTCTAGTAGGAGAATTAAAGCAATTATAAACAAAACTTACACATTATGATAATTTTATGAAGAAAATCAGGGTGATATGATAAAAGAGGAGGTAGGACCAGGCTCCTTTCTCCACCCTGTCCCCCACAGTTTCTTTAGAGACAGGTTCTTGCTGTGTCTCTAAAGGAATGGAATGGGCTGGAATGTAGTAACTGTTAACAGGTTCACAGGCCAATCGTAGCTCACTACAAACTGGAACTCCTGGGCTCAAGCAATCTTCCTGCCCCAGCCTCCCAAGTAGCTGGAACCACAGATGTGTACCATGCCTGACTCAGTTTCCCATGTTTTTATTAAGATATTGAGCAAAGGAGGCAAAATGCATTAGTTTTAAATGTATAGCTTTATGAATTTTACCTGCATATATATGTACCACGTAATCTCCACCCAGATTCGCCATACATTTGCAGTACCCTAGAAGTTTCCCTTATGGAGCAGGATACATTTTATAGAGTGGGCTAATAGTACATCTCTTCACAGTTAGGATAAGAGGGAGCCATTCATATGAAGGTTAGGGCAGGAATGTTGCAGGCAGAGGGAATAGCAAATGAAGAGGCAAAAAATACAAAGAGCTTAGCTTGTTCGAGGAACAGAATTGGAAGGCTGATGTGGCTGAGCACTGTCAGCTAGGAGCAGAGTATAATGAGTTGAGAGGTTGGAGAGGTAAACAAGAGGTAGATCATTTGATGCACTAAAGCGTGGGTAAGGAGAGCATGAAGTACATTCTGAGTGCAGTGCTCTATCGTTAAAACCTGTTAGAGCATTGCCAACATTCCAGTTTGCCATAGGAGCTACCTTTCTGACTGCTCTGTGATAAATGGATTGGATTGGATCAAAATAGAAACTAGGGTAAGTAGTATGTTTGTATTTATGAGATTTAACTTTATTTTGGCATTTGATTTCTCACTGAATTGATGTTTTAGAATCACATGATTTCAAGAATTGTCACAAAATAAATGCATTTTTTCTCATATGAATATTAAATATACATTTTAGAGAGAAGGAATGTGCACTTTTTCATCAACTGATTATTGTGAATTTTTGGCAGTTGACTAGTAGAGTCAGAAACATATTTTTAAACTTTAATTAGCTTATTGAATGAAATTTTATTATACAATATCTTATAACGCTTTTGGCAGTATATCCTAAAGCCATTAAATCAAAACTTGGTCTCTCATAATCACTTGTTTCGATTTCTGTTTGATGCAATTTCTGAATTTATGTGTAGCAAAATGGAAGAATGAGCCTATCTTTGAAGGCAATTTTAATAATAACTCAATATACTATGTTAACATTTGTGATTAGTGACTACAGGAATATCACAACTACAGTTTTAAGTGTTTTGGGAGCAACTGCCATCACAGAAAAAAAGAGAAGCTTGAATTAATTAACTTCCTATCAGTTGCCTTAATACTCTCTCAAACAGGATTGTAATGAGTTTTCAATGCTGACAGTTGTTACCATTGTGCTTTTTCACTTCCATCTTTCCTTCCTCAGCCTCTGATATTTTGAAACAATTATCTCCCAAAGAGCATTTAAGAAGCTTAATAAATCATCACAGGAAACACCAAATATTTACTTTTTAAAAAATTATTTAAAAAAATACACCTTTGCCTTTAAGCATGATTTTTATTCATAGTTGGCTTAAAATAGACATTTCTAATACCTATGTTTTCCATAAGTATTGGGCACTCCTAAAAATCAAATGATTTATTCTTTTTTAAATCTTAACATCAGATCTTGTGTCTGATTTTATCTTTCAGAGTGGAGATTGGAGAACTGGAAGAGGCTAGATGTCAATCAGGTATCCATTTTGATTTTATTACATTCAAATTTAATTTTATCTTCTATAAGGAGGTTAGTAAAAAACTATAAAAAATAGATAATATTGACAAATTCTTTTTCAAAACATTTCAGTTACTAAGGGGAATTCTTTTAGTGCAAATATTTTAGCTCAACTAATCTGTCTTGTGGCAAAACAAACACAACTTCAAGTGAAAATAAAAGACTTTTACCACATAACGCTGGATAATTATTTGTTATGTAAATTGAAGTTCGCATGCCTGTTAAATTTCTGTGATTGCTTTTCATGATTGTATTGCTTAATTTAAGCACAGATCTATTAAAATTTCTGTTATGGGTTCCTTTCCTATAGTATATCAGTTACATTTTCTTTTTGTTAACACATATTTTACCTTTACTTCTAACCAGCAACCTTACAAATGCAATGGGAAAAAAGTGATGAGATTATAAATTACTCAGCTAGAAACTTTCTGTTAGAGGAAAATGTATAGCCAGTCTGATAAAGTTAGACTAGTAGCATGGTCTGTAAATATGAAGCACATAATTGTCATTGTTAAAAACATGCTACTTTAATAGCCATTTTCGCTATTTATAGAAGGTATAGCATCATTGGGATATGGCTTCCAAAGTGGCAGGAGTATCTTGCCTTCCAGGTCACCACACAAGCTGAGATTACTTACTGTGATGGACAAATCAAGGTCCAGGGTCTCACTTTCAGACCTGTGGTTGTAGAAACTTGTTTCTTCCCAGCATAATAAGAATAGTCTTCTCACAGGATAGATGCATACTACCCAAGTAAATGAACATGAACATATTAAGTCAGAATAGCAGTTTATTAATTTGCAATTAAAAATCACTGTCAAAAAAGACAGGAATGACTTGAAGATCACAAACAAGAACATCTCGTATTCATAGCCAGACCAGATCATAATCAGCAATTTAACATAGATTCAGTTACTGCTCTCTGAATTGTCAGTCTGTTGGCGAACATTCCTGCTTCAGATCTCCATCAAATGGGAATCTCTTCTATTCATTCCTTCTACTAACACTGTGATGTGTCTGTGGTGTGTTTCAACTTTGTACTAAGTGTAAGTATTTAGTGGTGAGAAGGCAGACTTAATCCCCGTCCTGGGAAATTTATACCTTAGGGGTAAGAACAGATACTCATCAGTCTGTTGTACAAATACATGTAAACTTGAAGCTGTGGTAACTACTACAAAAGAGATTTGTGCAGCAGTGAGACTGTAGAGTGGATGTATGTGATAGACTGTGGTCAGCAAAGTCTTCCTGAGAAGTCGAGGATTGAGCTAAGATTCATGAATAAGCAGAAATTAGCAGGCCAAGGCAGTAGGAGGAGGGCTTTTCAGGCAGAGGAAATGCATACACTAAGTTCTGGTGAGAGGTTACATGGTGTATTAAAGGGTCTTGAAGAAAGCCGTTATACCGCAATAGAAGCCATGGGGTGGCGTGAGGCAGAAGAAGGGACGCACAGACCCTTCAGGGTCTCATGGGCCTTGTGAACTTAATTCTGAAAGTTCAAAGAATCCTTGAAGAGTTTGAAGCCTAGAGAGTGACACGATGTGGTTTTTTGTGTGTGGAAGAATCCCCCTGGCTGCGGCGTGGAGAAGAGATTAGAGGTGGCTGACAGTGGATTCTGAGGGAAAAGGAAAAGGCGACTAGAAAGACTTTGGAGATTTCCAGTTTTCTGCAGGAGGGCACCTGGAGGACAGTCTAAATAGTAGCAAGTGAGAAAGATTGAGAGCCTGGGAACAAACTTGATGAATTCCAACTTTAAGTGAGGGAGTAGTGAAGGTATCTGAAAAGGAGGAGCCAGTGAGAGAGAAGAAACTCAGCTGTGTGGTCTTGAGGCCAAGAAAGGAGTGGCCTA
This sequence comes from Macaca fascicularis, assembly GCF_037993035.2. NCBI lineage: Eukaryota > Metazoa > Chordata > Mammalia > Primates > Cercopithecidae > Macaca > Macaca fascicularis. The sequence goes on from NC_088392.1 coordinate 18,709,580, forward strand.
TGCCATACTGCTGAAAGGTCTAGTAATGCCAGCAACACTTGTAGCTATCATTGTCACAGGCTTATTATGTGCCGAGTACTTTATAAGTTTTATCTCATTAAATCCTGTCATACCTCTTTAAGGGAAAAACTTGTATTTATTTTTTTAACTGATAAAGAACTCGAGCAATTGGAGGGTTAAAAAACCTGCCTGAAAATTTGAAGCTGGGCGTTCTCAATTCCGAATACTTCATTGCCTGAAAAATTATAAGGACTTATATAAACGTAGTCAATTAGATTTAGAAAATGGGTGGTTAGCTCTCTTAGAGAGAGCAGTCTATGGAATGATAAAAGGTCAGAGTGAGCCACAGTGGGCAGAAGAGTGATGGGAAGGTGAGGAAGTGAAGATAGAAAAAAGATGAACAAGTCTTCCGAGAAAATGACCTTGAAGAGGAGATATCCAAAATGGTATTTGGGATCTTTTGACTAAAGAGCCTCTTCTCTGGTTTATGTCTTTTCTGAACATCACTGGCTGGTCAAAGTATCCTTATGATACTTTGTTTTTCTAGTTAATATATACATTTCTCCAGTTAAAGTCTACTCTTGATATTCATTTTATGTCTAAATAAGGCATCCTTGTATAATACTGAAAAACTGTTACATAAAATGGTCAAATTCTTAGCTAATAGGATAAGTAATTTTTTGTTTTAGTATGTTTTACATTTAGGGCTTTTACTGGTTTCTTTTGAAATTTTTTTTTATAGGTTCATATATGTCTAGCAAATGACACTTTTAGAGATTAATATCTTTTTGTATTAAATACATGTTTGAAGGTAACTGATTATAACAAATATCATGGTTATATTCCAAAATATGGTTGTATTACATTATTTAATTTCTTTGTTGATGTCCATAGACCTCTTAGAATTGAGCTTTTTTATTTGTAGGCTGATATTGCACCATTGATGACTTCTCTTATTGGAGTTCCCTTTCCTCTTAACTCAGTGGTAAGGAATAAAATTTTATTATCAACTCTCAGTATAAAAAAAACTATTGCACAGTAAAATTTACTCTTTTTTATGTGTTTCTGAATAATCTGGGGGTCTTTTTTTTCTTTTTTTTTTTTAGACGGGGTCTTGCTGTGTTGCCCAGGCTAGTCTTGAACTTCTGGGCTCAAGCAGTCCTCCCATCTCAGCCTCCCAAGTGTCTGGGATTACAGGCACTGCTTCCAGCTTATATGATCTTTGATTACATTTATAACTATATATTCCTGTATATTTATTTCTAAATATGCAGTACCTCATAATTGCTTGTGTATTATATTCTGTAACATGGAACATGAGCCAAATAGCTTTTCTTTAAATACTTTAATTTTCTAAAATGTGTATGATTTGTATATTTGTATTCTGGTTATAAGTGATAGAAATGTATAAGTAATTTTTTTATTACAAGCAGCAAAAACACTTCGTTTAAAGGGTAGTTATTGAAAAGATATTGGTGATTTGCTGAAACAAAGTGATGCTTGAAAACCAGGCTTGGAATAACCTGGAACCAGGATATCTGGAGACTTGGAAGAAGGAACCACAGCCATGATCCCATAGCAGAGCTGTTCTCAGGGCACTGACATGAGGGTAGAGTAGCATTATACCTTAGTTTATATCCCTTGACTATCAGGAGTCAAATTCCAGATGATCTAGCCTGGGTTACAATCAGCAGGTCCCTGGATTATAAACCTAACATGCTGTATCTAATGGGCAAGACTTCTCAACAGAAAATAGTAATGCTGTTAAGAATGGGCCCTGGATACCGAAATGCCGAAAATAACTATTTCAACCAGCCACTCTTATTAGCTCTTCAAAATCAAATGTACTCTTAAAAAATAATGTTATTTAACCCAGAATGCTGAGTAATATGACCCCAACAGTCATAGTGTTTGTGTATGTGTATAATGAAACAAAAGTTTAACAGAATAGTCCTTACTCTTATTATGTACGGTACACTCTGATATGTCTGAAGTCTTTCATTTTAAGTATGCTGGCTGTGGCCTACCATAGTAATTGATTTTTGTGTGTGAAGCACTCAGTTCACTTCCTAGAACATAGTTATCTCTCAGCCAATGCCAGGTGTTAGTGAATTTAATTCATCTCTTGCTTTGCTTATCTTAATACATCTACTTTATGAGAAAAATAATAGAACATTTTTCAGTTATAGTTTTAAAAAGATTTTTCATTTAACTATTTCAATTATTTATTTGTCCATATGCCTTATCTTTATTGCTTTTCAGTCTGTTTTGTTTTATAAGAATAGCCTGAGCTGTCTGAATACTATCAATAAGCTGGTGTTTGTTATTTGCAGGGAATCCTTCCTGTGGATTATCTTAACAACACTGATCTCTTCAAAGCAGAGAGCATGTTTACAAATGCAGTACAGATTCTTGAACAGTTCAAGGTAAAAAAAATTTAAAAAGGCACACACAAAAATGGACAGTACTACAATTTAAATATTGAATATATTAAGGGGAAATACTTGATTTTGTTTTTTAACTATTTCCCTGTAATTTACCCTTAAATCTTACGTATTTGACTTGTTTCACATTTCTGAAGTGTAGGTTCTATGGCTCAGTCTGAGGGCATCAAATTATCTTTGAGGGGAATGACTGAATGTAAGATTACCACGTATGCTTACAACGACTGCAAGTCAATTCTTTAACTATTAGAATTTGCCCCATAGAAGTCTTATTAGAGATTGCAACATTTCTTGTCATTCCATGTACGTTATGAGATCCGTTAAGAGTTTAAAGAGGTGACTCTTTGACTAAAACCTTCTGTTATTCTTAACGCTTTTAAGAATAAGTAGTTTGGCTTGTTTTATTTTCAGAGTTAAGGAAGTACAGTTTTAATTACAGTATGTTATTTTGCAAGATTGATATGTTTAATTCTCAGCTTATTGAGATAGTAAGAAAATGTTAAATTTTTCTTTAAATATTTATGAAACAATATAGTAACATAAAATTCCATTTATTTTCAAAGTGGTTAACCATCCCTAAAGAATCATTTTAATGGATGTTTATATTTCAAAATGAAAATCATTTTTTTTCTCATTTGTAATATTTTCATACTTGGTTCCCAGGTGAAAATGACTCAGAAAAAAGAAGTTACTTTACCATTTTTGTTTACACCATTTAAGTAAGTCCCTTACATTTTTTTATTAACTTGAAGGAAAGAATTTTCCACTGAGTTTGCAGTTTTTCTCTGAGTGATAGGATTAGTTTACTTATACAGTTTGCCATTTTATATACATTAGTGTAAACTCCAAATTGAAATCCTCTTCTATTACTGTTGTTAAATAATGAGCCAGGTGCTAGATAACTTTGAATGGCTGGAAGAGGGATGGAGGAATGGAGAGATACACGAGAAATATTAAGGCGATGAACTCCATAGGGCTTGACTGGTTGGCTAGGAAGGTGTGGGGGCAGGAAAGAGTGTAACTTCCTGGCACTTGGCTTGGTTGATTAGGAAGATGCTGGTTCCATATAGCTTATTGAAAGAACTAGTTCAGGAGACAAAGATGAATGTTACTAAGTTCAACTTACATTTGAAGATATCAGTTAATTAATTAGAAAGAGAGGCTTGGATCTCAGAAGATGTATGTTGCTTGTGAAGATTTTGAAGCCATAAGAATAAAGATAGGCTGGGCGCAGTGGCTCATGCCTGTAGTCCCAGCACTTTGGGAGGCTGAGGTGGGCAGATTTCTGGAGCTCAGGAGATCGAGACCAGCCTGGGCAACATGGTGAAACCCCGTGTCTACTAAAAATACAAAAATTAGCCACACATAGTGACGCATGCCTGTAGTCCCAGCTACTTGGGTTGCTGAGCCTGGAGAATTGCTACACATATAGGAGGCTCTAGAATTCTAGGAGACATCAACTCCTACTGGGTGAGTGTGTTAGGGTTCTCTAGAGGGACAGAACTAATAGGATAGATGTATATGTGAAGGGGAGTTTATTAAGGGGTATCGACTCACATAATCACAAGGTGACATCCAGAATAGGCCGTCTGCAATATGAGGAGCAAGGAAGCCAGTCTGAGTCCCAAAACCTCAAAAGTAGGGAAGCTGACAGTGTACCCTTCAGTCTGTGGCCAAAGGCCAGAGAGCCCCTAGCAAACCACTGGTGTAAGTCCAAGAGTCCAAAAGCTGAAGAATTCTGAGTCTAATGTTCAAGGGCAGGCAGCATCCAGCATAGGAGAAATACGAGGCTGGAAAACTCAGCAAGTCTGCTCGTTCCACATTCTTCTGCCTGCTTTATTCTAGCTGTGCTGGCAGCTGATTAGATGATGCCTACCCAGATTGAGGGTGGGTCTGCTTCTCCCACTCCACTGACTCAAAAGGTTAATCTCCTTTGGCAACAATGTCACAGACACACCCAAGAACAATACTTTACAACCTTCAATCAAGTTGACACTGAATATTAACTGTTACAGTAGGCAAAGAAGAGGGCCGACTTTGGTGAGCAGCAGATTGTTGCTATCTCAGGTCCAGGAAGATGTGTTTTCCTTGAATCAGGAGAGGGAAGATCTAGATCACAGACCTGGCTCTGCACTACTGACTGTGTTGGGCTTGCATCTTTGAGGTTCACATTCGATTAGCAAGGATTTTGCTGTTGACTAATTAAATAGAAATTGTTTTATCTATGAATCTTAAGGATGTGATTGAATGACTTCATTGGAATTATTTTTGACAACTTCTGTTGCACTAGTGTGATATTCACAAATTAGAAAAGTGGCCGGGCGCGGTGGCTCACACCTATAATCCCAGCACTTTGGGAGGCCGAGGCGGGCGGATCACAAGGCCAGGAGTTTGAGACCAGCCTGGCCAACATGGTGATACCCTGTCTCTACTGAAAATACAAAAATTTGCTGGGCATGGTGGCGCATGCCTGTAATCCCAGCTACTCCAGAGGCTGGGGCAGGAGAATCACTTGAACCCAGGAGGCGGAGGTTGCAGTGAGCTGAGATCATGCCACTGTACTCCAGCCTGGGCAACAGAGCGAGCCTCCATCTCAAAAACAAAAAAGAAAGGCATAAATATTGTATTACCCTCTGAATAATGTGGTTGTATACTTGACTTTGTTTGTGTGTATATATGTGTGTATTAGGACAGTAAAAATAAAATGAAATTAGCATTTTGCAAGGTACAATCATATAAAATTGATTACCCTAAATATATCATTAGGATATTATGTTATTTACATCTCTTATGCTAATTCTAATTTTCTTTTATTGTAGTATAGAATTGAGATTTGTTAGTGGAATTGGTTCTGAGGAATATGTAAGTGTTCATACCTTTTTCAAGAAATATTGATTGACTGGTATGTGTTTTGTGGATATAGCAGTGAACAAGATAGACAAAGGCTTTGCATTCATAGAATTTATTTGTACAGTAGTGTCACAGGCAAACTATAACCAAATGAAGAAGTGAATAAGAAATACATTATCAATTCCTTTTATGAAGAAAATACAAGGGCTGTTGAGAGTGAGAATAAGTGAGGGCTACTTTAGACCAGCCACTTTAGAAAGGCTGGTTAGGAGCCTGGCCAATGTGGTGAAACCCTGCCTCTACCAAAAAATATAAAAATGAGCCAGGCATGGTGACGCCTGCCTGTAATCCCAGTTACTCGGGAGGCTGAGGCATGAGAATCACTTGAACCCAGGAGGCGGAGGTTGCAGCAGTGAGCCAAGATCCCACCACTACACTCCAGCCTGGGCAACAGAGTGAGACCCTGTCTGGAAAAAAAAAAAAAAAAAAAGAAAAGAAAAGAAAAGAAAGAAAGGCTGGTTAGGGAAGGACTCTTCAGCAAGGGTTCAGGTGTATACTGCTCCCACTTTTTCCATGTGGCATGGTAACTGATCATAGACTTCCCCTACTTTGATGTTCAGTGTCTGCCTACACATACATATTTAGAGCCACTACTACCTTTGTGTCCTCTGGGGGCCTGGCAAGATGGCTGATTCCCATGTACTGGCTCACCCACCCTGGAGTGTAGTGACCAGCCCTGCCTGTAGACCTGTCTGGCTAAAAATCACCACTTGCTAAAAGCCTGCAATATGACCAAAAAGATCTAAGATAACATGAGAAATAGACTCTTGAGGTCATATGAAACTCAAGGAACAGAACCAAACCTAAAAACATTAAAATTCTCAGAAATATTTAAGAAACTATTGCATCCATAAAACAAAAGCAGCATTAACTTTGCAAAATGTAGATAGGTACTAGATGCATTAAAAATAACTCTTACATTTAATAAAATAAATATTTCATAAGAAGAATGCCACAAAAAACTTAAAGAAAGATAAATTGTATAAGAATGGTCCAAATGAGAGGCAGATCCTCCAAATTAGAATAGGAAGTGTGTAGACCTCAAACTAAATGAAATGAATTTTAAGTAATAGATAGATTGAGTAAGAAGCTGAAAGAAATTAAGGACATGATGTATACATAGAAAGCATACATTTCTTCATCTGCGCCACCCCCCCACCAAAAACAAAACAATGACAATCAGAAAAGGGAGAAAGAAACATTTCAAACTTTATAAGAAAGCATGCTTCAAATATAAAGCACCCTCAGATGTGGCATGATTTTGGACAGTTGCTAGGACTGTGAGAAAGGGAATTCCTTTGAACATTGTCGTGTGGGTCAAGGCTTTAAAGAAATAGATGAGAAAATCTAATTGTAGCATAAAACTTTGTTTTTCAGTGGATAGTATTTAAATAGTCATGATGATATAAATATTGGTTTTCAGCTTTTAGAGTCAATCCTTGGACAAAACAGGGAAGAATGAATTATGATTACCAAATATGATGCAAATGTTAGCAGCCTTGAAAATGTACAAGTACAGTTAACAGGTTGGAAGGCAGAGAGGGAAGGAAATGTACATGGAATAGTGGCGGTGCTATTTTCTTCATGAAATAGAATATGGAGAATTTTATCTTTAGTTTAATTAGTCAGAGGTTTAGGTATTAGTTTTTGTTTTGTTTTGTTTTGTTTTGTTTTGAGACTGAGTCTCGTCCTGTTGCCCAGGCTGGAGTGCAGTAGCTCAATCTTGGCTCACTGCAACCTCAGCCTCCCAGGTTCAAGCAATTCTCCTTCCTCAGCCTCCTGAGTAGCTGGGATTACAAGCGTGTGCCACCACACCCAGCAAATTTTTGTATTTTTAGTAGAGACGGGGTTTCACCATGTTGGCTAGGCTGGTCTCGAACTCCTGACCTCATGATCCGCCCTCCTCGGCCTCCCAAAGTACTGGGATTATAGGCATGAGCCACCACGCCCAGCCTTGGGTATTAGATTATGAAAGTAACCAAGGTCACCAAAAAAGGAGGTAAAAATGTGATATAGCCAAATTGAGTGGCGAGGAAAGCCAGAGACAACAGGGAGTCAACAAAAAGTACCCCCAGTCATCAAGTCAAGAAAAAGTAAGAAGAACATGTTTTTTAAAAATGTAGGCAACTACCGGAATAACTAAAAACAAACACATGTAAAACTTTTTGGTCTGGGTTGGTGAACTGAGAAATGAAAAAGAATTATTATGCCCTTGTGTACTGTTTGATTTTTTTCAAAATATGTGCATATATTGCTTTGATAAAATGTATTTTTAAAAGTATATTTATCAAAATAAATAGATATTCTAATCATTGGCACAAATTCAGTAGAATATGTAATTGGAAAAGGATTCATAATAGAAATAAAATACTCAGCAATAAAATGATGAGAAATGTACATTGTAAAGAAAACTATCAAATTTTATTAAGGACATAACAGACAATATAAATAAACAAATGTTGGATAGTACTGTTCAATATTGTAAAAATGTCGGTCCTCTCCAAATTACTTACTGAATATGGTATTATAACTAAAGGATTTTTGTATAATTCAAAAACATAATTTTAAAATTTATAACAAAAATAAGTGTTCAAGAATAGCTTAATTAGTTTTGAGAAAGAAGAACAAGAGATTTGCTCTCCTAGATAACAAAATACATTCTAAAGCTATTATAACTCTAAAACATGTGATATTGATGCAGACTAAACATATAGATTTAGTGGGACTGATTCGTGAGTACATAAAAGACAAGATTCACTTGTCTACAACATGCACCTTGACTTATGATAGGGTTACATCCCTAAGTTGAAAATATTGTAAGTGCAAAATGGATTTAATACACCTAACCTACTGAATATCGTAGCTTAGTCTAGCCTACCTTAAATGTGCTGAGAACACTTATATTAGCCTACAGTTGGTCAGAATCATCTAAGATAAAGCCGATTGTATAATAAAGTATTGAATATCTCATGTAATTTATTGAATATTATATTGAAAGTGAAAAACAAAATGATTGTGTGGGTACTCAAAGTATGCTTTCTACTGAATGAATATCACTTCCGTGCTAGCTGCAAAATCCTAAGTCAAACTCTCATAAGTTTGGGACTATCTTAAGTATAGGGGATTTGGTTTTGACTGAAGGTGGTGTTTCAAATCAGTAGGAGAAAGATTTGTACTAAGAAAATTAACTATTTGGAAAAAATAAGGCTAGCTCTCATAACCTCATTTCATTCACAAAACTAAATTCTACTTTGATTAAAGAACTAAATATTTAAAAATAATTAAAAGTGTGAGGTCTATAAAACATAAAATTTAACAGTCATATGGAAAACATATTAGCTAGCATCATAATCAGAATTTTATTTTATCATTATTATTACTTTTTATAGAGATGGGATCTCCCTATGTTGCCCAAGCTTATCTTGAACTCCTGGGCTCAAGTGATCCACCTGCCTTGGCCTCCCAAAGTTTTGGGATTGCAGGCCTGAGCTACTGTGCCTGACTGTAATCAGAATTTATTAATTATATTAGTTATATAAAATTGGAAAATATACCAGAACCAGGTGGAATACTAAATTGAAAATTATTTTTTAATCATTTAGGGAGATGTGAACCACAGAAATTATGTGTTAAATTATTTTTAAGGGTATTTACTTTTACCCATTAAAAAATTTCATTCCTCCTTTGAGGTATTTTGAAATAGATATATTTGAGGGCTTGACTATTGTTAGCTCTGCATTACAAGTCTTTAATGTTTGGTGTTATCAGAAAAAACAGTTATCACGATTTACTGAGTACCATAGGCCCTTTATTTCTTTAGTCCAGTGGGTTTTTTTTCACATTAACATCATATGTTTCTTTTTAATCACTTTTATATATGCACATAATGTCAGCATGTCTTCTTTTTTTTTATTTTTTATTTACTTTTTTTATTGTTTTATTTTTTTATTTTTTTATTTTTTATTTTTTAAATTTATTTATTATTATTATACTTTAAGTTGTAGGGTACATGTGCATAACATGCAGGTTTGTTACATATGTATACTTGTGCCATGTTGGTGTGCTGCACCCATCAACTCGTCATTTACATCAGGTATAACTCCCAATGCAATCCTTCCCCCCTCCCCCCTCCCCATGATAGGCCCCGGTGTGTGATGTTCCCCTTCCCGAGTCCAAGTGATCTCATTGTTCAGTTCCCACCTATGAGTGAGAACATGCGGTGTTTGGTTTTCTGTTCTTGTGATAGTTTGCTAAGAATGATGGTTTCCAGCTGCATCCATGTCCCTACAAAGGACACAAACTCATCCTTTTTGATGGCTGCATAGTATTCCATGGTGTGTATGTGCCACATTTTCTTAATCCAATCTGTCACTGATGGACATTTGGGTTGATTCCAAGTCTTTGCTATTGTGAATAGTGCTGCAATAAACATACGTGTGCATGTGTCTTTATAGCAGCATAATTTATAATCCTTTGGGTATATACCCAGTAATGGGATGGCTGGGTCATATGGTACATCTAGTTCTAGATCCTTGAGGAATCGCCATACTGTTTTCCATAATGGTTGAACTAGTTTACAATCCCACCAACAGTGTAAAAGTGTTCCTATTTCTCCACATCCTCTCCAGCACCTGTTGTTTCCTGACTTTTTAATGATCGCCATTCTAACTGGTGTGAGATGGTATCTCATTGTGGTTTTGATTTGCATTTCTCTGATGGCCAGTGATGATGAGCATTTTTTCATGTGTCTGTTGGCTGTATGAATGTCTTCTTTTGAGAAATGTCTGTTCATATCCTTTGCCCACTTTTTGATGGGGTTGTTTGTTTTTTTCTTGTAAATTTGTTTGAGTTCTTTGTAGGTTCTGGATATTAGCCCTTTGTCAGATGAGTAGATTGCAAAAATGTTCTCCCATTCTGTAGGTTGCCTGTTCACTCTGATGGTAGTTTCTTTTGCTGTGCAGAAGCTCTTTAGTTTAATGAGATCCCATTTGTCAATTTTGGCTTTTGCTGCCGTTGCTTTTGGTGTTTTAGACATGAAGTCTTTGCCCATGCCTATGTCCTGAATGGTACTACCTAGGTTTTCCTCTAGGATTTTTATGGTATTAGGTCTAACATTTAAGTCTCTAATCCATCTTGAATTAATTTTCGTATAAGGAGTAAGGAAAGGATCCAGTTTCAGCTTTCTACTTATGGCTAGCCAATTTTCCCAGCACCATTTATTAAATAGGGAATCCTTTCCCCATTTCTTGTTTCTCTCAGGTTTGTCAAAGATCAGATGGCTGTAGATGTGTGGTATTATTTCTGAGGGCTCTGTTCTGTTCCCTTGGTCTATATCTCTGTTTTGGTACCAGTACCATGCTGTTTTGGTTACTGTAGCCTTGTAGTATAGTTTGAAGTCAGGTAGCGTGATGCCTCCAGCTTTGTTCTTTTGACTTAGGATTGTCTTGGAGATGCGGGCTCTTTTTTGGTTCCATATGAACTTTAAAGCAGTTTTTTCCAATTCTGTGAAGAAACTCATTGGTAGCTTGATGGGGATGGCATTGAATCTATAAATAACCTTGGGCAGTATGGCCATTTTCACGATATTGATTCTTCCTATCCATGAGCATGGTATGTTCTTCCATTTATTTGTGTCCTCTTTGATTTCACTGAGCAGTGGTTTGTAGTTCTCCTTGAAGAGGTCCTTTATATCCCTTGTAAGTTGGATTCCTAGGTATTTTATTCTCTTTGAAGCAATTGTGAATGGAAGTTCATTCATGATTTGGCTCTCTGTTTGTCTGTTACTGGTGTATAAGAATGCTTGTGATTTTTGCACATTAATTTTGTATCCTGAGACTTTGCTGAAGTTGCTTATCAGCTTAAGGAGATTTTGGGCTGAGACAATGGGGTTTTCTAAATATACAATCATGTCATCTGCAAACAGGGACAATTTGACTTCTTCTTTTCCTAACTGAATACCCTTGATTTCTTTCTCTTGCCTAATTGCCCTAGCCAGAACTTCCAACACTATGTTGAATAGGAGTGGTGAGAGAGGGCATCCCTGTCTTGTGCCAGTTTTCAAAGGGAATTTTTCCAGTTTTTGCCCATTCAGTATGATATTGGCTGTGGGTTTGTCATAAATAGCTCTTATGATTTTGAGGTACGTTCCATCAATACCGAATTTATTGAGCGTTTTTAGCATGAAGGGCTGTTGAATTTTGTCAAAAGCCTTTTCTGCATCTATTGAGATAATCATGTGGTTCTTGTCTTTGGTTCTGTTTATATGCTGGATTATGTTTATTGATTTGCGAATGTTGAACCAGCCTTGCATCCCAGGGATGAAGCCCACTTGATCATGGTGGATAAGCTTTTTGATGTGTTGCTGAATCCGGTTTGCCAGTATTTTATTGAGGATTTTTGCATCGATGTTCATCAGGGATATTGGTCTAAAATTCTCTTTTTTTGTTGTGTCTCTGCCAGGCTTTGGTATCAGGATGATGTTGGCCTCATAAAATGAGTTAGGGAGGATTCCCTCTTTTTCTGTTGATTGGAATAGTTTCAGAAGGAATGTTACCAACTCCTCCTTGTACCTCTGGTAGAATTCAGCTGTGAATCCATCTGGTCCTGGACTTCTTTTGGTTGGTAGGCTATTAATTATTGCCTCAATTTCAGAGCCTGCTATTGGTCTATTCAGGGATTCAACTTCTTCCTGGTTTAGTCTTGGAAGAGTGTAAGTGTCCAGGAAATTATCCATTTCTTCTAGATTTTCCAGTTTATTTGCGTAGAGGTGTTTATAGTATTCTCTGATGGTAGTTTGTATTTCTGTGGGGTCGGTGGTGATATCCCCTTTATCATTTTTAATTGCGTCGATTTGATTCTTCTCTCTTTTCTTCTTTATTAGTCTTGCTAGTGGTCTGTCAATTTTGTTGATCTTTTCAAAAAACCAACTCCTGGATTCATTGATTTTTTGGAGAGTTTTTTGTGTCTCTATCTCCTTCAGTTCTGCTCTGATCTTAGTTATTTCTTGCCTTCTGCTAGCTTTCGAATGTGTTTGCTCTTGCTTCTCTAGTTCTTTTAATTGCGATGTTAGAGTGTCAATTTTAGATCTTTCCTGCTTTCTCTTGTGGGCATTTAGTGCTATAAATTTCCCTCTACACACTGCTTTAAATGTGTCCCAGAGATTCTGGTATGTTGTATCTTTGTTCTCATTGGTTTCAAAGAACATCTTTATTTCTGCCTTCATTTCGTTATGTACCCAGTAGTCATTCAGGAGCAGGTTGTTCAGTTTCCATGTAGTTGAGCGGTTTTGATTGAGTTTCTTAGTCCTGAGTTCTAGTTTGATTGCACTGTGGTCTGAGAGACAGTTTGTTACAATTTCTGTTCTTGTACATTTGCTGAGGAGTGCTTTACTTCCAATTACGTGGTCAATTTTGGAGTAAGTACGATGTGGTGCTGAGAAGAATGTATATTCTGTTGATTTGGGATGGAGAGTTCTATAGATGTCTATGAGGTCTGCTTGCTGCAGAGATGAGTTCAATTCCTGGATATCCTTGTTAACTTTCTGTCTCGTTGATCTGTCTAATGTTGACAGTGGAGTGTTGAAGTCTCCCATTATTATTGTATGGGAGTCTAAGTCTCTTTGTAAGTCTCTAAGGACTTGCTTTATGAATCTGGGTGCTCCTGTATTGGGTGCATATATATTTAGGATAGTTAGCTCTTCCTGTTGAATTGATCCCTTTACCATTATGTAATGGCCTTCTTTGTCTCTTTTGATCTTTGATGGTTTAAAGTCTCAACCCCCGCTTTTTTTTGTTCTCCATTTGCTTGGTAAATCTTCCTCCATCCCTTTATTTTGAGCCTATGTATGTCTCTGCGTGTGAGATGGGTCTCCTGAATACAGCAGACTGATGGGTCTTGACTCTTTATCCAGTTTGCCAGTCTGTGTCTTTTAATTGGAGCATTTAGTCCATTTACATTTAAGGTTAAGATTGTTATGTGTGAACTTGATCCTGCCATTATGATATTAACTGGTTATTTTGCTCATTAGTTGATGCAGTTTCTTCCTAGCCTAAATGGTCTTGACATTTTGGCATGTTTTTGCAATGGCTGGTACCGGTTGTTCCTTTCCATGTTTAGTGCTTCCTTCAGGGTCTGTAGTAAGGCAGGCCTGGTGGTGACAAAATCTCTAAGCATTTGCTTATCTGTAAAGGATTTTATTTCTCCTTCACTTATGAAACTTAGTTTGGCTGGATATGAAATTCTGGGTTTAAAATTCTTTTCTTTAAGAATGTTGAATATTGGCCCCCACTCTCTTCTGGCTTGGAGAGTTTCTGCCGAGAGATCTGCTGTTAGTCTGATGGGCTTCCCTTTGTGGGTAACCCGACCTTTCTCTCTGGCTGCCCTTAAGATTTTTTCCTTCATTTCAACTTTGGTGAATCTGGCAATTATGTGTCTTGGAGTTGCTCTTCTCGAGGAGTATCTTTGTGGCGTTCTCTGTATTTCCTGGATTTGAATGTTGGCCTGCCCTACTAGGTTGGGGAAGTTCTCCTGGATGATATCCTGAAGAGTGTTTTCCAACTTGGTTCCATTTTCCCCCTCACTTTCAGGCACCCCAATCAGACGTAGATTTGGTCTTTTTACATAATCCCATACTTCTTGCAGGCTTTGTTCATTTCTTTTTCCTCTTTTTTCTTTAGACTTCTCTTCTCATTTCATTTCATTCATTTGATCCTCAATCGCTGATACTCTTTCTTCCAGTTGATCAAGTTGGTTACTGAAGCTTGTGCATTTGTCATACATTTCTCGTGTCATGGTTTTCATCTCTTTCATTTCGTTTATGACCTTCTCTGCATTAATTACTCTAGCCATCAATTCTTCCACTTTTTTTTCAAGATTTTTAGTTTCTTTGCGCTGGGTACGTAATTCCTCCTTTAGCTCTGAGAAATTTGATGGACTGAAGCCTTCTTCTCTCATCTCGTCAAAGTCATTCTCCGTCCAGCTTTGATCCGTTGCTGGCGATGAGCTGCGCTCCTTTGCCGGGGGAGATGCGCTCTTATTTTTTGAATTTCCAGCTTTTCTGCCCTGCTTTTTCCCCATCTTTGTGGTTTTATCTGCCTCTGGTCTTTGATGATGGTGATGTACTGATGGGGTTTTGGTGTAGGTGACCTTCCTGTTTGATAGTTTTCCTTCTAACAGTCAGGACCCTCAGCTGTAGGTCTGTTGGAGATTGCTTGAGGTCCACTCCAGACCCTGTTTGCCTGGGTATCAGCAGCAGAGGCTGCAGAAGATAGAATATTTCTGAACAGCGAGTGTACCTGTCTGATTCTTGCTTTGGAAGCTTCCTCTCAGGGGTGTACTCCACCCTGTGAGGTGTGGGGTGTCAGACTGCCCCTAGTGGGGGATGTCTCCCAGTTAGGCTACTCAGGGGTCAGGGACCCACTTGAGGAGGGAGTCTATCCCTTCTCAGATCTCAACCTCTGTGTTGGGAGATCCACTGCTCTCTTCAAAGCTGTCAGACAGAGTCGTTTGCGTCTGCAGAGGTTTCTGCTGCGTTTGTTATTGTTTACTGTGCCCTGTCCCTAGAGGTGGAGACTACAGAGACAGGCAGGTTTCCTTGAGCTGCTGTGAGCTCCACCCAGTTCAAGCTTCCCAGCAGCTTTGTTTACCTACTTAAGCCTCAGCAATGGCGGGCGCCCCTCCTCCAGCCTCGCTGCTGCCTTGCCGGTAGATCACAGACTGCTGTGCTAGCAATGAGGGAGGCTCCGTGGGTGTGGGACCCTCCCGGCCAGGTGTGGGATACGATCTCCTGGTGTGCCTGTTTGCTTAAAGCGCAGTATTGGGGTGGGAGTTACCCGATTTTCCAGGTGTTGTGTGTCTCAGTTCCCCTGGCTAGGAAGAGGGATTCCCTTTCCCCGTGCGCTTCCCAGGTGAGGCAATGCCTCGCCCTGCTTCAGCTCTTGCTGGTTGGGCTGCAGCAGCTGACCAGCACCGATCGTCCGGCACTCCTCAGTGAGATGAACCCAGTACCTCAGTTGAAAATGCAGAAATCACTGGTCTTCTGTGTCGCTCGCGCTGGGAGTTGGAGAGTGGAGCTGTTCCTATTTGGCCATCTTGCTCCGCCCCCATCAGCATGTCTTCTTAGAAACTATATCAAGTAAATGTTGGCCTATAAACGTAAAAGATCAAAGAATACTGTTGTCACACATGCTTTTAGCAAAAAAGGTAACCCAGGTTCTTTTCACAAACTATATTTTAATAAAGTCTTTCTTTTTGTGTAAGTATCTTTTTTTTTGTTCTTAGAAGTATATTGTTCACTTGTCTGTTCTTAATTTGAGAAAATTCATCTAGGACATTGGCATCTGAAAATTCATAGTATCGAAATTTTCCTGACATGATTAATTTCACCAGCATTATTAGAGTTTATAGTATCTTCACCATTTTTCCATTGTCTTGTTCAGTCTTTTCTAGCATAGTTATGAATAATTGGTGAATAATAAAATAATTCCTAGGATAATGAAATAATAGCAAATGTTTCAGAACATAGGAAAAATAAAATTGCCAAGATTCTTAGGCTTATGAAAGGGTCTAAAAGGGCCATGTGGTAATTGCATATCCTATTTTTTGCAAAAATAAGTAAATTTTCTCTTTGATATTTTAAAGACCTCTAAAAAGAATAAAAGTAATCAAACATCCATTCTGAGAAATAGAATTGCTAAAAAAAAAAAACTAAAAAAAACCCTAAAGCTAAAATTGGGTCCAGTAGACCCTGGTGATGGTATGCTGAAGGATGACCAGCAGGTGGAGCTACATGACCAGGAGAAGCATATAAGGCTCGCCCATCTGCAAAAGGTGGAAAAACACTTTATGTTTAAAATTGTGTATTGTAGAGGCTGGAGTACGACAAGAAATAATTTAAAAGAAAAAATGCCACAGAATAAGAAGAAAGCAGAAGAGATCTCTTAAGAGATATCTTAGGGGGAAAAATGTAGAATTGGGAAGGCAATATATACCTTGCCAATAGAAGCAAAAGTATTTGTTACTTTTTTATTTGAAAATTATTATACAAATTTGGACAACTTAAAGAAATTTTAACAAAAAATTGTATTTTCTACTAAAATGACAACAAATACTTGGTTTCTCTAATAAAATTTGGTTTTTTTTAGCTGATAAAGGCCCTTCTCTTAGACAAAATTTAAATACTAGCTTGTATGTGAACCTTTCTACCAGTTTACCTATCTGATTTACTCATTATTTATAAGAGATGTAATTTTATGCTTCAAAACTGAAATTTATTTTTAAAAAAACTTCTGTGCATCACATACCTCCATAGAAAAATATTATTCAGTTATGACATGAAGGGTGATATGATTCTATATCATTGGTCATGCTAAAGGAATGAAAATTATTCTAGAAATAAATTTTTATCCTGCTTTCTCTGTCTTTATACTCTTAAAAGTATTTTTTCCTTTAAATAGACATTCTAAAAAGGAGTAGACAAGTATCACTAAAATATTAGGTCATGTGTAGATGAAAGCAAAAAAAATTTTGTAACAAAAATCAGAGTAAGTAAAGGGCAGCATTTTAGGAGATCTTGTCTTCTAAACACTAGTTGACCCTGAATAATTGATAAAATTCTTGATAATCCTAAAATGTGGTTTACTTTATTCTATAGTATTCAAGTAACCAAGAAGAAATGAATAGTAACAATTACAGCAAAGTAATGTGCACAGATTAAGACAACTCATTTCCCTCTTTTTTTAACTTAAATACAACATGTTTATAGATTCTTTAAAACTTGATATTTTCAATAAAGATGATTTAGTCAATAAAGGAAATTTTTCCTCACAAATTTCTATATAGAATGTTATATTTCAAACATGTTGCTTTTTAAGTTAATACTTTGTTAGTTTATTCATATCTGTAACTATACATCGATTAAAGGGAAAATGAACAATAGATGGTTAAACCATCACTTTTCCTTGTGGGCAATCTGAATTGGGGCAGTTGATAGGAAGATATATTAGTTTTCTAGGTAGTTTGCCATAACAAACTACCACAACCTACATGGCTTAGCATAACAGAAATATATTCTTTCACAGTTCTAGAGACTAAAGTCCAAAATTAAGGCCAGAAGTCCAAAATCAAGTGTCACCAAAACCATGCTCCCTCCAAAGGCTCTAGAGAAGAATCTTCCCTTGCCTCTACCTAGCTTCTGGGGATTGCAAGCAATCCTCGGTTTCCTTGGCTTGTAGCTTTATCATTCCACTGTCTATCTCTGTCATCAGTGGTCTTCTTCCTTGTGTCTCTGTCTCCAGATCTCCCTCTCGAGGACACCAGTCACTAGATTTAAGGTTCACCCTAATTTAGTATTAATGTGCTTTAGCTTGATCATGTCTACAACGACACTATTTCAAAATCAGGTCACATTCCCAGATACCAGGGGTTAGGATATTTTTGGGGGACACAATTTAACTCTCAACAGAAATTAATAGTTTACATTTGTCATCATTTCAGCCATTGCAGAGTAATTATCTTATAATGCTTCATTGATTCACTTAACCAATATTTATTGTTTTCCTACTGTGTTCCAGGCACTATATTGGATGTTGGAAAAGACAGACATAGTGCTGCCTGCCCTTGTTGGACTCTAAGTCTGATGGGAACATATAGACAGTATAGCAAATGATACAGTGTGATAAGGGATAGCTCAATGTATTATGAGTGACTGTTTTTGTCAGAACAGTTGAGGAGCACCAAACCCACAGATGAGGGATGCAAATTTATAGGAAGTAGGGAAGTTAAACAAGACAACTTCAGTGAAGGCAGTGTTGGGAAGAGGACTTTTGATTTGTTGATACCTCAGAGAGCAGCTGAGATGGAGACACAAGAAGTCTCAGAAGCTCATCACACTTCTGAGGTAATAACAGCCAATATACCAGCTTTCATTAACTGACACTAATTGCTATAGGCTGCAGTCGTCTGAGACAGTTAAGAACGTGGACTTAAGGTGGGAAAGTATGGCAGTGATGTGCTAGCAAGAGGCTCAGCTCTCTGAGAGAGGGAAAGACTCCCATTAATAGCCTTTGCCAATTTCATTGGTATAAATACGCTCACTATGATCAATTTCAAGCTACCAAGGATGATGCGACTAGAGAAAGGGAAGAGTTGTACACTATCTGCCCTTGGGAGCTGGTGTGCGCAGCACTCAGCACACCACTGAGGGAGGGAGACGTCTTTGTATACTTATATTTTCATATTTTTTATGATGACTCTTATTTTAAAGCCAAATAGAAGAAATTTAATAGGGTTTTTTTGCCTTATATTTTTCATGTTAAATATATTAAAGAAAATGTATTTTAGCTAAGGGACAGTAGATGCAAATACAATATTAAAATATGATAGCCCTCTAGAAATAATGGGCTTATAGAATTTAATGAATATTTTAAGCATTTTATTAAAATATTTTAATGACTCAAAACCCACTTTGGTAATGTGAAAACAAAGGAGAATTTTTTCCTTATATCAACCTAAATGAACTCTTCTACCTTTCTTTTCTTTTTGTCTTGTTCTCTGTGGCTGCATGTAAGTATCCAGCTGTGCCCTGAGCTAACACTGTTATCTATGCAGTGATTCTGGAGTTGGGTACTTTTTCCTCCTGATCTCTTATGGACCCCATCTGTTCGAAAGTTCCTTGTTTAAATGTAAAATACCTTCTGTGGCCTAGTGGTTTTAATTATGTTACTAGCTCTGTGGTCTGATCATTTAGGAGTTTCTCTGGCATTCCTCCTGGCTGGCCTCCAGCCATTTTTTTGTTTATACTTTTTACCACAAGCAAATCTCATCATCTCCAAAGATGATTTCTCTGAAAGCCCTCAGTTTGCCACACCAGTCACAAGTGTCTGAAAGGAGGGGGAGAAAATAATCAAATCTTTTTCCCCAAGTTTGAAATTTAGGAATCTTATATATATATTTTTGTAATGTCATGAATAGTATAGTGATTTTTTTATGTATAGTTGTTTTATATATGATATTTTTAAATTTAGGAATAATTCTTGTGGGAATAATAAGATGTTTTTGACATTATAAAAGTGGGAATAAAAAATAATTTAGAAGGTAAATATCCTAAATCAAGAGTTAGAACATTTCATAGGGATTTTTTTTATAAGTTTATTGGTATGTTTTCCATGTGTAGTTTCCCATGCATTTTCTTGTTGGGAAAATAGCGCCATGTATTTTTAATTGCCATTTCCATCATCAGTCCTATCTTCTCCTTCCACTATTATGTATGTTTGTTAGGGCCTGGATAATTGGAGTAAGCAAAATGCCACAGAATATAGGTCCCAGCTACTTAGGAGGCTGATGTGGGAGGATCACTTGAGCCAAGGAGGTCAAGGCTCCAGTGAACCTCAGTCACGCCACTGCATGAGTCTGGGTCTGCATGAGTCTGGGTCTGCATGAGTCTGGGTGAACAAGCAATGCCTTGTCTCAAAAAAACCCAGACAACAACAACAACAACAAACCCAGACTGTTGCAGTTGTTCAAGCAAATGATGAGGTCTTGCACCATTACTTTCCTCAGTGACTACCCGCTCACAGTTATTATGTACTTAGTGTATGCAAGGCACTGTTTTAAATAATGTATCAGTGTTCGCTCACTTTATTCTTAAAACAGCGGGATATGGTGGGTACTGTTATTACAGATACTTCGGCTACAGTGGTTTGACTTAGGATTTTTCAACTTTATGATGGTGTGAAAGCTATACACATTCAATAGAAACCGTACTTCAGCAACAGTATTCAGTAAATTACATGAGATATTCAACACTTTATTATAAAACAGGCTTTGTGTTAGATAATTTTGTCAAACTGTAGCCTAATGTAGATATTCTGAGTACATTTAAGATAGGCTAGGTTAAGCTATGATGTTTGGTAGGTTAGGTGTAAATGGACATTGACTTAAGATATTTTCAACTTATGATGGGTTTATTGGGATGTAGCCTCAGCTTAAGTTGAGGAGCACCTGTATCTCATTTTCACATGAGGAAATTGAATCAGAAAGATACTTCCCCCAAATAACAGAATTAGTAAACATTGAAGCTGGGATGGAACCCAGGCAGTCTGGCACAGAATCTATCACTAACCAGAGTGAGATTTATCCTTCCCAGTGTCCTCCTTGAGAAATACTGCTTTAGGATTGACAAGATAGGAATGGAAGGAAGTTAGGGATTTAAGGTATAATGGAAGTTGAATCATTAAGCCCTAGGCAATGGCCAGGTGTAAGGGAAAGGGGAAGCGTTGAAGTGTGAAACTTCCTGTTTTGGGAGATGTTGGACATACATTATGATTTACTAAACTGCTGCTCATAGGAAGAGGGCCAAGTTCAGTTGTGGATCTGCTGAGTTCGAGCTGTCTGTAGAACAGCATCATGGTGTGACTGTATAGACAGTTGGAAATCTGAGTCTAAGGCTCAGGAGCAGGAATCAGGCTCTCAATATAGCTTTTGGAAATTATCCATACACTAGTATTAATTGACACTGTGAGGCTGGGTGAAATCCCTTGGTCAAGGATACTAGAGACTGGAATACTGGGCAAGGACAGGGAGAAAGCATAAGAAGTGCTAGTATTGTTTTCCCCTATTTTTACATTTCATAAAATGGATTTTCAATGCATGATGAAACTGGGATGCAGAGACTTTAAAAAGTTCACATGAATCTTTTAAGGACATGTAAGCATTTCATTACAATGATTTTTATGTTCCTTGATCATAGTTTACACTAGTTCTTTTGTTCCAGCCTAATAAATCACTCAGCACCTGTAATATAAAATGATATTTTCTGTGGTAAAATTTTAGAAAAATGACATAAACTTGTCAGTTTGCAAACACTATAGTGTTTACCATGAATTTGTGGCATCAATATTTAGTTTATCTCGAAGAATGTAGAAAAATGTATTGATCACTAGAAAGTATGATAAATTAATTATTATTTAAATGTTATATATGTTGAAAGAATCTTAGGACAAACAGGTGAAGTCTTATGGGATTTTGTGATATATATAATAATATTTTTGAAACTGCTTTTGTTTGTTAATAAAAATAGAAATTGCATGGACAAAAAACAAATACAGTGACTGATCCAGATATTCTTGTTTTCAGATTTTTTTCTCATGCTGTTTTAATTGTAAACTGTTATAAAATTGGGTTACTAAAACCCTTGGTGGGTTCTAGTAATCACCAACTAGTAAGTCATAAAACTTTTATAACTTTATTGTATTTCAGAATTGTTATTCAGATTTTCCAAATTATTCTTTGTGAGTTATGTATGATGTCGTGAAAACACTGATTTTTATGTTTTTCATTCATATTTTAAAATATTTAAAGATAGTTTAGTTTTATAGCTTTATTTAGCATCCCATTTTAAAGCAAGACTTAAAGAAGTATTTTTGTAATAGAATATATACCAAATACAACCATAGTATTTATCAAAGAAAAACAAATTCAAGTTAGAAATACTTTTTTCCATTTTTGATATTAGCAAAAATGATTTTTATATGATTATGTCGCTAAATGGACACAAATTGCTGTTGTAGTATACATGTATATAATCACTCTTTTGGAGAGTAAATTCCACTCTATCAAGAACCTTAAAGTATTTAAAATCTTTAACCAAGTAATTCCATTGTGTGATACAGAACTTCAGGAAGTGAATGTGAAAAACTATTTGCCCCAAGGTATTCATCCTAGGATTGCTTATAATCAAAAAGATGGAAAACCACATAATTGAACAATAATAACATGTCTACTAGATGGACTATGCAACTATTAAATGTTCTGTTTTCAGGTTCTGATATGTCTTAGAATAATGTTTTAATATAATCATCAACAAAATGCAGCTTACAAAGTTACACATTTGGTATGATTACAACTACATTAAAAATTCGTGTGTGTGTATGTATATAATATAGTATATATAATAATGTAATATATATATAATAATTATATATATATATATAAAGGGAATTTAACCAAAAATGCTAACATTATTAAGATATGTGCTCTGGCAGTGATTTTTATTTTTTACTCATTCTTTTTTGTATTTAACTATTAAAAATAATTACATGTTTTTTGATGAGAAAAATATTTTTATAAGAGAAGTATTTCTGTAGTTTATAGTTTTCTGAAATAGGTTTACATAAAGGCGCATAAAGAGACATAAAGATTTTTAGCAAAGAAAAATAGGCAAAATGCAAAATAAATTTTGCCTGTTTTCCCATGCACACACATTGAAAGGAAACACCACAAAAATTTCAAAGCATGTTGGAGAAAGCCCTAAGGCATATGGTGTCTGGTATTTGAAGAAGTGCAAGAAAGAGCAAAAGAGGAATGGGCAGGGACCGTATCTCTCCTCACAGGCAGGTTTTGCATTTGTACTTTGTCCTCAAAGTAGTGTGGATTTTAAGGCATGGTTAGACTTGCATTTTACACATGTCATTCACTGGTTCCTGTGAGTGTGGGAAGCAGGTTTTCCTCCACTTTGTAGATAAAAAACCTGAAACTCCCAAGTCCTTCGTTAGTGAGATTCGCTAGTGAGATTTACAGCTAAAACTTGAATCTGGACAGTCTCTCTCCTAATCTGGTGTCTTTTTTTGCCATTCCTTCTGCCTCAAATGCTATGTAATTTAGTACCTTTATGTTTTTAAAGGGAATGCCATCAGATCTTTTGGTAAATTAGTAAATTTAGTGAAATTGGTAAGTATTCTTTTAAGCAGGTTTAGATCACATGTATAGTTCAGTAATATAGTAAATAATGGTATTTGTGTGGAATGCTTGGTCTACTAATGTTGCTATGGTTTATTTAATCACTTTTCTCAAAGTCTGATCTCACTGGCAGCTCATTATATAGACATAGTAAGTTTTTATTCTTAAGAAGTTATTCCATTTCTGAATAAGGAGTTGTCAGGGAGGTAAGCCAAGTTTCATGTCATAACACCTTTGTGAAAATTTGAGTGTTTCAGTCTCTCTATGTGATGCTTCCTTCATGCATTAGGATTCATAATTAGTTCATAAAAATAGGACTTTAAGAAACCTTTTCTATACAGTTTTATCTCACTTTTTTTTTCATTTTTATAGTCACAAAAGATATAATGAGCTATAGCATGCAATGGAATTAGTGGATCTCCTTTTTCTCTGACCTTCTAAGTTTCCCATTGTCTGCATTCAAGTATCCTTTCCTATCTGAAATCTCACTATGCCAACGAATTTTCCTCACATAGGAACCAAACATTCAGTTAATATTTTAGATGCCCCTTACTATTCAAACTCTCCCTTTTATCTAAAATTCAAAAACTGAGTAGATTTGGATAATACCATATTTTCTTGTTAAACTAACTTGCTCTCAGACTCTCATTATCTTAATTCAAAAGCTGAAATGAATTGGATATTCATGGTACAACTACTTTCTAATATCTTTCAGTTTCCTCACTCTTATTTTCATCCTGATTTTAGGAAGTCCATTTGGTCTATGGAATAAATGATAATATTCTTTGAAAGTTCTTATCAGCAATTTAATATCATGATAAGTTTTTTCCAGCCATTTAGTTCTTAACGTGCCTTCTTTTTCACTCGACGTACTTTGTTTTTTCTCATCAGTAGAACAGTGTCCCTCCTTTTTATGTTTTTATTATCCTCATTTTCCACCATCTTGTAGGCATTTAAGTGCAGATTTGATCACTTATGTAACTTTTCAGCAATTATTAAGGCTTTAAGGATTTTTTTCTATTATAGTCTTTAATTTTTTTAAATTTCATTTTTAGAAAGAGGGTCTCACTCTGTTGCCCAGGCTGCAGTATAGTGGCCCAGTCATGGCTCACTGGAGCCTTAGCTGTCCTCCTGCCTCAGCCTCCTGAGCAGGTAGGACTACAGGTGAGCAACACCATGCTTGGCTAATGTTGCCGAGACTAGTCTCGAGCTCCTGGCCTCAAGCAATCCTCCTGTCTTGGCCTCCCAAAGTACTAAGTGCCTGAGTCACTGCACCCAGCCTCTATTATGGTCATTTATGTTAATCAAAAATTTACATTCCATTGCTGGCTTATTCTTTATAAGAGCATGAGAGTTAATTAACATTGCAAATATCCCAGAGACTTTATAGATGAATAATTTATCTTTATTATACTATATTATATCTAAAACTTGTATTATTTTGGGAAAAGAAGAAAGATAGGTCTAGAGGGAACTGGAAAGAATCTAAACTCTTTGGTGTCAATGTTTAAACTTCTTTCTTGAAACAAAACCTGTTCTCTGAACAAAGATTCTTGTACCAAGTAAATCAATTTACTTTTCACAAGTAAGAATAACTAATCAGGGTCTTTTTTATTAGCATCTGAGAACATATTTTCGTTCCAGAAGTCTTCTCTTCACCATATTAAATTATGTAGTTTCTTCAGCCTTCCCTTAGGGAAAGTTAATTTTCAACACTGTATTTGATCTTGCTGCTATTCTGAATCCATTCCAGATGTCCTTGTCACTGTTTGTGCTATCAACCTAGAAGCAAGGAAGTGCTAGGCATATGCATTCATTAAGAGGGGACTGATAAAAATGTGCTATTGGATTCTGAATATTATAAAAGAAATATTAATCAAAATAAAAATAAAATAAGGAAGTTAAGTAGAAATTTAGTTTATATGAGTAATCTAGGAATTTTAGTTTGAAAAGTTTCTTTGTAAAATTGATACATTATGCACATATTTTAGGGATACATGATACATTCATATAATCAAATCAGGGAAATTTGGATGTCCATTACCTTAAATAGTTATCTTTTCTGTACACCAGGAACTTTTTAATTATTCTGTTTCAGCTATTTTGAAATGTATAATAGATTAATGTTAACCATAGTCATCCTACTGCTCTATTGAACACCAGGTCTTATTTCTTCTATCAAACTGTATTATTTATACCCATTAATCCACCCTCTTCATTGCCTTCTCTCCTCTACTCTTCTAGCCTCTGGTAACCACCAGTCTACTCTCTACTCCTTGTGTACTATTGGTGGGAATGTAAATTAGTACAACCACCATGGAAGACAGTATGGAGGTTCCTCAAAAAACTAAATATAGAACTACCATATGATCTAACAATTCCACTACTAGGTATATATATCTAAAAGAAAGAAAATCAATATATTGAAGAGATAATCTGCACTCCCATGTTTATTGCAGTACTACTCACAGTAGCTAAAATATGGAATCAATCTAAGTGCCCATCAGTGGATTAAGGGATAAAGAAAATATGGTATATATACATGATGCAGTATTGTTCATTCATAAAAAAAGAATGAAATCCTGTCATTGGCAGCAACATGGGTGGAACTGGAGATCATTATGTTAAGTGAAATAAGAGCAACACAGAAAGACAAATTTTACATGTTCCCACTCATATGTGGGAGCTAAAAAAATAGATAGGAAATGTTCTTACCATCCATTCAGATAAACAGAATTCCCTGCAAAAGGTTTTGCCCTTCAGAAGTAGAAACTTTTCTGTATCATGGAATAAATAATGTGTTAATTCATGTATAACAATACAATATTTAATATTTATTGAATAACATTCAATAAATTATCAGCTTTTAGTGATAAAAATGTGTAAAGTGCTTGGATTTATTGCCTGAATAAGGTTTAGAATGGGAATTTTTTACTTCTGTGGTGTGGGTGAATTCTGAGGTCTGGGCACAGGAAGTGTGGTGCCAACTCTCTATGTGACTTACTAGAACAACTTTTCCTAAGACTAAAATGACACTGCTGGCTGCTGTTGTAGCCTTTTCTTCTTCAGAAATATCCTTGGCTTTCTATTGTGCCTTGCATCTCTCAGCATTACCTTAGTCTTTGCATTCTAGTGTGTTATTGGCAAATGCCCTTGCCAATGCCCTAACCCTACCTTAAGACTTTTGCCTTAAAGTCAGTGCCTTGACTTATATTAGTATAACGACAACAGCATTGTTTGTATTTGTGTGTTATGTCTTTTCTTATATCCTTTCACATTTAACATTTTGATGTTCTAACATTTAAGATATGTCTTCCTTAAGTAGCCCATAATTGACTTTGTAGTTTTTGTTTTTTTAATCCAGTATTCTACTTTTTTTCTTTTAGTTGGTGTTTTCTGACCATTTATGCTTACTGTAATAACTGACATATTTGCGTTTGTTTTCCATTTATCCCATCTGTTTTATGTTCCTTTTTCTGTTTTATTTTGTTTTCTGCAGATTAATTAACTATTTTAAATTATTTTAATTTTCCAGCCCTCCCCTGCCCACATATTGGCTTGTTATTTATACATCCTTTTAATGGTTATGTTAAAGATTATAACAAGCATTTTGGGCTCATTGTTAGTTTAATATAAATTAAATTAATGTAAATTAGTACTCTGCCCCTTCCCAGTCATTGCTAGGACTTTAGAATACTTTAAATAACTTTCTTTCATACCTTTGATGTTATTGTTATTATATATTTTAATTATAAGTATATTGCTACATTTCAACTTATTATTGCCTCGTATTATCAACATTTATTTAGATTTACTCATATATTCACTGTGCCTTTTGCTCTTCATTCCTTTCCACGTTTCTGTATTTCTTATCTGTGATATGACATTTCTTTTCAAGGGCATTTGCCAATGAAAGATATTTTTCTGTTGTTATTTGTCTGAAGATTCATTATTTTACCTTTACTTTTGAAACATCTTTTCAAGTGGAATTCTAGATGGTCAGTTATTTTCTTTCAGCAACTTAAGGATGTCATTCCATCATTCCTGTTCAGTGACCAACTGTTTTATTGTCATTTGTGTGAAGGCAATTTGTCCTCTTCCCCCAGCTGCTTTTAAGATTTTCTCTTTGACTGGTTTTCAGCAGTGTTACTGCCCTGTCCATATACAAGGTTTTCTTTGTAGTTATTTTGCTTGGAGTTTGTAGATGTTCTTAAATCTGTGTATTAGTATCTTTCATTAGTTTTGTAAAATTGTTGGCCTTTATCTTATCAGATATTGCTTCTGCCATATTCCATCTCTCCCTCTCTGGGATTCCAATTATATTCGTATTAGACCTGTTTCATCATGAATCGCATTCTATTTGTATAATCTTTTCAGTATTCTTCTGTCTTTTTGCTCTTCAAGCTTCAGGCAAGATATTTTCTTTTCTTTTTTTTTTTTTTTTTTTTTTGAGACAGAGTCTCACTTTGTTGCCCAGGCTGGAGTGCAGTGGCATGATCTTATCTCACTGCAACCTGTTGTGCCTCTCAGGTTCAAGCGATTCTCCTGCCTCAACCTCCTGAGTAGCTGGGTTTAAAGGCATGCACCACCACACCCGGCTAATTTTTGTACTTTTAGTAGAAACTGGGTTTCACCATGTTGGCCAAGCTGGTCTCAAACTCCTGACCTCAAGTGATCCATCCACCTTGGCTTCCCAAAGTGTTGGGATTACAGATGTGAGCTACCGTGCCCAGCCCAGGCAAGATATTTTCTACTGATTCTGTCATCAGTTACATCAGATTTCTCTTCTGCTGTGTCTAGATTGCTGTTATTGAATTCTTAATTTTGGTTGTTACATGTTTTTAAATTCTAGAACTTACATTTTGATTATTAAAAACAAATAGGTTCTGTTCTTTGGTACAATTTTCTGTCTTGTCTTCTTGACATAGTAACCATAATTATTTTAGCATCTGTACCTGATAACTAATAACTAAATGCCAATAACTAAATCATTTGTGAGTTTGTTTCTATTCTTTTTTTTCAGTTGGTCTTGTTTATTAAGTCTGGTAGTTTTTAAATGAATGCTTATCTTTATATATTAAAAGTTTTAGAATCTCTGGATTATTTCATTTTTCTCCAGAGAGATTTTACTTTATCCTCAGATGGCCACAAAGAGTAGTGGCTGACTCAAGGCTGTGCTGCAATTTTAAGCCTCCTTTGATCTCTGGTTTATCTCTGTTCTTAGAGTGTAGTATCTCAGGGATCCCAATACAGACCTTGTATTATCTAGAACCTTTCTTCTCTGGTGGTCACTGAATACCAATTTTTGTCTCTTGTACATCTTGAGACTACCAAAACTTCTGTCTGCTTTTCAGGAGCATTCTTCTTAGCTTCTTGTCCTCTTGTTCTACACAAATGAGTGTCAGATTTACCTTTTTTTTCCACCTCTTTTCTCACCAAGACTTGGCCTTTCTCTCTTTACCTGAGTTCTCCAAATAATATAGTATAACACAGTATTTCTTTCTTATAAAAGCTCTTTCTCTCACTCTTCTTAAGATTTCACCTCAGAATATGTGTTAGTTTAAAATTCCAGATGCACATTTAAAATATCTTTTTTAAAAAAATCCACAATGAAAATGTACATTATTTTCTTATTTTTCTTCCTTTTTAGGTCCTCAAGTTCTGGCTGCATTGGCAGCTAAAAACTTTAATTTTTATCTCACCAGTCCTCCAAGATTGCCAGAGACTCTTGGATTCTCTACTTCCTGGCAGCAACTATATCCCCTAATTCTCAGCCTTTTGCTTTGTGCCAAGAATAAGAATGGTAGATTCCCTCAGAGTTACAGTTTGGAGAATTTTGGATTACTTCCCTGTGGTTTCCTTCTCTCTAGGATCTTAGCCTTTCATTACTTGATTGTTTTGGTACCTTCAGATTTATTTTATTGGGCTTTCTAGTTGTTCTTGGTGGGAGTATTGCTATGGCCAAAGCTTCTCTGGCATAACCAGAGGCTATGGTTAAATCTTAGTGTTTTAGTCATTTTATTTTAAAGTGTTGATGAACAAGTAATGCATGAACACAATAAAATTTATACAAACAATAATAAAAAGTCACTTTTCCGGGGGGGCGGAGCAAGATGGCCGAATAGGAACAGCTCCAGTCTCCAACTCCCAGCGCGAGCGACACAGAAGACCGGTGATTTCTGCATTTTCAACTGAGGTACTGGGTTCATCTCACTGAGGAGTGCCGGACGATCGGTGCTGGTCAGCTGCTGCAGCCCGACCAGCAAGAGCTGAAGCAGGGCGAGGCATTGCCTCACCTGGGAAGCGCACGGGGAAAGGGAATCCCTTTTCCTAGCCAGGGGAACTGAGACACACAACACCTGGAAAATCGGGTAACTCCCACCCCAATACTGCGCTTTAAGCAAACAGGCACACCAGGAGATCATATCCCACACCTGGCCGGGAGGGTCCCACACCCACGGAGCCTCCCTCATTGCTAGCACAGCAGTCTGTGATCTACCGGCAAGGTAGCAGCGAGGCTGGGGGAGGGGCGCCCGCCATTGCTGAGGCTTAAGTAGGTAAACAAAGCTGCTGGGAAGCTCGAACTGGGTGGAGCTCACAGCAGCTCAAGGAAACCTGCCTGTCTCTGTAGTCTCCACCTCTGGGGACAGGGCAATAACAAACGCAGCCAAAACCTCTGCAGACGCAAACGACTCTGTCTGACAGCTTTGAAGAGAGCAGTGGATCTCCCAACACGGAGGTTGAGATCTGAGAAGGGACAGACTCCCTGCTCAAGTGGGTCCCTGACCCCTGAGTAGCCTAACTGGGAGACATCCCCCACTAGGGGCAGTCTGACACCCCACACCTCACAGGGTGGAGTACACCCCTGAGAGGAAGCTTCCAAAGCAAGAATCAGACAGGTACACTCGCTGTTCAGAAATATTCTATCTTCTGCAGCCTCTGCTGCTGATACCCAGGCAAACAGGGTCTGGAGTGGACCTCAAGCAATCTCCAACAGACCTACAGCTGAGGGTCCTGACTGTTAGAAGGAAAACTATCAAACAGGAAGGACACCTACACCAAAACCCCATCAGTACATCACCATCATCAAAGACCAGAGGCAGATAAAACCACAAAGATGGGGAAAAAGCAGGGCAGAAAAGCTGGAAATTCAAAAAATAAGAGCGCATCTCCCCCGGCAAAGGAGCGCAGCTCATCGCCAGCAACGGATCAAAGCTGGACGGAGAATGACTTTGACGAGATGAGAGAAGAAGGCTTCAGTCCATCAAATTTCTCAGAGCTAAAGGAGGAATTACGTACCCAGCGCAAAGAAACTAAAAATCTTGAAAAAAAAGTGGAAGAATTGATGGCTAGAGTAATTAATGCAGAGAAGGTCATAAACGAACTGACAGAGATGAAAACCATGACACGAGAAATACGTGACAAATGCACAAGCTTCAGTAACCGACTCGATCAACTGGAAGAAAGAGTATCTGCGATTGAGGATCAAATGAATGAAATGAAGTGAGAAGAGAAACCAAAAGAAAAAAGAAGAAAAAGAAATGAACAAAGCCTGCAAGAAGTATGGGATTATGTAAAAAGACCAAATCTACGTCTGATTGGGGTGCCTGAAAGTGAGGGGGAAAATGGAACCAAGTTGGAAAACACTCTTCAGGATATCATCCAGGAGAACTTCCCCAACCTAGTAGGGCAGGCCAACATTCAAATCCAGGAAATACAGAGAACGCCACAAAGATACTCCTTGAGAAGAGCAACTCCAAGACACATAATTGCCAGATTCACCAAAGTTGAAATGAAGGAAAAAATCTTAAGGGCAGCCAGAGAGAAAGGTCGGGTTACCCACAAAGGGAAGCCCATCAGACTAACAGCAGATCTCTCGGCAGAAACTCTCCAAGCCAGAAGAGAGTGGGGGCCAATATTCAACATTCTTAAAGAAAACAATTTTAAACCCAGAATTTCATATCCAGCCAAACTAAGTTTCATAAGTGAAGGAGAAATAAAATCCTTTACAGATAAGCGAATGCTTTGAGATTTTGTCACCACCAGGCCTGCCTTACAAGAGACCCTGAAGGAAGCACTAAACATGGAAAGGAATAACCGGTACCAGCCATTGCAAAAACATGCCAAAATGTCAAGACCATCGAGGCTAGGAAGAAACTGCATCAACTAACGAGCAAAATAACCAGTTAATATCATAATGGTAGGATCAAGTTCACACATAACAATCTTAACCTTAAATGTAAATGGACTAAATGCTCCAATTAAAAGACACAGACTGGCAAACTGGATAAAGAGTCAAGACCCATCAGTCTGCTGTATTCAGGAGACCCATCTCACACGCAGAGACATACATAGGCTCAAAATAAAGGGATGGAGGAAGATTTACCAAGCAAATGGAGAACAAAAAAAAGCGGGGGTTGCAATACTAGTCTCTGATAAAACAGACTTTAAACCATCAAAGATCAAAAGAGACAAAGAAGGCCATTATATAATGGTAAAGGGATCAATTCAACAGGAAGAGCTAACTATCCTAAATATATATGCACCCAATACAGGAGCACCCAGATTCATAAAGCAAGTCCTTAGAGACTTACAAAGAGACTTAGACTCCCGTACAATAATAATGGGAGACTTCAACACTCCACTGTCAACATTAGACAGATCAACGAGACAGAAAGTTAACAAGGATATCCAGGAATTGAACTCATCTCTGCAGCAAGCAGACCTCATAGACATCTATAGAACTCTCCACCCCAAATCAACAGAATATACATTCTTCTCAGCACCACATCGTACTTACTCCAAAATCGACCACGTAATTGGAAGGAAAGCACTCCTCAGCAAATGTACAAGAACAGAAATTATAACAAACTGTCTCTCAGACCACAGTGCAATCAAACTAGAACTCAGGACTAAGAAACTCAATCAAAACCGCTCAACTACATGGAAACTGAACAACCTGCTCCTGAATGACTACTGGGTACATAACGAAATGAAGGCAGAAATAAAGATGTTCTTTGAAACCAATGAGAACAAAGATACAACATACCAGAATCTCTGGGACACATTTAAAGCAGTGTGTAGAGGGAAATTTATAGCACTAAATGCCCACAAGAGAAAGCAGGAAAGATCTAAAATTGACACTCTAACATCGCAATTAAAAGAACTAGAGAAGCAAGAGCAAACACATTCGAAAGTTAGCAGAAGGCAAGAAATAACTAAGATCAGAGCAGAACTGAAGGAGATAGAGACACAAAAAACTCTCCAAAAAATCAATGAATCCAGGAGTTGGTTTTTTGAAAAGATCAACAAAATTGACAGACCACTAGCAAGACTAATAAAGAAGAAAAGAGAGAAGAATCAAATCGACCCAATTAAAAATGATAAAGGGGATATCACCACCGACCCCACAGAAATACAAACTACCATCAGAGAATACTATAAACACCTCTATGCAAACAAACTGGAAAATCTAGAAGAAATGGATAATTTCCTGGACACTTACACTCTTCCAAGACTAAACCAGGAGGAAGTTGAATCCCTGAATAGACCAATAGCAGGCTCTGAAATTGAGGCAATAATTAATAGCCTACCAACCAAAAAAAGTCCAGGACCAGATGGATTCACAGCTGAATTCTACCAGAGGTACAAGGAGGAGTTGGTACCATTCCTTCTGAAACTATTCCAATCAATAGAAAAAGAGGGAATCCTCCCTAACTCATTTTATGAGGCCAACATCATCCTGATACCAAAGCCTGCCAGAGACACAACAAAAAAAGAGAATTTTAGGCCGATATCCCTGATGAACATCGATGCAAAAATCCTCAATAAAATACTGGCAAACCGGATTCAGCAACACATCAAAAAGCTTATCCACCATGATCAAGTGGGCTTCATCCCTGGGATGCAAGGCTGGTTCAACATTCGCAAATCAATAAACATAATCCAGCATATAAACAGAACCAAAGACAAGAACCACATGATTATCTCAATAGATGCAGAAAAGGCTTTTGACAAAATTCAACAGCCCTTCATGCTGAAAACGCTCAATAAATTTGGTATTGATGGAACGTACCTCAAAATCATAAGAGCTATTTATGGCAAACCCACAGCCAATATCATACTGAATGGGCAAAAACTGGAAAAATTCCCTTTGAAAACTGGCACAAGACAGGGATGCCCTCTCTCACCACTCCTATTCAACATAGTGTTGGAAGTTCTGGCTAGGGCAATTAGGCAAGAGAAAGAAATCAAGGGTATTCAGTTAGGAAAAGAAGAAGTCAAACTGTCTCTGTTTGCAGATGACATGATTGTATATTTAGAAAACCCCATTGTCTCAGCCCAAAATCTCCTTAAGCTGATAAGCAACTTCAGCAAAGTCTCAGGATACAAAATTAATGTGCAAAAATCACAAGCATTCTTATACACCAGTAACAGACAAACAGAGAGCCAAATCAGGAATGAACTTCCATTCACAATTGCTTCAAAGAGAATAAAATACCTAGGAATCCAACTTACAAGGGATGTAAAGGACCTCTTCAAGGAGCACTACAAACCACTGCTCAGTGAAATCAAAGAGGACACAAACAAATGGAAGAACATACCATGCTCATGGATAGGAAGAATCAATATCGTGAAAATGGCCATACTGCCCAAGGTTATTTATAGATTCAATGCCATCCCCATCAAGCTACCAATGAGTTTCTTCACAGAATTGGAAAAAACTGCTTTAAAGTTCATATGGAACCAAAAAAGAGCCCGCATCTCCAAGACAATCCTAAGTCAAAAGAACAAAGCTGGAGGCATCACGCTACCTGACTTCAAACTATACTACAAGGCTACAGTAACCAAAACAGCATGGTACTGGTACCAAAACAGAGATATAGGCCAATGGAACAGAACAGAGTCCTCAGAAATAATACCACACATCTACAGCCATCTGATCTTTGACAAACCTGAGAGAAACAAGAAATGGGGAAAGGATTCCCTATTTAATAAATGGTGCTGGGAAAATTGGCTAGCCATAAGTAGAAAGCTGAAACTGGATCCTTTCCCTACTCCTTATACGA
Organism: Macaca fascicularis; assembly: GCF_037993035.2. Lineage (NCBI taxonomy): Eukaryota > Metazoa > Chordata > Mammalia > Primates > Cercopithecidae > Macaca > Macaca fascicularis. The sequence goes on from NC_088392.1 coordinate 18,743,736, forward strand.
AAATTAATTCAAGATGGATTAGAGACTTAAATGTTAGACCTAATACCATAAAAATCCTAGAGGAAAACCTAGGTAGTACCATTCAGGACATAGGCATGGGCAAAGACTTCATGTCTAAAACACCAAAAGCAACAGCAGCAAAAGCCAAAATTGACAAATGGGATCTCATTAAACTAAAGAGCTTCTGCACAGCAAAAGAAACTACCATCAGAGTGAACAGGCAACCTACAGAATGGGAGAAAATTTTTGCAATCTACTCATCTGACAAAGGGCTAATATCCAGAACCTACAAAGAACTCAAACAAATTTACAAGAAAAAAACAAACAACCCCATCAAAAAGTGGGCAAAGGATATGAACAGACATTTCTCAAAAGAAGACATTCATACAGCCAACAGACACATGAAAAAATGCTCATCATCACTGGTCATCAGAGAAATGCAAATCAAAACCACAATGAGATACCATCTCACACCAGTTAGAATGGCGATCATTAAAAAGTCAGGAAACAACAGGTGCTGGAGAGGATGTGGAGAAATAGGAACACTTTTACACTGTTGGTGGGATTGTAAACTAGTTCAACCATTATGGAAAACAGTATGGCGATTCCTCAAGGATCTAGAACTAGATGTACCATATGACCCAGCCATCCCATTACTGGGTATATACCCAAAGGATTATAAATTATGCTGCTATAAAGACACATGCACACGTATGTTTATTGCGGCACTATTCACAATAGCAAAGACTTGGAATCAACCCAAATGTCCATCAGTGACAGATTGGATTAAGAAAATGTGGCACATATACACCATGGAATACTATGCAGCCATCAAAAAGGATGAGTTTGTGTCCTTTGTAGGGACATGGATGCAGCTGGAAACCATCATTCTTAGCAAACTATCACAAGAACAGAAAACCAAACACCGCATGTTCTCACTCATAGGTGGGAACTGAACAATGAGATCACTTGGACTCGGGAAGGGGAACATCACACACCGGGGCCTATCATGGGGAGGGGGGAGGGGGGAGGGATTGCATTGGGAGTTATACCTGATGTAAATGACGAGTTGATGGGTGCAGCACACCAACATGGCACAAGTATACATATGTAACAAACCTGCACGTTATGCACATGTACCCTACAACTTAAAGTATAATAATAATTAATTAATTAAAAAAAAAAAAAAAGAAAACAAACAGACAAAAAAAAAAAAAAAAGTCACTTTTCCTCCTCTGTTCCAGTCTTATAGTCTTTTCCTTTGGAGGCAAAATTGCAGTTTATTATGTATCTATATATATATCACGTATACATATGTACAAGAATACAGTCTGAATAATATCCAATAATATCCAAAAGAAAGGAAATCAATATATTAAAAAGATAATCTGCGCTTCCATGTTTATTGCAGTACTACTTTACAGTAGCTAAAATATGGAATCGATCCAAGTGCCCATCAGTGGATTAAGGGATAAAGAAAATATGGTATATATACATGATGCAATATTATTCATTCATAAAAAAGAATGAAATCCTGTCATTGCAGTAACATGGGTGGAACTGGAGATCATTATGTTAAGTGAAATAAGAGCGACACAGAAGACAAATTTTACATGTTCTCACTCATATGTGGGAGGTAAAAAAAATAGCTTTGATGAAGTAGATAAGAATTGATAGAATATAATTGATAAAGTACATAAGAATACATAAGTATACATGATATATGTATATCCTTCTTGTTATATTTCAAGTTTTATTTATAAAATATTTCAAACATGCTGAAAAGAATAGAGGATATAATAAAAATTTTTCTACCCACAACTCAGGTTTAAGAAAATGTTAACATTTTACCATATTTAGATTCTTTTTTTGGGGGGGGTGGGGGAATAAAATGGTATAATACGCTTGAATCCCTATTTTAAAAATCTATTTTATTTAACTATTCTTTTTTCTATTTAGTTTGGTTTTCAGGATTTATCCATGTTTATATGTGTAGATCTCCCTTGTTCATTTTAGTTCATATATGGCATTCTTTTAATTACTCCCCTGCCAACCCCCATTAATTTTGTTATTTGGTTTTGCTTACGTAAATCTGAACGTATTGTACTCTATATTCTAGACTTTATATTTCTTACAAAACCTCTTTATGTTTAAAGTATGTGATACCAAGAAAATTTACTTTATATACCCTCTCAATTTGATGGAAAACTAAACAGAAAACTTATATTTGGGGACAAGTATATGAGAGTCTTTGATGTCATGGTGATACAGTGAGGCTTGTGTAGAACATTTTGGTGAATTCCAGATATATTGCAAATCTTTCATATGCTACCTTTGGCATGTCCCAAGGTTTATAAATAGTGCATTTAGGAAAAATTACAAATTACCCTGACTCCTGTTTCTTTACCTTAGTACTTCCAATATAATATAACATAGCATAATATGTAATGTAAATATTTCTCCTTAAGATTTTTTTCTCTCATTCTTCATAAGACTTCACTTAACAGAATGTCTGTTAAATTAGCTTAAATAATTTAACTTCAAACAAGCTTTTTTTCTTTCTTTTTATTTAAAATTTTAGGTACATTACAAATGGCAATGTATGTTAGTCTCTTATTTTTCTTCCTTTTTTAGGTCTGCAATATTTTGATAGCATTGTAATCAAGATTTATTGATTCATTTTATGTGCTTTAGCACTTTGCTAAGTATTATTGTGGATATTAATGGAATATAAGACATTACCTTGGCCCACATGGAGGTTAAAATTTAATTGAAGAGAAATAAACTGATCATTAGATCACTAACTGAAGTGCTAATGATGTGAAGTGAGATTTGGAGTGGACCATAAAGGATGGTGAATATTTGATTTTGGAAAGCAAAGAGGGGAAGATCTTTACGATTCCAGATAGGTGAAGCTTGAAGAGTTTCACCATTATGCAGCTGAGGGTACACATTTGCGATAATGGGAAATTAAGTGAAGTAGCAGCAGAGGGTCATCAGTAGTCCAGGAAGATTAGAATTGATGAAGTAGACCATGAGATGCCCAGGAAGATTAGAATTGATGAAGTAGACCGTGAGATGCCCATATCAATTGTAAGTGAGAGGATGCAATCAGTATTTTAGGAAGCTGAGTGGATCAGAGCAAGAAGAAGGAGGCCAACTGGAAAGCTTTTATGGAAATTTGGGAAACTCAACTTAGATATAGCCTTCCAAAAAATGCCTGTGCACTTTGGCACAGTAATTGCTATACTAAGGCTTCTGGGAAAACACTTCAAGATGTATGGTGTCTGAAGGGACAGAGAACTGGATCAAAGCAACATTTTAAAGTAACTTGGTTTTTTTTTTTCATGTGTTTTTGCCTCCTGGCACCTTTTCCCTCCAAATCCCAGTGAGTCCAGTGGTGGGGAATTTTTCTGCAGTCTGCAACATGAGAACCCAGGGTGGCTGGGTTCCCATGACTTGGAATATCTGGGAGCTCTTAGAGTAGGCACAGATCCTTTTTTTATTTTTTGTAGAAATGAGGTCTTGCTTTGTTGCCCAAGCTGGTCTCGAACGCCTGACCTCTAGCGATCCTCCTACCTCGGTCCCCCAAAGTGCTGGGACTACAAGCGTGAGCCACTGTCCCAAGCCAAAGCACAGATGCTTAATCAGAGTATCCCATGGAACTCTGAGGGAGTTCATAGATAAGCTTCTGGGTTTATGAATTTTCTGAAATTATATTTTACATTTTGGATTATGTACATTTTCTAGACAAGAGTTTCCGATTCTGAAAGAAGTCTCTGACCTTCCCCCTCCCAAATTAATAATTACTGCTTAAAAGATTTACTTTGCGCAAGTCTCAGTCCCATCTCTTCAGAGACTGCTTGAGCCAAGTAGAAAGAAGAGAAGTGATTATATTATGTTGACCCGTGTGCAATTGCCAATATTTAATTTAGTAGTTTTTGGCCTATGAAACATCAATGTCATGTGATCCAACCTAATATAGCCTTAAATAACTTTGCATGCATTTTTAAAATGTAAAGGCATTCATTTTAGACATGTAGGTTTTAGTTAAGCAGTATATATTCAAATTTGAATTTAAATGTATTGATTTATTTCATTAAGGCAATTAAATTCTGGTTATATTTCCTCAATTTCTACATTCCATAAACTTAATGACTTTTGTTTTATATAGTTTCGGGTTATGCAGTATTTTTTAGGAGTATTTCTCTTGTGTATTTAACGTTTCTACTGTGGTAAAACAGGACAGGGAAATGGTGGAAAGAGAAATGAAAGAGGAACGAAGAAGGTATACGATATAGTATAAAAATAGCAAATGGGTTCAAATTATTCGTTAACTTCCAATGATGGTTAGGCTCTGCCTGGAGCTCTTTGATAATGAGAATTCTCAGGCCGTGTTTGGCTCAGGGATAAAAAGTACATTGATGGATCTGTCCTCAATCATGTGAAGTCTGTCGTGAGCACAGGACAACTGAGTGGCAGAGCTCATGCCATACATTTGGTGTTCTGATAATTACTTCCATTTAATCAGAATTTCTTTGTTAGCCAGAGTATTACATTTCTTCAGAATGATGGATTATTTGACTTTCATAAATGTAGTTTGGCATTTGAAACTTTGAGTCAAGAAAACCAAATTTAACTATAAGCTATTTCTAGAAGACTTCAGAGAACCTACAGCAATACAATTCGGGTTTTTTTCTTTGATTTTTGTTTTGTTTTGTTTGTTGTTTTGTAATTTTCACTGTCTTTTTTAATTAAGGGAAAGAAAAGAAATATATACTTGGAATGAGGAAACCCTTTAAACCTATTCTTTTTTTTTTTTTTTTTTTTTATAGACTGCTTTCTGATTCCAAACAGTTCAATATTTTAAGAAAAGCAAGATCTTATATAAAACACAGAAAGTTTGACGAAGTGGTAAGTATACTGGCCTTATAGACATAAATAGCTGATTATCATTTTGGGAATGGGGAGGAGAAAAATATGGCAATGGAGAGCAAAGTAGACAGGCCAGGGAGCTTTCTTGAGCCCTCAAGGAAGGATTGCATTTCCTGAGTAGCTATTTAGCAATGGACATCTCTCTCTTTTTTCAGCTAATATTATGGGTAAAAAAATTTTTTTTTGAGATGGAGTTACTGTCGCCCAGGCTGGAGTGCAGTGGCGCAGTCTCGGCTCACTGCAAGCTCCGCCTCCCAGGTTCAAGCAATCCTCCTACCTCAGCCTCCTGAGTAGCTGGGATTACAGGCATGTGCTATGACGCCCAACTAGTTTTTGTATATTTAGTAGAGATGGGGTTTTGTCATGTTGGCCAGGCTGGTCTCAAACTTCTGACATCAGGTGATCCATCTGCCTTGGCTTCCCAAAGTGCTGGGATTACAGACGTGAGCCACCACACCCAGCCCACATTTTTTTAGGTTAGCATTAGAAATGAACTATTACCATTTTTTAAAATGAGAAAATAGATGCCAAGTTTTTGTCACCCTACTTATGTGTAATATTTTAAAACACTATATGTTTGCCACTCAGAATTATCTATACATTATTAAAAGTCTAATGATTCATGCTGAAACTTGGACTCTTCCAAACTCCTATCTCACTGTGTTTTTCATTAATTTTTCTTTGTTAAATGGTCATTTAATTTTAAAGTAGAAAAGAATTCTGTTTTCATTTCTAAAATTGCCTAAATAATTGCCAATTCATGCATTTCTAATGCTTTTTTTTGATGGTTTTAAAATGATAAGCTATTCTTCTCCTGTAAAATATTAAGCTACTTAATGATGTTTTATAACTGATTTGAGTAATCTCATATGAGAAAGTAAAACATATAAATATGGCCATCATCATTGTTTGGGACCTACATTAGAGAGCCTTCATTTCTTTTATGAGTTATCTGAAGATCATTTCCACAAACACACATATACAACACAAATAGTTTACATTTAAAATGCCCTTTCTTACTAAGATTAAAAAGGTCATTTTATTCTGAATTTTTCTCATACTTTAAAAGAAGATCCTCGAACAATTAAAATCTGTTCTTAATCCATCATCTACAGTTATTCACTAATTTTAATACAACGGTTTGGCTGTTAGGAATTTAAAAGTTTCCTTTCTTTAAAATGTAGGTTTTCTTATTCTTTCTGTTAGCAAGTTATATATGTTTTTTCTCCATAGGTCTCCCTTTGCAAGGAGCTAATTCATCTAGCATTGAAAGGATTGTCCTATTATCACACATATGACAGATTCTTTTTGGGCATCAATGTTGTTATTGGTTTTGTGGGATGGATATCTTATGCTTCTTTGTTGATCATCAAGTCTCATTCCAACCTTATAAAAGGTGTTAGTAAAGAAGTTAAGGTACGTTTAGAAAATGTGAAGATTCAGATGATGATATAAAATCACTAGTACTGAATCCAGTGTAATGAGTTTATAGGATGTGCAAGTCCTTGTTCTAAGATAACTCTTGTTTATCTTTCATTTGCTTTTATTGTATTGGATTTTTCCTCAGTTATCTCTGTTTCTTCAGTTGAGAAAAAGATATATTGATAATAATGATCCTATAACTTAAGAAAGCTATAAAGATAGAGGTGTAAGTAATTTAAGTGCTCCTATGTTATTAATGGTGTTGATCTTCTGTTTTATTTTATAACTAGCATTTTATAAGTATTCCATATCTTTCTAGTACAAGTGGTCAGAAAACTACTTCAAAACAATGTATTTAATTTTATCTGATATTAAAAGTTTAGGAGCTAAAAAGCAATAAAATTATTTGCTCATAGTGTTTCTTCTTAAATGATGTATACATTTTTAAATTACTCTTACCTTCTTTTAACTTTCTGAAGTTTCTCAAAATGCAGATTTCTAGACCTTTCCATGTATTCTAATTTTAAGAATTTGTTCCTACTTTATACTTTCAGTGAAAAAATAAAAATTAAAAAAATCTCTTTAATGATACTTCATATTGCTGAGACAATATAACAGTACATACATGGTTTTGCTACATTAAAACACTTTACTCTTTTAAAATATATTTCTAACTATCATTTACCAGGGAGAATATGCCTCTTTCATTTCCTTTGCTTCATTCTCTTTAATGATTATTACCATGTTCAAGTTCTCTAAAAAGTAATATATCCTGGTGGTGTATTTTTAATAATAGTCTGCAGATATTTCCAGTGGTAACTTTTCCAATTTTATATTTTATTATTCTGTAATGGAAGTAAGGCCATTAGTGTTTATTATAATTTTGTATAATGCTTTAATGTATCTTAAATAATTTCCCCCAAGTAATTTTAATTATTTGAGTGTATGTGAAATTGGCTGGAATGGGAATTATATCTAGGCATTCTTAGAACTCATAACAGTGCTAGTAGCAGATATAATTTATGTTTACAAAAAAGGAAGCTGAAGCTGAGGAGGATTAAGTTACTTATTAAAGGCGACTCAGCTAGCATGTGAGGGACTGAGACTTCAATCCAGAGCAGTCTTGGGCCAGAGATTGCCTTTTCATGTTTATCCTGATATTCAGTTTATTGAGAAAAAATATGTTTTTATACTGATATGTTAACAAGATTTCATAGCTGATAGTTCTTTATTCATTAATCTGATAATACAGCCAATATTTAATTGAGTGTATGGTACAATGCTAGATGCTGGCAAGGGTGTCCAATCTTTTAACTACCCTAAGCCACATTGGAAAAAGAATTGTCCTGGGCCACACATAAAATACACTAGTAATAGCTGATGAGCTTAAAAAAATTTACAAAATACCTCATAATGTTCTAAGAAAGCTTATGAATTTGTGTTGGCACCACATTCAAAGCTGTCCTGGGCTACACATGGCCTGTGGGCTGCAGACTGGACAAGCTTGCTGTATAGGCTATAAAAGAAATATAAGATTCAGAATCTGCCATCAAGGAGTTTAGAATTTAATAAAGTAGGTAAGAGATGTACACATATGACCACCTTACCAGGCATAGGTCACTGTATCTATACTCGACTACAACAGAAAACTTGATGATATGTTAAGTGTTTGGGATAATAAAAAGACTATCACATTTTAAATATGACAGCTGACTTTAGGGTGTCAATAACAGGAAAAAGTAAGTCTTGGTGGGAGTTTAACAGTCAGAATCTAGGGAGAGGTTGAGAATTAAAGCAAATTGAATGATATGAACAGAGGCAGATTTGGGAAGATGTACTATTATGCTGGGATAATAGTAATACATATTGAGCCCCACTGTTCCGGGACTGCCCTGGGTGCTTTACATAAGTTATTTAGTTAGGCTTAACACTACCCTAAATATTGGTGGTTATGATTCTCATAATACAGATGGAAGGATTTAGGCTCAGAAAGATTACATGTTTTCCACAAGGACACATGGGTTTTAAATGACAGAACCCACATTTTCTGATACTTGAATTCTTTCTCTTTCTACGCCATGCTTCCTTCAAAATAAATAGTTCACTTTGTGTAGAATGTGGGAGGTTTGTTCGAGGGACTGATAAGAAATAATACAATATAGATTAGGCTGAAGTAATCAAAGGCTTCAAATGCTGGACTATAGCATTTATACTTTATTTAGTGACGAGTTGGTACGTCAATTAATAAAAACCAGAGAAATAGAACCAGGAGGCAATATATATTAAGAGATGTAGTATAAGAAATTGGCTTATGTGATTGTGGGGCCTAGTTAGGCAAGTCCTAAGTTCACAGGTCAGGCTGTCAGGAAAGGCAGACTGAACTCGCCAGCAGGAGCTGAAGCTGCACTCAGCAGGTAAAATTTCTCCTTTAAGGAACCTGTAGTTTTGCTCTTAAAGCCTTTCAACGGATTGAATCAGGCCCACCCAGATTATCTAGGATAATCTCCTGTACTTAAAGTCCCTGACCCTTACACCATGGAGACTATCACTAGTGAATTACGTTGATGAATTCTCTTTTTTGGCAGATGATTGGGAATAGTGCATATGAGTGAATGAAGTTTCTATTCGGTGGGCAATAGAGAGAGAAGCTTAGGTAGCATGTCACGTTGGAGCTTGAATACATAGGACATTGTTCCAGATGAAAATTAAGTCCCATACCTTATTACGGATTAAATAGGCTTTTGCAAGTTATCCAGAGAACTCAATCAACATTTATAAAATTATTCCTAAAAGGAAACATGTTCAGAATTCTGAACAAGTTACTTGCAAACAAACTTTAAGGCCATAGTCACTTTTAAGTTGAGAATTGCTTAATTGCAACAATTCCAGGTTATCTAGGTTTTTCCTTTCTAATATGCTCCTTAAATAACATATTTTTTCCTTGTCTTAATGCAACTCTTTGATTAATTATCTAGTTGTATAACCATTGAAAGAAAGTCATAGGTTTTCTTCACTTTATAAAATCTCTTTTAAAACCTATCAATTACCATTAGTTTGGAAGTATTTCAATGTTTTGTTTGATTTTTCAGAAACCAAGCCATCTCCTGCCATGCAGTTTTGTAGCTATTGGCATTTTAGTAGCATTTTTTCTGCTGATTCAAGCCTGTCCCTGGACATATTACGTATATGGTTTGTTGCCAGTGCCAATATGGTATGCGGTTCTAAGAGAGTAAGTAATGCATCTTGCTGCCTTATTTTTTCACTTCATTGACAGTTAAATCTGTATTTAAAATGCATTAGATTTCTATACTGTAAGTCATCAAAGATATTTATAATACTGTACTTTCAAATCTCCAATCCTTCTCACTTCATTTATAACTGATAAATGTTGGATAGGATATAAACATTATTTTAGTTATACCTTTCCCTTTTGACTTCATCTTTATTTTTCTGAAGTGGCAGTGTTCACTTATTTGTGTATCTTTTATAGAAAAAATGGAATAGAAGTAACGATTAATATTGATCATACTATGCCTAGACTAACTTGCATTTTGAACTTGTGTCATCATCTCAGATTCCAATATATCTTCATATTTGACAAAGATATTTGCATGTTTTATTTCCATACATTTTGACTCCTCCTTTCCTAGCAATCTTATAGATATAGATAAATTAAACTTTGTAGTTAAACCTAATATGGTAATATTTACACACAGAAATTAGTCTATATTTTTCACATGTGCTGTGGTTTTACCTATAAGTACTTCCTCACAGGTTGTACTTAAAATAGAATGTATTGTTAACATTGTAGAAAAATTAGAAGTAAGGCTCTTTGGCCAGTTTCAAATACTTTTAATAAAACCACTAGAAGGGAGTACTAGTTCATGCTCACTGGCAGCCAGAGTCACACTGCAGATCTTATTGGTTTCTGTTTTTACACCAGTAATCTATAATTTAAACTTGGTCGTGGATATAAACGTATTTTCTGAGCAAACCAGACCCCTAAAGTCAATGAAAGAATGAGAGCCTGTTATATAATAAGGGTATCCCCCAGGTTGGCCTAACACGTGCATCTTGACACTATGCATACTTTTATTTTAATTTTTCTTAACTTTAACTTTGACTACTTCTTCCATCTTTTAAAACATGACATATTAAAAATATTTCAGAATTGGCTGGATGCGGGGGCTCACGCCTGTAATCCCAGCACTTTGGGAGGCTGAAGCAGGCAGATCACTTGAGGTCAGGAGTTCAAGACCAGCCTGACCAACATGGCAAAATGTTTCTACTAAAAATACAAAAATTAGCTGGGCGTGGTTACACCTGTAATTCCTTCTCAGGAGGCTGAGGCATGAGAATTGCTTGAATCCAGCAGGTAGAGGTTGTAGTGAGCCAAGATTGCACCATTGCACTCCAGCCCGAGTGACAGAGTAAGACTCTGTCTCCAAAAATAATAATAATAATAACTTAAAAATATCAAAAATTAATATTAATATTAAAATGCTTAAAATGTTAACTATAAGACAAAAAGGCATTGATCAAATAACATACTGCTACCTCTCCATTTGAAAGGAATAGGATTGTTGCATATGCATATTTACTTCAAATTTTTAAAAATGTCATTTAGTCTGGTTTTTAAACTTTTAGAACAAAATGTTTTGTCCTTGCAGAAAATCGTATCTAGTACAGAACCTCTCCTGAATTATTAAATGTCCTATATGAAGAAAACATATAGATTTAAATTTTAAGGGAAAACATGATTTTGAAAGTATGTTGTGTCCTATCTTTATCTTTTTGATAGATTATGTAGGAAAAAGACATAAAAATTCATGATCTTCTAAATGATTTTACAAAATTATCTCTTGATTCTCTGTGCTTATTCATTGTTAAGAAGAGCAGAAAAATTCCCTTTTGACTGGTGTTAGCTTTTCTTTCCTACATGGCACCTTCATTGTTTTGATGAAATTCTGTAGCCATTGCTTTCAATCAGAGAAAGGTCATAAACCAAATGATACTGACCTTCTAAAATTACTTACTTAATAATGCACTACAAATGTTAACTTTTTTTTCCTAGTGATAAAATATAAAAAGTACTCAAGTATGTAATACATTTTTGATGGTGATGAATTCACCTAATTGTAATTAGTGTACAATTAGTGACATCTTAAATTGGGTTTGGAAAAGGTTATTTAGCTCAGTTAAAAAATGTAATTAAGATTTTTCCCTAACTGGATTAGGAAACCCTACCTTTATTTCATTAAGATTTAAATATAGGATTACTTGGGTGAATTTTTAAAAATTTTTCAGTTTATATGCATTTGGATTCATTGTGTTTTATATCTGATGTTGCATCTGTAATTGTATGAACCCATATGTAAACTAAGATCAAACAAGATTCATTTATTGCCATTAATGCTTATAAAAACCAAGCAAACTTTTGTGATAATTTTCTTTTTTCTTTTCTTTTCTTTTTTTTTTTTTTTTTTGAGACAGAGTTTCGCTCTTGTTGCCCAGGGTGGAGTGCAATGGTACCATCTCAGCTCACTGCAACCTCCACCTCCCAGGTTCAAGCGATTCTCCTGTCTCAGCCTCCCAAGTAGCTGGGATTACAGGCATGTGCCATCAAGCCTGGCTAATTTTGTATTTTTAGTAGAGATGGGGTTTTACCATGTTGGCCAGGCTGGTCTCAAACTCCTGACCTCAGGTGATCCGCCCTCTTTAGTCTCCCAAAGTGTTGGGATTACAGGCGTGAGCCATTGCACCTGGCCGATCATTTTCAAATTAATTCAGAAATTACATTTTCCCTAAAATACTTCTAGATTAAAAAAAAAATTAGGTAAGTAAAGCCGTTGAAACAAATCCGTTAGAGTTTATTTTAGTTTTTGAATCATCTATAAATGGAAAATTCTCTAGTTTTTTTAGCTTTGTGCAAAGTTTGTATTTTTATACTATGTATGACCTGACTTTAAAATTCAATCAATCTTTTTATTTGAAACAGATTTCAAGTTGTTCAGGACCTTGTCACATCACTGTTGACCTATCCTCTGAGCCATTTTGTTGGGTACCTGTTAGTTTTTACCTTGGGCATTGAAGTATTAGTAAGTAACTTATCAGATTACAACATTTGCAAATTTCTTTTATATATTTGTAACTAGTACCAAATGACCTTATTTTTCATTCCTTCTTTGGAATGCATTACTAGGTTCTCAGTTTTTTCTACCGCTATATGCTTACCGCTGGACTTACTGCCTTTGCGGTTTGGCCATTTCTCACTCGGCTGTGGACTCGAGCAAAGGTATGAGTACTCATTTTGACATAGGACAGATTAGTAACTACTTTGTTTTGACACGTATGTAACTTAAGGAACTGTTTATTTTTAAAGAAAAGGGTAGAATGTGTTCTTACATAAAAGAGCCTAGTCATATTGATAGGATGACTGACATTACCTGTAAGGTTTCAGTAATTCACTTAGACTTTCACATCAAAATGGGCCAGTTATGTGGTAATTGAGGTGCTATATAAGTTGTACTGATATGTGCATCTCTGAAGCACTTCCTGGATTTGTTTAGCTTCAAATATCTTGATAATGGACCAGGAGAGGAGTCGCCCAGAGCAGCACAGCCCAGTGGCTTAGGGGTCTGCACTCTGAACTTGAGTCACAGGAGACATCTCCCTCCTTACTCTGAAACACTCAGTTTTTTTTTTTTTTTCTGGAGAAGTGTGTATTTATTATAGATATATAATTATTAAATTATTAAAATATTTTGAGTCTTGATTTTCTTCCTTCAGCTAGGTAGGGAATTACAATGTGCTTCTACAAAGAATGCTCTCCTATTTCCACTTTCATACTTTTTGATAGAAGTAGCAGGAAGATATCTTCTTTCTACTCTGAGAATTTATAAAAAAACTTCAAAGAATGGGATTATTGATCTTTTAATTTGTGAGAGATCTTAATCTAATTACAAAAGTAGTTTTACTTATTTTCCTTCTGGGTTCAATTGTTTGATGATTATTGTAGGCCACCTTTTTTATAGATGTCTTCATCAATACATAGTCTAACATAAATTGAGTGAAGCACTTTATGCAGGTTTAAAGCTTGGTTATTTTATTTACTTGTCATGGACCTGGTACTACTTATATTTTAACTTCTCTGATCTCTGTTTCATCATCTGATGCATTGGGAAGAATAATATCTGCCTCTGGAGGTTATTGTGAGAATTAAATGAGAAAATGCTCATATTACACCTAATACTATACCTGCTATGCAACAGGTCCTTCACAAATAGTAACTATTACTTTTTAAAGTAGTTAGCTGTTGATTCTGCTAGAAAGTATTTGAAAAATAAAATAATAAATAGCTGTAAGACTTTGCATTTTCCTTTTACCTTCACAGTCATATAGCCTGTGAAACACTGATGATAGTTTTCTATACCCTGTTTGTCTAAAGATAACTTTCTTCTTGATTTTAGGTGACCTCACTGAGTTGGGCTTTCTTCTCTGTGCTCCTGGCGGTGTTCCCACTGATGCCGGTTGTAGGTCGAAAGCCAGACATCTCTCTAGTGTATGAATAATACTGTATTTTCTTTTCTTTTCAATACAGTTTCTTTTTTTCTCAATTAACACTGTAAAATTTGAACCTAATCTTAGTCAAGAATTTAAAATCATGTGAACTAATGGGAATTTAAAATACCAATATCAAACCATTAGTCATGAGTTTAGCCTAAGTTCTAAGAGTCATTAAACCTCCTAGTAGATGCTTCCGGGCTTTCATAATGAAATTGTGCCACTGATAACTTAAAATGCTCCCCTTTTTTTTTGTTTGTTTGTTTAAGTCTAGAAGATTTTCTTTCTTTTATACTTGGAGGAATCAGTGAAAGTTTTAGTTTCATATGAAAAAAAAGTTCTGTTGCCGAAACAGAAAGGTCTCAAAGATACTGTGTTAGCCCTCTTTGCTTCAATCATGTCCACACTAAAATGTCATGTAAAAATTAAATTTTCTGCTATTCTAAATTGAATGTAAAGATCTCTGTGGGAGGAAACTCTGTTTACCTTGCCAGCTTTCCCATGTTTAACCACTCAAATTGTTTGAAAATTCTTCTGCATATCTTACCTAAATTCCCTACTATGCTGCTATATTTATTTGTCTTCAATAACCTAAATAAATCTATAAAATAACTGGTTACCTTTGCTTTTAACTGCACTTTATTGTCAAGTAAATTATGGGCTGTTTGAGTGTGTGTATAATCATTATTTCATTTAACATTTCCTCTCTTATTTTCTAATCATGGGAATTAGAAATTAAATCATCTTTGTTACTTTCTTCAGAACACTATAAGCGTTTTTTAAAACATTTTAACCAAATCTGTAATGGATATGGGTATATATTTTTAAATCAAGGAAGATTAGCTAAATAATATTTTGTAAAAATATGTGCTAATTTATGAGATTCTATACATTTTCTCCTATTTATATGAGACTACCAATATGGAATAGATCAGGAATTATCCCAGGAAGTCAGTTTATTAGCAGAGCTCAAAATAATTGTATTGAATTCTAACACCATACTATCTAAGCCATACTTCATTAGAGTGTTACTAAGTCAAAATATTTTGCAACTTTCGTAACCTACAAGTAGTATGTGAGAAAATGAATTCAAATATTTTCATTTATTTCTTGCTTCAGATTGCTCTGTAAGCTCTTGTAACGTTTCTATAAAGCCCCTTTCCTTCCCTTCATCAGTCTCTGCCTATCAGTCCTGCTCAAGCAGTATTGGCATAGTTGAGCAGAATTTAACATATGCTCAAAGGGAAGGAAATTGTATAAATTTGCCACTTGCATATTCTATTAAGGATGAATGTGGGAAGCAAATAAACTTGTAAAAATATGAGAAATCTAATTTATATTTTAGAAAATTATATTGTTTCCCTCTAAATTTAAATTGCTCAGTGATTTTAAGTTTATCCTACTAGCTATATTTGCAACTTATTTATTTTGATTCCTGGTTCATGGGGAAACTTCTACTCTCCTTTTCATCTGTCACAGCATCTCCCTTCTTCAGAAAATTACAAAGATGTCATTTTATGAAACATTTAAGGATACAATTAAAGGAAAAAGCAAACATGTGTACAACATAGTTGTAATGTCTGGTACTCCAGTTTTCTAAAGTAAAAACATATATGCCAATAAATTTAAATACCAAATTATTTTAAAACTTAAGAAAGAGAAAAAGAAAAAGCAAAGAATCTTGGTCATATGTGACTATTTTTTCCTAAATTTTAATGATAATCCATGTTGAATATGTGATTACCTTTCTCCTTAGGATTCTCAAAGATTGTATTTGAAGCATCAGCAACAACCATCAAGCATTTTTCTGGGGATTCCTGCTTTGCATTCTTCTTAGGTGTCCAGCTCTGCTTTTTGCTCTTTCTTTTTTCTCTTCAACCAATTCCTTTTCTCTTAGTTCTATTTGGGTTCCGGATTTCATCCTCAGCATCATTTTGGCTGTACTGTGTTATTCAGATGTTAAGGAGGTGAGACAGAGCTCAACAGTAGGGCACCATTTCCCTGGGATCAGTCATCTTTGACTTTAGGAAACATACTATACCTGGTGTTCTTGAAAGGTGTAATTTGTTGTTTCATTACTGTACAAATACCTCACCTGCATGCCACCCATGTGACCACTGCCTACCTCTTCCCTCAGCCAGGAGCAGCTGAGGAAAATACTAAGGTCTGTCACAGAAGGGAGCTGTTTTTCCTGCTAGAAATAATATGGGTTATATATGTAGATACTTTTTGCATGATTAAGTTTCATAATCACAAAATACATGTTGTAGATAATGATAATATACTTGTTTAGTTATGCTTTATATTGTAAATTTTTGTGAATTTGCCCATTTCAGGCTACATATTATAGTATTTGATATGCCTAAAATTTTTAAAAATTAAATTATAGAAGTAAGGTAGACATACTTAAAAAATTGTGGGGAGAAGTTGCAAATAACCACATCCAGCAGTATCTTTATCCTAAGATTTTAAGTTTTCTTAAAATCTTAAACTTAAAAGTTTTCTTAAAAATCTTAAAATGTACCCTTTTTGCTACTTCCTCTTAATTAAGCCAAATGACTGAGAGGTCTGTATTAGAGTTAGATGTCTCATAGTTCCATCTGATACGTATTCAGTAAATATCTGAAGAAAATTTAAAATTGTGAATTGTATTTCAAAACAGGATGGGTGCAGGCTTGCTGGTTCTTCTGCTATCCCTGTGTGTTGTAACATCTCTCATGAAAAGAAAAGATAGCTTTAGAAAGGAAGAGCTGTTGGTACATCTATTACAGGTCTGTTACAGATTTTCAATACTATGTTATACTAATGATATACCAAAAATGTATCCTATGGTTATATTTAATTATGTTCATAAAATGCCATTACCTTTATGCTACTTAGTATCTGCCAGCTGAGAAGAAAGCTTTCTGTTTAAGATGCTACATGCTACATGGAAATGTATTCTTTAAGAGGTATGAAATAGCACAAGGTCCATAAGAGGCAGCCCAGTGATGCCTGAAGAGCAGAGGTTACCGAAACTGAAGGGACACCTGTATTGATAAAAAGTTGAACTGAAAAGGGCTTCCTCTGGACTGAGATTCTACCTTGTCCTCATTTGGGTTAGGGAAGGTCACTTCTTTGAAGTGAAGGCAGCCTGGAGTATGTTTATATTAAGAATAGCCAGTTTAAGACTTCAGTTAATGTCCCAGGTGAAAATAAACTTCAGCATGGTTAGTGGCTTTGGTGTGGTGAAAATAACTTTTAACTTGATGTTTCAAAATTGAGTCAGTTCCCAGTTACGCTGCATACTAGATGGGTACTTTTTAGTAATTTGATTTATCTGTGTGTGTGTGTGTGTGTGTGTTTATTGAGATGGAGTCTTGCTCTTGTCACCCAGGCTGGAGTGCAGTGGTGCAATCTCAGCTCACTGCAACCTCTGCCTTCTGGGTTCAAGCGATTCTCCTGCCTCAGCTTCCTGAGTAGCTGGGATTACAGGCGTGAGCCACTACGCCTGGCTAATGTTGTATATTTAGTAGACTTGGGGTTTCACCATGTTGGCCAGGCTGGTCTTGAACTCCTGACCTCAGGTGATCTACTGGCCCCGGCCTCCCAAAGTCCTGGGATTACAGGCATGAGCCACCACACCCAGCCACTTCAGTTTGTTTTTAATCTGTAGAGATAATATCTAATAGGGTTGTGACGAACATCGTATCATGTGATAGTCTATAAAATGACAACTTTTTCCATAGATAAGGATGGAAAACATCTGTTTTTCTTTTTAACCGAATGAATGAATAAATAAATAAATAAATAAATAAATAACCATGTTTAGATCACAGACAAAAAGCAAAACTCATATGAGTCTTCTAAAAAATTTCCTCAAGAATAGAGCTGGGATAGTAGATGGTATTTCCAAGAACACTCTGAAATAAAAATACACAACATTTGAAAGATTACATCACAAGTTAAATTCATTCTTGGAGAGCGACAGGGAACTTATAAAAAGAGAAGAAATTTTTTGTCAAAAATCCTGTCAAGCCATTGAAACATATGTTTCTTTTTAAATGGTACTCTGACTGGCTTTACACTTAAGCCGTAGTAGCTTTGACAGAATGTATCCAGAATAATGAGTGCTTCCACAGAAGTGAATGTTTCTGGATCTCTCTCTAGGGTAGCCAAGAATATCATGCTAACATTCTTATGTGCTTTGTTAGACATACCCCTGAGTATTAGGTAACTCTGTTACAAAATTCATTTTTGCATTAGGTTTATTAACTTGCATCAGTTCCTGTACTGTTCACTGTATTTCATTGATTCCAAGATACACATTTTTTCCAGATTTTAACATCTCAGAAATAAGACTGTCTTACGTTCTTGCTAGTTATAGTCTTTCACTACCTTCTCTTTTTTTTTTTTTTTTAACTTATTTCATCTTTGTCTTTAGGTGCTGAGCACAGTGCTCTCCATGTATGTTGTGTATAGCACCCAGAGTAGTCTACTTAGGAAGCAAGGACTGCCTCTTATGAATCAAATTATTAGCTGGGCAACATTAGGTAAGAGGCCACTCAAACCAAGTGAGGTAATTTGATATCAACTTAGTTATTTTTAAATGATCTGTTTATGTCTGTATCATTGTTATTGAAAGAAATAATTTTGTTGCAGGAAAATAATAATAAGGAGCTATTATTTCTAACTCTTGCTGGAATTTAACAAAGAGAATTCTCATGTGCATGCATGTGTTACTAAGATAATTGGATAGAATATTTATGACCTGATAATAAAGCTATGTATTTATTAACGTCTTATAAGATTTGACTAAGTGATTCCAAAAGAGAAAAGGGTGAAGAGGATCTTATGCTTCATTTTCATGCCAATTCATAAATTCTCTGTTCTTACACAGGGACTGGGAAATGTTTAAATTTTATCTGTTTCCCTTCCTGAAAATAACATCGACTAGTATACCTTACATATTTTTTAAAGCTAGTTAGACATTTGAAAGCATATTTTTCTATGTAGTCCTCTTAATTGAGAATGTTGAAATATATGTGTGAAGCAAACATGTAATTTTAGGACTTAGGTTTTCCCTTCCAGTTGGAAGACAAGAGCAAGTTTTGAGCCCAAGTTTTTTGTTCAGAGAAGACACTTTGTAATGCCAGTGAATAATTTGACATACGCTTTTTTACATCTTTTGATGATTTTTGTTGTTTGGGTCATGGGGGCCCACCCCTCATGAATGGCTGTACTAACTTACATTCCCACCAACAATGTACAAAGTTTCCCCCGTCTCCACATCATTGCCAGCATCTGCTATTTTTTGTCTTTTTGATAATAGCAGTTCTAACTGGGGCGAGATGATATCTCATTGTGGTTTTGATTTGCATTTCTTTGAAGATTAGCGATATTGAATATTTTTTCATATACCTGTTGGCCATTTGTACGTCTTCTTTTGAGAAATGTCTACTTAGATCATTTGCCCATTTTTTAGTTGAATTAATAGGTTTTTTGCTGTTCAATTGTTTATACTTTTTATATATTTTATTAATTCCTTGTCAGATGGGTAGTTTGCAAATATTTTCTCCCATTCTGTAGGTTGTCTCTTCACTCTGTTGATGGTTTCCTTTGCTATGCAGAAGCTTTTAATCTTGATATAATCCCATTTGTCTACTTTTGCTTTTGTTACCTGTGCTTTTGAGGTCTTACCCAAAACATCTTTGTCAGACTACTGTCCTGAAGTGTTTTCCCAATGTTTTCTTCTAGTAGTTTCATAGTTTCAGGTCTTACATTTAAGTCTTTAATCCATTTTGAGTTGATTTCTTTTTTATGTGGTAAGAGATAAGGGTCTTGTTTTATTGTTTTGAATATGGATATTCCATTTTCCTAGCACTATTTATTGGAGAGACGGTCCTTTCCTCAATGTATGTTCTTGGTGCCTTTGTCTAAATGAGTTGGCTATAAATGTGTGGATTTATTTCTGGGTTCTCTATTCTGTTCCATTCACCTATGTGTCTGTTTCTATGCCAGTACCATGTTGTTTGGGTTACTATAGCTTTGTAGTATACTTTGAAATCATGCCTTCAGCATGACTTCATGATGCCTCCAGCTTTGTTCTCTTTTTAAAAGCTCAGGATTGCTTTAGCTATTCAGAGTCTTTTGTGGTTCCATATGAATTTTAGGGTTTTATTTTCTATTTCTGTGAAGGATGTCATAATTTTGTTTTAGGTTATGTTGTTTGCAGCAAAATATTCATAACTATTACATTATCATTGTGGAATGTCACTTTTAACATCATAAAGTGTTCTTCTTTTCCTTATTGATTGTTTTTGGTCTAAAGTATACTTTGGTATCAGGATTGCAACTCTAGATTTTGTACTGTTTCCATTAGCCTTTATTTTTAGCCTTTTAGAATCACTGTGTTTTAAGTTTAGTTCCTGTGTTCTGCCTAGAGTTAGGTTTTGCTTTATGTGCCAATTCCACATTTTTTTTTCTTTTAAATAAAAAGGTGAGTTGAGCTCATTCATGTTTACTAACATGACTCTTAGGCTTGTTCTCAAGAAGCATATAAAACACTGCATAATGTGTGAGTGTGCTCTACTACAACAAATTGAAGATTCTGTCAATAAGATTCTGTCAAATCTTCTTATGTTGTAGTAGAGCACACTTATACATTATGCAGTGTTTTATATGCTTCTTTCTCTATTTGGAGTATCCTGTATGGTTTTTTTAAATTGTCCTTGTTTATTTGATTATTGTTTTGGAATGGTGAGGAGGAGATTTAGAATCAGTTTATTGCTGTTGTTCTCCAAACATGAAAGTTTCTCTGGGCATGTATTTTAAACAAGATCTTTCCTTCTTGGTATTGGTAGAGCTAGCTTCTAGAGGATACCTACAAAATGATGTAAGACATGAAATAAAGTTAACTCATAGGTAAGTCATCAGTATCTCCAAAGATCTCTTTTAGGCACAGATACACCATGGTCTAGCTTTAATGAGCATTTTTGCTTAATATGCTATGATCTCCAAATGGACGGTATGTTTTGAAATTGGTTCTACTTATGTCATTTAGAATAGAGACTCTTATTTCCCCTTTAGTACCTTATCAAGCATTTAGACAAACGTAGAACAAGGACAGAAAATGTGTACAGTTTTACGGAAGAGGTCTCATTTGAACTGACTTTTATTATTTACTTTTTATTTATTTTTTATTTTTTAACAACCATCATTTGTCCAACAGATTAACTGACTTTTAAAATCAGAGATATTGAAATGTTATTTCTTCCAGTTAAAATATGTATCAGTTGATTATGATCGGAACTACACATCTGGAAAAAAGTCAGAAGCTACTCATGTAAGGGTATTAAAAATATAACTTCATAGTCTTAAATCTTGCAGTGACTTGACTTTAGATGAAATTGACATTACATGTAAATTAATTTAGAAGATGTTGACTAATAATAATAACCACAGTTAACAGTAACTAAGCACTATGTGCTAGGCACTATGCTCAGCGAACATTGTATAGGTGAAATTGTATTTAATCTTCACAACTTTTTAATGTCATCTCTATTTGATAGGTGGGTAAATTTCTGCTTAGATCAGTTAATGAACTTGCCCTATAGTTTGAGCAATTAGTAAGTGATTCAGCCGGGATTTCATCCCAACTTGTCTATCTTCAAACTCTAGAGCACTAGGGGGATTAGGAAGTTACGCACATTTCCTTCCCAGAATAGGGATGGAGGAGTTTACATTTTGCCACCCCACCCACTTCATCTGCCCTTCCTCCGCTTGGGTAGTTCCTTTTATTATCCCGGGGGAGAGTTAATACAACTCTCATGCATGGTGAACTCATTCCTGTTCTCTTTTCCAAGGGGCATACTGCAACTGTCAGTGCATACTTTACAGCGGGAAAACTTGGAGAAGGAAGGGGTTAGGAAAAAATCAGTTTCTGAGGAGTAAGTTGTCTTTGAACTAAGATATAAATGCCTAATTAAGCAAAGGGTGCTAAATCTTGAGTAACACTTTTATTTCATTAGAAAATAATTCATTTTTGAGTTAATATTATTACAGTGATCTGGGCTGAATATAAATGAGAAAATCTGAGCATAGTTAAAACAATGAAATGTAATATTAATAAAAAATGTGAGGCTTGACTATAATTAGGGGATATGTAGCTTCATGTTCAAGGTCACAAAGCAATAAATGCCATAAATGATACTAGATTATTCAGGGCTTCTACAGTAACTTTTTTTGTTTTTGTTTTTGAGATGGAGTTTCACTCTTGTCACCTAGGCTGGAGTGCAATGGTGCAATCTCGGCTCACTGCAACCTCCGCCTCCCGAGTTCAAGCAATTCTCCTACCTCAGCCTCCTAAGTAGCTGGGATTACAGGCACCTGCCACCACACCCGGCTAATTTTTGTATTTTTGGTAAAGATGGGAGTTTTACCATGTTGGCAAGGCTGGTCTCGAACTCCTGACATCAGGTGATCCACCTGCCTCAGCCTCCCAAAGTGCTGAGATTACAGGTGTGAGCCACCATGCCTGGCTCTACACTAACATTTTTTTGTGTCTCTTGTACTGACAAATGACCTGTTTTGTTTCATTGCAGCCTCTTCCTTGTTTGTGCCACTACTGAGTTCTCCAGCTGTCTTTCAGCGATTGTTCAGCATACTTCTTTCATTGATGTCAACCTACCTACTTCTAAGCACAGGGTATAAACTTTTTAACAATTTAATTTTATAGCAGCACGTTTTAAATGATATATTGGTATTTTCTCTGTTAGTGTTTAACTTCTGGAAATGAAAAATGTTTTCTAAATCTTGAGGGATACATTATAAATATTTACTTCTCAGTGAGAACTATATCTGACTTGATCTGTAATCTTCTGTTTTCTTTTTTTTAATCCATTTCATAGTATTGCTTGCTGTCTTTGTGTTTCTCTTTTCTGAAGTTGCTAAAATATCACTTAACTATAATGTTAGAAAATTCTGATTGATTATGGAAGAATTTTAAGTCTCATTGACTTTTATTTTTTATTGCATTCCTTGTATCCATCTTAAATTATGCTTTGATTTGGCCATTCTTCTTTGAATATAGTACTTTTTAAATCTTACACATCTCACAATTCAAATATTCATTTGATTCAGAGAACCTTCAGAATATTTTCCCAAAACTTTTAAAGATTTTTGTTTAAGATTGAAATTTGCTTACCAAAACAAAACAAAAGAAAACAAAAAATCAGCAGCTTGACTTGGGGTGAATCCCAAAGCATTTTCTAGAACTCAGTGAAGACAGGGATGTACTCTGTCCGTTATCTTTGAAGAATTCTTTTCTTGTTTTTGAATTTTGTCCTTACTTAAATCTTTATGAGGATAAGAAATGTGCACATTATAACAAACAATGACTAGAACAAATAGTGAATAAACACCACTCATAAACAGTTTGAATTTTAGCCCGAATACAGAATCTTGATCGAAGTTAGACTAAACCTAGGGATTCACCATTATGCTATGAGATTATTCACAGTTCAAATGATTTTGTAAAGCCATTTGGGGTCTAAGGCTCAGGTTCTCCCTTTTGGAAACTTAGTTGTCATAATTCAAAATTAGAGGTGTTCTCAAAGTCTTCCCACAGTAGACCCTAACACCCTAAGTGACCTAGACCTCAGGAGTTCTTGTAGTCTCATATAAGAGATGATCCAGTGGGGCCCTAAACCTTTTTTTCACCAAAGCTGTCTATCTCCTTTTGTTTCCCTTCCCCCTGCCTAATCAGATGTGGGCCACAGCTCTGAAGATGTGATACAAATGTCGTGGAACTTTTTACCAGCTACCTAACAAGATTTTAAGAGAGGCTTTCTTTGAGATTTAGACCTTTGAAATAGAACTTTAAAATAAAACTGGAAATTTATGAGCATCTGTTATTCAAGAGTGATGAACATGAGAGCTTAAAATCTTTTACAGTTTCCCCCTTTATTAGTGAAATTTCAGGATAAATAATTTTGTTAAATTAGAATCTATGAGAGTAAAAATGAATTTGGCTATGCACAAGTTTTTGATCTATATAAGAAAGCAGAAGTTAAAATAACTTCTATTCTAACCTACCGTTTCAGGGAGACTCATGAATTTTATTAAGAGATTACACCCAGAGGTTGATTTAAGGAAATAAATGTTGGAAAGTGTCCAGAAATATGTACTAACTTCTGTACAGTCTCTTAATCAATAGGCCTTTCTCTTTTTTGAACTTTCAAATTCTAAAACAATAAACAGATTTAAAGGGATGTGTAGTTGATTAAAAAATGTAAACAAGTATAAAAATAGATCTGATTTGCTGGATTAGAAAAGGAGATCAAGAAACAAAGATAACTGAAGTTTAATTTTGAGTAAAAAAACTATTTCATAAGGTAGCATGATTAATCATGTAACTTACATAGTATTTTAAATCATCAATTTAATAGTCATAGGAGATGCCAAAACAAATTATCATAATAAGCATAATCAGAATCATAACTTAAGAAAATCTAAAAAGGGAAAATCTATACCTAAAATCAGAATAAGGCACTATATGACCTTATTAATGAATTCATTAAGAGATATATTATTCAACATCAGAAAGTGTATCTAGCTTTGCCAAAAAAAATTGAAAAGAGTATCTTGAAATAGCACAATTCAGTCATTTCAATCAGTACATTTTCTCAGTGTCAAATCAGTTTTGCAAAACATAGTCCACCTGTTATGATTCAGCCTTACCCATTTTGGATGACCTGGAGGGTTCTCTGTGTAAATTATTGAATATTCAGAATTACAGAATATTTAAAAGAAATATAGTTATATTATAATATAGAAATACAACAATAGTAATCTTACATTCTTACAATGCATTCTTGATTTAATGAATAAAGAAGATTCATTTTTAATCAGCACTTAATTATTTTATGCAAATGGAGCTATTGTAATACTTGAAAATAGCTTGTTCTCTTGGTTAGTGCTGGTTAAACATTTCCCTTTGAAATTTTCTTTGCATTATTCCTTTGCTTAGCAAACTATAATACAAAGCTGAATGCCTTGTCAGCCCTATTCAATTTGCACAGAGACCAAACCAGCAGATCCTAATTTAGTAAGTTTTCATTATGTTCTCCCTGAGCCTGTGATGACATTTCATTGATATTTCAGTTTATTAATGCAGATATACAGACTTTATACAAAATATTGATTGTCTTAAGAGATAAAGTCCCATAGGAAGATTATCTTTATCTGGTTTATTCATCTACATTTTACAAAAGAAAATGATCATAATGTATAGTTTTTTAAAAGGAAATAAATAAATTCTACTATTTGTAGAACTATGACATTTATGTTTTTAAATATTAGGAAACAATAACTTCATATATAACTGCAAATCTTTAAAAAAATTATGGTCCCCTTTTGTTCAGAGTATGTACCTTGATTCAATTAATCAACAGTTGTTTTTTCTTTCATATATCCAGTGTCCAGAGCGCTCTGCAGACACACAGAGAGAACCGTTAGTGTAATACTGGTGTACAATAGAGTTATAAGCTGCTATAAAATAAGAGCTGTATTTTACAGTGTTAGGCAATTACAAAATCAAACAATGAAGTTACTGTGAGTTAATGAAGTTGTGTGTTGTATGAAACAAAGACTGACTAGAGAAAGAGCTTGAATAGGAAAGCTGAGTTAGTGCCATCAAGGACATTGAACTGAACTTTAAAGAAAGGCCAGGGATACAAGCATTCTAAATATTTGTTTTTCAATTTTTAAAAAATCACTGGACATATAGAGTCATCACATTATGGAAAGTAGGGATAAGGGATAAAATCATGTATTAACTCTACTCTTATTAATGTTCTGGTATATTTCTTTCTGGTGTTACCCCCCCCCCCCCATATTTGTCTTTTTAACATAAAATTAATTGCAGTACATGTTCTATTTTGGATCTCTTTTTCTAATTCACATTATTTCAGAAGCATTTTCTAGGTGGCTTATAGGCTTCCTAGCCACCATTTTAATAGATATTTAATATTTCATGATATGGATTTTATTTCAACTTTTTATTATTACACATAATATTTTGAGTTATGTTTTTATGCATAAGCTTTTTCATAGTCTGGATTATTTCCTTTGTTCACTTCTCATATAGTGTATGTGGGCCATTGGGTATGAACTTTCTTTTTTTAACTTGTGATTGTCTTAAGAACAGTGCCAATGTATAATATCTACAACAAACTATATATGAGGAGTACTATTTCATCTTATCTGTAACAAATATGTAACAGTATTTGGTATTTCCATTTTTAAATAAGAATATCAAACGTTATATTAAGAGGTCAGATATGGCACTGCTTTGTACAGTTTTCTGTACTTGTTTTACTCATGCTATTTTCTCATGTGTGTAGTATCTGTTCATATCCCTGGGCCTTCTAAGTCTTATATATCAAGTGATTTGTGTATGTTTTCTGAAACCTGAATCTTTTCTTCTGCCCAGTTTTCAGTGTTATAATTTTATAATTTGTAATAGTGTTTAAAGTGTTTGGAATTTTTTTACTTTCTCATCTTTAGGAAATAATGCCATATGCTGTAGAGTTTGGTAGTTGAAAGACTCAAAAAGGAAATAAGTCTTTGTTTTGTTTTGTAACTTCTGATTAGATAAATAACTCACTCAGCAAATATTTGTGAGCTGGGCCAGCAGTGGTGATGAGACAGACACAGACTTGGTTTTCAAAGATTTTATAAAGTAATAATAGATGCATACAGGTAAACATGTGATTAAGATGGTGTAAGTACTATAATAGAGCATTTAGGGATTATGAAGGTGGAACATTTACCCCAGACAAAGCGGAAACTGTTTAGAAAAGGCTTCTATCACTGTGTTGTCTCATGAGCACTTCTCCTTTGTTTTTGTGTCCATTTTACACTCCAGCCTGTAGGTGTACCACGCATTTAATCATTCCCCTGTGGACATGTAGGTTGTTTTCTGTTTCCCCCTTCTGTAACCAGTGTTACAACAGATATCTTTATCATGGAAATTGTAGCACATGTCTGATTATTTTCTCAGGGTAAACTTTTAGAAATGGCCTTATTGCATTATAGTATATGAATATTTTTGAGATTCTAATACATAGTATCAGATGGTCTTCCAGAAAGTGTATATTCCCATAGAGAGCATATGAGAGTTCCTTTTTCATTGCCCTCTTATCAACACTGTTTTGTTTTTGAGACAGAATCTTCTCAAAGAAGATTCTCCTGCCTCAGTCTCCTGAGTAGCTGGGATTACAGGCGCACACAACCACATCCGGCTAATTTTTTGTATTTTTAGTAGAGACAGGGTTTCACTATGCTGGCCAGACTGGTCTCGAACTCCTGACCTCGTGATCTGCCTGCCCTGGCCTGCCAAAGTGCTGGGATTACAGGCATGAGCCACCATGCCCGGCTAACACTGTTGTTTTAATATTGGCAAATATGATATATCACCATTGTTTTAATTTCCATATGTTATCAATAAGGTCAAACAATTTTCATGTTTGTGTTCTTGTTTCACCCATTTTTTTGAAAATTTAGAGTGTTCTTCTTCTTCTTCTATGTATGTTAATAATTTTACCTCAAGAATTATCTTTTTACCTTTGTCTTCATGCTTCTTTCTCTTTTATGTGTATCTGTCATTTGCTTTATGAATGACTTTTATATATTTCTATTATTTTAAACACATAATTATCTCAAGATTTCATGTCACTCAAAAAAGATGATATTGGGGTTAAAATTTAAATATTAGTTTCCTACTTTCTTCTTCTGGAAAGCCTAGAAAATTTAAGTTTTGTAATACTGTGACTTAGAAGTATTATCAAATTATTTTAATTTTGAGAAAGACCTCAGTGTAAATTTGCATTTTTACTTATTTTACTGTTTTTTCCTTTTCATTTCTACCTTTCCCCACCTGTTAGGTATGAAGCTGTCTTTCCACTAGTATTGTCTTGTTTGATGTTTGTCTGGATAAACATAGAACAAGAAACTCTACAACAATCTGGTGTTTGCTGTAAACAAAAGGTAACTGGTCAAAGTCATTGTTGTTTTTATTTGAGACTATTAGTCTCTATCCTAAAAGGAAGTTGCAATGTTATTTCAAAAATTCTTTCTCCTTAAAATTTTAGTGTTAAAAAGTTTTGGTTGTTTGGCATTAATTAAGTTAATAATTGGTAAGGAAGATTTTTTACTTATCACAGAAAAGCACAATTTTGTTGTTGTGTAGGTTGGGCTTTTCTTAGTGATTACTTGAGAATCATTGATTTTAAAAAATGTCAATATAAGTGAAAGAATAGAGAAAAGAATGCTTTTTACTTTTTTTTCATATTTCACATCCAATTTTTCCTTCTGTCAATTTATCTTAGAAGAATTGTTATGTTGTCACAAGTCAATTTATGAATTTGATTATAAGGTGACATTTAAGTTTCTATTATTGTTTTTCTCTTTCTGGTCATCCTAATACAGATTGCTTATTCTGCTGCCTTAATGACTGTGGCCTCAGTCCAAATCTTAGACTGTTTATGCAACACATAATACTTTGAGTTGGCTAAAGTCCAACCAATTTTTAAGGATACCTTTATCATGGTGGGCTATAGAATTAAATTGATGTTTCTTGTCTATATTTAGAGCTGATGGTAATTCTGAGAAATTGGTGATAGATTATTTACAATTTTACTAAGGTCACATAAAATGAATATTACAGAAAATACCTTCATAGTTGATCCATCCTTATCTGGCTCCAATTGAGTTTGTAAATTGTTATTGATAATTCAGAATGATTAATTTCAATAAAGAAGAAACTTTATTGAGGCATATTTAATAATTACTGGTTTTAAACTTTTAGTCCTTGAATATTAAAATAATACATGAAAAGCAGTTTTGAGCAGATTCATGTAAATACTCAGAGATTAGCCTTAATATTAAATATTTCATCAGGCTGAGGATTATTGTTTTACTTTTTAAATTCTATGTTTTTAACTGAAAGCAAATGTATCTCTTTCTAGAAAAGAGTATTAAAACATCCCAAGAACTTACTAGAAAATTACATGGGAAGTAGGAGTGGGGAAAGTCTACCTTTAAATTCACCCATTAGTGTTCTATTTGTGGAAGGTGTTTAAGCAAGAGTGCACTCACCTTGTTAGATTGAGTGGCTTTCTGTTCTACCAAAGACAGGAATATGTTGCTTTTTTACAGAAAGAAAATTTCTCTGCAAATAGAATTAATAGAGGGACAAATAAACAAACGTTTAATTTTACCATGCCTTTTAATATGATACCATATCTAGGTTTAAGATGATGAGGACACTCGGAGAAATTAGTCTTTGAAAAGGGAAGAATTTTTATAGTAATTTTAAAATGAAGCATTTATATAAGATAAGAAAAAGCTCAGCTCTCACTTTTGTTACACATATAGCAACACTACAACTGTATTCTATATATTATTTTACCTTTTGACAGATTTTATTAAGGTGTAATTAAACCCTAGGGAAAGATTTATTGTTTTTTATTTTTTTGTCAACACAGGGCGTGTTTCTAGCCATTGTAACTTAGCCATTGTGAGTTTGCCTTCAAATATAGAAATAAGTCAACTGTTATTGTGCATTAATATTTTTCTTATTATCTCACAGCTTACCAGTATCCAGTTCTCTTATAATACTGATATAACTCAGTTTCGACAGCTGTATCTGGATGACATCCGTAGGGCCTTTTTCCTTGTATCCTTTGTTGAGACTTTGGTTTAAAGAGCTGCGACTCCCACTTAATGGAGTAAGAAGACATGGAAGGTGTTTCTGCCCATCACTTAATAGTGGTATTAAGTAGTTTAACCTCTCTGAACTATAGTTTTCTCATGTAATTCATATAAAAACATTTTTTGAACTATAGAAAAGTATCAAGAATGATACGTATGTATATATGTTCCTGCTATTCAAGATATTAGCCATTAGTATTTTGTCACATATGTTTTTTTAAAAATGTGTTTTTAAGAAATTAAAACATTAGAGCTAAAGCTAAAGTCTTTCAACTCCCAACTTCAATCTAATTTCTCTCATCCTGGAAGAAAGCACAATTATGAGTTCATATCTTTTTATGTGCATTTTATTCTAAACTCATATTACATAACATCTGTCTCACAAAGGTTTTTGGATCACCTCAGAGGCAATGTTGTGAAAGTTGTTAGTAGCAGAAGTTTGAAAGACAGTATGGCAGAGGAAAGTCTTAGTTTGGAAAGGCTCACTGACTAGCTGCAAGAAATCATAGGGATGTATTTCCTTTATTTTATTTTATTCAGCTTTATTGAAGTATAATTGACAAAAATTGTATATATTTAAGGTGTATATTTTGATGTTTTGATATATGTATACATTGTAAAATAATCACCACAATCAAGCTAATCATCGTATCTATTGCCTCACATACTGTTTTTGCTTTCTGTTTTTGCAGTGAGAACACTTAAGATCAACTCTCTTAGCATATTTCAAGTATACAGTACAATATTACTGACTATAGTCACCATGCTGTACATTTCATCTCTAGACCTTATTCATCTTGCACAACTGAAACTTCATACCCTTTCACCAACATTTCCCCTTTCCCCCCTCCTCTCATCCCTCGGCAACCATCATTCTACTCTCTTTTTCTAAGTGTGACTATTTTACTTTTGCTAGCTGTAGGAGTTCCTTGTATGTTTTGGATACTAGCCCCTTATCAGATACATGGCTTGTAAGTATTGGAGGCATTTCCTTTGAGCTGTCCATGGTGCACAGTCTAGACCTCTCAGGTACAGAAAATAAATATTCCATCCTCTCTGTCTCTTGCTTTCACTCTGTTTTGCTTTCTTTCTCTCTTTACAGGTTCTTTCCAATCAGCTAATACTAATAAAGCACTTTACCCATTGATCCTTGCATTTCCCTAAATTATAATTTCATCTTGTCCTTTCTGTTTAATTTTTTGAAAGAAAAATTTATAGTTGCTGCCATTATTTTCTCTCCATGTATATACCGTGTCCACAGACCTCTAACAATGCCTGACACATAGTAGTGCTCTATCAGTATTTGTCAGATGTCTCTGCCGAAGTTGTACTGTCAGTGGTCTGCAGGGGCTTCCTGATCCCTCAAATCTATTCAGTTTACCTGACCACACTTTAACATTCAAGTCTATGTTTTCTCTTTCTTTTCCCTTCACATCCAGGACACAGTACAAGTTTTCTTCTAAGATTTTTATATCATTTCTATTCTTCTCTATAATTGCTTCCTTTGCCTGATCTTCAGCCATATTTTTTTCTCCATGCTCCACCTTCTCTTATTGTGCCTGGTTTATGCCATATTTTCCTGTAACTTTGGTGGACACTTCTTTGCAAACAACTCTAAGATCTGTTTTTCCAAACTTGACCTCTCTCGTGACCTGAAGGACCACATGTCTAACATTCTGCTGGGCATCACCAAATATGTGTCCCAAACTGATTAACAACTGCCACTCCTCTTCAAAGTCACTCTCTCTGGCAGGCCTTATCTCATTTAATGGCATCACCATACTCCCTGTCCCCAAGATGTCCAACTTGTTGTCATATTTAACTGCTCCTTGTCCACTTCTAAAGTCCCTGTGGCTCCCTTCACTCTTGATCTTCATTCCCACTGCATCAGTTCACACTTCCTTATCTCTGATATGGACTACCAAAATTGCTCCCTACTGGAATTTTCTGCCTCCAATTATTTGTCTCCCTTATCTGAATATCACACAGTTACTGGTGTTTCTTGATTCTAACACCAGCCTAAAAGATTTTCTACTCTTCACTGTATCCACAATGAAGTTCAGGCTTTCTTTAAAAACAACAACAACAACAACAACAACAAAAAACGGAGTCTCACCCTGTCGCCAGGCTGGAGTGCAATGGCATGATCTCGGCTCACTGCAACCTCCGCCTCCCAGGTTCAAGTGATTCTCCTGCCTCAGCCTCCTGAGTAGCTGGGACTATAGGCATGCGCCACCATGCCCGGCTAATTTTTGTATTTTTAGTAGAGATGGGGTTTCACCATGTTGGCCAGGATGGTCTCAATCTCTTGACCTCGCGATCCACCTGCCTCGGCCTCCCTAAGTGCTGGGATTACATGACAGGCGTGAGCCACAACTCCCGGCCAAGTTCAGGCTTTTTATTAACATGCCACTAATCTATATTTCTTGCTTCATCTTTCACCATATCCTTCAATAAAGTCTAAGTTCCTATCTATCAAACCTTTTTACTCTTTCTTGGCGGTGTCATTTTTTTCTCACTGTTCTTTACCTTAAAATGTCTCTCCTCTATTTCTGTCATCATATCTTAGTCACCATTGGAGTATTTTGAGACTATTTTGTTTATGTTTATATTCTTAGTGCCTATCTCTATCTCTGACATATACTAGACAATAAACATCGGTTGGTTAGATGATTGGTTGAATCACTGAATCCATGAATACATTTAAGGCTCAACTCACCAACTCAAATGCCTCTTTTTCACTGAAGATTGTCATGATTCATACTTCCTCTTCAGTGTTGCTTCACCATTTTTTGTGGGTATCTATAGTAATAACAGAGCTAACACTTACCAAGCCCTTTCAGTGGGCTAGGCACCATTTTAAGTGCTTTGCTAGCAGTAAGTTCTTGGACACTAAGGTTGATATCAATGTTTATTGCTTTACTAATACAAATGTAAGTTTAAGAAATGTCAAAAAGTTGTTCAGTGTTTTTTCATGTGTCATTCTCTATTGAATTATTTTAAAACATGATATCTTGTTTCTTCCTGAGCCTTTCAAGCAGTCTAGCATGTGTTTAACATGTGGTGGGTTTACAGCAAGCATATATAGACTATAACCGTGTCTTTCAGCTGAAAATGTCTATGTTATACCCTAGATCCACGTTTTCCTTTTGAAAAAAATCACTAGCAGCCAACTACAGATATGGTCCACCTTGCTCATGTTAGGGAAGAGGAAAATAACCTTCCTAAGGTTACTAGGGACTGAGTGAGGATGACCTCTCAGGCCTCATTATTCTCAGTACACTCCCTCTTCAGTCTGGCTGTTTTAAAATGCATTGACAGGGAGATATAATGGAATGTTCACTGAAAACAATTCATGGTCAATATGCAAGTAAAAAAGCAAATTACTCTCAAGGTAAAATTAGCATATCTTTTCTAAATCAAAAGGAAATTTGTGTGAAATCTGAGTTGTTTTGCCATTTCCTTGACTTCCTTTAGGTTTTCTTCTTAGTGACAGCATTTTTTGGAACTGGAAATATAGCTTCTATTAACAGGTAATTTTAAATGAAAGTGGCATATGTATAACCAAAAAATAATGCAACCTGAGACTTCTATACCTTTTGTTCTGTACCTTACCTTTTTTTTTTTTTTTTGAGACAAAGTCTCACTCTGTTGCCCAGACTGGAGTGCAGCGGTGTGATCTCGGCTCACTGCAGCCTCCGCCTCCCAGGTTCAAGCAATTCTCATGCCTCAGCCTCCCGAATAGCTAGGATTATAGGCGCCCACCACCATGCCTGGCTAATTTTTGTATTTTTAGTGGAGATGGGATTTCATCATGTTGGTCAGGCTGGTCTCAAAACTGCTGACCTCAGGTGATCCACCCACCTCGGCCTCCCAAAGTGCTGAGATTACAGGCATGAGCCACGGCACCCAGCCTTTCTTTTCATACTGAATGATATATTTTGGAGATTGGTATGTATTGGCACATTCAGATCTACTGCGTTCATTTTAGTGGCTTCATAATATGATGTTTGCTTATGTTTTAGTAAGTAGATTTCAGAGAATTAGTTTAAACATCTTTTTAGAAGAACATTCTTTTAAACTTACAGAGTGAATTCTAAATCCTTTTTCCTTGTTATAATTCCCTAGCTTTGATCTTGCCTCTGTCTATTGCTTTCTGACTGTGTTCAGTCCTTTCATGATGGGAGCCCTGATGATGTGGAAGGTTAGTTTTCTTATTTTGTTATTTGTATTAAGCTATTGATTAATTAAGATTATCAAGTCATTTCAACAGAGTTAAGTAGCAATGGAAAGAAGATATCCTTTCATAGTTGGCGCTGCTAAATTGGAGGTGAGACCCTCTATCCCTTACTCTAAACCACAGTTAATCTTTTTGCTTTACTCATAAGTGCATTGGACTTCAAAAGAGTAGGGATTCAACTGTTAATTTGAGAGGATCTTATCAGATGTGATTAAAGCCTGTGGGAAGCTATGGATCAAACTGCAGTGCTGCTAAAGAGTATAAGGTTCCCTGAACCCATGTTCTCTACCTATGAGATTGCCAACATAATCTTTTCTCATAATCCATGTACCTAGAATTGATCGAGTCATTCAACAAATGTCATTTTCTGCTATATTCAGTGATGCGCTAGATACTAGCTGGGTGCTGACAATACAAAGATAATGACAATTTTCAGCTTTCCAGGGGTTCAGATTCTTCATTATAATGTAATTCTTGTTCTTCTTCTCTAAGGTAATTATGCTTGTTTTATTCCCTTTACCATAATGCCTGACACATTTTATTTAGTATATATTTGTTTAAATAAACTAAGCTGATACTTGCCTAAAATCCGATTACCTAATGTTCAGATTTATAAATAAAAATGATTAAAGGTGTCATCTTAATAGGATTAATGTCTACTTTTTGTTACTACACTAATACAAATGGAAGTTTAAGAAATGTTAAAAAGATGTTCATTTTCTCATGTCCTGTTTTCTACTGAGTTATTTTAAAACATGTTGCTATTTCCTTAATTTTCATTCACATTTTTAAAATGGTGACTTTTTTTTCCCAATTTATTAAAGACCATGGACCTTTAATTAAAAACAAGGAAGGAAGGAAGGAAGGAAGGAAGGAAGGAAGGAAGGAAGGAAGGAAGGAAGGAAGGAAAGAAGAAAGGAAGGAAGGAAGGAAGGAAGGAAGGAAGGAAGGAAGGAAGGAAGGAAGGAAGGGAGGGAGGAAGAGAAAAACAAAGCTCATATTAAAATGCTGGGTTCTTAGTCTCTAGCACAAAGCAGTAAGCTTTAATGACATAATACACTTGATGACTTTTGTTGACTGATGTGTCTAGAAGTGAGGGCCCTGCTGAATTCTATTTTATCCATATGTCCTTCACTTGAAAAATAACTTTATGCAGTCTTGAACATCATTTATTTTCCATATCTCCCCCTTTTTTGAAACATCAAGTTATATATTTTTTCAAAATTGATAATTGGAAAGCAATACCTCAAGATATTAACAGTATTCGCTCTGGATTATGGATTTTCAACCAGCATAAATTTTGCTATGGCTTTATTTCATATGTTTTATAATTTTTTTTCAAATTTGTTATAATGAGTGTGAATTTTATAATCATAAATAAATGTATTTTTTTAAAAAAACAAAAAGCAATGATTGAGAAGCTGAATCATGTTTATGATGTTATAGTTTTAAATAACCAGATGGGTTTAAGGATCTGTGAATCAAATTATCAGGTTATATAATTTATTTGATTTGGGCATTCTGTGTTTTTCACACCCTCTTGGAATCTTTTGAACCTTGTTGTTAATTATTAGAATACACTAAATGGAACAAAATTTGTAATAGGCTTTTATTTGGAATATGTATTGATGTTTGCTGTCTTTTACATTGTATAGCTTATTAATGTAGGTTTTTAAGTCAGTTTCATCACTGTTCTATGTGCCATTGGTATCATGCTTTTATTTCAGTGTTTGCTTTTCACTAGTATATATAAAAGTTACTTGAGAAATTGAAAATATTTCTGTAAGCAGAAATAGTAGTTTTTTCAAAAAGTGTCTCAAATGCTTCAGTTATTCATGGCATCATTTATTGTTCTTTTATAGATTTTAATCCCCTTTGTTCTTGTTATGTGTGCTTTCGAAGCGGTTCAGTTGACTACTCAGTTATCGTCAAAAAGGTAAGATGAATTCGTTTAAGAAACATTTGATTTGCCTATTTTTAGGAGATGAGAGTAAACATATGAAGACATTTCATGTGATTGCTATTAAGACACTGTAACGTAGATTGTTTATTACACAAATGAGAAAATGTTCACCCGTTTAGTCAGTGTTGCAACTCATTAGAGGAAATTAGTTGATTAGGGCCTCTAGCAGACAAGCTTGCTTTCTCAGCAATAAAATGTTATTAGAATATTATTCAAGCTAGTGAAGAACCTCCCTAGAAAACAGTAAAACATAAATGTTAAATTATTGTAGTTAATTACTTATTGTAACTGTGCCTACAAAAAGCAAAAGATACTCTAACTTATTTTGGTTTATTTCTTAAATATGTTATTAGATAAATGTGTGAACATTATTTCATTTTCCATAACTTAAAATTAACTTTTCTAAGTGTCAAAAATATACTTAGTTTCTCAGTTATGATTTCTACACATCTGACAAATGGAGTGGGAAGTATTCTTTCTGAGTTTTGAGGAATTTCTGGAGCAGTCCGTCTTAAGCAATCAAGACTGTGGAAGAAAAGCTGTCAACTCAACTATTTGCTTTTTTTAACCAATAAAATTGCCTTATCAGCACAGGGACTCTGGAAAATACTTGATATAAATATGAAGCTTAGCAGTTTTGTTATTCTTGAATCAAACTAGCATACTCAATGCTGAAAGAAATAACTAATATTAGCATAAATTTGCATGTTTTTCTTGATGAGTATAAGCTAGAACTGGGTTTAACATAGTATTATGCATATGCCATAAAGAAAAAAGTTTTTCTTCCACTGCTTAAGAATACTAGAAATCTCATTTCTAGTTTTAGTATATTTTTGCAGGATATTTACATGAATTTAATATTGAGAGTATTTATGCCCTGTCAATATCACATAAGAGATATTTACTTAGATGCAATAAAAACTGGTGAATGACATGTACTTTCCTGCATCTTTGTTGGTGGATAAGATTTTTAGAAGGGATTTTAATTAAGGTTTAAATAAGAAGAGCTGGGGACATGTGGAATAAGAAATAGAAGGCACACCAAAGTGTATGTGTGTATGTATTCTTATATTTGTACGTGTGTATAGTAATGCTATCTAGAAACTAGTACAATGAAAAAGAAAACACAGCAGGAGAGAACTGAGGCAAAGGTGGCTCAGAAAGGTCTCTTTTGACCTTTAAACTCAGAAGTCACTGACATTTCTTCCTGGATATCACACTGACTCATCAAATTTAATGTCACACATTGATCCCAGCGATGCCTTTTCTTCCTATTGAAAATTAGCTTCTCATCCTGTTTTCTTTATTTGATCCATCACACAAGCCGAAGTCCAGCCACCCTCACTGCCGTAGCACTTACCAAATAATCACTGATAACATCTCTCCTTTCTGTGACCTTTTTACAGGCTTTTTATTTATGTTGCTAATCATTTTCTTACAACTGTTGGAAGCCTACGGTTAAGATGGGGGTGGAGATATATACTAATGACTTATTTATTTATTATATCTATAATGCCAAGGACGAGTTCAATATAACAAACCAGTGAAATGATTCTTCTTCTCTTCCGACTCACTCCTTAAAATGTGTATGGAACAAAAGTGAAGTAGAAAAGTTGGATTAACATTTTTTTGCATGACTTTAAAATTTACTTTTCTAATTATTAATAATTTATCTAGTGTCTCAGTCTTAATAATTGGGTTCATCAACAAAACCTTGTAAATTTTGGGTAGAGACCACAAAAAGGTGGTAGCTGTGCATGAAGATTACCTGATAGCTTATCCATTAAGAATGCTTATGGATGTAAGCAATGAAAATCTAACAGTAGCTAAGAGAAATAGAGATTTATGTCCTCATGTCACATGGAGTCTGGAGGTTGGCAGCCCACAACTCTGTGATGCCATCAGGAACCCTGCTTTTCTGTATTCCTAAGAATGGAAGATTCTTAGATTGTTGCTTTTACCCTCGTGTTTTTCCCATCATGCCTCCATCTGCCATCATATCTCATCTGCCATCCAGACAGGAACAAGGGAAAAGGACTAATGAGGAAAAAGGCAAGGAGATAGGTCAGCTGATTCTCCTTTTCTGTCAGGGTAGCAGTGTCTTTCCCAAAGGCCCCATGTAGCAGATTTCTGACTGTGTCTCTATGGCCAGAACTCTGTCTGGCACACATTCATTGTAAACTGGAAGGGGGTCAGGGAAAAGGGAGGTGTGGGGGTGTGAAACAACCTGCCAAAAGTGTCACAGTTGTGGCCAGTTCATTTCACAGTTTGAGATGACATGGACCATGAAGACCTTTGTCACCTTCAGAATGCAGCAAAGCATGAGAGAAATTAGAAGTCCGCTGAGAAAGAGAAACAAGTTTTAGTATTACAGAAGTATTCAACAACCAACCATATAAGATCTGAAAGGGATGATTTTTCAGTTCTGTGTTTGATTAAATACTCAACTCTACAAGAGCCATTGCTACCCGGCAGGAATTGGGGGGAAAAAAAACAACTTGGAAATAGCAGTTGTCAACAATGTGATCTAGCAGCCAAAAAGCTAGTTTTCTCATGCCCTGTATTAATTGAAGTGAAAATAATTTTACTCCAATTTTGAATATATCATTTTGTTCTAATGGGTGTTTTTATCTCCAAAATGTTATGCTCGCATATTTAGGAATCTAGATTTGAATCAGAATTATTATAATATTGAATAACTTTTATTGGGAAAGTGTTTTCCTATGGGCACTCTATTAAATCAGCTTAATTTTTAAATCAATATGAAGTAGAAGTAAATTACTTTTAAGTATTTCTATTTTGATTTTTAATTTATTAAAATTATTTTTATTAATTTTCAGAAAAATTTTGGGTTGTTTTTGTTTATTTTAAAGTCTCTGGATTTCAGCTCCTCCAAGTGTTTTTTTTTTTTCCTTCTATAGTTATCATATCTACCAGGTCTCATTCACCTAGATTAGATATTACAGATCTGATTATTGTTAAGATTTGCTTCTTCCATCATTATTTTGTTAGTTACAGATTTTATTCTGTGTGGTTTTAGCCTTCTACAATGTTATTTGGTGTTGTTTCTACCAGGTCTAATTTTTCGTGGATCAGATTTTTTGTGTTTTATGAAATCAAAAGGAAAAGGTTCTTAAGTCAGTCTTAAATCTAAAGCAAATTTCACTATGTGTAGCATTAGCCATTTTCAGTTTTAGTTTATGCTAATTACTCCTACTATTCATTCAGCACATAGGATTTGAGTTTGTATAATATACCGGGCACTGTACTAGCCGCTGGTGTTACATTTGGTGAACAGAGCTTACTGTCTACCTGGGGAGACAAAGAAAATAAAATGCTTGTCATAACAAAATTTTAAGTAGTGTTAAATGTCAGGGGAAAAAATGAAGTGGTCCAGGGAGACCTCTCTAAGGAGAAGCAATTTATGCAAAAACCTGAACATAGTCTTTACTCACATAGTTTCATGGTTCACTCGGGTGGAAGGAGTGAAACGTACAAAGGGCATGAGTTGAAGACATGCTTGGTGTATTTGGAGAACAGCAAGAAAGGTAGCCTTAAGCAGACTGCGCTGGCAGGAGAATTGTAGGAAATAAAGTTGAAGAGGTTGGCAGGGGCAGAACATAAGGGGCCACTTAGGCCACAGATAGGACTTCAGTATTATTCAGTTGTGGCAAGAAGCCTTTGGTAGGTTTTGAAGGCTGTTCTGTCTGTTGCATGGATAATAACTTTAGGAGGACAAGAATAAGAGCAGGGAGATCAGTTAAGGGTCTTGCAAGTGAACAATCACAGTGGCTCGATGGGGATGATAAGTAATATTTATTATCAATTGGATAAAAACTCAATAGCAGGTATTTATTTCTTGAATAAAAATGTATTTATGAGGAAACTCATAGGATCTAGGTACACAGTAGCTTCAAAACATCTTGGAGATCAAATAATACCATATAACTAACCTGCCTTTAATAAAATTATTGTATTCACAGCAAGGGAATGATAACCCTATCCTTCTTAAAATTAGATCACCTTGAATATTGAATAGTGTGTTATATTTATGCCTTTGCATTTGGGCAGCATATGAATAAACAAGGGAACCGGGGACACATTCACAGGAACGTGATGAAGATGCTGAAGGCCTCTGAGAGTCAGTGGAGCCATGGGGAGGCAGTGTGCGTAATGGTTTGGAGCACGGGCTCTGGGGCCAGACTTGCTTTATAAGTCTATGACTTACCGTTACTAGCTGTGTGACCCTGAGCAGGCTTACTTCTGGGTTCTTCAGTTTCCACAAAATGGTTCAAGAATATGAAGATTGGCTCTGGAAAATCTTTTTCCTTCTTTTTAATTAAGACTTAGTTCAGGGATCTTATTCTCTGTTAAACTTTTTTTACCCAACTGCTCTACTCTCCAGAATCCTTCCACCCTCAAATTTCTGGCTAAGTTAGGTAACTCAGACTGTGGCTGATAAAATTGTTTCTTACTTTTGTGTTTCACACCCAGTTAGAGGCTGATTTGTGTCCCCTAAAATTCTTATGTTGAAGTCCTGACCCCCAAGTACCTCAGAATATGACTGAATTTGGAGACAGGGCCTTTCAATAGGTAACTAGGGTAAAATGAGGTGATATGAGTGGGTCCTAGTCCAATATGACTGATGTCTTTATAAGAGGAAAAGATTAAGACACAGTCAAACACAGAAGAGATGACATGTGAACCTAAGGGAGAATATGGCCATTTACAAGCTAAGGAAAGAGACCTCAAATAAAACCGACCCTGCTCACACACTGATCGTGGACTTCCAGCCTCCAGAACTATGAGGAAATGTATGTTGTTTAAGCCACTCAATTTGTGGTACTTTGTTATGGCAACTCTAGCTAATACACACCTTGTGAACTCCGTAAGGGGAGAGATTATATCTTTAATTTCATTTAAAGCTTTTGTTTAAGGAATGAGAATGAAACCAATATTTACTAGGCAAATACCATATGTTAGGCACTGTATTAGGTACTTTCCACATATTACCTGACTTAATTTTTCCAATGATACTAGGAAATATAGATATTATTACGACCATTTTATAGATAAGGAAACTGAGGCTGAGAAGACAATAAATAACTTAATCAGATGTGTCTTAATTTCACAAGTATCCCAGAACATCATCTGTGTCACACAGTAATATAATTTTCTTTAGAAAAATAAAAATAATATTTCTAAAAACTCAAAACTTTTTGAAAAAGGTATGTAAAGGTTTTTTAAAGGTCTTTTTGTTCATTTGTTTGTTTGTTTTGTTTTCTTGGGGTTTTATTTTGAGGCAGAGTCTCACTGTGTCACCCAGGCTGGAATGCAGTGGTGTGACCTCATTGCAACCTCCACCTCCCAGATTCAATCGATTCTCGTGCCTCAACCTCTGTAGTAGCTAGGCTTACAGGCATGTGCCACCATGCCTGGCTGGTTTTTCTATTTTTAGTAGAGCCGGGGTTTCACCATGTTGGCCAGACTGGTCTTGAACTCCTGGCCTCAAGCGATCCTCCCACCTCAGCCTCCCAAAGTGCTGGGATTACAGGCGTGAGCCACCACACTTATTCTAAAGGTCTTTTGAATTGTATTTATTATTTTTCTATTCCAGAAGAACTGGGTCCACAGGGTAGAATTATTGTTGTGCTTTGAATCACAGAAGAAAGAACTCTGCAGTAATTGGAGCTGTGAAAATGGAGTGGATTCTGTTGCTGCAACCACTAAAACTAGTGCTAGACAATGCCTTTATTGGGATTGATACTTTGGGAATTCATGCTTTAAGTAGAAGGTTGTACTGGATGACCATTGCATTCTCTACAAACTCTTAATCAGATTAACACACTTTATTATGTGTCTGAATGAAATTATACTTCAGTAAGATATCATCGGTCTGACTTGTGGTATATATCTGCATATGTGAACTATTGAGTTACATGTCTTTATTTCAAACCAATGGTTAGAAAAACAATTATTTCTTAAAAACAAGTCACAAATCTCTACCAAAACCTCACACTTTATTCAAAAATTAACTCAAAGTGGACCACAGATTTAAACTTCTAGGAAAAAAATAGAGCAAATCCTTGGGATTTGG
Source organism: Macaca fascicularis (assembly GCF_037993035.2). Taxonomy (NCBI): domain Eukaryota; kingdom Metazoa; phylum Chordata; class Mammalia; order Primates; family Cercopithecidae; genus Macaca; species Macaca fascicularis. The sequence goes on from NC_088392.1 coordinate 18,785,709, forward strand.
GTTAGGCAAAGAGTTAGGCTTGACATCAAAATTGTAACCCATAAAAGGAAAAAGTAATAAACTGGACTTCTTCAGAATTATAAGTTTTTGCTCTGTGAAAGACCCTGCTAAGAGTGTGAGAACATAGGTTACATACTGGGAGAAAATATTTGCAAACCAGGTATCTGAAAAAAGACTAGTATCTAGAATATATAAAGAATGCACAAAACTAAACAGTAAAAAAAATTTAATTAGAAAGTGAGCAAAACACCTGAAGAAGATATACAGATGGCAAATAAGCCAATGAAAAGTTGTTCAGCATGATTAGCCATTAAAGGAATGCATATAAAAACCACAGTGGGTCGGGCGTGGTGGCTCACGCCTGTAATCCCAGCACTTTAGGAGGCCGAGGCGGGCGGATACGAGGTCAGGAGTACGAGACCAGCCTGACCAATATGGTGTAACCCCATCTCTACTAAAAATACAAAAATTATCCGGGCGTGGTGGCGTGTGCCTGTAGTCCCAGGTACTCGGGAGCCTGAGGCAGGAAAATCGCTTGAACCCGGGAGGCGGAGGTTGCAGTGAGCCGAGATTACACCACTACACTCCAGCCTGGGCAACAGAGCAAGACTCCATCTCAAAAAAGAATTTAAAAAAAAAATGAAATATCATTATACACATATCAGAACAGTTTATCAGAACAGTTAAAAACAAATAGTGGCATCACCAAATGCTGTTGAGGATGTAAGGAAATTGCTCTCATGCATTGCTAGTGGAAATGTAACATGGTACAAACCGCTCTGAAAAGAGTTTTACAGTTTCTTATGAAACTAAACATACTACTGTTGTATAACCTAGCAATTGCACTCTTGATGTATTTTCCTAGAAAAATGAAAGGTTTACACAAAAAATTAGACACAAATGTTTATAACAGCTTTATTTGTAAGAGCCGCAAACTGTAACAATAGCCACAAGTAGAAATAAGCCTTGATGTCCTTTGGTGCTTGAATGGTTAAGTAAACCATTGTATATCCATATGATGGAGTACTATTCAGCCATAAAAGTAAATGACCCATTGATACACACAGCACCTTGGATGATTCTTGAGAAAATTATGCTGAGTGGGAAAAGCCAATCCCCGAAGGTTACAAAAGGTAAGAGAGTGTTATATAAATTGTTTAACTTGTTATGTACGTTATTCTACTCATAAAACACTCTTAAAATGACAAAATTATAGAAATGGAGAACAGATTAGTGGCTCTCAGGAGTGAGGGATTAGGCAGAGGGATGGTGAGGGGAGGACACATGTGGCTCTAAAAGGGCATCATGAGAGATCTTTGTGATGATGGGAACACTCCTTATCTGGACAGTATCAGTGTCAATGTCCTGCTTGGGATATTATACCATGGTTTTACAAGATCTTCCCACTGGGGGAAACTGGGTAAAGGGTACAGAGGATCCCTCTGTATTACTTCTTGAAATTGCATATTAGTTAACAATTATCTCAAAAGTTTAGTTTTGAAAATCATAATGTATGTCCCTTTCATTTTACTGAAATAAATATTCAGAGCACTTAATAACACATTTTACAGTCCAGCTCATCTCTATGGGGTGGTCACCTGTGATAATATGAAAAGAACCTTTGAAAGTTGTATCTTCAAAAGCAAAAGTACCAACAATATTAGGTTATTTGCCTAGTCTCACTTGGATTTTAATGAGCTTGAAAAATACACCTGTTGTACTATATGTAATTTTTCCTTCTTTTTTTTTCCAGCCTTTTTCTCATTGTTCTCGTCATATCAGACATTATGGCTTTGGTAAGGCATTACTGGGTAGTCCATATAAATTAGATTAAGAGTCCTGGGTTAATTTAATAAAGAGAAATATGAATGCATTTCGGTACATGAAATCTTTAGATACTGAGTTGTAAGTGCTGGAATAATTTACACATATAAATTATGTTGTTTTATATTAGTTATTATACAGGATGTGTGCTCTTCTTCAGGTGTCAAAAGTCTTACTACTTGATTTATTCGAATCTGTCATACCTTGTCTTCCATGTTGCTTTGTATCTGAAATGAACCTTCCAAAGGAAATTAACAGAAAAAGCTAACTTTAAATTTAGATAATACATCATTTTTCTATAGAAATGTTGATTTTTAACCCTTCTCTCAGATTAAAAATGAAAGAAAAATGGGGAGGGAAGGAAGGAAGGAAAAAGGAAATGCAGCTTTTCTATTGGGAAGGTGTTAATCAAGATGTGGCTGCAATAAATAAGTTCTGATGCAGGTAGGTAGGCCTCTGTTATTAACAAAAAGAGGAACCTATTTTATGTCTACAAGTCTGGGGAGTTCCCAAGACCACCCTCAGGTTTAGTAATTCACTAGAATTCACAGAACTCACTGAATGCTGTTATATTCAGTTACAGTTTATTCCAGGCCATAGGGCAGAGTCCAGGATACCAGATTCTGAGTTTCTGTTTCTCCCTGTGGAATCAGGACAGCATTAGCCTCCCGCTATTGATGCGTGACAGTACACATGGAGTATTGCCAGCCAGGCTTACCTAAGCTTTGTTGTCCAGACTTTTTAGTGGGGTTTGATCACATACTGCCTATGTGGCTGACCTTTAATCCCTTCTGGGGATACAGCTGGTAATATGGCCAAAAGCCCTCATCATACATCACATTGTTAGACTGTCCGGTGGCCAAGACCTCAGGCAGAACCTTCTATAAGGCATGACATTCCATGACATTCCAAGGGCCTAGAAATCACCACCCAGTAGCTGAGAACAAACACCAGCGGTCTTTTTGGGTAAGGTTAATTCATCACCGTATAACATCCCATGCCAGAAGTAACTAGGAATACCAATAAGGGTAGCTTCCCAAATCAGATTCCTAGTCACTCGGTTTAGATGAGAGTATTTTTGTGTGGTATTGAACTGTTATTCATTGTATTTCTGAAACTGACCACACATTATGTGAGAACAAATCAGTTTTCAGTTTTGTGCAAAGTGACAAACAGACATGTTAATAGAAGAGGGTTGAAATTCTGATTAATTTTATATAAAAAAGTTTGCCTAAATTAACTTGAACAGTCATTTGTGATATAGCTTCTGCCCACATGATTGGCATCTTCTCTTACCTCTCCATCCTTGTTTTCTCTACACCATCCTCACTTTGACACCAAGCTCTCTATGGACTCTTGATGTGTATATAGGCTATTCCCTCTGCCAGAAACCTCTTTCTCTCCAAACCTCCTTTCATCTGACTCCTACTTTTTACTTAGATTTCACCTTCCATTGGGAAGCCTTCCCTTCCATCCTAATCAGGGTATGAACCCCTAAGCTCTGTTTCTATAATTGCCTATATTTTCCAATGATAGCACTCCCTCTGTCCCCTGCTCACACACACACACACACACACACACACACACACACACCCACACCCCCGATAACTTGACTGAATTATTTAGTAGAGCCTATGCCCTGTGAGGAGGAGTTTATCTCCAGCACCTAAGACAGTGATTGGCACACAGTAGGTAGTCAGTACAGTAAATATTTGTTGATAGATGGATGACATGACATCTTTCCACTGACATCTTTAGTATTATCTAGTTTTTTTTTTTAATTGATGTTGGCTGCTTCTTTATTTCTAGTTATTCAGAAATGTCACTTTTGTGTTCATTTGATTGATAATTCTATTTCTGGATTTTAGACTACTACTAATTCTAATACAAGCAAAAGTTTCAGTAAATGACATATTCTTGTTGACTACAGTCAGCTAGTGATTGTTAGAGTCAGAAATCTGAAACATACAGTCCTAAAATAACTTTGTTTTTAGACTGAATCTAAATAGGTTTGTTTTTAATTGAGCCTTTTTTTTTTCTTACAGCATTTTTTCTTCTTGGTCAAGGATTATGGCAGCTGGCTTGATATTGGGACAAGGTATAGTATATATGGTCATGCATTGCTTAACAACAGGGATGAGTTCTGAGAAATGCAATTTCTTCTCTGCAAACATCACAGAGTATATTCACACAAACCTAGATGGTGTAGCCTGCTCCACACCTAAGATATGATATAGCCTATTGCTCCTAGACTATAAACCTGTACAGCATGTTATTATACTGAATACTGTAGGCAATTGTAACCCAACAGTAAGTATTTATGTGTCTACACATAGAAAAGGTATAGTAAAAAATGCAATGTAGAAGATTTTTTACTGGTACACCTATCTAGGACACTTACCATGAATGGAGCTTGCAGGACTGGAAGTTGTTCTGGGTGAGTCAGTGAGTTATTACCGTAACCTTTTTTACTTTATAAGGTTTTTAACTTTTTGACTTTATAATAACACTTAGCTTAAACACACAAACACATTATATAGCTATACAAAAACCTTTTCTTTCTTTATATCCTCATTCTCTAAGCTCTTTTCTATTTTAACATTAATATTTTAATTTAATATTTTAAAATTACTTTTTGTTTTTACTTTTTAAACTTTTTTGTTAAAAACTAAGATACACACACACATTCACCTACACCTACAGAGGGTCAGGATTTTTATCTCCACATCTTGTCCCACTGGAAGGTGTTCACAGGCAATAACATGCATGGAACTGTCATCTCTGATAACAGTGCTTTCTAGAATACCTCCTGAAGGACCTGCCTGAGGCTCTTTTACAGTTAAATTTATATATATATATGGAAAAGGAGTACAGTCTAAAAAGCCATGAAAAATATGGTATAGTAAATGTAGATACTAGTAACAGTTGTTTATTATCATTATCAGATATTATGTGCTGTACATAATTGTATGTGCTAGACTTTTATAGGACTGGCAGTGTAGTAGGTTTGTTTACACTGGCATCACCACAAACAAGTAAGAGTAATGCTTTGTGCTGCAAAGACACCGCGCTATCACGAGGTCTGTTATAATCTTATGGGAACACTGTGTACATGCAGGCCATTGTTGACTAAAACATCGTTATGTGGCGCATGACTACACTAACGTGGAAGTTCTTAATAATGTAGTGAAAAAAATTAAAACTTAGTATCTTAGTATAGAAGGTGCCAATATGATTTTGAGGTAAGTGCAGCAAGTAGCCATTATTTTAAGCCTCTGGAAATGAGACGTCTCTCCAATTCTTGGCATTAGCACATCAGCAAATGTTTACATGGAGTGCTGTGGGGAGGATGATAGATGTTAAGTCTAGAGAGAACTAAAGGGCAACAGAAGATGCAAGATAAACTGCTTGAATCCATGGTTTCAAAGCTGATCATTCCAGTGTCCTTGTGTGTTTCCTTAATCTCTCATCTCTGTTTAGAAAAATGAGGCTGTTCTAGTTGCAGTATGAATTTTATATGGTAGTTTAAATTTCATGTGATCATTATCTGTCTCCTAGAATCTTTAATATGGTAACCTTTTAATATGTGATAACTATTTAAAGTGTAAATAGTATAAAGTATAAAGGCCAGGGACAGTGGCCCACACTTGTAATCCCAGCACTTTGGGAGGCCGAGGTGGGAGGATTGCTTGAGCCCAGGAGTTTGAGACCAGCTTGGGAAAACATAGTGAGACCGTGTTTCTACAAAAAGCAAAAAAAAAAAAAAAAAATGACCCGGGTGCAGTGGCCCATGCCTGTAGTCTCAGCTACTCAGGAGGCTAAGGCAGAAAAAGTGCTTGAGCCTGGGAGGTCAGGGCTACGGTGAGCCATGACTGGGCCACTGCACTCCAGCCTGGGCCACAGAGTAAGATCCATCTCAAAAAAAAAATTAATTAGTTAATTAAAAATAAAGTGTAATCTGAACAAAAAGTCAGTTTCCTTTTTATTGTGATTTAAATTTCAATGATTGCCATAATCTGTTAAATTTCTTTTCTTTGAGAGGAAGAAAGCAAAATTGATTCTTTTGTCTTTTCTTCTCCAAATGCATTCTGAGACAGAATACATTTTTGTATACTGATTTTATTTCATTTAGTCAATATTCATTCATCACTTTGTGTTGCCAAGAATTGTATGGGTTTGCGGGAGACACCATGTGTTAAACATCCTCTTCCCTCTGTTGATACCTCTTAGGCAGCTCCTGGCATGTACTGCCTGGTTATTTATATACATATCTGCCTCTCCCAATAGACTGTGGATTCCCTGGGATCCAGGATTGGATTCGAATCTCTTACATGCCATACGTGGTTGGCATGTAAAAGGTACTCCATAGATAATTGATTTTGTTTTCATTTGTCTCTTAAACTTGAAAGTTAGGGAAAGTTTAGAGATCCCCTTCCGCTCGCCTCCCCAGCCCTCTCATCCCAAAGTGCCCAGGCAGATAGTGGCCAGAGCATGGGCTTTAGACCAGAGCGCCGGGGTTTGAATCTCATTTCTGCCACTTTTGAGCTGTGAAACCTTTGCTAAGTGACTTAATCTCTCTAAGCCCCCCATTTCTCTTGTACCCATTTTGAATGAATTAATTTATATAAAGCATTTAAGTATTTAGCATAGTGCCTGCCATCTAGTAAACTTCAGTGAATGTCAGCAATTGTTATTGTTGTCATTCTGTAATTCTGCTTTTTTGTCCTTTACATTTGTCCTTCTTACATTTGGCATACCTCTCTTTACTCTACCATTTGATTATTTTCATTTTAGACATAGGTCAGAATTTTGCTTCAAAAATATTCTGGTAAAATACAGTATTTTGTGTATGAGACTTTTTCTTTTATTTTTAACTGTGGTAAACTACGCATAATGAAATTTACCATCATAACAGCTTTTCAGTGTACAGTTCAATGGTATTAAGTATGCATTCACATGGTTGTGCAACTATTACCACACACCGCCTGTCTCCAGAACTCTTTCCATCTTGAAAAGCAAACTCTGAATGCATTAATCAGTCACATCCCATTCTCCCTCTCATCAGCCCCTGGCGACCACCATTCTACCTTTCTTTCTATGAATTTGATGACTCTGGGTACCTCATGTAAATGACTTCATATAGTATTTGTCTTTCCTGCAACTGACTTATTTCACTTGATGTAATATCATTAAAGTTCATTTATATTGTAGCATGTGTCAGAATTTCTTTCCTTTTAAAGGCCAAATGCTATTTCATTGTATGTGTATATGCATATGCCATATTGTTCACCTGTTCATCTGTCAATGGATACTAGAGTTCTTTCCACCTTTGGTTATTGTAAATAATGCTGCTGTGAACTTGGGTGTGAGACTGTTTTGATCAGAGACGTCTAAATTGGTTTGACTCTAAAGAGGTGCCAAGGAATGAAGAAGATGCAATTTTCATAGGAAGATGTGCATCATTAGTTTATGAACAGGCATTCATTTGTATTGCACTAAGAATTTTAGATTTTCTTTAATTAGCTTGAGGTTTATCTTTACCTGGCATGTTTTTTTCTTCAAAGTAAAAAGTTTTTACTCTGATTACCAGTAATAACATGTATAAAACACAAAGCACCTTTTCATAGCCATGATCTCAATTCAATCCAGCAAATATTTATTGAGCACCAGCTGTATGCTAGGAGAGTTGCTGGGGATGAGAAACTCACAGTTCTGGGCTCTCAGGAAGCATAAGGCTGGAGGAGGAAGCAGATCCGTGAGCAGGCCATATGGTGCAGTGTGAGAAATTCTACAGTAGGCTCTCTTGTACTGTGGGGACACTTAGGGTATCTGTCTGAGTCTTGTAGCTTAAGGCAGGTTTGTCAGGACAGGAGCTGTCTGACACTGCAAGTGTGGCGCTTACAAGAGTATGTTGGGTCACAAGAACTAGGGAGAATGTGTAGAGTGAGAGAAGGTGAAGAGCAGAGAACAAGAAGTATAGAAACGGGGCTGAAAGAAGTGGCCAGAAGGCAGGAGAAAACCGAGAGAGAGCCGTGTTGTGAAAATCATGTGAGCATTTCAGGCAGGAGAGAGGTCATGCAGTCTCAGATGTGACAGAGTGTAAGTGAAAACATAAAGGCGTGCCTTGGTTTAAGTGGCAGTGGGCATTGTTGAGCGTGGCTGGAGAAGTTTCAGGGGTAGGATCTGGTGCTAGATTGCTGCACTGAATCAGATCCACCAGTTTCCAGGTGAGGACTGCAGACCAAAGATAAACATTTTTCTTTTTTCTACCAAGACCCCAATAAAAATAAACACACTTAGCAAAATGAAAAGAATGGGAGAAGGACTATCAGCAAATTTGAGTTCAACAAATTTCTAGAAGATAGGTAACCAGAGGGAGGAAGCAGCAGCCCAGAAGCTACAGACCGGTATGACCAAAGGGAAGGGAGTTGCAGGGGCTTTAGACTCAGTCAGACAGTAATGTGGAAGGAGGAGTGAGGAAGGGAAGCAGGAGATTAATTGGATATCTGCCTACCAAATGATGGTATCAACAGGCTCTCCGTAGCCTGTCTCCTCCTTCCTTCATCCCCATGGAGAAAGTGCTACAGGTGTTTTACTCCCAGTGGAAAACCAGAAGACGCCTCTGAAGAGACAAAAAAAAAAAAAAAAAAAGAAAAGACCTGGGAGGAATTTCACTGCTATGATATATGTGCCTCCACTTTAGTGAGGCTGTCCTCCATTCTAGCATGTGTAGCCTCTTCCTAACAAAGGACAGAGACAGGCATCCCTCCTACTCATCCTGTAACATGACACAGCAATTCCTATCACATGCCTAGAACTTACTGTGGCCATCCTATTTGTGAGTTAGACCTAGAGGGAAAAGAGACTTTCTTAAAAAGTGAAATACACACTACCCTTGCCCCAGCAATTCCAGGTACCCAAGAGAAGGCAAAACATATGTATGCTGAAAGACTTGTACAGGAATTTTCATAGCAGCTATATTAATAAGAACCAAAATCTTGAAACAATCCAAATGTTCACCAGCACATGAATGGACAAACAAATTGTGCTGTAGCCGTACAATGGGATATTACTTATCTAAAAAGGAAGTGAGTAAGTGATGAGCTCAACTACATGGATAACTATCAGAAACTTTATAGAGTTAAAGAAACCAGATATCTAAGACTATATAGTGTACTCCATTTATATAAAATTCTAGAGCAGGCAAGACTGTAGTCACAGAAAGTTGATCACCGGTTGTTTGGGGCTGGCAGTTGGGGTATGATTGACCACAAAAGGGTATGTAGGAACTTTTAGGGTAACAGAAATGTTCTATATTTTGAAGGTGTTTTTAGTTACACGAGTGTACCATTTGTCAATACTCAGTTAACGGGACATTTAAAATGGTTCCATTTTCTCACATGTAAATTATACCTCAAAGTTGATTCATAAGGAAAAATAGAAAAATTAAAAGTTGAAATGAGTGGAGCATAGTATACATAGATTAAATTCTGGTTAGTAGGAGGGACTTTGTTTTAAATGGATGCATCCATAAACAACAACATAAAGGTAATAAGTCATATTAGGGGCGTAACCACCAGAAGATCTAAAAAGAAAAGTAGAGTCGTTGCTCTGAAAAGTGAATAAGAAGGAATGAGAGATTGTTGCTTTTCATTATAAGTCTTTCTCCATTATTTTGCTTTTCTAGTACTTGCATATATGACCGATAAAAAAGAGAAAAATGCATAAGTAGAATTGGAAGTCAGGAAGCAGAGTTCTAAGTACAGACTACTCTTTCAAGTTTAATTAGAAAGGGGAGAAGAAACAGAGTAGTAGTATTGCATGGGAATACCCTCACACCTCCCTTTGAGGGAGATTTTATTTTCATTTATTTTACTAATGAGCATGAGGAATATTATAATTAGAAGGAGTGAATGTCCCTAGTTAAATTAAAGTGTAATTACTCTCTGTCAAAGAAGGATTTTGAAGGCATTATGTGGGGCCCAAATGGAGTGAGCTCATTCCCAGAGCAGAGCAGAGGCAGAGAGCCTCCCACAAGGTCACAGCAAGGCTGTGCATTGCTACAGAGTCCACATACCCATCAGTTGTTTATCTGAGATTGGAGTCATGAAAGACGTGATAAAGGCTGTTCAGAAACCACAGAGTCCTCTCTATTAGACAAAAGGCAAAGTAAGATAGAAGCTCAAACTTGAGTAGGAAGCCCAGGATGTCAGTCAAAGGGTTGCCCCTGGTCGCATTTCTACCAAAAATAACCAGCACTTCTGTGCTACTTTATTTACATTACTTTCTACATTATTTCATGTGATTTTCCTCATAACACTGTAGATATTATCTTTCACAGTAGATACATTGGCCATCTCCGTTTTACAGATGAGGACACTGTGGCCCTAAGGAGATTGTGACTTGCTCATGTCACAGAGTCAGTCAATGGTTGAGCTGATCTTAAAGGAAGCACTTGTGAATGGTGAAGCTGCCATGGGGTGTGCAGGCTGCTCAGTCACTGCCTGTTTTGCGCATGCTGCCAAACTGCACAGTTGGCAAAGTGATTTGTTATTTACGTCAGAAGATGGAAACAAGTAGTAAATGTCACATTGGTAATTAAGAGGAAAACCTTGTGACATGAAGACTATTGTTAGCAAGTTAAAAGCTATGGTTAAAGAAAGCCTGTGGGAGTATTATGTTGCCAAAACTAAAGCTTTGAGTAAGGCCCAAAAGGGCTTTTGCTAGGGCTACAGAGAATGGGGCAAAATCAGAGAAGCAGTGATGACACGAGATACCCAGAAGCAAGCCCCTGAACAGAAATTTTCCTTGGCTGCAGCATCCCCTTTGCTTACCTTGATTACCTTTATGCCTGGGACTGAAATAGAGGAGATTTCAGCCTTGGAATCCTGAATTCATTATCTTTTTCCTACTTACTAACATATTTAGTCTTTCATGCTTTATTCAACAACTACTTACTGAGCAATAACACAAGTCTGTCTTTTTAAAAATATTTATTTATTTATTTATTTATTTATTAAGACAGAGTCTCCCTCTGTCGCCCAGGCTGGAGTGATGTCAGCTCACTGCAAGCTCCGCCTCCCGGGTTCCCGCCATTCTCCTGCCTCCGCCTCCCGAGTAGCTGGGACTACAGGCGCCTGCCACTGCGCCCGGCTAATTTTTTGTATTTTCAGTAGAAACGGGGTTTCACCGTGTTAGCCAGGATGGTCTCGATCTCCAGAGTCGTGATCCACCTGCCTCGGCCTCCCAAAGTGCTGAGATTACAGGCATGAGCCATCACGCCCGGCGAAGCCTGTTTTTTTAATTATGTTCATTCTGCCCCTTATTCAGTTTTCTCAACTGAATAATCCATTCTCTTGTTAGTTCATGACGGGTTCCATTCCGTTCAGCACTCTTTTCCCTGTTTCGTTTCTGTTTTCAGAAACGAAGGGTTTCATCACTTTTAGTCTTTCATCTAAAAGTTGACTGGCAGAGTACTCCCAGAACAACTTCTCTTTCCTTTCTCTACCTCTCTTAATAATGCACTGTTTTATAAAAAAGGAAAAAAAAAAAAAAAAAAAGGAGGGGAGAAAGGAAAGAGAGAAAGGAAGGAAGGAAGGCATGCAAAGGAAAGAAGGAAGGAAGAAAGGAGGACAAAGGGAGGAAAAGAGAGAGAAAGAAAAAGAAAACACCTTTTAGCCTTTTATTGTCCCCCTTCCTGCATCAGTATCAGCCTTTGGTCTATTCTGGAAGTCCTGTGTTTGTCTTTGTCCAGGAGGCTTTCTTTTATCCCTTCTGCAGTCTTTAATGTTGCTTGTTTAACGACTCACCATTTTTCTCTTGAAAATTCTGGGAAGCTTTTTTTTTTTTTTGGAAGTGTCAAGTTCAGCTGTTTTAACTAATTTAATACAACCATGTTTCTCTCCTCTCCCTCTGGGATCACCAGAAACTAATTGGGGGATCGTATTGTTTTGCCACAGAAAAACTTCTACCCAAACCTGGGAAAAGCAGGTTAAGTTAAACAATGATTGGGAAAAGTTAAGGATTATTGAGAAAGGTATTAAATTGATGATAATGATATTACTAGTAGAGTATCATTTATTGTATGCAGTGTATTAGGAATTGTACTTATGTTATCTCGCGGATTCTCATGAAATGATGTGGAGAAAATATTAACAATTTCTATTTTACAGAGTAGAAACTGGTTCTGAAAGATTGCACAATAATGTGGCATAGCTAGGTTTATTTTTTGCATTGTGTATGTGTTTAATATATCGATCACTTTTCAGAAAAAAAATACATATTGAACACTCACCATGCATAAAGCATTCCCAGATATTGTCAAGGGCCCAGAGATGAATGGGACTTAAGACTTGATGATGCTCCATCTCTGGAGATAGATAGCTGCTTCATCAAGAATGTAAACATAAGGATTTATAACTGGTATGGAACATTCCAGTCCTGGAAGTGTATGACTCTTAATGGATGGCCACTGCTTTCAGGGAGGTTATGGCCTAATGTAGGTTTAAAGACATAATGATCATGATTATAGTATAAGGCAACATGTGGTTAAGGGTTATAAGAATACAGAAGGGAGGCTGCTTCACTTAAGCCTTCAGTGACAGAAAACATCATGCCAAGTCTGGCATTTGAACTGGGCCTTGAACAAAAGGTGTAATTTCTTTTTTTTTTTTTAATTATACTTTTAAGTTCTAGGGTACATGTGCACAATGTGCAGGTTTGTTACATATGTATACATGTGCCATGTTGGTGTGCTGCACCCATTAACTTGTCATTTACATTAGGTATATCTCCTAATGCTATCCCTCCCTGCTCCCCCTACCCCACGACAGGCCACAGTGTGTGATGTTCCCCACCCTGTGTCCAGGTGTTCTCATTGTTCAATTCCCACCTATGAGTGAGAACATGCAGTGTATGGTTTTCTGTCCTTGCAATAGTTTGCTCAGAATTATGGTTTCCAGCTTCATCCATGTCCCTACAAAGGAAATGAACTCATCCTTTTTTATGGCTGCACAGTATTCCATGGTGTATATGTGCCACATTTTCATCTGTCTGTCTAAAATAGTCTTCCCAAACCTGTAAGTCCCCTAACTAAAATTACACCAAAAGGTGTACAACCTTGTTTCTCTCATCTCCCTCTGGGATCACCAGAAACTATTGTTTTGCCACAGAAAAACTTCTACCCAAAAGGTATAATTTCAATTAGGGCACTTACAGGTTTGGGAAGACTATTTTAGACAGGCAGATGGACATGAGCAAAGTCATAGAGGTAAAAAGCCCAATGCATATGTGCATGATATGTGATAAATAATTTGGATTTCAGAATCTATAAATTTTGGATGAAGTCTATAAAACCATAGATTTTGGATAAAGAAATTTCTAGAAAATAGCCTTTGGGAGGCTTAAGTTTTTTATTTTGATATAGTCCATTTTATTTTACATTTATTACCTGTGTTTGCTTGATATGTTTTTATTATTTTTGTTTTCCCTTCTTCTCATGGGTGTTGATGCTTGGTACATTTTAAAAGAGCTAGTGCAAGCTCACATTTAACGTCTATCATGACGTTCCTGTTGATATTTGTGTGGTACCTCCAGCCTTATTCTTAACATTCCTTTACATAGCCATCATGGAATAAACAGCACAAAACAGCAAGAAAAAAACAATACAAAAGCATAAAACAAACAATGAGCATCATTCAAACCAAGGGAAACAGAATGACACATCAGCACTTATAGGCGGAGAATGCATTTATAACCACCACCACCCCGTACTAGCCATGAGAAAAGGGTGTTAATTTTATGTTTCAGCGCTTTAAATAATTTATGTATACATATTAAAATACTATTAATGCTATTCAGGGTAAAAATATGCTATAGAAATATTTTGTGATAATATTTTTTATAGTGGGAGCTCCCCTGAATATACAGTGAGCCTGTGCCCTGATTTCCCGGAGACATTCCTGATTTATGCCTGTTGTCCTGCTATAACCGTCACACCCCCGTCTATACAACATTAAAGATCCAAAGTGGATAAGAAGATGATAAAGGCACAGCCAGTGAATAAGTTATGTTAAACCTTAGTTTACCTCTTTCTCAGTGTTTCATCATTGGGGATCAAACCCCCGTAGGTTAAATGGGGTGCTTGCTCTGAGAAACTTCTCAAAGGTAAGTATAAGAAACTTCAGATCTCTCTTCATCAGGCTGATGGCACTGAACAAATCTACGTAAATTTCCCACACATTCTGTTGGTCATTCCTGATGAAATATCTCCTTGCTGTGTCTCCTTTGTCTCTTATTATACTGTCGAAAAGACGCCCTCTTTAAGAGAAGAAGTTGATTGCAGGGTCAGGGGAGTAGGGTCAGGATGGAGAGACAAAAATGAAATCTGAGTTGGTGAAGTTAGGCTTTTAAATGGAATTGCCCCTGATTGATGCTGCAATGTGATATTTTTGTTGTTACTAAGTTAGAATTCTAAGATCTTTCCTTTGTATCCTGTGTAGCAGTAATGGCATATAGTGCCTCTGTGAATCATGTGGTGCTGGTCTGATGGGCAGGAGGGGTTCATGCATCTTCATAAACATCTAGTTTATTGCGAGGAAAAGGCTTGGATAATGGTGGGGAAGTAGGGGGAAATGTACGTCAAGATTCAGAACTAAAGCACCGTATGATAGGGTTCACATGTCAAAACTTCATTATTGTACTTTTTTCTGCTTCCTGTTTGTGAGAATGTTGCATTTAAGTTTTGAGTTTCCAGTTACTCTTATGTGAAGTATATTTGAAAAGCTGTGGTGTTTCTTGTCATTTTGCTGATATTATGAACTGTCCGGCAGAGCTCCCTTCACGGGTGCCGGGGTTATTGGAATTGTGCTCCTACACTGGTTCCCCTTCATGACGAATTTTATTCCTAAACTCCTTTGTGTTAATAGTATAATTAGCAATTTCAGCCATTCCATGCTTTTTATTCACGGGAGTGGAATGTTGCCCTTTTGTCCTCACTATTTTATTGCTTTGTGAATCCTGAAGTGGTGGGAATCTGTCCCAGAATTTGAGAGAGGAGTGGGAGCTGACTGCCCCGTGAATGTAGTCTGGTGTATGTCTGTAATGCTTATAGTGTTGTGGTGACTGCCGTGGGTTTTTAGAATACTTTTGAGAGATTTGTCACCTATTATTAATAGTTTCAGGTTAATAAGTATAGCTTCTTAAACAATAAAGACTGTATTGTTAGGGCATTTAGATAGTGTATCTGTTTATAGCCATAGTACTCTCTGTTTCAAATGCATCTTCAGAGCAGATTTTACCAAACTGAAACTGAGACTCAGGAAGGATGCACTGCAGTCAGTGTATTCAGCTGAAACTACTGGTGTGAGTTCAGTGTTTCTCTTGAGAACCTGTGGCATCAGGTATGCTTTTTAACAGCCATGTGAAAAATATCCTGCCCAGCCATAAAACTGTTCAGCTGACAGAGCTAATTTAGTATTTTCTTCTTTTGATCTTTACACTTTATCTTCGTTTATAGCAGGTCATAAACTTTATAGAGTATTGCCTTTTGTATGGCATACTGAAAATGCATTTTTAAAACCAGAGAAAAACATTCATTTGAGGTAATTTTCCTAACTATAAAAACATATATTCAGATTTATGTTCTAAATCCATTTGTAGTGAGGCGGGTGGAGTAGTCAGGATCATCGGTTTGATTGAGCTGCAGTTTGATTTGATGGCACTATTCATTTGGACTTTAATTTTTTTCCCACATGCACCATTGTTATACCTTATTGAAATACAAATGACAACCAACGTGTTTATCATTTCTCTTTCGATATAATGAGAACTCAAAAAAAAAGAGAGAACTCATGATTCTATTCAATAGTGTTTGTATATCCTAAATGTAATTAATAAGTGTCATAAAACATCTGTACTCTTACAACGAATACCAAACTTTATTAAAATCAATGACTCTCAGACTTTTTCTGCCCCAGTACCTCGAACAGGTATGACCTGCTTCTACTGCCCATCACCCTGATAGAGGAGAAATACAATCAACATTTTGTCACCATTGTACAGGTTGAAAAGGCCTGCCTGGCAATTCTGTGTGCCTCCACACATACACTCTTCCCCTCGACCATCACACATGTACATCTTGAGAAGTGCTGATTTAAATGATGGCACAATAGTCATGGGAGGGGAGTGGGAACAGCTGAACTCATTTCGAGTTGAAATTTGATGTTCCTTTAACTCTGCTATGTTGAGATGACACCAAGACTTGATTGATGCAAGATATCACAAGTTGGATGCCTTATGGCTCAATTGCATGAAGATGATGAGCTTCACAACGGTTTCCTGCCAATTATGTTAGCTTACATGAGCTGAGAGTAATTTCAGGCCACTGTAAGGAGATGAGTGATCTGTGGAATGCCTTTTATAGACAGACTTTAGATTAAATTTGAGGATGGGTCACCTGGTTTTACAAGCCATTTTTGTTAGACATCAAGTCAGATTTAATATTTTAACCTAAAAGTGATGGCAAAATTCAACAACAAAAATCTGCTAGCATGTAATATTTTCTTTCTTTGCTTTTATTCTTAACAGCTTGAGATAATTCATACCATAAAATTTATCTATTTTAGTTTTTTAATGATTTAATAAATGTTTTAAGTCATTTTGATGATTTTTAGCAAATGAATGGAGTTGGGCAACCATCGCCACAATCTATGTTTTAAACATTTCCATCACACAGAAAATACCCGCTACCTGTTCACAATCTGTTCCCATTACCATTCCAAGCCCAGGCAACCACAAATCTGCTTTCTGTCTCTATAGATTTGCCTATTGTGGACATTTCATATAAACAGAAAAATACAAAATGTAATTTTTTTCACCTAACTTCTTCCAGTTAGTGTAACTTTTTATTTTTATTTTTTTGCCATTCATCTATATTGTAGCATGTAAAAGTACTTTATTCATTGCTGAATAATGCTCCATTGTTTGGATATACCACATTCTATAATCCTTTCTATAATGCTTATAAAAGATTAATCTTTTATGGTCCTTGTTGCTTTTAATCTATCTAGCTCCCCACCTCCTTGCCTGGTTTCCCCCATGGAACCAAGGTCAGATTGAGCTTTTCTGGATTTGACCTCCAGGCTCTATGCTGAAGAGTTTGTACTCCTTCACTCATCTCATCTCTGACTACAGACTTCAGTCCCTGAAGAAGTTGGGATGATTATATCCAGTGTTTTTGTTTTTGTTTTTGTTTTTTTGAGACAGGGTCTTGCTCTTTTACCCAGGCTGCAGTACAGTGAGCTGATCACCACTGCAGCTTCCACCTTGTAGCCTGAAGTGATCTTCCCAACTCAGTCTCCTGAGTAGTGAGGACCACAGGTGTCTGCCACCACACCCGGGTAATTTTTTTAATTTTTATTTTTTAGAGACAGGGTCTCACTCTGTTGCCCAGGCTGGTCTCAAATTCCTAAGCTCACGAGATCCTTCTGCCTTGGCCTCCCAAAGTGCTGGTATTACAAGCATGACGAGCCACTACACCTGGCCTGGATTGAGGATTTTAATCTCAGGAACTGGTACCAATTTTGGAGTGTCCTCTGAGGCCTCAGGAACAGAATAGAGTTGAAGATTTCTGTGGTAATTATGAAGTCAGCCTTAGAGTTCTGTGGCTAAACCTAGCATAATTTGTAAACATCACGTAAATAGCAATATATTACAAATATATTAAAGAAAATACTGAAAACATAAAGAAAAAATAAGTCATTCATAATTCAGTGTTTCAGTTTGTAGTATTCAGGGAGAACCACTATTCCACATATTGATGTATGTCCTTTTAGCTTTAATTTATGTGCAGACATATACAGTTTTTTTAAAAGATGGTTTTCTGTAATAACCGTTTCCCCATGTGAGTAAATACTTTTGAAAATATGAAAGTCTTATGAGCAGTGCAAGGTCAGAGATAACCAGGTTCATTCGTGTTTGTGTCTTTCCACAGTGTCGGACTTTTGTCGATGCTATTTCAATAGCAAAGGCCACGAACTGCATGGAGTTTTCTAGGAGGCAGTGCTCCTTAGAACTTCCCGGTCACTTGGTAGTCACAGCTACACCGCCACAAGCCACTCCACAAGTCAGTCAGTATTGTAAACTATATGTAATATTATACCTAATTAATATCTAAATGTTGCAGATTAAACATTCCACAACAAACAAAGTAACATTTAACATCAAGAGGAGAGAGATAGGAGAAAGGGTTAAGGAAATAGTCCGGGGAAAGTGAGGAAGACAAAAAGAACCTCCCAGTCTGTGCCAGGGCCCATCTGTTTTACAAGAAAGAGTCTTTGATGTGTGCACAGACTTCAGTGGCAGATGCTGGGTGCTTATCAGGAGTGACAGCAAGACAGTATCAGTAAAGACAGCCATTTTGAGCTGTGAAGTCCTGCTCTTTTTGTGGCTGCAGAGTCCTCCAGTGAGGACTGATAGTGCAAGAGTGTGCCTGTTTATGTCCTTATCTCGTTGGATGCAGTCTTTATATGTTAATTTATTAATCAAAATATCTTGTCCCTGTTGGCAAAGTGTCCTATGAAAAGTAAGATGGAGTCTTTTTTCTGAGATGGAGTTACTTGTGTCAAGGGTGCTCTGTATAGTTAGTGTAGCTAGAATGGTGTGAGGGAAAACATGGTGGGGAGAGAATTCAGAGAGTAGATATTTGCTGTCACTTATGACCTTTGAAAGTCATTGTAAAGAACTGGGAGTTTATTCCAAGTGTAAGTTGAAGCATTAGTTTATTGAGCAGGAAGTTATTTTTTTTGCTTCACATTTTTGACATAACACTGGCCACAGTGTAAAGAACCTATTGGAGGGATCGAGAGAGGAGCAGGAAGATTGAGGAAGAGGCTTTCGTGGTATTGTAAGCTAGAGATGATGGCAGTTTAGGCTAGGGTAGCAATTCAAAATGGCAACAAGTGGTTGGACTTAGAAAATATTTTCAGAGAGGTTGATAGGATTTCAGAGAGGTAGATTAATATACTGGGAGAAAAAAAGAATCAAGAGTGACTCCTAGTTTTGTTTTTTAATCTTGAGTAACTGAGTGACTAGGAAAGCCATTGCAGAGATCTGGAGAAAGCTCTAAGAGGAGTGAGTTTGGTGAAAGAAGGTGTGGAAGATTAAGATCTGGGTTTTGCATATATAAAATTTAAATTAGGATAGTGCTGGAGGGAGCTATGGGATCTTGGGAGAGTTAGAATGAGAGAAATTACACATTAGTATGGTCAAGGATATGCTCATCTAGAGAAGGAAAAATGGGTGATATCTAAGAGGAAAGGGATAGGTGGAAAAATATAGTCCTTTAGTACAGTGGTCCCCAGTCATTTTGACACCAGCGACCGGTTTCGTGGAAGACAGTTTTTCCACAGATGGGGCGAGAGGCGCAGGGGCCGGCGGGGGTGATTTCAGGATGAAACTGTTCTACCTCAGGTCATCAGGCATTCATTCTATTTTCATAATGGGGACACAACCTAGATCCCTTGCACGCGCAATTCACAATAGAGTTCATGCTCCTGTGAGAATCTGGTGCTGCCACTCATTTGACAGGAAGTGGAGCTCAGGCAGTAATGCCAGCGATGCAGAGCAGCTGCAAATACAGATGAAGCTTCGCTCACTTCCCTGCCGCTCACCTCCTGCTGTGCGGCCCAGTTCCTAACAGGCCATGAACTAGTACCGGTCCAAGGCCTGGGGACTGGAGACCCCAGCTTTAGTGGGAGAGTTGGGATGGGATCCAAAGTAGAAGTGGAGGGGTTTGTTTTAGACAAGAAAGGTACAGGAGGCAATATGGGCACAGATATGAGTGGGTTAGAAAGTTCGGGGTGAGAAGAGGCACTTCTCTTGTGATCACTTTATCAGTGTTTTCTCAATTAAAAAAAAGCAGAGTCATCTGCTGAGATGGGAGGAAGGTGACAGAACTTTGAGGAGAGAAGGACACAATTTGGTTTGACTCAGAGAAGAATAATTCACAAGTGTGCAATCAGGATTGAGACACTGGTGAGAACCAAATCTCATTTGTGCTTATAAGTTTAAAGTGAGTCCAGCGAGGACAGTTGTGAGTTACTGGTGATGATTCCTTGATTTTGGGTGACAGGATGATCTGTTCTCCTGTTGATTCTAATGCCCATGTTACATTTAACTTTATATGTTAATATTTTGTAGGGCTAGTTTTACTTTATTTTTGTAGAAACTTTTTGTTTCTTTTGGCATTTTGATTTTGCTTTTTAGCTTTTGGTATTGATTATGCTTATTCTATTTTGGGGGAGTCTGATTTTATTAGGTTGGTGCAAAAGTAATTGCGGTTTTTGCCTTTTTTTAAAAAAATGGCAAAAACTGCAATTACTTTTGCACCAACCTAAATAAGTTCAGATTAAATTTGCTGGGGTAACATAAAACAAAAGAAGATTTTATCATTTCTTCTAATTACAAATTATCTTTAATAATTCATTTAACAAATATTGATTAAATGCCTATAAGACCTTGCATGAGACGTTAGAGGTGCAATGGGAAAAGAGAAAAAAATTATAGTCCCTGCTTCCACAGACTTACAGGCCAGTGTAGAGGCTAGCAACCTATGCCCATTAGCCAAATGCAGCCCACCTCTTATTTTTGTACAGTCTGTAAACTAAAAAAAGTTTTTAATTCAACATTTCATTTTAACATTATTATAGATTCACATGAGGTTGTAAGAAAGAATACAGAGAGATCTCCTATACCCTCTACCTGACTTCCCCCCAGAGGTACCTTTGTGAGAACTAGAGTATAACATATAGTATAACCAGGATGTTGACATCGAAACTGTCAAAAGACAGAACATTTCTACCAGCACAAAGATCCTTCATGTTGCCCTTTATAGCCCAGGCACTTTGCTCCCACCCAGAAACCCTCCTTAACCCTTGGAACGTTTAATGTTTTCCATTTCTGTAGTTGTTACTTCATAAATGTGATATAAAGTAAATCATATAGTATGTAACTTTTTGGAGTTAGCTTTTTTTTTTTTCCACTCTCAGAGTAATTCTCTGGTGATTCGTTGTTGCATATTTCAGTCGTTCATTACTTTTTATTGCTGAGTAAATCCATGGTATGGATGTGCCACAGTTTGTTTAATCATTCACCTGTTGAAAGACATCAAGGTTATTTCAAAGTTTTGGCTATTATGAACAAAGATCCTATAAACATTCTTGTGAACATTTTTCTCCCCCTGGCGTGCATGCTCAGAATCATATTTGCGGAGTCTTGTGGTAGTTGCATGCTGAGTTTTAAAAGAAACTGCCACCAGAGTGGTTGTACCAGAGACTGTCAATCCAGTTTCTCTGCATCCCTGCCAGCATTTGGTGTTGTCACTACTTTTTATTTTAGCTGTTCAAGTGGGTGTGTAGTGATATCTCATTTTGGCTTCAACTTGTATAATGGTTAATGATGTTGAACATTTTTTCGTCTGTTTATTTACTATCTGTATATCCTCTTTGATGAAACGTCTGTTCATGTCTTTTGATCATTTTCTAATTGAATTGTTTGTGGAGTCTTTTTACTGTTGAGTTTTGAGAATTTATTCTATATCCTATTCTAGGAAATAGTCCTTTGTGGCTGAATGCAGTGGCTCATGCCTGTAATCCTAACACTTTGAGAGGCCAAAGTGGCAGAATGTTTAAGCCCAAGAGTTCAAGACCAGCCCGGGTAACATGGCAAGACCCCATCTCTACAGAAAATACAAAAATTAGCTGGCTGTGGTGGTGCATGCCTGTGGTCTCTGCTACTCAGGAGGCTGAGGTGGGAGGATCACCTGAACCCAGGGAGGTCACAGCTGCAGTGAGCTGTGATCATACCACTCCACTCCAGCCTAGGTGACAGAGCAAGACCCTGCCTAAAAAAAGAAAAGAAAAGAAGAAGTATTTTGTCGAATGTATGGCTTGCAAGTATTTTATCCCAGTCTGTGGCTTGTCTTTTTACCCTCTTAACAGGGCCTTTCACAGAGCATAAGGTTTTTTGTTTGTTTGTTTTGAAGCCCAATTTATCAGATTTACTTTTTTAGATTGTGCTTTTTGTATTAAGACTAAGAGCTCTTTGGCTAGCACCAGATCCCAAAGATTTTTTTTTCTAAAATGTTGATATTTTTACATTTTACTTTTAAGTCCATGATCCATTTTAGTTACTTTTTGTAGATGGTGTGAGACTCACACTGATAGGCTGTGGTGACACCAGGTGTATGGTTTACACTTTTTTGGGGGCATGGGGTGCAGATTTGCATGGGTCTGTTTCCCTGTCTGTGCTTGCTTTAGCTGTGTCCCATCAACTGTGATGTGTTGGTTTTTTATTTTCATTACATTCAATCTGTTTTTTTATTTCTCTTGAAACTTCATCTTTGACCCATGGATTATTATACAGTTGTGTTTTTTAGTTTCTGAGTGTTTGGTAATATATCTGTTATCTATTGTTGATTTCTAGTTGGATTCCATTGTGGTCAGAGAAATCACACTCTGTGTGATTTCAGTTCTTTTAAACTTGCTGAGGTTTGTTTTATGGCCCAGAATATGGTCTATCTTGGTGTGTATGGGCACTTGAAAAGAGCATGTACTGTGCTCTTGTTGGGTGGAGTGTTTTATCACTGTGAGTTAAATCCTGTTGTTTGATAGTGTTGAGTTCTTCTGTATCCTTGCTGATTTTCAGTGTTGTTTTTCTATCAGTTTTTGAGAAAGGGTATCTTTGCTCTGAAGTCTGTTTCCTCTGAAGTCTATTTTATCTGATATTAATATAGCCACTCCTGCTTTTTTAGAATAAATGTTTGCATGATGTTTCCTCCATACTTGAAGTATCTTTTAGACAGCATGTGGTTTGGTCATTGGTCATGTTTTTTATTCTCTTCTACCAATCTCTGTTTTTTAGTTGGTGTATTTAGACTATTCACATTTAATGTAGTTATTGATATGTTAGGGCTTAAGTCTGTCATTTTATTTTTTTATTTTCTGTTTGTTCTCAGTGTTTTGTGTTTCCTGCTATCCAGTATATTACTTGAACATTTTATAGAATTATTTTTTACTTTTCTGTGGTGTTATTAGTGTATCTCTTTGTATGGCTTTTTTTTTTGTTTTTTGGAGACGGAGTCTCGCTCTGTCGCCCCGGCTGGAGTGCACTGTCGTGATCTCAGCTCACTGCAGTATCAGCCTCCCGGGTTCATGCCATTCTCCTGCCTCAGACTCCTGAGTAGCTGGGACTACAGGCACCTGCCCCCATGCCTGGCTAATTTTGTTTTTGTATTTTTAGTAGAGACAGAGTTTCACCATGTTAGCCAGGATGGTCTTGATCTCCTGACCTTGTGATCCACCCGCCTCGGCCTCCCAAAGTGCTGGGATTACAGGCGTGAGCCACCATGCCCAGCCTACATGGCTTTTTAAATGGTTGCTCTAGGTATTATATATATGTAGCTAATCCCAGTCTACTGGCGATGTCATTTTACCAGTTTAAGTAATGTATAGAAACCCTACCTCCTTCTACATCCCGTTGCCTTCCCCTGCTTACAATATAATTGTCTTAAATATTTCCTCTACACACATTTGAAACCACATCAGACAGTATTAGAATTTTTGTATCAGCTATCAAATATAATTTTAAAAACTTTAGAGGACACGGAAAACTCTTTACCCAGATTTTTACTTACTGAGTTCTTCTTCCTTCATGATTTTAGCAGATTACTTCTTTTATTGTTTTATTTCTGTTTAGAAAACTTCCTTCAGACATTCTTTTAGATTAGGTCTTCAGGCAATAAATTCATTTAGGCTTTTTTTTTTTTCATCTATGAATTCTGATTTCTCCTTTATTTCCGTGGGATAGTTTTACTGGATTCTGGGTTGACAGTTATTTTTCTTTCAACACTTGAAAAATGTTGCACCATTTTCTGGTCATTTCCATATTTTCTGATGAGAAATCTGCTATTCAAATTGTTTTTCCCCTATAGGCAAGGTGTCATTTCTCACTGCTTTCCAATTCTTTTCTTTTTTTTTGGTTTTTAGTAATTTGATGTGTCTTTGTGTAGATTGCTTTGAGTTTACCTTATTTGAGGTTTGCTTAGCTTCTGTAAGATTTATGTCTTTTGCCACATTTAGAAGCTTTTCAGCCACTATTCCTGTGAGTACTCTTTTAGCCTCTTTTTCTTTTCCTTCTAGAACTCCAGTGACACAAATGTTAGATCTTTTGTCACAGTCCACAGGTCCCTGAGACTCTGTTTTATTTTATTTTTTTTAAGTCTATTTTTGTTTTTCAGGCTGGGTAAATTCTGTTGTTTTATCCTCAGGTTCACGGATCCTTTCCTGTGTCCCCTCAGTTCTGCTGTTGAGCACTTCCACAGAAGTTTTTATTTTGGTTATTGCATTTTTAGTTCTAGACTTTTTTATTTGCTTCTTGTTTACATCTTCTGTTTCTTTGCTGAGAATTTCTGTTTCTTAGCTCAGATTTTCTGTTTTTTGTTTGTTTGTTTGTTTCTAGTATGTATGTAATTGCTCATTAAAGTATTTTTATAATGACCACTTTAAAATGTTTGCCAGATAATTCTAATAGCTCTGTTATTTAAGTTTTGATATCTATTTATTGTCTTTTTTCATTCTACTTGAGGTCTTCCTGGTTCTTGATGTGGTGAATGATTTTCTCTTGTAACCTAGACATTTTGAATATTTGCTTATGAGATTCTCAGTCTTATTTAAACCTTATGTTTTAACTGGCTTCTGACACTACTATGGCAGGGGAAGAGGAAACACTGCCTCATTTGTGCCTGATGAGGTTAGAAATCCAGGTCCCCATGCAGCCTCCATTGGCACCCGAGAGGGAGCTGCTTACTGCTGCCTGCCAGGGACCAGCATTACAGCTCCCTGCGAGGCCTCCACTACTGCCTTCATGGCTGGGAAGGATAGAGGTCCTCTTTGCCTCCCATGCGACCTCCACTAATAACATGGTCAGGAGAAGAATGGCCTTTCTGCCTCTGAGTGGAGATGGAATTCCTGGCTCTCCACTAGGCCTGACATGACCCCATTGAAGAGGGGGAGGGACCTCATTACTGCTTCATGGAGGTGGAAGTCTAGGCTTCCCACGTGATGTCCACTGACATCCACCAGGTATGGATGAAAGTACCAGTTTCCCTCCTCAGCCTTCCTTGACACCATGACAGTGGAGGGGAGGGCACAGGTGGGGAATTAGAGTGCCCCATTATAGCCTGGTGAGGATGGAAGTCTGGGCTCCCCACTCAGCCTGTGCTGGAATAGGTAGGGGTGGAGCCACGTTTCTTCTGTGGTGTTTGGCTGAAGTAGATCAGTTACTATCTAAACATTTTGTCTTTCAGGACTGCTCCTTTCCTTGTCTGTCCCTTAGCTAGAAAGAATAGGCTCTTGTGGTGGTGGTATTATTGTTTTTTGGGGATTTTTGGGGGGTCTATGCCCACTGGCATTTCTAGGTTGCTGGTGCTTCCTGCAAAAGAAAATTCAGGGAATTCTTTGGGACCCAAGATCACTGACCAGTCTGCCCTCTTTCCACCGCCTGGAGTTGTCCAATGTTTGTTTATAGTGTCCGACATTTTAGTTGTGTAGTCATCCCTCTGTATCCTTGGCTTCCACATCATGGCTTCAGCCAGCTATGGACTGAAAATATTTTTTAAATTGCATCTGTAGTGAACATGTACAGACTTTCTATTCTTGCCATTATTCTCTAAGCAATACAGTGTAACAACTACATACATGGCATTTACATTGTGTTAGGTTTTGTAGGTAATCTAGAGATGATCTAAAGAAGCAGTCCCCAACCTTTTTGGCACCAGGGAATGGTTTCATGGAAGACAGTTTTTCCACACGCCGCTGTGTATGCGGGGGTGAGGGATGATTTCGGGATGAAACTGTTCCACCTCAGATTATCAGGCACTCATTAGATTCTCATAAGGAGTGCACAACCTAGATCCCTTGCAAGCACAGTTCACAATAGGGTTCGTGCTCCTCTGAGAATCTAATGCTGCCGCTGATCTGACAGGAGGCAGAGCTCAGGCAGTAATGCTCACTGGTCCAGCACTCACCTCCTGCTTTGCAGCCAGTTCCTCACAGGCCACAGACTGGTACCAGTCCACTGCCTGGTTGGGGACCCCTGGTCTAAAGTATAAAGGAGGATGTGCATAGCTTATTTGCAAATACAACACCATTTTATGTCAGGGATTTGAGCATTCGAAGATCTGTGTATTCATGGAAGGTCCTGGAACCAGTCCACGGACAGCTGTACTTGAAGGTCCTGGAACCAGAAACCAATGGACAGCTGTACTTAGCAGGAGAAATAGGGGAAGGAACACCTACTCCAGCTCCTGAAAGAGGAGATTTTCATCCGTCCATTTAAAACCATTCAGAGGAATCTCATGCTTTTCCTCACCTGTGTTCTCTCTGCTTATAACATCTTTTTCTCCTTTTGCAGCATCAGCCACTACGTGATTGTCATGTCCATGACCATCTTTTTGGTGTTCCTCAATGGCCTGGCCCAGCTGCTTACAACAAAGAAACTCAGACTATGTGGCAAACCCAAAAGTCACTTCATGTGAAGTTGCTGAAGCACCATTCAGCATCCGGATCCTGATTCTCCTTTTAAACTAAAATCTCATCAAGGACTCAATAAGAAGATGGATATGGATATATAGTATATTCTACTCCTGTAGGGAAAATGGTATTTGGAATTCCGAATTGACAGGTTATCTGGAACAAAGGAGCTTCTTTTCTTTTTTTCCTAGATTTTGCAGGCATGAAATAGTGATTATATCTGTGGAAAAGCATAGGAAAGCATTCTCCATTTTCATTTTTCTCCTTTGGCTGGCAGCTCTTCCCAGTGATGTTGAGAACACCTGCAGTAATCTGGTCCCCAACCGCACAGCTTCCCGCATACCCAGAGGAGAGCACATGCCCCCTGTGGGGGCAGTGCTGATGGCATCCAGAATCATTGCCGTGGCTGAGCTGGAAGGAAATCACCAGGTGTCACCGTCAATATCAGCTTTCAGCACTGGTTTTGTTGGACAATCAGGGTGTATTATTTCAAAAGCTTCAATAGAAAAAGTGTTTGCAAGTATTTGTCATATTTCTTTAGTATGCAATAATACTATCTTATCCTTTTTAGTGCTATTTCTCAGGTTTTCACAGTCAACCAGCTAGATGCATGTCTATCCTTCACTTTTTGTTTTTTTTTTTCATTTCTGGATTTTCATGGAATTTCTGACAATACAAAAGTAGAAAGTGTTTGGTATTTCTGTCTTATACATAGGAAAACATTTAAAATAAATAGTTTTTAATTGTAGGCTCAACATTTGTTACCCCATAGCTTTTTCATGTATTATTTCTTTCCCTTTGAATTTATTTTTACTGTCATCTATTATTTTAACAGGAGTTTAAAATTCAATGGTTTAACTTTCTGACAATATCATAAGAATTCATATTAGAGGTGTTATTCTTTCTGGTTGTGAGATTCTAGCCCAAAGGCCTAAAATCATCAAATTAGATTTCCGTTTGTAAACAAATTCTAATGGGCAAAATATCTTGAGAGCAGTTTTTATATGGATTGTCCATAAAATGACCTTTACGTATCCCTGTGGAGTTGGCCTTTTGCCTGTGGTATGCCAGTAGCTTTTGGCTGATGCTAAGCTTTCCTGGTATGTGCACTATTTTTAAGAAGTAATTGCTTTTGAATTAAGTTATAGCATTACTAATTCACGTTAATGACTAGGAAGCCCTCTGTAATTTACTAGATTTTTCAAATTGGCGGGGAGTGAATAAATACAATTTAAAAGAGTCAGAAATCAGTTTGGCGAAGTGTACTTTCCTAATTTCGATTTATGATGAAATATAGTTATAATTTATTTGTAATACTACTTTATGGTATACCAGTGAAAGAATTACAGTATAAAAAAGAGGTATTAATGTTTTATGAAATCTCATGCATCAGCTCATAGCATAAAATCTAGCTGGACAGCTAAGAAGCTATGGTAGCAAACAGTGATGTTGATGGAATGAGAACCATGAACTTTCGTATTACCTCAAAGGATTTTTTTATCAGTTTTTTTCCACACATCAGAGAAAACTGTATAAACACTTATCATTGACCTCTTTCTATGTGTAGTTTTGCCTTTTATCTTTTCCCAAATTTTTATACAGAGAAATTAATAAGTATTTTATTACAACATTGTAAAAGGTGCTCAGGATTTTTTGTCTTTCTTTATTTTGCTCTTCGAGGCATGTCTTTTTCTTAATTTTGTCCTTT
Source organism: Macaca fascicularis (assembly GCF_037993035.2). Lineage (NCBI taxonomy): Eukaryota > Metazoa > Chordata > Mammalia > Primates > Cercopithecidae > Macaca > Macaca fascicularis. The sequence goes on from NC_088392.1 coordinate 18,813,828, forward strand.
CAGGTCAGAGTGAGTCTATAGAATAGGTTAACTTCCTTCTGACAGTATCACAGAGTTTGTGTTGTGCGCCTGCAGCCACAGGCTCACCCTGCCGCACCGTAACTGGCCCCTTCAGACTCACATGGGAACAGGCCTTTTCTGTTGCAGTTTCTCAGATATCTTTAAATGTTTTGAAATGTATATTTTTATATCGAAAAACAGAGAAAAAAGAAACAAGAGTTAGGGAAAAAGTATTTCTGTTTAAGGTATTAATTTTTTCGTTCTACCTATGCCATAGATTTCTGAATCAAAACTTAGGACATTTGCTGATTAACAATGTTTAAATTAGGAATTGTTATAAGAATTCAAATGGGCAGAACAAGTTGTGAATATATTGAACCAAAAAAGGCCATGTTATAATCTTAGAGGGCCCATGAATAAATCTTAGAGGGAATCCTAAGGCTTTAGGAAACCATGGCAGCTTGTCTGTCATTTCCCAATATGTTAATTATTATACTTAGTGTACAGTATTTAGAATACAAAATGCTTTTTTGTTTTTTAAGAAAGTAATGTTATAAATGGTTATATATGTTCATAGTATTGTCTTTAAAATTATTTGTTAATGATAGAGCTGAATTAGAAAACCTCTTCATCTGTTATAATATGGTTTCTTATGAAAAACTTATTACAAATTTCAGCCAACTCAGATATTAAGAACATCAGTGTCAACCCTCCTCCCCTCCTGCCACCTTTATACACTTGTTTTGGTGGACTAGGGGCTCCTTTTCTCCTTTTTGACATATAACTGTACCGTTAAAAACATGATTTCTGATGAAGCTGGCCTGGAGGGAGTGAAGGCGATTGCATGGGCATGGTCTCTAGGACAGGCGTAGCTGTTGCAGGGCCCCCCTGTCCTTGAGAGAACCTGGTGAGCTCCCATATTCACACTGGATGCCAGCATGTCAGGGGGCTGAAGAGAATGGAGCGAAATCAACTCTGTCATTTGGAGAAGACTCCCTTCAGACCAGTTCTGAGAACTCCTTCTTTTAAGAGACCAGAGATAACTTGACCATTTCTCTCCTTTTCATAGTTGTTCTTTTTTATGTTGACATTCCCCTTACTGTTTTTAAAATGCTTCAAAGCATTAATGATTGTTATGCTGTGTGCTTTCAGTACTATGGCAGTATCTTTGTAGCATTTTCCCATTTCTGTATCAGCATGGTGTTTTGTTTTGTTTTTTCGTTTTTGTTTTGAGACAGGGTCTCATTCTTGCTCAGGCTAGAATGCAGTGGCACCATCTCGGTTCACTGCAACCTCTGCCTCCTGGGCTCAAGTGATCCTGCCACCTCAGCCTCCTGAGTAGCTGAGCCCACAGGCACACGCCTCCACACCTAGCTAATTTTTAAATATTTGTGTGATGGAGACAGGGTTTCACTATGTTTTCCAGGCAGCAGCAATTTTTTTTTTTTTTTTAAGACTGGGATTTCTTTATAATGCTTTGTTATTTTAAAAAAAGAAAAGGAAACATTAATAATCAAAATTATCTTTAATTGGCCTCACAGGGCTAAAATCTAGAATTATTATTACTCTTGGGTAAACTCATGAAAAGTACTTAATATTCATTCTATAAAGAAACAAAAAGAAACTTTGAGATGTGTCTCTTACTCATTTCCTTGGGTACACTTAAAATGGATTACAGTTATTGCTCAACTTTCTACCTTCAGAATTGCAGCATTTATTTGCCACTCAGCATTTCTCAGAGTTTGTCCCTTAGAACATTGGTTCCTTGTAATACAAATAAATGTCATAATAAAAATAGTTTCTTTTTTCTTTTCTTTTTTTTGAGACAGACTCTGGCTCTATCACCAAGGCTGGAATGCAATGGTGCAATGTTGGCTCCCTGCAACCTCCGCCTCCTTGGTTCAAGCGATTCTCCTGCCTCAGCCTCCTGAGTAGCTGGGATTACAGGTGCCCGCCACCACGTCTGGCTAATTTTCATATTTTTAATAGTGACAAGGTTTCACCGTGTTGGTCAGGCTCGTCTTGAGCTCCTGACCTCAAGCAGTTCACCCGCCTTGGCCTCCCAAAGTGCTGGGATTATAGGCGTGAGCACCTCACCCAGCGAAAAGAGTTTCTTAATTAAATATATTTGAGAAACATCTAGTCAAACTACCTTAAATAGGTGTATTTACGTTAGTTCTAAGGGAATTTAACTTGTGATGTACATTGTGAAGGGAGGAAGATGGCATTATGCCAAAAGTTTCCACTTGCTTAACAGCAGACCCTATCTCAGAGTTTTCCTCTGATTGGCAAGCGTAAGAAATGTTGCCAAAGCTGGGCTTGGTGGCTCACCCCTGTAATTCCAGCATTTTGGGAGGCCGAGGTGGGTGGATCACTTGAGGTCAGGAGTTCGAGACCAGTCTGGCCAAGATGGCAAAACCCCATCTCTACTAAAAATACACACACACACACACACACACACACACAGTCTGGCCAAGATGGCAAAACCCCATCTCTACTAAACACACATACACACACACATACACACACACATACACAGAGAGTCTGGCCAAGATGGCAAAACCCCATCTCTACTAACACACACACACACACACACACACACACACACACACACACACAGAGTCTGGCCAAGATGGCAAAACCCCATCTCTACTAAATACACACATACACACACACACACACCCCAGCGGGGTGGCAGATCTCCTGTAATCTTTGCTACTCAGGAGCCTGAGGCACGATAATTACTTGAACCTGGGAGGTGGCATGAGCTGAAATTGTGCCACTGCCTGGGTGACAAAGTGAGACTCTGCCTCAAAAAGAAATATCTCCATATAATTTTGCACTGAAAGCTCAATTTGTCATAGTTTTGAAAATAGGGTGTTGTATGCTTGATTGATTTTTTTTTTCCTGAGAACTGAAATACCATTTTTACTTTAACCCTTAATGTGGGAAAACTTTACAATTTCCTGCAATTTTTCCTGCCTCTGTATATATTACACCTGTCATCATTTAGTCTTTCATGTGGGAAAGGCCAGTGGTACCAGATAGCATTTGGTTCATCACGGCTCATTGTCCAGCCCTGTTGGAGTTTAGACTAAACCTTCATACCTTATGTTTTACATCTTTTACCTGAAAAATAAATTTGCACCAACTTTCAACTTGTTTTCTTATGATTTGACATTGTAGAAGGTGATTAGTAGTTACATTTTTATAATGCTTTGTTATTTTAAAAAACCATGAAAAAGAAAACATCAATTATCAAGATTTCCTTTAATTGGCCTCAAAGGACTAAAATCTAAAATGATTATTGCTCTTGGGTAAACTCATGAAAAGATACATTCTTTTTACACAAGAATTTAATTAGCTTGGTATCAAATACCAATTGCATCAAACATCAGTGATTCTGTGAATTTTTTAAAGTTGTTTTTACTTTAAGTAGATAATGTTCAGTGAATTTGAATATGATTAACGAAGGGACCAACAAAGGTAATTGTCAATCTTACAGACATCAACTTTTACTTCGAATATCTCAATATTACTCGAACTTCTAGGAGTCGTCAGTCAACATTTTAAAAGCTCCTTTCCTTGCTGATGAGAAGTAATATTCTTAAAGTTAGAAACCATACAATTAAATCCTGATTTGCCTGATTACATGTTTGCTTGTCATGTCCTATCTCTCATGTTATTGTGATTGGTTTTATTTTATAAAAAACTACTCATAGCACAGCTAGGTGATCTATGTGAACATCAGCAGTGATAAGTTGACAGTGTGTACCCTGGATACATGATGAGAATGGCACTTTACCTACACGGACTTCCTCCCCAGTGCTCACAAACCCAGTCTAATTATGAGAAGAACAGACAAATCTCAATATAGGAACATTTGGCACAATACCCAGTGAGTACTCTTCAAAACTACCAAGGTCGTCAAAAACAAGGAAAGGCTGAGAAACTGTCAAAGAAACCTATAGAGACATGACCACTGCATGGGATGCGGCACCCTGGATGGGGCCCTAAACATGGGGTGCGGCACCCTGGATGGGGCCCTAAACATGGGGTGCGGCACCCTGGATGGGGCCCTAAACATGGGATGTGGCACCCTGGATGGGCCCTGAAACAGAAAAGGACATTAGGTAAAAACTAAAGAAATCTGAATAAAGTATGGTCTGTAGTTAATAAAATGTCAATACTGGTTCATTAATTATGAAAACTGTGCCTTAGTAGTTATTAGTAATTAGTAATCATTAGGTGTTAATAATAAGAGAAACTGGGTGAGGGAGTGTGTGGGAACCCTCTGTATAAATTTTGCAAATTTTCTATAAAACTATTGTAAAATAACAAGATTATTTAAAATTGTAATTGTAATTTTATATTTTTAAAATTTCTACTCTATACACATAATTTTACATAAATGCATTAGAAGTATAATAACAGAGAAGCAGAGGATTGAAGGGGTGGTGCACTGGCTTTTTTCTGTTTTTGTTATTTCTCCCTAGTTTTCTCTCTGCTCTTTTACTCCTGTTACCCCCCTCTGAGCCATGTTAGAGCCCAATGTGTGTAAAATTTTTCTTCCTGAATAACTTTCCATCAATTATTGTAGTGATTATTATGTTTTTGTTTGTTTGTTTGTTTGTTTGTTTGTTTGAGACAGGGTCTCACTCTGTCACACAGGCTGGAGTGCAGTGGCACAATGATGGCTCACTGCTGCCTTGACTTCCTGGGTTCAAACAACCCTCTTATCTCAGCCTCCTGAATAGCGGGAACCACAGGCTAATTTTTAAATATTTTGTTTTTGTAGAGACAGGGTCCTGCCATGTTGCCCAGGATGGTCTTGAATTCCTGGGCTCATGCAGTCTGGCCCTTGGTCTCCCAAAGTATTGGGATCAGAGGCACGAGCCACTGTGCCCGGCCAATTATTATGTTCAGCATAAATCTCACATGAATGTGTAGTGGTCAGCTGTGCCTTTGCTCAGCATTTCCTCTTGAGATAACTGTGCCTCCACTGCTAACCTTCTGTTTCTGGCAGGAGCTAAAATTTTTTTATGACCCTTCTCACCACATTTGACTAGTTTAGGGGTATACATCTGACCCACACCAGACCAATCTAAGTTCTTTGCAAGATTTTCAAGCTGGAACTGAGAGAAAGTTTCTAAGATGCAAAGTTTCAGAGCTGTTTTTGGCCAAGTTTAATTAAGTGAAATATTCTAGTAACCTTCCAATAAGTAATCTCTTCAAAAAAAAAAAAAAAAAAAAAGGCAGGGGGATTGAATTCACTCATATCTCTAAGAACACAGTGGATTATGAGAAATCCAAAGCTCCACTTAAAATGTTTATTTTTGTTCCTGGTTTTTACCTTCTGCTAAGTTGGAATTGAGGGGGCAGAATAGTTCCATGAAAACTGGTTCAGACTTTATCCCTCCGATTCACAGTGCTACTTTCATGCCTAATACTACAAAATGTTTACGTGCCCTGTTTTGGTATTATGTAGTAAAGACAGGAGTTAAAAATCTTAGCTTTGTATAGCCTCTATCTCCAGGAAATGCAAAGAGCTCTCACATGTTCATTCCTCCAAAACAAAATACAAATTTTCTCATAGGTGCTACTGGAGAAACAATAGCATAAATAATCCCTATGGAGAGCATGCCATATGCCAAGCCCTGTGGCAGGGGCTTTACATTCATGATCTCACATAATTGAGTTATTGCAACCCCTTGTGCTAGGCCAGACCTCAGTGAGCCTGGTCTGGGTTCCAGGCTGTCAAGAAGGATGTCTTGGGCTCTACTCAAGTTTGGTTTGTCAGCAAAAGCAACAGACACTGGAAAGATAGTAATGAGAGAAAAATATATAGGTGGTTTTGCCCTCCCCTCAAAGGTCTCTCCAGCTCAGCTTACCTCCACCAAAGATTAGGGCTCTTAGAAGCCCAGGGAGAATGATATGCCCAGTAGAGCATAGGAACACAGAGCATGGGCCCGCTGCCCTCGGTGCTCACAGCCACGGCAGCATTCCCAAACAACTTACATCACCGTAAGAGGCAGTGCTTGTGCTGCTCAGGAGGGCCAGCTTCACTAGGCCTTTACGTCCCTGCTTTGTCTGCACGATGGGGCCCTGGGCTGTTCCACCCATGCCCACTGAGGGGCTTTCATATGGACAGGCCCGGCCATGGCCCATACAACACCAACCAAGGTAGATGTCAGCTTTATTTTCCAGATAAGAAAACTGAAGTTCCAAGAGACTAAATGAATATCCCAGAGTCCTCCATTTGGCAAGTTGATTTGCTAGTCAACTCAGAGCTAATTCAGTCTAAGTCTAAAGTTAAAACTTTTAATCACCAGACTCCCTTAGGGGTATACAACTGCTTCCTTGGGGATGCCAGAGAAATAGTCCACACAGAGGATAGCACTTGGAAACAGAATACGTTTATCCTTTGCTTAGGTCACATGAGTGGAATTACATAGATGATGACAGCAGTAGCTGTAATGTGTAGGTCAGTGGCATGAGTTAAAGTAACCCATTGCATTAATCAGCAGATAATTCAATATCCTCTCCTAGTGAAGCAGAGTGGGGATACAAAGTATAAGACATTAGCCCTGCCCTTGTGCTGGAATTGAGGAGATAATAATAATGATACTGGCAGATCATATTTACTGAGTGCTTCCTTTGCACCAGCTGGTTCACCTCAAATCCCTCACATGTCCCAGATCAAGGAAGACCAGCAATGAAAGATATGGGCAGTTAAATGCTGAGTGGCCAGACACAGACAAAAAGCACTTTCGATGACAAATTAACATACCAGTTAGCATCTGCTAAGATAAGGATTCTTTCAGGGCCTACGGCAGTAATATGCTCCTGAAATGCAATGTCCTAACTAGCAGTTGACAAAAAAGAATGGCATAATATAGCCATTGAGAATGAGTAGAATGAAACCAGCCCTGTGGGCAGCTTTGTGGCCCCTAGTTTAGGATCTCCCCATCATTTCCTTGCTCCATAAATGATTTGTTATGTAGGAAATTCAAGTACTGAAATATCCAGAGGGAAAACAACATAATCCATGGTTCACATGTGTTTTACTTGTGGCAAGCATTTCTAGTTACCTACCCAGTATCTACTCTCTGTTTTTTTTTTTTTTTTTTTTTTTTTACCATCAGAACCTTGATTTGTTTATCAGAAATATTCCCAGAGCCAGGCAGGGTGGCATACACCTATAGTCCCAGCTACTCAGGAGGCTGAGGCAAGAGGATTGCATCAGCCCAAGAGTTCAAAGACAGCCTGGGCAACATAGTGAGGGCACGTCTCTACAGAAATCTTAAAAAAAAGAAGTATACTGGGATTTAAAAACAACAACAACAATTTTAAAAAATAAAGAAAAAAAACTCATCCTCCCTTGCAATGAGGCATGCCAATGCAATGCAGCTCTTGCCAATTATGTACACACAGAAGTCTCTAGGTAGAGCTTCTGGAAAACTCAATGCAGCTGATGTTCCTTCTTGCCTGTTGCCTTTTCCTCCTCCTGTATCTGAAATGTAGGCATGCCGCTGGAGGTGGAGCAGTTTTGCAACCTAGGAATAATGCGTTTGAAAATGAAACTACCTGGAAAGGAAGGCTTAGCTGGAAGATGGAAGATGACTGAGTCCGTGGTCAAATCCCTTAGCCACTCACCATACCACCCTAGAACAGCTCACCTCCAGCTTCTGGATACATGAGAAAAGTAAAGCCTTTTTTGGTTAAACACTCTAAATCTGATGATCTTTATGTTCCTGACATACTTGGTGAAATTAGAAATGTAAGTACTTGTTAAAAATAAGTTAGGTTTCTTAAATAAGGCCTTCTGAAGAAGCATGATTGAACTGTCTGGTTTCCCAGGGGAACTCCACAGCTGTGGGAATTTAAATATTACGATATTGAGTTACATTTATTTTGTTCAGAGATGGCCATAATCAAGGCATTGGTTCAAGGTCTTAGTTGAACTTTATACATAACTATACAAAAATCAGTAGATTAATTTGCTATTGCTTATCTTTGGGGTGCATTTTTGTATCAGTTCATTCTCATTCTGCTGATAAAGACATACCGGAGACTGGGTAATTTACAAAAGGAAAGAGATTTAATGGACTTACAGTTCCACATGGCTGGGGAGGCCTCACAATCATGGTAGAAGGCGAATGAGGAGCAAAGTCATGTCTTACATGGTGGCAGGCAAAAAAAAGCATGTGCAGGGGAGCTCCCCTTTATAAAACCATCAGATCTCATGAAATTTATTCACTGTCATGAGAACAGCACAGGAACCACCCCCCGCCCCACACCATGGTTTAATTACCTCGCACAAGGTCCCTCCCATGACACGGGATTATTATATTCAAGGTGAGGTTTGAGTGGGGGCACAGAGCCAAACCATATCATTCCATCCCTGGCCCCTCCCAAATCTTATGTCCTCATATTTCAAAACCAGTCATGCCTTTCCAACAGTCCCCCAAAGTCTTAACTCATTTCAGCATTGACTCAAAAGTCCACAGTCCACAGTCTCATCTGAGACAAGGCAAGTCCCTTCTGCCTTTGAGCCTGTAAAATCAAAAGCAAGTTAGTTACTTCCTAGATACAATAGGTGTACAGATATTGGGTAAATACACCTATTTCAAATGGGAGAAGTTGGCCAAAACGAAGGAGCTACAGGCCCCATGCAAGTCTAAAATCCATAGAGATAGCAATTAAATTTTAAAGCTTCACAATAATCTCCTTTGACTCCGTGTCTCACATCCAGGTCACACTGATGCAAGAGTTAGGCTCCCATGGCCTTGGGCAGTTCCGCCCCTGTGGTTTTGCAGGGTATGGTCCCAGTCCTGGCTGCTTTCATGAGCTGGCATTGAATGTCTGCGACTTTTTCAGGTGCACGGTGCAAGTTGTTGGTGGATCTACCATTCTGGGGTCTGGAGGACAGTGGCCCTCTTACAGCTCCACTAGGCAGTACACCAGTGGGGACTCTGTGTGGGAGCTCCAACCCCACATTTCTCTTCCACACTTCCCTATCAGAGTTTCTCTATAAGGGCTTTGCCCCTGCAGCAAACTTCTGCCTAGACATCCAATTGTTTCCATAAATCCTCCAAAATCTAGGTGGAGGTTCCCAAACTTCTATCATTGACTTCTGTGCACCTGCAGGCTCAACACCACGTGGAAGTTGCCAAGGCTTGGGGCTTCTACCCTCTGAAGCCACAGCCCAACCTGTACATTGGCCCTTTTAAGCCACAGCTGGAGTGGCAGAGATGCAGGACACCAAGTCTCTAGGCTGTACACAGCAAGGGGACCCTGGGCTTGGCTCAGGAAATCATTTTTCCCCCTAGGCCTCCAGGCCTGTGATGGGAGGGACTGCCATGAAGGTATCTGGCATGCCCTGGATACATTTTCCCCATTGCCTTGGTGATTAACATTCAGCTCCTTGTTATTTAGGCAAATTTCTGCAGCTGGCTTGAATTTCTCCCTAGAAAATGGGTTTTTGTTTTCTGTTGCATCATTAGTCTGCACATTTGCCAAAGTTTTGTGCTGTGCTTCCTCTTGAATGCTTCGCTGCTTAGAAATTTCTTCCCTCAGATACTCTAAATCATCTCTCTCTAGTTCAAAGTCCCACAGATCTCTAGGACAGGGGCAAAATGCTACCAGTCTCTTTGCATAGCAATAGTGACTTTACTCCAGTTCCCAAAAAGTTCCTCCTCTCCATCTGAGATGAGCAGCATTTTGTCAAAGCCATTCAACAAGTCTCTAGGAAGTTCCAAACTTTCCCACATTTTTCTATCTTCTTCTGAACTTTCTTTAAAACTGTTCCAACCTCTGTTACCCAGTTCCAAAGTCACTTCCACCATTTTTGGGTATCTTTACAGAAACACCCCACTACCTGGTACCAATTTACTGTGTTAGTCCGTTCTCATCCTGCTAATAAAGACATACCCGAGACTGGTAATTTATGAAGGAAAGAGGTTTAATGGACTTACAGTTCCACATGACTGGGGAGACCTCACAATCATGGTGGAAGGCAAGTGAGGAGCAAGTCACATCTTACATGGTGGCAGGCAAGAGAGAGCATATGCAGGAGAACTACTCTTTACAAAACCACCAAATCTTGTGAGACTTATTCACTATAATGAGAACAGCATGGGAAAAACCCACCCCCATGATTCAGTTACCTCCCACAAGGTCCCTACACAACACGTGGGGATTATTACAACTCAAAGTGAGATTTGGGTAGGGATACAGAGCCAAACCATATCAATTTTCTTTTCAGATTATATATTTATGCATAACATATAACAATATATGCAGTTCTGTTAACTTCATTGCTTAACTTTATTGAAAATTCAAACAACTTAGCATGGATTTTCTTTTCTACCCTGTATTGACTATTTTGTTGACTGACTGGTTAGTTAATTACAAACAGTTGAACAGATTTTAAGTATAGAGCAAACTTTAATGTAGACATTTATACTCATATGGGCAAAAACTTATTAGATTCAGAAAACAAAGCAAAACAAGAACACATGGGCTTTCTACCCATTCACCAGTGGGTTGTGTGGTTTTAAAATGTTTGCCATTTTATCCATTGGTCCTCAAAGCTAGAGCCCTGCCTCTTTCAAGACTTTACCAGGTAATAAGGGAAACATGAAGGCATATGCAACCTAATTCTTGCCCTCAAGAAATTGATAATGCAATTTAGGAGGCAGAATTTATGCGCTCTAGAATCTCACAGACCCATCTGGGCTCTGCTGCTTATTAGTTGTGTGACCTTAGGCCAACCCTTCTGAGTCTCAACTGACTCATCTGTAATACTGTGATAATACTGCCTGCCCCATGACGTGTTTTTTGGTCTCATTGCACTTATGACTTAAATTAGATTGAAACATTAAATTGTATTAAATTTGTTTACAGGCTTCACCTCTGAATAAGAGCATTAGCTTCTCAGTGCACTGCATACTTAAAGTGTGGGTATAGATGATACAGCTGGTGAATAAAGGCAGCATGTGATATTTGCCTTATGAGCAATACATGCAACAAGTACTCAGAGACTCCGAGAGAGAAAGCTCAGGAAAACTGATGTGCCAGAGAAGGCCAGCCATTGAGAAGGGGCTTGAGGGAAGAGTTCAAATAAGCATAGTTCTACAATGAAATACAGAACTCAATTTATATTCAGAAGTAAAATATTTAATTCCATTGATCACACGTTTGTAGGTGTTCATGCTTAAGAGCCATCAGCTTGTGTAAGGCACTGAACTAAACACTTTAGAAGAATTAGCAGATATAATCTACTATCAGTCAAATTTATCAAAGAAAACTAAGATTCAGGTTAACTCACCCAAGTCAAACAGCCAGGAAGTGGTACAGTTTTTTTATTTCATACAGTTTAGTATGAGGGAGCCTCTTATCAGTATGCTTTCATCTCAATCCAACTTTACAAATCCAGTGATTTTATGTAGACAAGCCATACTGTGGAGGTGTTATTTTGATTGTCAGCGTTCTACCTTATTATTTGTGTGGATCTCTATTAAAGGGGTCTTGGGGAAATGCAGTGCTCTGCCTCCCACTATAGAAGATGAAGGTGGCCCCACACAGTGGTTCTTGGCAGCCCAGCTAGGGCAGATACTAGCTATGGCATCCAAGGAACCTGCAATGATGTTCTTTGCAGGTCCCCTTGGCTATGTCCTCTGTGGCTCAGCTTCCCTTGGTCCCAACCATTTGTTAAGCCTGCCCAGTTACTCTACAAACCATTTGTATCCTAAAAACTTTTGCCTGCATCAAACTTTTGTGTGCATCTCTTGGTAGTAGACCAAGACCTTTAATTGATATGCATACATTGAATGTGTTTGTATCTCTTCAGCATTTAGCGTGATTTCTCATGGCTTTTAACAAAATTTTCATAAACACTTATGTAGTCCTTACAATGTGCTAGGTACTGTTTTAAATGCTTTACAAATACTAACCTATTTAATTCTTATAAGAACCCTGTGAGGTGGGTATTGTTATACTATTTTACAGATGGGAAAACTGAAACACTGGATAATTATAAATAACTTGCCCAAGATCTCACAGCTAGTAAACAATGAGACTTTTTAAAAAACATTTTAAATGGATCATTTTCCCAAAGATTTTGTCTTGTCATCAGCATAAGAGCATCTGTAGATTTCTGCTTCTGAAAATGCAATCACTGCAGCTAACCAGGTGGTGTGGAAGCTAGACTTTTCCCATTGCATATAGATAATCAAGTATGAACAGTATACTTAGGAAAACATGCTCTTGAAGTTGACTATGTGTGTGCATTTGGCTTGGGGCACACTTGCACCAGATTCTTGACATTCACCTATGAGGCATATGCCAGCTGTGTTCCAGATGGCATGTGAAGCAGAAAGATGAAGAGCTTTCCTCATTTTTCTTTTAATTGGCATTAAAGGATGGAAGTAAACATTGGTTGTCTATTTTTAAGCAACTGAAGTTTGTAAAGACGTGGAAGTCCACAGTATACTTAATGTAGTGGTGTGAATTATGGGCACCCCAAAAGATCTTTCCCCATCCTAGTACCCAGAATCTGTGAATGTGACCTTATTAGGAAAAAATGAGTCACTGCAGATACAATGAAGGATGCTAAGATGAGCTCATCCTGATTATCCAGGTGTTCCTTAAATCCAATGGCAAATGTCCTTAAAAGGAACAGAAGAGAAGTCACAAGAAGGATTAGGCATGTGAAGCTGGAAGCTGAGAGTGATGCAGCCACATGCAAAGGAACGCCTGGAGCCACCAGAAGCTGGAAGAGGCGAGGAAGGATCACCCTAAGAGCCTTAAGAGGGAACAGCACTCTACTGGTACCCAGATATAGGACTTTGGAACTGTGAGAGAATAAATTTCCATTGGTCAAGAGACTCCATTTGTGATAATTTGCTATGGCAGCCACAGGGAATGAGTACATTTGGGGAGGTAAATTTTTCACTTTTCTGATTGATTAGTACTTTGACATATATCACTCAAATTCTCGCCATAAGAGGTTATAGAAACATGAAAACAGAAAAGAAAAAAATGGTCCCAAAGAAATCATTTACCCTGTTTCTTTTGAATACTCATTTTTGAGGCAAAATCTGGGCTGTGCCTGCATGTTTGGGGAGGATGGTCCTTGACCCCTTGGCTGCATCTGGGGATAGTCAGTGTAGATGTTAGGAAAGCTGTGCTTCTTCCTTGGGGCAGAGCATCACTCAACTTTTCATTTCCCTTCAAAGAAATTTCCATCTACTGAAATCCATTTCAGTGGACTCAGAAGGTTCATCCCTACTTTTTATTCCAAGGGTTCCCATAAATAGTTTCAAACAAATTTGTTCCATGATGTTTCCTCGGTCTTGCTTATGAGATATGCATAAAATATGCATATTAGTCTGTTCTCATGCTGCTAATAAAGACATACCCAAGACTGGGTAATTTATAAAGGAAAGCACTTTAACTGACTCACAGTTCCACATGGCTGGGGAGGCCTCACAATCATGGTGGAAGGCGAAGAGGAGCAGCCATGTCTTACATGGCAGCAGGCAAGAGAGCTTGTGCAGGGAAACTGCCATTTATAAAATAATCAGACCTTGTGAGACTTATTCATTCCCATGAGAACAGCATGGGGGAAACCACCCCTATGATTCCGTTATCTCCACCTGGCCCTGCCCTTGACACATGGGGATTATTACAATTCAAAGTGAGATTTGGGTGAAGACACAGCAAAACCACACCAATATGTGTCCACTTTTTAAGAGTTATATATTTTATTTAATTTAGAGACAGGGTCTCACTGTGTTCCCCAGGCTGTACTCAAGCTCCTGGGCTCAAGCCATCCTCCACCTCAGTCTCAAGTAGCTAGGACCATCCTCAAGCCATCCTCCCACCTCAGCACTTGGGTAGGTGCATGACACTGTACCCCGCAAGAGTTATATATAAGCTAGTACTTAGAAATCCCCAAAGGCACATGCAGTGCTACACAGTGATGAAAAAGATCATGATCTTTTTTCCCTTATTTTGAAAGTGCAGATAATAGCACCAGCAATTTACTGGGCCACAAGTTTGAGTATCAGAGTTCACCACGAAATGTGAATATAAAAATATCAGCACAATGTGAAGATAAAAATATCAGCACATAAACCTAAAGGTAGAGTTCTTTAATGTCAAGATTGCTAATGGTTTGGCTTTTCTGGAACATTCCTGCCATATTTTTCTGGACATGTATAGAGCTCTGTGACTTTCCTTTTCCCTTTGATATTTTTTTGTATTTATGTGTCTGGATCCAATTGAAACCAGGAAGTTGAAAGCTTATGATAAACCTGGTTGTCCTTTTAACTGTTGCCCTCAGGGGCTTACTTGAGAAGTGCCTCATTCTCAGTAATTCTGTGGTATCCATGACCTGATCCAGGATGCAGAAGAGAATTTCTCCCCAGGCTCTCTGCACGCAAGTCCTCTGAGTCCTGATCCAGATTTGGTGTAAGAGATCCACCACAGACCTCTGCAACAGGGCCTGACACCATCACAAGAACATTCTCTGCATCTCAGAGTGAAGCCTTCGAGTGGCATTTCGCTTGTTAAGCCTCTGAGTCTTATGTAATGCTAACTGACATTCTGGCTTATAAGATCGTATCTCATGTCAGTCTGATGGCTGGAGCTGCTGTTCTAAATGCTTCCAGGGTCTCGGAGGCTGACCAAACTCACTGGAGTCTGAGAGGGGAGAATAATGAGAGGAGGACCTGTTATCCATCCCCTGGGTCTTCTCTGTATTTGAGAGCTTGTGTGGCAAGAGGCTCACTCAAGGGTCCTCTTAGTTTATCTGGTAGACCTGCTCCTTCAGGATGCTACTAATATGGAAACAAAGTTGATGAGTCCTGGATCTGCTTTTATGAGTTTGACCCAATGCAATGAATGCTTTGATGTGAGCTGCAGATGCATGTCACTCCTGCCGAGGAATTAGATGAAGTTTAATGAAAGGCCAGTATCTTCTCCTGCTAAGAGTTCTGTTCTGCTCTCTCTGTTTCTATTCCTAGTCTCCCTTCTCCCCTCCACCTCCCACTTTTGTTGTTGCTTTTCTGAGGGGCCATTGGAAGTTCTGGCCTTACATCTGAATATATCCTGGGGCATAGAGGTCACCAGTACTAAATACCCTCTTCCCCTCCTCCTTAAATTTTCAGATTGAGCCAATTTAACTGGCTGTTGACAATGCAAATATATCTCCAAGAAAGAAGTTTAATGTCCTTTCATGCACCCATCTACCCAAACATCCTTCCCTCCCCTTTCTATCTTTATCTACCTGAGCCCTTGTGTCTTAACTGTGAGGTTGGATTAGGAAAGCTGAAATGGTTAGAGGCCCTACATTGACCTTACAGTCATATGCTTCTCAGGCTTTGCAGGTGGTGAGAAAGGCTGGTGGGAATAAGAGAAAAAAGAAGAGAGAGGGGAAGATCCAAATGGTTCTCTTGATCAGTTTATCCAAAAGACAGAGAAAAATGAAAAGTGGTTTAAAGTCATCAAAAGATGAACAGTCCTTCTTCTTCATCCAAAGCATCTTCCTCCCACTCCTTCCTGTCCCTTCAAAACTGTATGGCTGCACAGGACTCCATGGGAGGAAGACAAAGAGGTGGAAGGCACATGGAAGTGACTCACCAGGCCCCACTGGCCTCCATGTTCTCAGTCCAGTGGGTTGTCCCTGTCTGTGTTGTGCTAGAACTCTCCATGGCCTTTGACTCTTGGGACCATTTTACATAATAGCTGTACAACATCTGTGCTGTTTTTCATATGGAGAGTTAACAGCACTGATCTACTGCTCCAAAGAACAATCACGTTGAATTGCTTTTTAGGAATTGTAGTAGTGTTGCTATCAGTGAAAACTGTTCCCCTTTCTTCCTCTGATGATAACTTCCTTACTTGGGAAGCAAACCCAAAACCTTATCCTTGTTAGCTCCATATTCTAAGAAGCTAAGAAAACAGAACTAGGCAGCTGCTATCAAAGGAAAAATGCCATCTCTTATTCGGGAAAGCTCCTGCGACTTGGATCTACATGAAAATGTAGATCATTTTAAAACGGCATCTTGCTCAGAACTGTAATTTTTTACAGCACAATGCTTTTCAATTTAAGTAATTAGAATCATAATAGAGACACAAAGGACTAGCAGCTTGCTTCTAAAAATTTTAAACAGAAAATGTCTGAAGCTTTGTCAAGAAGATGATTCTTGCCTGCTACTGCCATACCAAATAATGACATTTCTTTCAACTAAAATATTTTGAATGCCTTCTTGTTTCAATTTCTTCTATTTCTTTTTAGAGCAGGTGGTCTAAATGACCAAAGCCTATGCCAAGAGGGTTTGATTCATTCTTTCGGAGGAGCTGACACCTTGGAAGTGTAAACAGCTGGATGCCTCAGGAGAGTCAAGTCAGCCGAATTGCTCTGCTCTATCAGTGCTGTTGCAGATTTTTGTTGTCACAACCGGCAGACAGACTTTCCCAGGAGGCTCAGGTATATAAAGGCGTGAAGCACCTGAAAACTGTCAGCCATTTTTATCATCTCCACCGTCATTGTCGTGAGGAGCGAGGGGAAAGAGCTGGAAGTGGATTTGCCCTCCATTCGGCAGGGTATTCCATGCATTGTGGAACCGGGTGCTTGCAGCAGCCTTGCCGCAGGGGAGCACAGTGTAAGTGGTGATATTGGAATGTACTGTATGCTGATGGAGAAAAGGCACATTTACATAGAAATAAGGATTGATCACCTTATTGCCCTTTTTCTTTTTCTTTTATCCTTTTTTTTTTTTTTTTTTTTTGAGACAAGGTCTCATTCTATCACTCAGGCTGAAGTGCAGTGGCGTGATCATGGCTCACTGCTGCCTTGACCTCCCAGGCTCAAGCAATCCTCCCACCTCAGCCTTCCTAGTAGCTGGGATAACAAGTGTGTGCCACCACACCTAGCTAAAGTTCTCACTATTGTGAAAGGAAAATAAATCTTGGGGACCCAAAATTACTAAGCTAAACGTCAAACTAGGAACTGTTCAGGGCAAACCTGCCTCCCATTCTATTCAAAGTCACCCCTTTGCTTACTGAGATAAATGTGTATCTGGTTGCCTGCTTTGGAGAGGCTCATCAGAAACTCAGCAGAATGCAACCATGTCTGTTATCTACCTACAACCTGGAAGCCCCCTCCCTGCTTCGAGTTGTCCGATTTTTGCTTCGCGTTGTCCCGCCTTTCTGGACTGAACCAATGTTCATCTTACATATCTTGATTGGTGTCTCATGTCTCCCTAAAATGTCTAAAACCAAATTGTTTTTGACCACCTTGGGCATGTGCTGTCAGGACCTTCTGAGGCTGTGTCATGGGCATGTATTCTCAACCTCGACAAAATACACTTTCTAAGTTAACTGAGACCTGTCTCAGATATTTGGGGTTCACACTATGTTGCCCAGGTTGGTCTTGAACTCCTGGGCTCAAGTGGTCTTCTCCCCTCGGCCTCCTTTATTTATTTATTAATTTGAAATGGAGTCTCACTCTGTCATCCAGGCTGGAGTGCAGCGACATGATCTTGGCTCACTGCAACCTCTGCCTCTCGAGTTCAAGTGATTCTCCTGCCTCAGCCTCCTGAGTAGCTGGGGTTACAGGTGCATGCCACCACACTCAGCTAATTTTTTTTTTTTTTTTTTTTTAGTAGAGAGGGGGTTGCACCATGTTGGCCAGGCTGGTCTCAAACTCCTGCCCTCGGGTGATCCACCTGCCTCGGCCTCTCAAAGTGCTGGAATTACAGGCGTAAGCCACTGTGCCTTGGCCCCCCGTGAGCCTCCTTTAAAAGTTTGTCCCTCAGAGGAAACATCCTTCTCAGGCCTCACTGATTTGCACATTTGCAGTAGTCATGGCTCCACATTGTTCTGTGATGACTAAGGGGTCGCCTCCTTCCTACTTTCCTGGCAACTTCTGATATGTCTGTCAAGTTCCCAAGACAAATTCATTCTGGAATGTCTTTTGACAAGAGTGGCAGTAGCAGAGGCAGAGTTAGGAAGGCTGTTGGGGTTCTCCATGTGAGGAAAGTACAGTGGGTACATTTTGAAGTAATAACAGACATCAAACTTTATAAAACTGTTACCCCAGACAGTTTTTAAGTAGATTACTCTCTAACTTGAAAGGTTTGTTTTTTTTCGGAGAGGCCTGTAGGCTGCTATTTATCTTTGTTCTTGTGCCAGTATCAGTATAATTTGTCATTGGTTGGTTCTTGGGGATGCAGAGTTGGTGGTAATCAAATACAGAATGAAATTTTCACCTGTTCTTGAAATTCAAGGTGGGCTAAGATTGCTTAAATGTATGTCACTCTTTAGAATTCATAATACTGAGTCTTGTTCAAATTGGTTGCTCTGGTATTTTTTTTTCTGCCAACTTTCAGATTATCTGTTGAAAACGGACATAATGGCATTAACTGTATCTTTTTGTTTAAACATCAAAATTCACATTTCAAGAAGCCAGAATGCTTCCTTAGTCTCTAAGCATTCTGTATAATTCTTTTTGTTTTTCCTTTAACAGAGATAAATTGCTGAGTTCTTATGGCGTGCCACTCATACTGCAATGAATGAAAGGGATTTATAAACGAATAACTGAGCTATCACGATGTGAGTGATATAACAAATATATATGTCCCAAGTGCTATGGGGGCTCAGGAGGGACACCCATAACTTCTGACAAGGTGCAGGGATTGGGTAGATTTCACAGCTGTGATATTGGATGTAGGTCTTGTTGTGACAGTTATTATTAACGTGGAGGAATTTAGGACCAGACGCATGGGTAGCAGCAATCTAAGTAAAAGACGAATGGAACTTGAATTAAGACAGGGCAGTGGCAGGAGGTATATTTGAAACTTTCTGGAGGCTTGTTGAATTGACTGGATGTAGGGGCTGAGGGGGATGGGGAAGTCACAGGTGGTGGATATTCCTGCTTGGACACTGAGTGAATATGGGTACATTGGCTTAGGTAGGAAACCCAGGAGGAAAGGACATTTAGGGCATGATAATGAATTTTATTCTAGACATGGTCAATGTGAGGTGTCCAAATGCAACCTTGAGGGAATGTCCAATGGAGGTTTGCATAAGCAAGACTTAGAAACAAGCTCTGTGCTGAACAGACACATATGGGAGTGCTAAGCATGGCATGTAACATCTTTTGTGAAATAGTCCCTGGCTGTGCTTCCAGCTTTATCTCTTGCTTTTGCCTCTCCGTTATGTTTGCTAAGCTTATTCAACCACATGCAGTTGTATCCTCTCTCACTGCTGGTCTTTACATATACCCTTAATCTTAATTGTGCCTGAAACATCTATTTTCTCTAAATGGGGGAAAAAAGACCAAAAACAAGAGGAAACAAAATAACTGTCTCAGTGAAGAACTAACAAATATGCTGACTTTTCATTTAGAACACAAAAACCTAATGTTGACTGAAAACAAACCAAGTTGAACTGCCTATGTACAGCATGATACCATTTTTCTGGTATCAAATACCATACAGGTGTAGCAAATACACATATGAGTAAAAGAACTGACAACTTTGAACATGATGAACATGATGTGTCTCCATTTATTCAGGCCTATTTTTATAGCCTTCAACAGAGATATAACATTTTTGCCTAGAAATTTTGTGCAATTTTATTACCATCCATTCCCAATCTTTCTCTTATTCATCCATCATAGACACAGACCAATGTTTCTTCCTCTGCTAGGGTTTCTCCTACTTGTACCCATAAGAGTGATTGAGATTTCCTTCTTCATGTTTCAATGGCCTCTTTGAGAATAGGGACAATGTCTTATTGGTGACATTTCCAACTCTTCACCAGGGTCTAGCACATATATGATCATAATCAATATTTGTTTTTATTTTGTTTTGTTTTTATAGAGAAACCAGGTCTCGCTATGTTGTCCGGGTTGGTCTTGAACTCCTGGGTTCAAACGATCCTCCCATTTTTGCCTCCTAGAATGCTTACAGATTACATATTACAGGTGTGAGCCACTGCACCCAGTCAGTAGTATTTGAAGACAAGTGATAGTTGAGCCACAGGAGCTAATGAGTTCTTCTAAGGGATGCATATAAAAGTAGCAAGAAACAAGGGGGGCCCTGACAAGAACCAAAATGTGGGGCTAAGGTTGGAGTTATAGAGCAAAAGAAAATTTTGAAAAGGACTGAGAAGGACTATAGAGAGGAGAAAAAAGAGGAGAGCCAGGGTTAAGGGGGAGAGAATTTCTAGAAGATTGTATAACGGGTATCAGATATCCCAGAGCAGCCAAATGAGATGTGGTCTGGAGTTTCTACTGCTAGAGGAAATCAGTGAAGCCCACATGAGGACAGGTAAGGGGCTGGGGGAGGAGCTTGACTGTGCACCGTGTCTCTTTCCAATGTCTCCCAGCAGCTATGGAAACTGAGATGTTTTCTTCTTTGTGAGAGAACTTGACTTCTTTGTTTAACCTCAATCCTTCTCTGCCACCTTCATGAGTATTTCCATGGTGGGCTTAAATGCTTTTGATTTACTTGTTTGGTTTCAAAAATCCAATGTATATCCAAAAGAAAGGAATTGATTAATATGCATCAGCCTATTCAAGTGGTTTCTAGTTACCCAGATGCCAAACTCTTTGTATCCCAATTTCTTAGACAAAACCTACTTTTAGCTGCCCTCTGTATTCCAGAGGAAAATAGGGCATCCTCGCTTCCCACAGTTCTGATATGCATGAATTTCAGCTGCTATGCTTTAAATAATACCTTCCCCCAACAGCATCATTCAAATTACCATGGTATATTAGCTCTAAGTAACTGCATACAATACACAATTCACTGCTAACTCTTCAGTCCACAAATCACTGTGCAAATGACAGATGCATATCGTGATCAGTGACCAATCATACAACTTTCAAAGTCTTTCAGTGACTGGTCACTGTGTATCTGTTACTCAGTTCATGCACAGACAGCAGAGTGTGCAGTTGTGTTGCTTTCTTGTCTCTCCTGTGATGTTTCATCACAATGGATAATCAAAAGAGGGAAATGACCAACACAGATGAAATTGCAGCAAAAAAGCCCAAAAGTGATGATGCTGTAAATGAAACTTGAATCAAATATAAATGGAGTTACAGAAGAAATAGTTCATGGTGGAACTATTGATACAACCACCATTGAGAGACTTCAGATAAGCAGCCACAAAAACTTAGTGAAGGTGAATTTATTGACGGAAATGAGGACAGTGATTGTGACCCAAATGTCCATTGAATGGATGAGCAAAATGTGGTATACCCATACAATGGAATTTTATTCACTGATAGAAAGGACTGAAGTGCTGGTACATGCTACCACATGGTTGACCTTGAAAACATTATGCTAAGTGAAAGAAGCAATCACAAAAGACCACATAGATTGTATGATTTTACAAAACGTCCGGAATTGGCAAATCCACAGAGTCAGAAAGTAGATGAATGGTTGCCTGGGGCTTTGGGAGTGGGGAATAAGGAGTGACTGCTAATGGGTATGAGATTTCATTTAGGGGTGATAAAAATATTCTGAAATTCGATCATGGTGATGGTTGTACAACTCCATGACTATATAGTCAATCCTTCATATCCATAGGTTCCACATCTGTGGATTCAACCAATAGTGGATCAAAAATATTCAGAAAAAAAATTGTATCTTTTCCGAACATGCACAGACAACTTTTCTTGTCATTATTCCCTAAACAATACAGCATAACATCTGTTTACATAGCATTTACGTTGTATTAGGCATTATAGGTAATTTAGAAATGATTTAAAGTATATGGGAGGATATGCATAGGTTATTTGCAAAGACTATGCCATTTTATATCAAGGACTTGAGCATCTGCAGATTCTGGTATCCACAGAGAGTCTTGAAACAAATTCCCCACAGATACCAAGGTATGACTGTACTAAAAACTAATGAATTATGTACTTTAGGTTTTTATGGTATGTGAATTATATATCAATAAAGCTGTTATTAGTTATTAATGAAATACAAGGTACTAAATAAATACTAGTTTCATTATTTTTTCATTTTCCTATACTCTTAAAACCAACAGTAAGAGATATTTTAATATTCTTACAAGAAATTTTAAAGGTCACAGAGCAATCATAATTTTTCCCCTTGACTATTAAGAGTATTTAATACAGTTTCAGCTTGCAGTTATTTTTATAGTCCTGCACTACCATGCAATGGAGGATTGCCTAGAATTTCTAGACCAGCTTAGCAGAAAATTCTCTAGCAATTCAGGGCTAAACCTTATTGGCCAGTTCCTTTAATTATAGGTGTGGCTTGATAAAAAATGGCTTTTACTAGTATTGTCTGTGAGAGTATAGTGAAAATTCATGCTTTCAGTTTGAATCCTTATCTGTTTATTAACTAAGGTTAAAACAAATCCAATCAGTGAAGCAAATATTCAAGCTTAATTATGACTTCCAAGTTACCTCTCCTTGACAGGCAGGATCATTAGATGGCCCCCATATTCTTGCCCCATGCTGTAAAGACTGTGTATGATCCCCCCACCTTGAGTGTGGTTAGTACCAGTGAATATTATAGGCTACTCTCTCCCTTAGGCGATGTTATCTAAGATGCCATCATAGCAGACTGGAAGGGGGATCTTCTGCTGCCTTTGAAGAAGTGAACTGCTATGTTGTGGAAGGGCCACATGGCCAGGGCCTGAGGGCAGCCTCAAGGACTAAGAGCTAATAGTTTAATAATCATAATAATAATAGCTACTACTAATAATAATGGCTAATAGCCAGCAAGAAAGTGGGACTCAATCCTGTAGCCACAGGAACTAAATCTGCCAACACCTCAAATGAACTTGGAAGAGAACCTAAAGCTCCAGATAAGAATGCAGCTCAGCTGAAACCCTGATTTCAGCTTTGTGAGACCCCAAATAGTCCCACTTGCCATGCCCAGACTTCTGACCTATAGAAACTGTGAGATAATAACCGGGTGTTGTTTTACATGGCTGAATCTGTGATCATTTATTATGCCGCGACAGGAAAGTTATACACTTGACAACCAGAGCCAGTAAAACGTTGACTTAGCTTTCTTCTCTGAAATCCTGGTGAGGGCACCTCTCTCCAGAGAGGAGTAGCGGCATGTTTGCCAGCAGCCCCTGTGTAAAGTCAGGGTTTCTGATTCTCAAGGTTTCCTCTCCTATAATGTACCCACTGCATGTGCAGCAACACTTGGCCCTTTTCGTGTTACCCAGTGGGATTGCAGCTCAGAGAAATGATGCAATGATGTTTCTCTGGCTACTGCTATTGCTGTGAGTAATGAACTGTCTTTTGTCTCTGACCCAGAAAGCCTGTGTCTTCTGGCTGTATCTATAAAACTGTGACAAGATACCTTGTTGCCTTGCTAGCAGAATAAAATCTCAAACCCTTTCACACACAGCTCCTGGCTTGACATACACAACAATTTGTGTATCTATCCATCTGGTAATGGGCATTTGGGTTGTTCTCTGTTTGGAGTTTTTTATAAGTAAAGCTGCTTAAACATCATGCATAAGTCTTTGTATGAACATGTATTTCCCTTTCTCTTGGGTAAATACCTAGGAGTGAAATGCCTGGATCATTTAGTAGGTGTATGTTTATTTTTAAAAAGAAATTTCCAAACCGTATTCCAAAGTGGTGGTACCATTTTTTATTCACCCCAAAACAATATGAGAGTCCCAGTTCCTCCACATCCCTGTCAGCTCTGGATATGCTCAGTCTTTAAAATTTTTAACCATTCTAATGGGTAGATAGGGGTATCTCATTGTAGTTTTAATTTGTATTTTCCTAATTACTAATCTGCTAATATGCGAATGTCTATATATCTTCTTTGGTGAAGAGTCTATTCAAATCTTTAGCCCATTTAAAAAAAATAAAAACTTTAAAAGTCTTTATCTGCTAGTCCCATCATCTCTGTCATTTCAAGGTCTTTCTGTTGACTACTTTTCTCCTGGTTCCAGATCATATCTTGCTGCTGCTTCACATGTCTAGAGGTTATGTATTGTATGCTATAAATTATGAATGCTACGGAGTTGAATGTCTATATTTGTTATGTTCTATACTAGAGTGTTGGATTTTGTTCTGCCTGCCAGTTCGTTTCCTTACAGATCATCTTGGTATTTCCCAGGGTTGGTTTCAAGTCCTGTTAGGGTAGATCTAGGGCAGCCTTTCTGGGATTTCTCCACTCTGGCTGATCAGTACTTGAGCATCTCCAGACCTGTTCGGGCTCTGGTAGTTCAACTCTCAGCTCCTTAGTGTTCTTTGTTCAGTTGCATGGGGTCTTTCTTGTCCTACAAAAGAGTAGCTTGGTATTTAGCCACAGCCTTCAGGACACCCCATGCAGATATCTGGAACTCCTCCTCTGCAAGCGCTCTCTCGATGGGACTCTGCTTTGCACATTCTGACTGTCTCCATAATCCAGAATCCCAATTTCTGTCTCCTCAGTTCAGCAGCAACGCTGTGCTATGTTGGGCTTCCTCCCTGTGCCACAGTCTGGAAAGTGCCTAAAGTCAGAAAGGGTTGTCAAGGGACTCGCAGGGACCGCAGTCTTGTGCCTCCTTTTACCCAATGTCTGAAAACTGTAATTTCATATATTTTGTCCAGTGTTATTTTTGCTTACTGTGGGAGGGCTAGGCTTGTACCAGTTAGTTTGTTGTGGCTGGAAGCAGAATCCTAAGTGTGCTATATTGAGAAATTTCATTTAGACAGGTGGTCAGGGAAGGCTTCTCCAAGGAACAGATAATGATTGAAATGAAAAGCCATGGAGAAGTGGCTCACCTGGCCTCCTGAAGTGTCCACCTTTTGCATCCTGACTAGTTCCTCTGAGATTTTTAGGTAAAAGAGGTTATTAAGGTGGATTTAAAGAGGTTTTGTCTTATTTCTGGTTTTCAGCTAACTAGCAAAACTAAAATGTGTCTAGAGCTAGTCCCAGGTAATTTCCCCTAACTCTTTACAAGTTAATCATAGATTAAGGAAGTGAATTTTTTAAAGCTATTTGTATTGTTAGTCTAAGAAGTAAAAATGTTAATGTGACTAATGAAATGTCTTGAAGAAACATTAAAGTTTGAAAATAATGTCCATCTCTGGCAAACAGTGGAACTTAGCCCTCCCCAAATACTACAGGCATCACTTACGAAGGCTTCAAGTTTGTGTCAAAGAGGTGGAATGAAGGGACATGGGAGACTGGGTTTAAATTTTTGCTTTGGTTTTTTTTGTTTGTTTGTTTGGAGTGCAGTGGTATAATCATAGCTCACTGCAGCCTGAAACTCCTAGACTCGAGGGATCCTCCTATCTCAGCCTCCTGAGTGTCTGGGACTACAGGCATGTTCCAGCTCACCTGGCTAAGGTTTTTAGTTTTTAGCAGAGCTGGGGTCTCACTATGTTGGTCTCAAACTCCTGACCTCAAATGATCCTCCAGCTCTGGCCTCCCAAAGTACTGAGATTACAGGTGTGAGCCACTGTGCCCAGCCTCTAATGCTTTTTCTAACTGCCAACTTTGGGCAGGTCCTTTGACATCTCTGGGCTGTGTATGTCTGTGTGTGTGTGTGTGTGTGTGTGTGTGTGTGTATGTGTGTGTGTGTGTGTGTGTTCTTCCGTAGATGAGGAAGTGAGGTTAGCTCTTTTCTGGCTTTAAGGCAGCAAGTAGAGGCCTTTTGTTACATGCATGTGGTTTCAGAATCAGACCCGTACTTGAACCTTGGGCTTGCCACCCACAGTCTGGGAGACCTTGGAAAAAGTACTGCTTCCTCTGGAGCCCTGGGTTTCTCTTTAAAACTGGAATAACTAATGTTAAGGTTATCATGAGGATAAATGATGTAACAAACCATGTGCTCAGCTCAGAGCCCAGCGCAAGGTAAAGATATGTAACAGGCCACCAAAAAAATGAACCTCCTAAAGTAATGGGTGGTAAGTTAGCACAGTATGCCTATCTGTACTGCATCTGATGGGCTTCTGCAAGTCCTGGCTGCTAAGCATGTGTTACCCTAGTGAATGTGAATCTTAATAAGAAAAGAATAATTCCAAGCATTTAGAAAGTGAGGGAGGCAACGATTTTTACATGTGTACGGATCAAACGGAATCGTTCCACTGAATGTGCATGAGCCATCGCCTCAGGGCTGGTGAAGGCAGCCAACAGCTGTTTCTATTTAATTCTTCAACTCCATCTCGCCCATTCCCAGCCTCCCAGCTCTACCAGAGCAGCTGGAAGTCCTCACAGATTCTTTTGTGAAGCTTCCCTTCGCAGGGCGGGCGGGAGCCAATGCTGCTTTCCCTGTATGTTTGCTATGATTCCTCTGGTTTTGACTTGACTTCCTATGCCTGTTAGTTCCCATGCAGTTCTGAACTGGTCTTTTGAGATTTTAGCTATTACCAAAGCCTCTGACTGTTCTCTCAAGGTGGGAAGGAATGAATATGGGAATAAGGGGAAACAGAATAAGCTTTTGTGGTGCACACTGTTCGCTGCCAACTCAAATTCATAGTCCCTGTCTCTCTTGCTAGTGGAACCTCGGTTTTGTTCAGGGTGGTAATATGCCCGATAAAATGTTGACTTCAACCCTCGCAGCTAGGCGTGGCCAAGTGGAGTAGTCTGGCTGACAAGATGGAAGAGGAAGTTGCCGAATGGGGCTGTTGGGAAAGCTCTTTATAAAGGAGCTATCTCAAAGGCTCACGCTTTTTTTTTTTTTTCCCTCCACTTCACCAGGCGTTTCACCGGGCCTGACTGCAGAAGCACTGCCTGGAGGTGTAACAGACACCTTACAAACATGGAGCTGAAGGCCATGGTCTCAGACGAAAAAGGACAGAGCTCAAAATAAGGTGAGTTACCCAAGGTGCCATGGAGCTGCCAAACCAACCTTGGATAACCTAACTCTGGACTCCTTTTTGACATGAAAAGAATGGAACTCCTGTTTTATTTAAGGTAATGTTTAGTTGTTTCTTCTGTTATTTGCGGTATAATGCAAACCTAGGTGATACTACTTTTCGTGTGAAAGTAGTATAAGTATTTGTCTCTGTCCATGGGAGAAGTAATAAACTCACCAGCATAGAAGGAATTTAAGCAAAGGTTAGATAGACATCACTCGGGGTGTTTAAAGGTATTCTTGCATTAAGTGGAAAGTTGAACTTGGCAGAAAAGCAGAATGTTTATTAAAGAGAAACCATTTGGGATAAAAGTGGCTTATGGCACCTCAAAGTTAAATTTCAATTACTGTAAAATAAAATTTATTATTTTAGAACTGAAGGAAGCTGCAACTCTATGTGTGTAACATATTTCTGTTTCCCACATTTTTTTCAAATCTATGAGGATTAAAAAAAAATTTTTAAATCTGCAGGATTTTAGGAAACAGCAGAATTTTCATTCAGTGAATCAAGTTCACTTTAGTTAAAAAGTTGATTTTTAAAATCCTATAATTTATGACAGCCTGGATGAACCTGGAGGACACTATGCTAAGTGAAAAAGCCAAGCACAGAAAGACAAATACTATATGATCTCACTCATATGTGGAATCTTAAATGTGGAACTCATAGAAGCAGAGAGTAGAATGGTGGTTACCAGGGTTTGGGGTGAGGAAAAGAGAATGGGAAGATGTTGGTAAAAGGATACAAAACTTCAGTTAGGAGGAATATGTTCAGCAGGTCTATTGTACAGCATGGTGATTATAGTTAATAACAATGTATTGTATACTTGAAAGTTGCTAAGGATAGATTTTAAATGTTCTCAACACACACACACACAAAGAGATAAGTATGTGAGATAATGGATATGTTAATTCGCTCGATTTAGTTATTTCACAATGTATACATACAGCAAAACATGTTGTATACTATAAATATATACAATTTTTGTCAGTTAAGAAACTAATAATTTAAAAAGTCAAACAAACTTTATCAAGTATAAAAAAGATTGTTTCATATGTAGCCTTCTGGGACTCCTAATTAAGCATGGTAGCTTGAACACATGCTTATCTTGGTTCCTTATTAAAACCTTATTAAAATTAAAGATATGAAAAATGGATAAGCCCAAGGAAACAAAGAGAATGTAAGAGATAAGAAGAACAGACAAGAACATTTAAGAAATTTACAGAAGATAGAGAATGGATGGGAGAATAGTAGAAAACTTAGTAGGGAAGACAAAGGTAAAAATGAGTGCCTACAACCTACAACCAGCATCAAATTTAGTAGTGAAATATTGTAAGCTTCCTGCCTGTGATTGGAAATAAGACAAGAATGCCTGCTATTGATATCTCCACTTCTACTCAACATTATAGTGAATTTACAATAAAACATAAAATAACACCCTTTACAAAAGCAGCTTAAAACATCAATGTCTAGGGACAAATCTAGTAAAAGATTTTAAAGACTGCCATACACAAAAACTATATTGTGTCATTAACATAAAGAATATATTTTAAAAATGGAAGGATTTACCATGTTCGTGGATTGGAAGAGCTAATATTGTAAGAGATAATATTGTAAAATTGCAGTTCTTTCCAAATTAATTTGTTGGTTCAATGCAATTCTGATCAAAATCCTGGTAGATTATTTTGTGGAAATTGTTAAACTGATTCTAAACTTTATTTGAAAATGCAAAGACTCAACAATAGGGAAGACAACCTGAAGAAGAACAAAGCTTGTAAACTTATTCTTAAACCACAGTTATTGTGATGGTTTTGTTGTTATTGTTGTTGTTTTGAGATGCAGTCTTGCTCTGTCACCTAGGCTGGAGTGCAATGGCATGATCTCGGCTCACTGAAACCTCTGCCTCCTGGGTTCAAGTGATTTTCCTGCCTCAGCTTCCCGAGTAGCTGGGAATACAGGCGTGTGCCAGCATGCCCAGTTAATTTTTGTATTTTTAGTAGAGACAGGGTTTCACCGTGCTGGCTAGGCTGGTCTTGAACTCCTGACTTCAAGTGATCTGCCTGCCTTGGCCTCCCAAAGTGCTGGGATTACAGATGTGAGCTACCATGCCCCGCCTGTGATGGTTTATCTTGTACTAACATCACAATTTACTTGGAATTTAGTTTTTGATATGGTATAAGGTTGCATGTTTCTAGAAGATAACATAGGTACAAAATACACCAATTGTATAGGAAAATATTGATGTGTTCTTACATTAGAATAAAAAACTTCATTCATCAAAAGACCCATTAAGATAGTCAAATGGTGAGCTGAAAAGTAAAATAAGATATTCACAACACATATAATTAGCAAAGGGACTTTTATCAAGAATATACAAATAATTCTGTCAAATCCATAAGAAAAAGACTACAATAGAATGAGAGACTCACTGATATTAAGTAACTTTTTTCAAATATACAACAACATAACAATAATTAAAACCAGAGGCTCTAGAATCAGGTCATCTGAGTTCAAATCCTAGCTCTGCCTTTTACTAGCCTTGTTGTCTGCTCTGAATTTCTTAATGTCTCTCTGTTCCTGTTTCCTAGTAGTGATAGTACCTATATATTATGGTTATTGCAAGGCTGGAGTGAGCTAATATAAGCAAAGCTCTGAGAATAATGCCTAGCCCTTTGTTTTGACTACATACATTTTTATTTTTATTATTAAGATTTGGGAAAACAGGCCGGGCGCGGTGGCTCACGCCTGTAATCCCAGCACTTTGGGAGGCCGAGGCGGGCGGATCACAATGTCAGGAGATCGAGACCACGGTGAAACCCCGTCTCTACTAAAAATACAAAAAATTAGCCGGGCGCGGTTGTGGGCGCCTGTAGTCCCAGCTACTCGGGAGGCTGAGGCAGGAGAATGGCGTGAACCCGGGAGGCGGAGCTTGCAGTGAGCCGAGATCTCGCCACTGTACTCCAGCCTGGGCGACAGAGCGAGACTCCGTCTCAAAAAAAAAAAAAAAAAGATTTGGGAAAACAAATCTTTGCTTGTTTTCATCAAAAACTCATGCTTTTGACCATTACACTATATGGCCTTCAGGAAATTTTTGCTCTTCATTTCTCAATTCACTAAAACCTTGAATAATTTGCTGTTGAACCTCAACTCTACCAACCTTTATATAAGTTGTATTATAGGATCAGTGCTTTATTATAAATCCACTCACTCATTTTTAAAGAAGCCTTGCAGTAAGATAAAGATAATAATGCCAGCTGGGTGTGGTGGCTCATGCCTGTAATCCCAGGACTTTGGGAGGCTGAGGCAGGTGGATCATGAGGTCAGGAGTTCAACACCAGCCTGGCCAAGATGGTGAAACCATGTCTCTACTAAAAATACAAAAATTAGCCTAGCGTGGTGGCGGGCGCCTGTAATCCCCGCTTCTCAGGAGGCTGAGGCAGAGAATTGCTTGAACCCTAGAGGCAGAGGTTGCAGTGAACAGAGATTACGCCACTGCACTCCAGCCTGGGTGACAGAGCGAGACTCTATCTCAAAATAAATAAATAAATAAATAAATAAATAAATTATATATATATATACACACACACACACATATATATAATGATGCTAATAATCTTTATTTACTACTTACTGCATGCCAGACACTGGTCTACACAATTTACATGCCATTTCTCCTTTAACCAGCACATCAACTCTTTAAAGTAGGTATGTTATTATCCCCATGTTAAATAAAAGGAAACTGAGGTGCAGAAGATTTAAGAAACATGACCAAGGTCATAGAGCTGCTAAGGGGTAGAATGTAGGTCAGTACTCAGCTCTGTTGCTCTCAGAATCGGCCATAACTTTTCTGTAGGAGTAGTCAGATAACAGTTCACTGATTTTTTTTTTTAAATATAAGAATTTACATAGTGAAGTATAACACTGTTCTTTAGGATTCTCAGGGACACAGTGTAACTCACAAAAATAATTGAAATTATAATAGTAAACAATTCATATTATGTGTATATAAATTAACCTCAATAACATATTCCATATAGGCAGAAATACAATAAAATAATAACAGCAATTATTTCTCTTTAGTGGGATTAAAGGTAGTTTCATTTTCTTTTGTAAACTTTTTTGTTTTTCAAGTTTTCTATAATAATTTTACTAAAAGAATGTTACTGTTACAAGAAAAAAAAATCAGAGAAAAATTGTATATTGCCACAATTTCCAAATGCGAATTGAAAACTGTACTTTAGGTAGACAGCAACAGTCAGCTGTTTTCAGTCCTGCTGAGTCTTTGTGACCCATCCAGTGGCTCATTGTACCTCAAGGACAAATTATCAGGTGAAAATTCTGTTTCTGGATGTTAGGGTCATCTCCATATTAACCTCAGACTCACGTTAGAATTGACTTCGTAGACTGGGTCCTCAATCTTCTGGAATGTGAAGTAGCGAAGCCACTTCTTGTTGTCCTTCCAGGGAACCAAAGGCCAACAGGGAGAAAGCCATGCAAGGAAAGGGGAAAGCACTTTGTTTGGGTGGCAAGCAAGAATGTCATAGAGATAGGTACTTGGAAATCAATGTCATCGTTCAGTCTGCAGGCAGGAGACTTCCTCCACGAATTTGAGATTTATGAATGATGACTAGAGACACTGGGGAGTAGGGATGGGAAATCAGTTCCTTACAAGAAGGTGAGCTCTAGAGAAATGTCCTGAGATGGAAGAGGGATGCTGGGCACTTGGTTTCTGAGGTAAGCAGAGGAGTTTGAATGTACTCAAGGGAAGCACAATTATCCCTGGGTGCTCCATAAGGACCTGGAAGTATTTGGTAAGGTCCTATCCCAAAGAAATTAATTCTAAGTCAGAGCCTGGCAGGGAATGGGGAAAGAGACAATCTTGGCTACAACATTTCAAACTAACGCAGCCATAACTGGTGTGGATGCCAGTTGAAGGTGGAATAAAGAAGAAAGTTGCAATAAGATCATGATGTGAGCTGTGGTTATGGACAGAGCAGGGAATCTTGGTTCCCTGAGATTTTTCTCTTCCCCTGCCAGTGTGATTTGGAAGAGGCTGGCAGTGAGATGATCTTACAAAAAAACCCCAAAACTAACAAACAAAAAATCCCAAACTGAGGTTATATCCATCCACACACCAGCTCAACCTTCTCCATACTAGGACCTGATACTCCCACCATCCAAAGCAAAGCTCGCCATTCTTCCTTCACTCCTTCCTCTCTAGGCTCTGGTTGTTTTTGAGACTTGGCTTATCCTTCTTAGAGTCTTAGGCTTCTCATTCTTAGAGTCTGTCTAGATGTTTTAACCACATTTTTTATTTCTTTGGAAGAACCCTGGCTTCGAAAAAGTACAGGGAGAGAGGTGGGACAGGGTTGAAAAATGTGACAGGAAAACAGTGAGAATTTGACAAAAGCCAGGACTTGGTGAGAGACAGGTGAGCCTAAATGACCTAGAGGTTTCTATGCGAGAAGCTGGACCCTTGTACCAGGACTCTGGATCAAGTACCAGGGCCCATGGTAGCTCCCTCTTGTCATAAATGGCTTTGTTCTCAGCACATTCTGACCTTAGTCAGGAGCATACAGAGTTCGTCCATAGTTACAAGAAAGGAGAGCCAGTCTATGGGCACAAATACCAGTAGATGACCACAGGGATTTTAGCTTTCTGTAGAGAAAAGCTCAGCACCAGATGGATGAATTCATTCTATGAAAAACTGAAAATGTCTCAGTATTTATAGGTGGTAATATTTTAGGAGGTAAATGGCAAAACTAAAATTTATACAGCTTGAGGACATTCATTTCCAAAAGGCATAATATAAAGGACACAAGTTGCCTGGTACGGGGTCTCAGTGTCCTGCCACGTTGTTCTATTTGCATTGATTGAGCAAACTCTTCACAAAGCATCTCGTAAGATCTGCTTCAACTAAAACTAACTGAGAAACAATGGTCTTTTTGATAATTGTGCAAAATGGGAGAGACATGGATGCTATAAGAATGAGCTCCTCAGTAATTGGTCACAAGATATTAAATTTATGATTCAATAATTACAATAGCCATATCGATGAGCCTGGTTTCTTCTCTGTGTCAATAATGTGTTCCCCATCCTCTTTCAGCCATCTGCTCCTGTGGCCAAACCTTAGACTTTATTATAACCATTAACTATGCCATCTCCACAATCTGGAGTAGAAGTGAACTCATTGGTCACCTTCCAGCACACTCTTCCTGCAAGCCTAGTAATCTCGTAGCTTATCACATCTCTTGGTCTTATTGCCTTTTTACTGTCCCTTATCACTTCACGTTTTCACACCCCCCATTATCCAGCTTAGAGTCCATGACCTAGAATTACAAGCACTCTCATCTCCTTTGCCTCTGTCTCCAACCGGCCTAGAAAAACTTCAACTTTGGCTAGCCACTTCTCCACCTATTCACTCCTACAACCCACAGCTGACCGTGGCTGAAGAACAACACCCAACCATGCTGGTTGGCCTCACTCTAAATTCATAACTGACAGCTTCATGTGGGTCCCGAGAGCTGCATGGAAATCCTGCTACATTTCGCTAGTCAATTCACTAGCTGGCTCTCCTAGACACCTGTTATCACTTTCCTCAAGCCTCCCACACCGCCTTCTCTACAATCTCAGGTGAAGGCATTATTTAACTTTCTTCTGCTCTCACTCCCAAATCTACCACCTACTCACCTCCATCTGGCCTCCCTCCTGTTGTTGGGGATGAACCTTAAATGTTCCTATCTCAGGTCTACCCTTCCACTTGTCCGTAGGTTCTGTCTGCTGTCACTTAATCAGGAGTAAATATCTAGCCATTCTCCCCTCTGTACGTCTCTCTATAGGATCATTCCCTTCAGCATACAAATATATTACTTTCCCTATCTTCCAATAAACAGATCTTTAACTCCACACTTCTGTCTAGCAATCACTTCATTACTTTGTCATCCATTTCAGCAAAACTCCGTGAAAAAATGTGCTATACATTTGGCCTTCCATACCCCAGGGTTCTGCATTTGCAGATTCAACCGAGAACCAAAAATATTTGAAAAGAAAAGAAAAACAAAAAACAAAAACCAGGTTGGGCACAGTGGCTCACACCTGTAATCCCAACATTTTGGGAGGCCAAGATGGGAGGATCACTTGAGCGCAGGAGTTTGAGGCTGCAGTAAGCTATGATTTTACCACTGCATTCCAGCCTGGATGACAGAGCAAGAACCTGAGTCTAAAAATTTTTTAATACAACAATAAAAAACAGAATGAATAAAAAAAATAGTATAACAAGTATTTACTAGCATTCACATTGTATGAGGTATTACAAATAATCTAGAGATTATTTAAAGTGTATCAGTGATATATGTAGGTTGTTTGTAGATACTACACCATTTTACATCAGGGCCTTGAGTATCCACAGATTTGGCATCTGAAGAGGGTCCTAGAACCAATCCTCCATGGATACTGAGGGTTGTCTCTGCTTCTCTCCAATCTCTCTCCTCCTACAATTTCTATACAAAGTCACTCTGATTAGGCTTTTGTTCTTAATACTCCACATTTACTACTTTTGTGATGGTCTCTAATAATCTCCAAATAGCCAGATCCAAAAGTCTTCATCTTCCTGACCCATCAACAGAGGCGAAGGAGTTGATAGTACTTATAATTCTGGATCACAGACTCTAAGCTGGACAGTGGGAAATGTGAAGACACGAGGTAGGCAAAGGACAATGAAAAGGCAGTGAGACCAGCTCGCAGGATCTTAAAACACATCATCACTCTCTTTTTCAAACACACTCTCTTCTTATCTTCTAGGACACCACAATCTCTCGTTTTCTTTCTTCCTCACTACAAAGATGGATTTATCTTGAAGCCAAAGAAGCTTAAGTGTCAGGGCCCCTCACTGTTATGGGCCCTTTCTAAGGCCCATCTAGGAATATGTTTACATGCTCATATCTTTTTGGAGTATTTGCAAAGTAAGATATTTTAGCATAATCGGTCACACTTCCCCTCATATGCAGATGATCTGGAAGCTCCACTCTGACCCTTCTGATCTCTCATTACTGTTTTGTGCACCCACCTGCTCCAGACATACACAGGGCTGCTAATGCTGGACAGTGCCCACCTCTGCAGAAATTCTTGAGCAATCACTGAAAAATACAGGCATGCTAAAACCTAGATCCCTTGCCTTGAGTCAGTGCAGTTCTGAAGTATAACCTACATGGCCAAGTTTCCCTGTGGGTTGGAAAGAAACTGCCCTCTGGGATTTTGCCTGAGATCATGCTCTTGCTGGGTTTCCTCTCCTGCCTGTTCTGCTTCCTGCACCACCTTCCTGGTCTCCCGAGGTGCTACGTGGTCACCTCCACAGTGATCCTTGTCTCTGGGTCTATTTTGGGGATGTCAACCTAAGGCCACATTGATCATCAACATCCTCTAACATCAAACAGAGATACAGCCAGACAGTAAGTGCACCTGACCTTGCCAAAAATGTCAAACCAGAATCTTATCAAGCTTCTAAATGCAATGACCAATTTAGAGGAAATTCAGCAGGCAGAGAACACAAAAAACACATGACGCACAGAGATTTGATTAGAAAAATACAGACTGTGGGAAACTACAGAGAAAACAAGCTGATTCCTTAAACAAATTAATTACAAAAAAGCAATGAGAAATCTATGGATTTTTTAAAAACTGGAGACATATCAATTAATCACAACTTTAAATTCTGATTCAAACAAACCATAAAAATAAATGTATGGCATCTCATGAGATCATTAGAGATTTGGAGACAATATCTGAGAATATTAGGACATTATTATTCATGTTTGCTGAAGTATGTTTAGGGCATTGTTACTATTTTAAAATAATTCCATTTTAGAAATACATATGGAAATATTGATAGACAAAATACAGTAACATCTAGAAACTGCTGTAAAGCTGCAGAGGAAAGGAGAAAGTGGATGGAGTACAGTGGAAACAAGACTGGCCATGAATCCATCATTGTTGAAACTGGTGCAGCGGTTCCTGGGAATTTACTATACTATTCTGTCTACTTTTGTATAATTTGAAAGTTTCCATATTAGAAATTTAATAACTTGCCCTTGTGTGAGATGGTATTGGAATATTGGAATGATTGTAAGTATTTTGGAGACTGAGTTGAGTTGGAGATATGTTTAGTTTGGGTTTAGTGGGATGTATTTATGTGGTTTGTAGTTTCTCCTGTGGGTGGCTGAGATTTTTCTATCCCTCTGGAGTAGGAGTGCTTAGACGAATTTTCCTACTGCCCAGGGTCCTGGCTTAACTGAAATTGAGGCAAAGGTGGTAGGGCAGAAATGAAAACCTATTATCAATGTGGCATATAGTATGCAGCACTGGAAGTGTGTGAGACTGAAAGGGAAACAAGGCTTGAAAAGTAGACAATTCTTCTCAGCATCAGATATGTAAAATTATAAGCTCTTTTTGTAAAATTCAATTATTTGATGCTTCATCCGAATGGAAGTTATCTCTTATCAGGAGTACAAAGGAATACAACTAAATATGTACTATCTCCCTCTGTCTATTTTAAAAATTGTGGTGAAACACACAGAACATAAAATTTACCATCTTAACCATTTTTAGGTGTATAGTTCAGTGGTATTACATATATTCAGGGGCCAGGTGCAGTGGCTCATGCCTATAATCCCAGCACTTTGGGAGGCTGAGGTGGCAGAATCACTTGAGTCCAGGAGTTCAAGACCAGCCTGGGGAACATAGTGAGACCCTCGTCTCTACAAAAAGAATTTTTAAAATCTTTTAAAAAAGAATTAAAGGATGGGCGTGGCGGCTCACGCCTGTAATCCCAGCACTTTGAGAGGCTGAGGTGGGCAGATCGCCTGAGGTCAGGAGTTTGAGACCATCCTGGCCAATGTGGTGAAACCCTGTCTCTACTAAAAATGCAAAAAATTAGCTGGGCATGTTGGTGGGTAACCCTAGCTTCTTGGGAGGCTGAGGTAGAAGAATTGCTTGAACCCAGGAGATGGAGGTCGAGCCGAGATGGTGCCACTGCACTCCATCCTGGGCGACAGAGCGAGACTCCGTCTCAAAAAAATAAATAAATAAAGAATTAAAAATAAATAAGTAAATTCATAAGGTTGTGCAACCATCACCACCATAACTCCTTCATCTTAACTCCATAACTCTTTCGTCTTGTAAAATGGAAACTCCGTACCCATTAAACAATAACTCCCCATTCTACCCTCCCCCAAACCCCTGGCAATCACTGTTCTACTTTTTGTCTCTACGATTTTGATGACTCTAAGTACCTCATATAAGTGGGATCATTCAGTATTTGTCTTTCTGGGACTGGCTTATTTCACTTAGCATAATGTCCCCAAGTTTCATCCACATAGCATATGTCAGAATGTCCTTTCTGTTAAAGGCTGAATAATATTCCATTGTATGCATACATCACATTTTGCTTATCTTGCTTCCACATTTTAGCTGTTATAAAGAACATGGGTGTGCAAATATCTCCTTGAGATCCTGCTTTCAATTCCTTGGGGTATATACCCTGAAGTAGAATTGCTGGATCATATGGTAATTCTATTTTTT
This sequence comes from Macaca fascicularis, assembly GCF_037993035.2. NCBI lineage: Eukaryota > Metazoa > Chordata > Mammalia > Primates > Cercopithecidae > Macaca > Macaca fascicularis. Next base: position 18,851,275 of record NC_088392.1, read on the forward strand.
AATTTTTTGAGGAACTGCTGTACTGTTTTTCACATTGGCTATTCCATTTTACATTTTCATCAACGATGCACAAGAGTTTCAATTTCTTACATCCTTGCCAAAACTTGTTATTTTCTGATTTTTTAAAAAAAATACTAGCCACCCCAATGGGGGTGAATGGTATCTCATTGTGGTTTTGATTTGCATTTCCCTAATGATTAGTAATGGTGAGCATCTTCTTATATGCATACTGGTTATTTGTATATCTTCTTTGGAGACATGTCTTGATATGGTTATGGTTTGGCTGTGTCCCCATCCAAATCTCAATCTGAATTGTTTCTCCCAGAATTCCCCCTTGTTGTGGGAGGGACCCGGGGGACGTAATTGAATCATGCGGGCTGGTCTTTCCTGTGCTATTCTCATGATAGTGAATAAGTGTCATGAGATCTGATGGGTTTATTAGGGGTTTCTGCTTTTGTGTCTTCCTCATTTTCTCTTGCCGCCACAATGTAAGAAGTGCCTTTTGCCTCCCAGCCCAGCCATGTGGAACTATAATTCCAATTAAACCTCTTTTTCTTCCCAGTTTTGGGTATGTCTTTATCAGCAGCGTGAAAATGAACTAATACATTAGATTGGTACCAGTAGAGTGGGGAGTTACTGAAAAGACACCTGAAAATGTGGAAGCAACTTTGGAACTGGGTAACAGGGAGAGGTTGAAACAATTTGGAGGGTTCAGAAGAAGTCAGGAAAATGTGGAAAAGTGTGGAACCTCCTAGAGACTTGTTGAATGGCTTTGATCAAAATGCTGATAGTGATATGTACAATAAAATCCAGCTGAAGGGGTCTCAGATGGAGATGAGGAACTTTTTGGAAACTGGAGCAAAGGTGGCTCTTGTTATGCTTTAGCAGAGACTGGCAGCATTTTGCCTCTGCCCTAGAGATATGTGGAACTTTGAACTTGAGAGAGATGATTTAGGGTATCTGATAGAAGAAATGTATAAGCAGCAAAGCATTCAAGAGGTGACTTGGGTGCTGTTAAAGGTATTCTGTTTTATAAGGGAAGAAGAGCATAAAAGTTTGGGAAATTTGCATCCTGACTATGCGATATAAAAGAAAAACCCATTTTCTGGGGAGAAACTCAAGCTAGCTGCAAAAATTTGCATAAGTAGCAAGGAGCCTAATGTTAATCCCTAAGACCATGGGGAAAATGTCTCCAGGCCATGTCAGAGAACTTCATGGCAGCCCCTCCCATCACAGGACTGGAGGCCCAGGAGGAAAAAGTGGTTTTGTGGGCCAGGCCCCGGGTCCCTGTGCTGTGTGCAGCCTAGGGACTTGGTGCACTGTTTCCCAGCCGCTCCAGCCATGGCTGAAAGGGACCAATTTACAGCTCAGGCTGTGTGGCTTCAGAGGGTGGAAACCCCAAGCCTTGGCAGGTTTCCATGTGGTGTTGAGCCTGCAGGTGCACAGAAGTCAGGAAGGTTTGGGAACCTCTGCCTAGATTTCAGATGTATGTTTGGGAACCTCTGCCTAGATTTCAGATGCCTAGATTTTCAGATGTATGGAAATACCTGGATGCCCAGGCAAAAGTTTGCTGCAAGAGTGGAGGCCTCATGGAGAACCTCTGCTAGGGCAGTGTGGAAGGGAAATGTGGGGTCAAAGCCCCCACAGAGAGTCCCCTACCGGGACTACATCTTTGCGGATGTGACTAAGGATATTGAGATGAGGGGATGATCCTGGATCATCATGGTTTTGAAATGTGAGGACATGAAATTTGGAGGGGCTGGGGCAGAATGATGTGATTTGGCTATGTCCCCACCCAAATCTCAACTTAAATTGTATCTCCCACAATTCCCCCATGTTGTGGTAAGGACCCAGGGGGAGGTAATTGAATCATGGGGGCCAGTCTTTCCCACACTGTTCTCATGATAGTGAATAAGTCTCACAAGACCTGATGGGTTTATCAGGGCTTCTGCTTTTGCTTCTTCCCCGTTTTCTTTTGCCATCACCATGTAAGAAGTGCCTTTTGCCTCCTGTCATGATTCTGAAGCCTCCCCAGCCATGTGGAACTGTGAGTCCAATTAAACCTCTTTTTTTTCTTCCCAGTTTTGGGTATGTATTTATCAGCAGCATGAAAATGGACTAATATATGTCTATTTAAGTCCCTTGCTTATTTTTGAATCAGGTTGTTTTAATTAAGGATTGTTTAAACTCTATCAGGACCATAGACACCAAGGAAGTTTGTGTGTAAAGACACTGATTTTATGCATTTTATGCATACAAGCTAAGAATAATTTAAAAACTGTGCTCAATCATGCCAGAAGGAGAAGTGATTATTTTTCTACTTTCCCTATAGAAAGTAACAGTAAAAAATAACTGTAATATAGATATTTTAAAAGTATGCAGCTCAAAATGTAAAGACACAAATGTAGGAGTGTATCAGGCAGTTAAATCATTTAAAATATTGTGGAATTTATGAATGTTACCTTAAATAGCTATTTTTAAAGGGGGGAGGAGTTTTGCCGATGTGATTAAAATAAGGATCTTGACATGAGGAGATTGTCCTGGATTATCCAGGTAAGACCTAAAGGGCCTTCACATTATCTGTTATATTTGTCAGCTTTTAAAAACTGCAATTTGATGTGATTTTTCCCATTCTAAATGTATATTCATATTGGTAATTAATTTTAATTTTATATACTTTTTCTTTAAGATGGATGCCAAAATTGTATAAGCTTCAGGTTCTTCTGCTCACTGATCATTCCTGCTTAGTTTCCTTCATCGATTCTTCCTTTTCTCTCTCATTTCCAAACTTTGGGGTATCCCAGGATTCAGTTCTTGGACTTGTCACCATCTAGATTCGCTCCATAGGTACAAGTAGTCAGGGTTTAATCAGGGAAGCAGAATCACGATGAGTATTACTGAATGGGACTTGTTATTGGAGTAAGAACTCATACAATTGTGGAACAAGCTGGGGAAGGAAGAGTCTGAAAGGGAGTTGAAGAGATGAGAGAAAAGCCACTACCAGCCCTCCTGAAGCACTGGGGTGGGTGGACAAGTTTGTGCTTCCAAAGGCACATCTGGCTGCACAAGTGGGACTGGGAAGGAGAGACATAGACGTCCAGAGAAGGCTGTTGCCACCAAGCTGGCTGGTGGGCCTGGGGCTGCTGTTGTCACAGGAGGAGCTGGATGCAGTGTGGGGAAAACTGAGAGGCTGGAGTCCCCCTGCCCCTCTCTATCTCCCTCAGTATCTAATCAGACACCCTTCAAAGAATAATGGCAGCTGTTTCACTTCTACCTTCCAGTCTCATGCACAGTTCTTTCTTGGTCAATGCTAATCTATAACCATACAAGGAAAGAAATTCTGGACATGTAATTACAGTTTAGCCAAGTTAACACAATTTCAAACTGCCACACTGTGTAGCCTCACTTTGTCTCATGGCTTTACATTCTACCTGTATACCAATGATTCACAACTATATAGGCCCTCTCTGACCTTCTCTGAAATCCAGACTTAAGTCTGACTCCCTGCTAAAGCACGATTTGTATATTTTGTAGGGTTTTCACATTTAACATATCCAAAACTGAGTTCATCTTCTTATTTGAACCTATTTTTCCAGAATCTTCCTCTGAGAAATAGTGCAAAGACCAAAAGCTTTGGGGTCACCTTACTTCTTTCTCTCTCACTCAAAAAGTAATCTATCAGAAAATCCTACAGGTTATTCCTTAAAAAAATTCATTTTCTGATCCCTTCTATAATAAGCTGAAAAAATGCTCTCCAAAAGACATTCATATCCTAATCTCTGGAATCTGTAAATATTATTTTATATAGCTATTTAAAAGGGAGGGGGGAATGTCTTTGCAGATATGATTAAGGATATTGAGATGAGGGGATGATCCTGGATTATCCAGGTGAGACCTAAATACAATGACATGTATCCTTATAAAAGGGAGGTGGAGGGAGACTTGATAGATACAGTGGAGAAGGGGAGGATGGAGCAGAGAGAAAGAGGCAAGAGAGAGAAAAGAGATGAGAAGATGCTGGCCTTGAAGACTGGAGTGATGCAACCACAAGCCAACATCCACCAGAGGCTGCAAGAGCCAAAGAACAGATTCCCCCCTAAGCTTCTGAAGGGCATGCACCTTGCTGACACCTAAATATTGGCTCAACAATACTGATTTGGGACTTCTGCCCTCCAGAACTGTAAGAGAATAAATGTCTGTTGCTTTATATCACCAAGTTTGCAGTACTTTGTTATAAGAAATGAATATACCTTATTACCATTTTCTCTTGATAACCCTGTTTCAGAGCACCCTCATCTCTTGTATGGAGTATTGCCTAGCCTCCAGTCTAATGGGTCTCTCTGTATTTGTCCTTGTCCCACCCCCTACAGTCTAGTTCAACACAGCAATCAGAGTGAACATTTGAAAATAGAAGTCAGATCATGTCACTCCTTATTCAAAAACCATTAGTTATCTCCTGTCTCATGTAGAGTAAAATCTCAATTTCTCAGATAGTAATAGTCTACACAGGCCTATGGAATTGGCTTGCTTCTGACCATCTCACTTTATCTCTGATGCTTGACGTTAGCAGCATCAGCTTCCTTGGTGCTCCTTAAGTGTACTACATGTGTTCCTGCCTCAGAACTTTGGCACTCGCTTCTTCATCTGTGTAGAGTGCTCTCCCTGTCTGATATGGTTTAGATGTTTGTCCCCTCCAAGTCTCATGTTGAAATGTGATGCCCAATGTTGGAGGTGGGGTCTGGTCGGCGGTCATGGGGGAGAATCCCTCGTGAGTGGCTTAGCACCATTCCCTTGGTGATGAGTGAATTCTTGCTCAGTTAGTTCATGCAAGATCTGATTGTTTAAAAGAGTCTGGGACCTCCTCCTTCTCTCTCTTGCTCCTGCTCTAGCCACATGATGTTCTTGGTTCCACTTTGTCTTCCACCATGATTGTAAGCTTTCTGAAGCTCTCACTAGAAGCCTAGCAGATGTTGATGCCATGCTTGTACAGCCTGCAAAATCATGAGCCAATTACACCTCTTTTCTTTTTAAATTATCTGGTGTCTGATATTCCTTTATAGTAACACAAGGATGCACTAATACAGAAAATTGGTACTGAGGTGTGGGACATTGATATAAAGATACCTGAAAATGTGGTAGTGGCTTTGGAGCTGGGTATCAGGCAGAGGGTGGAAGAGTTTGAGGGGCTCAAAAGAAGACAGGAAGACAAAGGAAAGTTTGGAACTTCTTAGAGGCTGGTTAGGTGGTTGTGACCAAAATGCGGATAGAGATATGGACAGTGAAGTCCACAGTGATGAAGTCTCAGATGGAAATGAGGAAGTTACTGGGAACTGGAGCAAAGGTCACCCATTTTATGTTTTAGCAAAGAACTTAGCTGCATTGTGTCCATGTCCTAGGGCTCTGGAAGTCTGAACTTAACAGTGATGACTTAGGGTATCTGGTGGAAGAAATTTCTAAATAGTAAAGTATTCAAGATGTGGCCTGGCTCTTTCCAATAGCCAGGATCAGATATAGGAACAAAAGAATGATTTAAAGTTGGAACCTATATTTAAAAGGGAAGCAGAGTGTAAAACTTTGGAAAAGTCACAACCTGGCCATGTGATAGAGGAAAAAAGAGCATTTTCAGGAGAGGAATTCAAGTGGGCTGTGGAGCAACCACTTGCTAGATTAGTATGACTAAAAGGAAGTGAAGTGCTAATATCCAAGACAATGGAAAAAATCCTAGGAGGCATTTCAGAGATTTCTGAGGCAGCCCCTTCCATCATGGGCCCAGAGGCCTACAATAAAAGAGTGGTTTCAGGGGTCAGGTCCAGGGCTTTGCTTCCCTATGCAGCCTCAGGACACTGCTTCCTGCATTCCAGCTGCTCCAGCTCCAGCTGCAGCTGCAGCTCAAAGGAGTCCAGGTAAAGCCTGAGCCACAGCTCTTGAGGGTGCAAGCCACAAGCCTTGGCAGTTTCCACATGGTGTTAAGTGTGAAGGAGGCTTGGAGGATTCCAACGGGATTTCAGAGGGTGTGTGGAAAAGCCTGGGTGCCCAGGCAGAAGCCTGTTGCAGAGGTGGAGCCCCCACCAAAGAAACTCTACTAGGCTGGTGCAAAGGAGAAACGTGGGATTGGAGACTTCATGCAGGGTGCCTACCAAGGGATGGCCTAGTGGAGTGGTGGGAAGGAGGCCACCACCCTCCAGACCTGAGAATGGTTGATTCACTGGCAGCTTGCATCCTCTGTCTGGAAAAGCCACAAACACTCAACCCCAACCCATGAGAACGGCCACATGGGCTGCACCCCGCAAAGCCACAGAGACAGAGCTGCCCAAGGCTTTGGGAGCCCACCTCTTTCACAATTGTGCCCAGGATGTGGGATATAGAGTCAAAGATTATTTTAGAATTTTAAGATTAAATGACTGCCCAACTGGGTTTCAGACTTCTCTGGGGCCTATTGCCCCTTTCTTTTGGCTGATTTCTCCCTTTTGGGATGGGACTGTATCCTCAATGCCTATGCCACCATTGTATCTTGAAAGTAAATAATTTGCTTTTGATATCACAGCCTCATAGGTGGAAGGAACCCATCTCTAGATAAGACTTTGGACTTTGGGACTTTTGAGTTAAGGCTGGAACAAGTTAACACTCTGGGGGACTATTGCAAAAGCACGACTGTATTTTGAAATGTGAGAAGGACATGAAATTGGGAAGGCCAAGGATGGAATGATATGGTTTGGATGTATATCCCTCCAAATCTCTTATTGAAATGTGATTCCCAATGTTGAAGGTGGGTCCTAGTGGGAGGTGATTGGATCATGGGGGCAGATCCCTCATGAACAATGTATTAGTCCATTTTCATCCTGCTGATAAAGGCATACATGAGACTGGGCAATTTACAATAGAAAGTGGTTTAATGGGCTTACATTTCCACATGCCTGGAGAGGCCTCACAATCTCGGTGGAAGGCAAGGAGGAGCAAGTCACGTTTTACATGGATGGCAGTAGGCAAAGAGAGGAGCTTGTGCAGTGGTACTCCTCTTTTTAAAACCATCAGATCTTGTGAGACTTATTCACTATCATGAGAACAGCATGGGAAAGACCTGCCCCCCTGATTCAGTTACCTCCCAGCGAGTCCTTCCCACAATATATGGGAATTCAAGATGAGATTTGGGTGGGGACACAGCCAAACCATATCAAATGGCTTAGCACCATCTGTTTGGTGATGAGTGAGTTCTCACTGAGTTCACACAAGATCTGGTTGTTTAAGAGTCTGAAACCTCTGCCTTCTCTCTCTTGCTCCTGCTCTTGCCATGTGATATGCCTGCTCCTGCTTCATCTTCTGCCATGACTGTAAGCTTCCTGAGGCCCGAACTAGAAGCTGACCAGATGTTGGTGCCGTGCTTGTATAGCCTGCAAAACCATGAACCAATTAAACCCCTTTTCTTTATAAATTACCTAGTCTCAGGTATTCCTTTATAATAATGCAGAAATGGCCTAACACATTGTCCCTTCCATGGCCATGTGGTTTACCTCTTTACCTGATAGATAAGACCTTTTTCTGACCATCCTTTTCAAAATAACAACTCCCCAACCTCACCCCCCTGCATTTCTTAGTCTTTTTCCCTTCTTTTTCCTTTATAGTACATATATATCTATATCTATATCTATATCTGTATCTATATCTATATCTATATCTATCTACTCTTGCTTGGTTGTTTGTCCTCTCCCTTTAGAATATAAGCTCTGTGAGGGCAAGGATATTTCTCTGTTTTTTTCATTTTTGAATCCTATGCCTAGAAAGGGCTATGACACATAATGGATGCTGAATAATATTTGTTGAATGAATACATTATCCAAGAATGTCAGGCTATTTTTATATTACAAACATTTTGCTCCATTAAAAGGTCATGTGTTGAGTTGTAATAGACAGCAGAAAATATCAGCCAACTCATTCCATGATTTTATTAATATTCCTTGGAGACAGGATGCTTGCACTTTTCAAAATATCGCTCTGGTCAGCAACTGAACCTTATGCTGCTATTCAGTTGTAAGGTATATAATGGGACTGTCATGCATTCCAGAAATGGAGATAAGATCATGTTTTTCCTAGCTCTCTGCTTTAAGCTAGAAGGAAAGGATCAAGTGGGAATTTGATATTCCTTTAAAGGGTTTTGCAGTCTAACAGTCTTTGATCCCATCTGTGGGTTGAATAAACAACATACCATTTCATTCATCCCTCTCAGCTCTGAGGTCCCTCTCTTCTAATTCTTCCTCTCCCTAGTCACTTCCTGTCACAGCAATGGTTTCAAAATTAAACTCCAATTCTAAAACAAATGAAGCAAAGGCAGGAAGGGGGAAATGAATCACAAGCATATGGGAACAGTTTTGTTTGAAAGCATGATCAGCATTCTTTGCAAACAAGCTGTGGCCGTATGTGGCGGGGTGGGTATAGAAGGAGTTTTTAAAATATGAGTGATAAACTGTGATAAAACAGAAAACAGTTATAAAGAGAAAGCTCACTAATGATTGGTTTGATGGTGAGATAAAGTCTTTCTCTAAGGAGACAGGTATTTTTGCATCTTTTTTTTTTAATTAAATGACTCCTAATAGATAGCCTGAGGTGAATGAAACATCTTGCCTGAATTAGGAAAAGAATCTGTGGACAATTTGTTGGGACTTGTTTCTTGGCTAAAGCCTGGGTCACTTGAATTCAAATGTATTGATATATCAACAGAAAGTTAATTGTTGAGCCAGATTTATTGCATCTGGGTTCTCATCCCTACAGGAAGAGAGGAAGAGATGTAAGAGATGTGTGTGTGTGCGTTTCATTCATTGATTGATTAATTCAATAAATATTTATTTAGTTCTGAACAAATGTCAGGTACAATGCCAAACTCTGAGTGTTAAATGGTGAGCAAAAATCAGGGGTGTTAGGTGGTAAGCAAAATTGTGATGATTGCTGCCTTCATGGAGCACAAACAAATGAAAAATAGAAACTGTAGTTTCTGCAACCAGAGAGAGCACTAGGTGATTCTATGAGAGACTGTGATGGGACATGGAACACCTGACCTAGTCTGGGGAGTCAATAAAGGCTTCCCTAAGGCAATACTTCACCTGCAGGTGGGACATGAGTCATTTAAATGGTAGGAGGGGTTGCATAGTTGGTGTTCAGGGCAGATGGGCTATTTGTGCAGTGACTCAGGGGCAGGTGGGCTTTCAGGTTCAGGAACTGAAAGAAGGACAATGGAAGGCAATGCATCTGGAGCACAGAGCATGACGGCTGGTGTCAAGAGATGGGGAAAAAAGAATAGAAAGAGCTGTGTTTTATTCATGAGGAGAAACCCTCAGAAAGTGGGGCAGGGCACCTGATCAAGAGCATGCTTTCTCCTATACCCTCTCCATTCTGAGTCACAGAGAACATGCTGTAAGGAGGTAGAAGTGATAAAAACTGGTGACATTAAATCAGTCTTTCATCTGGCAAATGTGAAGAGTGCCTAATATGTGGCAGGCATTGTTCTAGGTCCTAGGATGTAAGAGATGAACCAGAAATGTCCTGATTTCCCCTCATAAGTCTAACAGTCTAGGTAGGATATGACACATCATAATCATCGTCATATGAATAAACAATACATTGCAATTGACACAATGCTACAAAAGAACAGTGTAGGATGCTCTGAGATCCTAACAGGGGTCCTAACTTTGGGTGGGTTTGGCAGGAGGCTCAAGGATGGTTCCCACTGAAGACTAGGTTGACTAAGAGTTATTGGTATAATTATTAGTTACTGGGAACTTCAATTATCTCTCTTATTTCTACTCCCAATCTTTATTTCATTAGGTGACCTTGACCTTCATGCTTTCTCTTTCTTATTAAATAAAAACTATTCGAGGCCACTGTTTTGGACTAAGCTCCTGCACTAGGTTCCAATAGACCAGACTAAAAATCAAGATGGAGTCACCCATGCTCACCAAACCGACACTGAGTTGTTACCTGGCTTTCCAAGAAATCAGAAGAGAGAGAGAACCCAATTTCCCAAAGAGACCAGTTTCAATCAGCATGAAAATGATGTTTCCTCTGTTTTAATCCTTACAACAGACTGACCCGAAGTAACCTGCTATTAACCAATCAGATTGTTCTGTCTCTCTGTCCCTGCCTTGCAAGGAAATTAACTTTGAAATGACCAATTCATTTTTGTTCTTTGTTTCTCCTTTCTTCATGCCCTTTTCTGTATATAAAGCCAACCTCCTCCTTCAGTTCACTGGAACACTTATTTTATTTTATGGAATGAAGTGTTGCCCTATTCTAGGATCACAATAAAGCCAATTGAGATATTTAAGCTAAATTTGTTGTAATTGTGTTTTTTGACACTCTGTATGTAAATGGCAGCAATTAAATAGCAAGGTGACACTGTTTCTGGTAGAGATGCAAAAACCTACATACTCTGAGTCATGTTTGTGAGCTGGATGTGGTGGTAAATGAAATAATAAACTATCAGATCATTGGGGAGCTCTGATTTTGTTCTGTTTATACTATATATTAATCTACCAGGAGGGCAGCAATATTGCTATTTCTAAATTAACACCTTTTTTCTTACTAAACCAATTACTTCTAACATGTTACAGTTCATCACCTCAAACTAGTTTATTTTCCAATCAGTTGAAGGCAGAAAATCCATAAGCAGTTTATCAGTGTGTGATGCTGTTTACATTTCAGTGCAGCCACCAATTTGGTTTTTCATCATTCTTGGTACACCCGGCTCAATCTCTTCACAAATTGATATATTTATCTAAAAACAAGCAGCAACTTGTGCTTATGTATGTAGCCTAGAAGCCAGCCAGAGCTGACGTCTGAGGAACTTTGGGTGTGGTAGTTTGTTCCCAAAGATAAAGTCTAATATCAGGAATTGTTCTGATATTAGAACAATTGCCATAGTCCTTTAATTTAATTTAATTGACATAGTCCTTTACCAAAAGCACACAAACTCTACGCCTACAGTGGAACTGTAAGTGGTAACCCCAAATGACTATTGTAACGTGGATTTTAATTCCATCATGTTTACTTAATAGTGTATATCTTGGGCAAGTTTCTTAAGTTCTCTAAGTTTCCCCACCTCCTGTCCCCCAGCTTTCATTTAGTAAAGTTGTAATAATTATATCTACTCTGCCCTTCTCATTTAGTTGTCCAAATTCAATGAGAAAACACTTGTGAATATACTCTGTCAACTCTAAATCAATATTTACGTGGAGGATACCATCATTGCCATACAGGGTAGAATTGCATCATTGACCCCAATTCTTTGCTCCTTCCTGTAACTATGCCCTTCGCCATGTGACTTTGCAAGTCCTCCTCTGAAGAGGCAGGATGTATTTCCCTGCTTCTTGACTTGAGTTTGGTTATGTTACTTGCTTCCGCCAATAGAATGTGGCCAAAGTGACAGTGCACAGCTGTGAGCCTAGCCTCAGTCTTATGAAGACTGGTACGTTTCTGCTTGCTCCTCTACGCTCTGCCAATTACCATGAGAACACGTCCAGGTCAGGTCTCTGTTCCCAGGAAGATGAAAGGCATGTGAAGCAGAGTGACTTCAGCCTAGATGCCTTAGCTTAGCCCCACCTAGACCAGCAGCCTCCCGGCTGACCCGTATATATACGTGGTTGAGTCCAGCCAAGATCAGCAGAGGACCCAGCCAAACCATGTGAAGTAAATAAATGTGAATCATTGTATGGCACTGAGGTTTTGTCGTTGTTGGTTATATAGCACTATTGTAGTAATAGTCAATCACATCATCCATCCAAACCTCCACCCATCTAGCCAATCAAACATCCATTGGTCCACTAAGCCCATGGTGTTTTCCAGGGACAAAAAGAAGAGATTTCAGTTTTGAATTGACTTTTCCTTCTCTCTTTTTGCTCCTGTATGCTCTTCCATGCTTGCCCCAATTTTTATTAAAAATAAATTGTTCAAGAGTTGCAAATAGGGAATATTCTGTATAGCACTTCAAGTTATCTGAATAAAAAGCACAAGAGAAAACTAACAAATTTTTTAAATGTTTACTTCTGATATATAGATGAGGAGTGTGTTAGGATTCCATGCTTTCTTTTTTATAGTCTAATTTATAGATGGGACTTGTCTATAAGTGATGCAAAAGACAGAAACAGATTAAGGGCCTTAATGTCACCAAGTTTTGAAAGTCTTTTGGGGCAGTTCTAAGCTAATAATTCAACATAATACACATATTGAACATATACCACATGTAAGGCATAGTATAAGGTCCTGAGGAAACGGAAATAAATGAGGCTCTCAAAGATGTAGTAGGGGAAATGAAATGCAAACTACTCATCATGTTGTTTCTCATCAGTTCTGTAACATTTTTTGCACTTTTTTACATTTTAAATTCAAGATGATATGCTGTAGTTTAGTTGGTAGTTAGTGTTTCCTCTTTCTTTGTTGTATATAAAATAACGATACAGATTATAATTGATAGCATCTTAGAACCAACAAAACAGGAAAGCAGATTGCTATGAGAACAGCATATATACCATAATATAGGATCAAAAAGCAAGGAAAGATTACTTCTTGATAATATAGGGGAAGACTTCATGGAAAAAGAAGAATTTATTTGAGATGCCAAAAAACATAAAGAATTTTAATTTAAAAATTGAGGCTAGAATAAGGACCACAGTAGGTCAATTGGTTCCTAAACTTTCTGTTACCAAGGGGCAATTTTTAAATTATCTATTCCCTCCTCCACCCCATGTTGCTGTTTAAAAAATTTGTCGTTATAAGTAAATTTGCATTTATCGAGAGGTACTTCACTTTTCAATTTGATAGAAAAACCCATGCATTACTGTTAATCAGAGTTTCTAATCAGATGAGATAATCCGTATTTCACACTGAGTTGGCATTTTTGGCCAAAAGTCAAGAAACTTCATATTCTAGTTAGTCTATGAGATTATTATTCTAGGTGACTGTTTAATTTCTATTAGGATTTTTGAAATATTAACAAGAATTAATTCTAGGTGGGAACCACCATTCTACATGAGAAGGGCATCCTAAGAAAATATGTAGACAGGAGACTCACAAGTTGTGATTGTGAATACACTTGCCCAGCGCTTTCAGCAAATGAGGAAAAATGAGGGGGATGGTAGGAAATATGAGGACCAGCTCGTGGAGGGCGTTGAATGTCACACTTAAGAATTTAAACTTTCACTGTAACTGTGACTATAGAATTCATTACTGAATATAGAACTAATAGTATGAATTTGGTAAGCAGGAGAGGAGAAGGAGAACTACCCTGTATAACATAGCCAAAAGTAAAAACTGAATGACTAAATTTCCACCAAAAGAACAACAGATGTGCCACAGCTTGCATGCTTATCTATTGTGAAGTGGCTGCCAACAAACTAAATTTGGGAGGAACCAGTAAGCTTCACCATCAATTCTAGATTTCTACATGAAAGTTCCAGGGAAGATATTGTACTGCATAATAGCAAGAGGTTGAATTCTGAATTCAGACCACCTGGGTTCATGTTCTGGCTTGACTGCATGTTAGCTCTGTGGCTTTAGGAGAGTAACTGATCGTTGACCTTAACTTTTATCTATAAATGGGAAAAATAATATTATCAATATTAGAGGACATTTGTAAGGATGACATGAAATAATTTTTGGAGTTTTCTTGTACATGGTTAGCAGGATTTAATTACTTAATTCACTTCTTTTAGGTTTGCTTGGAAACCCAAATGTCAAGAGATTTTGTGGTGGCATAGAAAAATAAATTCAGTCTTTTCTCTTAATATCATCTCATAAGATGCCAAACTGACTGGTAATCAAGACCCCAAGGAGAAAACGTACGCTCCAGACACCAGCTTCATCTTGGCAGTGGTCTCAGTTGGACTTGAGAGTAAATAGGAGATGACAGCTGAATCTGGTGTGGAAATTCAGGAAGGTTGTTTTCCTGGAAGATGTTAACTGGAAATTCACCGATTGCAAATAATGATCCTTGTTGTAAATACATGAGGGTAGGGGAGAGAGGAAGCATCTTGGAGAATAAAGTTCTGAAATTCCTGGACAGGATTGAAATGAGAATTCAGAAGTACTAGAGCTTAATATCCTGTTAAGGAGATCATGGCTGCCTCATTGCTACTGTTCTGCAAATTTCTTTAGCAATTCCTCTTAATCAGTCACTTTTGAAATTGTCACGGTAGAAAATGTTTTCCCAGTGAACATGCTTCAGTATATGCTGACTAACAATAGTGAAACCTTATCTTTGGTATGTACTTTTGGACTGTTCAAAGTGCTTTCACATTTATAATTGCATTTGCTTTTCAGAATGACCTTTAGAGGAAAGTAGGGTATTATTATTCCCTTGTTTAAAATGAGGAATCTGAAACCACAAATTGCATAAGGAACTTACCTAATGTTCATGGTTAATAAATGGAAAAGAAAATTTAGATTTTTCTAGTTGCCTCTGTTTTTGGGAGACTATTTTGTTTTCTTATTTTATATTTTCTTCCTCAACAGTTTTGTGTCTGCCCACGCTGTTTCTGGGATCACAGGGGACAAATATTTACCTTTTTCTCATCCTGCATACTTTTTGGAGGTTGCTACAGAAAATTGACAACATTCTTTATCCGTTTGATCTAAGGCTTGCCAAAGGTTGAGATTTGAACTCTTCTGTCTAAAGGAGTTGAGGTTGGAATGATTGAACCCGTGGTCAGGACCAGATACCCCCTTTCTTCCCCGTACCTTAAGTCTATTCACCTTCTAATTGTTACAGACTAAGATGTCAATTCAGTCCCTTCCTTTTTCTTTTTCAGGGGCTCTTGACTATGATAAAATCCACTGTCCTTCATAACAAACAACACTTTCTTTCTCTGGTTCAGAGCATTTCACATTCCTTCCATATTACTCAGCCTTCTGCAGTCATTTTGAGGCACAGACCTGTATGTGCCTTCTCCCCTCCCCATTTTCCTTCTTGTTTTAAACAGGAAATCACCCCTCAGAAACCCTTGGGTGAAGAAAAACAATGTAATGAATAATATGTAGGACATCTTATGAAAGTGCCAACAACTTTTTGCAAAAGCCTCAGCGTTCTTATCCTTTTACTGTTTTATTTGTGTGTTTTAGCATTTTATTAGTAGTTCAAGTTGATGATTGGTCCAATCGTCTCTCTAATGTTTCAAAAAGACTGTTTGGATTATTTCCAGTTTGTAACAAATCATCTAGAAATTTAGTGGCTTAAAACTACAGCCATGTATTTGCTTGTGATTTTGCAGTGTGAGTAGCTCTGAAAGTCATCTTTCTGTAGTCTCCCATGCAGCTGGAGTGGCCTGGGGGCTCGAATGGGACAGGAACATTGAAGATAGCATCTGAACTAGGTTAGATAATGTCTCCCCAAAGTTTATGTTTACGCAGAACCTCAGAATCTGACCTCAGAGGTTTAATTTTCCAAATAAAACTCCTTTTATTTGGAAAGAGGGTCTTTGCAGATGTAATGAGTTAAGATGAGGTCATGCTGGATTAGAGTGTTCATGTGTCTAGCTTCCTAGCAGGGATGGCTGGAGGATCTGGAGCCTGACCTTTCAGACTTCTAGAATCTCTCTTCATATGGTCTCTCTACCAGGCTACCTGGACCTCTTGATGTAAAGGCTCGAGGTTCCAAAAGAGTGAAACCTGAAGCTTCTAGGCCCCTTATGGGTTCAGCTCAGAGCTATCACTAGGTTACTTCTGCCATGTTCTGTTGGTTAAGGCGAATTACAGGGCCAGCTCCAATCAGGAGGAGGAAATCGAGTCCACTTCCTGATGGAGGAACAAAAGGCATCCACAGGGTCGAGAGGAATTGTTGGTGTTCATCTTTGGAGTCAGCCTCCAACAAGGATCATGGAGACCTGAGTTTGAAAGAGCATTTTACTGCTTTATAGAGCCTCTCAGTGTGAGTCACCATACAGACTTCTTCCACTGACAATCTTCTGGACTTCCAGGTCATGTCTTTGAGTGTCAGCCAGCCCACTCCTCCACGTCAGCCCTCCCAGCTGGCCACGTGGTGGTCCAGAAGGCAGCCCATGCTGAGCTTCCAGCATCTAGGATTTGGCATGGGAGTGGGTACAGTTGCCCATAGGGGAGATACTGTGGCATTCCTTGTGGAAACAATTATTGTTCATGTGAAGTCAGTGCTGACCACAGCATATACCATTCTTCAAACTCAAGTTAGCAGGATGATGGTGCCTTTCTGAGAAAGATAACAAAGGTAACTGTTGATACAATCAAGGCAATGCACATGAACAAGTGAAATGAGGGAAGAAG
Source organism: Macaca fascicularis (assembly GCF_037993035.2). Classification (NCBI taxonomy): domain Eukaryota; kingdom Metazoa; phylum Chordata; class Mammalia; order Primates; family Cercopithecidae; genus Macaca; species Macaca fascicularis. Next base: position 18,867,550 of record NC_088392.1, read on the forward strand.
TAGAAGTAGCTATAATAACACAAATTAGTAGCTGAGACTAGACTCGAGAGATTTAGAGGTCACAGGAACTGAACTTGAGTTGATTTGATTCTAAATTTTTGCTTTTCCCACTATAACCTGCATAGTATTTTTTGAAGCATTGAAATATTTGTGGAAGAACTTGGAAGATGGGTAAAAAAGGAAGATATAACTTAAGATTGTTGAGGAAATGAAATAATATTGCAGGATAATACAATGGTTTCTCTTGCTCAGGTCATTTAGTTTTCTTTCCTTAAAAATGTTGTACATTAATAATATTTATTGTACATTTCAGAATTGCCAAGGAAGTAAATTTCAAATTTTCTCACTTTAAAAATTTACATATTTGAGGTGATAGGTATATTAACAAGCTTGATTTAATTATTCCACATTGTATTCATTAATCATAATATCACTTTGTCCTCATTTTGTACATATATACAATTATAAATTATCAATTTATAATAAAAATCAAAACTAAAATATTTTTACATAACATGTGATGAATATAAAATAATACATATTATATATAAAATTGTGACATATATAGTAATATACATTCCTGTGAGCCCACTACGTAAGAGCTAGAATATTAATATCATTGCATCAACCTTCTTGCCTTTTCTATCTCTATCTGGAAGATTTCTATCTGATCTTTTCTAACCATGATTCTGAACTTGGTCTTTGGCATTTTGTTACTTATTTGACATCTAGATCTTCAGATCTGAATCAAAAGGGAAAATCTAGCTTGACTCCTAGCTAATGCTAAAGGGATTTTCTGGTTAATTGTTAGCATATTAACGCTATATATATACAGCGTTATATATAGCGAATATACAGAAAGCAGAAACATGTGAAGTTTCTGTATATTCTGTAAAAGTATTACACTTTTGTGATGAGCAGCCTCTAGAAGCCACACTGTCTTCTTGAGTGCTGCTGGGTTTGTATGACAATGTCTCATTGTTTGTTTGATTTTTTTGAGACAGGGTCTCGCTCTGTTGCCCAGGCTGCAGTACAGTGGCAAGTTCACAACTCACTGCAGCCTCGACCTCCTGGGCTCAAGTAATCCTCTTACCTCAGTCTCCCTAGTCACTGGGACAACAGGCGTGTGCCACCACACTCACAGAACTTTTTTAAAAAAAGTTATTGTAGAGACAGAGTCTAGGTTGCCCAGGCTGGTCTTAAACTCCTGGGCTCAAGTGATCCTCCTGCCTCAGCCTCCCAAAGTGCTGGGATTACAGGTGTGAATCACTGACTGTGCCTGGCCAATGCCTTATAGTTAATCATAGCTAATACAGTGGTTTTCTTCTTATGATCTTATATAGGCACTATGAACCCAAAGGACTTAAAAAACCCTTTCTTCTTCTTCTCCCATTCTTAATTTGCACCTTTTAAACTTTTTTTTGCTTGAGTGTCTGGGTCAACTGTACTGGGACCAAAATCTGTGGTTCCTAGAAGTCTGCAGAGACTAAGTCCTTTTGAGCAGAAAATGTGGAAATTACAGAGTTGTTCCACAATTGTTTCTACTTTGTATAATATGTTTCCAAGGGACATAGCAGAAGTATGGAGAAGCTTTTTCAGGGTTATGTAAAATTTCAAAGGTGAAGATTTCATCTGGGGAATATTTGCGGTTGAATTACTTGAGCAGCATGTAAATCACACAAATTATGTAATGATCACTTTCGTCACAGAAAATACATTTTTCCTGCCTGGAGAATGTTTAATTTCATTTCCCTTTTACCGCAGTAAAATTACACACACATGGATTTTGTTGTTGTTATGCAGAAGATTTCACAATAAAGTGTGACAGTCCTTCCACTTCACATCCAGGCCAATTTCCTAGAGACAAACACTTTTAACAGTTCTTATTTTTAGTTCTTCTGGTGGCTCCTTGAATGTGTTTAAATAATATACTACTTCTTGATGCATCAATAATATTGCTTATTTACTTATCTCTATCCCATTTTGATGTTATTTTAGTTTTTCTAATGGCTACAAGTACACCTTAGGAAATGAATATGACTTTCATTGCTGATTGCTTCTCAATTTTCTGACCTCCTGATATTGACATGTCCAGGGACTCAGTTCTCAGGCCTATTCTCTTTTAATTCCATACTTACTGCATAGGTGACCTCCTACAGTTCCACAGCTTTAAATATCACCTGTAGATTGATGCCTGCCAAGTTAATATTGCCAGCCTGTCTCTCCCCTCAATTTCAGACTCAATTATCCTATTACCTACCTGCCATCTCTACTTGGCTTTATAATAAACATCTCAAACTTAACATATCCTAACCTGAGATCCTGACATTGCCCCAAACCGGCTCTTCCCTCAGTCTACTTCATCTCAGATCATGGAAACTCCATCCTTACTGTTACTTAGGCCAAAAATCTTGTCATTATCCTTGACTATCTGGAAGCAAGCCCTTTTGGGGCTACCTTTATATCCAGCATTTGACTTCTTGCCATTCCTCACCTCTACCCGTGGGTCCCAGCCACCATCATCTCTCCCTCTGATCACTGCAAGGGCCTCCTAAATAGGTTTTTGCTTCAGTTGCCTTCAGTTATCACCTTGATTACTTTCAATATCTTCTCAATGAGAAGCCAGAATGACCTGCTAACATCTAAGTTATATCAAGTCCTTCCTCTTCCCAGATACTTCTAGTGGTTCATCATCTTTCTCTGAATAATGGCCAAAATCTTTATTATGCCCTACAAGGTCCTACATGACCTGATTTCTTGTGCCTCTCTGCAGGAGTTTAGATAATTCTACAGTTAGAGGAAGCCCAGGCTGTATAAATACAGTCTCAGTCTGACACCAAATTGCAAATTTGGAGACTTTCCAAAACCACCCCCAGTTTGGATAATTCACTAGAAGAACTCATGAAACTCACTGCAAACTGATACATTCAGAGTTACAGCTTATTAAAGGAAATGATACAGATTAAAATCAGCCAAAGGAAGAGAGACATAGGGCAGAAATCCTGGAGGGTCCCAAATGCAGAGCTTCCAGTTGTCCTCTCCTTTCCCATTCTCTTTGCTTTACACTCCTTTCCCATTCTCTTTGCTCCTATGGATTTGCTCCCACGTGATTGGGATCTCCAATGTAGTGGGAAGTGGGGTAGAAAGGGTCAGAGTGAGGGATGGTGAGCAAATACCAGTGCTCAGTCCCCCATCTGGAACTAGATGCCCCAACACATTTTTTTTGGAAAATTTATTTTAAATTTAGAATCTGGAACAACAACAACAAAATATTAAGGGAATAAACTAATGTTTATTGAGTGGCTTACAGTGTGCCAGACACTCTCAGCACTTCCCAAATATCAGCTAGCTGAATCCTCTTAGAGTCCCATCAGATGTAAATGCATCATATATGAATACATTGATTTCTAATTTGTAGATGATGAAACTGAGGCTTATAGACAAGTTAAGAAACTCACTAAAGTCACAGTCTAAAATGCTAAAAGTCTAGCAAAGTAACAAGAGGAGGATTTTAGATGCTTGGAACATTTCCTTTGCACCACTCATATCATACATGGATCTTCCACCACTTTCTCACAAGAGTGACTCGGGACAGAAGACAAATAAATATAGGTTTTGGACATTTAAGGCATATGGACTCCTGGAGGCAAGGCCTTGGATTTTGCTTAGAGCCTTCTGGATTATTCATCAGCTCATGGGCAAACAGTAGGTTTGCATCTCTCAGTGTTGCAACCCCAAACAGAGAATATATATATCCTTGCATTTACTGTCTTGAAGAGATATTTATTTTTGTTTTTTAGGGGTAGAAAAAAGTAAATGATGATAGTACCATTTCACCATTTAAAAGGGAATACAAGTTGGTAGGTGTGGTTAGTTTCATTCTCATGCTGCTATGAAGAAATAATTGAAACTGGGTAATTTATAAAGGAAAGAGGTTTACTTGACTTATAGTTCCGCAAGGCTGGGGAGGTCTCAGGAAACTTACAATCATGTTGGAAAGGGAGGCAAACACGTCCTTCTTCACCAGGCCAGCACTCCCCGGTTGCTGCCACTAATTGGTGGCAGCAAGGAGAAGTGCAGAGTGAAGTCGGGGGAAGGCTCCTTATAAAACCATCAGATCACATGAGAACTCACTTACTATCACAAGAATACCATGGAGGTAACCACCCCCATGATTCAATTATCTCCCATAGGGTGCTTTCCACGACACATTGGGATTATGGGAACTACAATTCAAGATGAGATTTGGGTGGGGACACAACCAAACCGTGTCAGTAGGGTATACCCATATACTTTCAAACCCAGATATTTTCTGAAATAATTGTATTAAATGATTAATTTATGGGTCTCTGAAATAAGCCTGGGGATAACTACTGATATGTGCATGGTTTAGAGTTCACTGGATTAGACTGTTGTTCAAACTGTTGTCATAAAATAGGTTTAAAATGTTTTAAAATCCCTAAAACTAAGGCCAGGCTCCATCATTCCTAATGATATTTTAAAAGCTCCTGAAGGTCACTGTGATGAACATGGGTGCATGAGGAAATATTTCCTCAAATGCCTGACTCTTTCCATCATGAACAGGAAGAATGGGAAAGTTTTTGCCCAAGACACATCTGGAACTGTAGGAACAAAAACTGGTGGATTTTAGAAAGCCCTTCAGGCAACTGCAGAATTATATTTTGTAGCAAACACATTAAAGTAGCTTCCAATCCATGTGTTATGGGGAAAATGAATTGCCAGTGTGCTGTCTTCAGAAATTCAAATTAAGCCCTTTTGGAAAGGGAAAAGAAGTTACATAAATGCTAAGGTTGACTACTTCCCAGTAAGCTCTATTCCTAAGTAGACAAGTGTATTGGAATTACTTTAGGAAGGCTGGTTGTCAGCTTTTCCTTGTTTTTCTTCTAAGTGAACTCCTCATATAAAAATGTTCCTGATTTAGACCTTGGCAGTCCCCAGTTTACAGACGGATAGAGTTCTGCAAATTGAATTCTAAGCTAGTTGTTTGGACATAAGAATATATTTTTCCAATGAAACAGAGTTGTAAATGATGGTTAGAGTCCCAGGCCAGCACACAAAACTCTTCTTAACTCTCAGTGTTCTAAAAACAATATCATAGACCAGAGTTTTTAAAATGAAAGCAACTACTGATTAGTGGACCACTGCTATAGACTGATTGTTTATGTTCCCCCAAAATTCATATGTTAAAACCTATACCCCAGTGTGATGGTATCTGGAGGTGGGGCCTTTGGGAGATGATTAGGTCATGAGTGGGGTTAGGGGCTGATATGGTTTGGCTCTGTGTTCCCACCCAAATCTCATCTCGAGTTGTAACCCCACGTGTTAGGGAGGGACCTGGTGGGTGGTGATTAGATCATGGGGGCGGTTTCCCCCGTGATGTTCTGGTGATAGTGAGGGAGTTCTCACAAGATCTGATGGTTTAAAAGTGTGGCACTTCCTCCTCCCCCAACCTCCTGCTGCCATGTAGGATGTATTTTGCTTCCCCTTCACCTTCTACCATGATTGTGTGTTTCCTGAGGTCTCCTCAGCTATGCGGAACTGTAAGTCAATTAAACTTCTTTCCTTTATAAATTACCCAGTCTCAGGTATTTCTTTATAGCAGTGTGAAAACAGATGAATACAGGGGCCTTATAAAAGAGATCCTAGAGAGCTCTCTCGCCCCTTTCGCCATGTGAGGATGTGACTAGAAGATGCCGTCTATGAACCAGGAAGCAGGTCCTTACCAGACACCAAATCTTTCAGCGCCCGGCTCGTTGACTCCCAGTCTTCAGAACTTTGAGAAATAAGTTTGTTTCTCATAAAGCCAGGATGCCCCTTAGGTTTTCCCTCTTTGAACATTTAGGGTTCAAAAGAGTGAATACTATTTTATGGAACTTCTGTTTCAGATATGAGTGTATGTGAGAAATATTGCAATAGGCCAAGACTGTTTCCACGAAGTAAAATGTCCCCCTGCAGGACTTTTCCAAAATCACAGATATAGGTGTCAGGATTACATTTCTGCAGATACTTTGAGTTTCAAGTGATTTGAACAAACTCCTATGAAGCATAATGTGCTTGGTAGCACGTATATGCATGTGCATTGTGTGTGTGTGTGTGTGTGTGTGTGTATCTTGAGTGGAAAGCTGAAAGCTGGGTTGACTGGGAAGGAGATAAAAGCTAGCCACAGAGTGTGATGGAGACTGAGAGGAAGTGGCCAGGATTCTGTGGTGAGAGTTAGCAAACATTTTTACAACCTGTGAGCTAAATTTTTTTTCTCACTTTTAAAAAGTTGTTTAAAAAAAAAAAAAGAAAATGAAGAATATGTGTCCGGGACTGTATATGAACTACAAAGCCTAAAATATTTACTATCTAGCTCTTTAGAGAAAAAGTTTGCAGAACCCCCTTTCTAGGGGAAGAAGGAGCAGGTAATTACTAGGACGCTAAATTAAAGCAGGGATAATTCAGAGTGCATTCTCAACACCAAGCTGTAAGCTAATGATAAATCCTCACCCAGTGAGACTATAGAGGATCAAGAATAAGGGAAATCTTAAAAATGTTCAGTGAGAGAAGACTGAGTACCTGCTATGGTTCGGTTTGTTTGCACCAAAACTCATGTTGGAGTTTGCTCTCCAGTGTGTCAGTGTTGGGAGGTGGGGCCTGGTGGGAAGTGTTTCAGTCATGGGGGCGGATCCTTCATGAATGACTTGGTGCTGTACTTGCAGTAGAAAGTGAGTTTTCACTCTGGCAAGACTGGGTTAGTTGTCAGGGAAATGGCTTAGTTCCCTGGAAAGTAAGTTGTTATAAAGCCAGGATGCCCGTGGGGTTTTCTCTCTTCAAACGTGTCTGCTTCCCCCTTTAACCTTCGCCACTTTATGACAGCATGAAATCATAACCAGAAGCCAGAGCCCTTGAACTTCCCAGCCTACATAACTATGAGCTAAATAAACATCTTTTCTTTATAAATTACCTAGTCTCAGGTATTCTTCTAAAGCAACACAAAATGAACTAAGATTGTGTCTAAGAGGAAATGCCTCTCAGGCTGACAGCTGACTTCTCATTAGCCACAATAGAACCCAGAAGCAAAGTGTTGAGGAAAAATACTTGCAACTAGAAATTTTATGCCATATCAATTATCTACTAAGAGTAAGGGTCAAATAAAGACATTTTCTGACATAAAAGTTTATAACTTCCTATGTATAATTTCTCAATAAAATAACTATTAAAATAAGTACTCAGCAAGAGGAAATGGGAACTCCCAGGGAAATCAGGGATGAAGGAAATAATGAGGAGAAGGACGGTTCCCAGAGGCTGGGAAGGGTATGGGGCTAGGGGGAGGTGAGGATGGTTAATGGGTACAAGAAAGTACTTAGGAAGAACGAATAAGACCTACGATTTGATAGCACAATGGGATGACTATAGTCAATAGCAACTTTTTTTTTTTGATACGAGGTCTTGTTCTGTCACCCAGACTGAAGTGCGGTGGCATGATCGTGGCTCACTGCAAGCTCTGCCTCCCAGTTTGAGTGATTCTCCTGCCTCAGCCTCCTGAGTAGTGGAGATTACAGGTGCCCGCCACCATGCCCAGCTAATTTTTGTATTTTCAGTAGAGATCAGGTTTCACCATGTTGACCAGGCTGGTCTCGAACTGCTGACCTCAAGTGATTAGCCCACCTTGGCCTCCCAAAGTGTTGAGATTACAGGCATGAGCCACTGTGCCTGGCCAATAATAACTTAATTGTACATTTTTAAATAACTAAGAGTATAATTAGATTGTTTGTAACACAAAGGACAAATAACTGCTTGAGGGGGTGGATACCTCATTCTCCATGATGTGATTATTCTGCATTGCTTGCCCGTATCAACACATCTCATGCACCCCATAAACATATACACCTGCTATGTACCCCCCCAAAATTTAAACATTTAAGAAAAGGAAATAATGGGGAGTCTGGAAATGGTTAAAATGTATCATCAAATTTAACTCTTGTTTAAAATTAACTTAAAATATTTTTTAAAAAGCAAAATTGTAAAGCTGGTAAACAATTACATAATGAGTAAGGGTGTCCAATTACAAAGTGTGCTAAAGTTCTTGTACTTGGGAGGGTGATGAAAACATTGATTATCTTTTAGCTATGTTAGAAAATTGTGTGGGAGGCCAGGCACAGTGGCTCACTCCTGTAATCCCAGCACTTTGGGAGGCCGAGGCAGGTGGATCGCTTGAGCTTAGAAGTTAGAGTACAGCCTGGACAACATGATGAAACCCCATCTCTACCAAAACCACAAAATATTAGCCAGACATGGTGGCGTGCATCTGTGGTCCCAGCTACACCAGAGGCTGAGAGGGGAGGATCACTTGAGCCTGGGAGGCAGAGGTGGCAGTGAGCCAAGATTGCACCACTGCAATCCAGCCTGGGTGACAGAGCAAGACTCTGTCTCAAAAAAGAAAAAAAAGAAAAGGAAAAGAAAAAGAAAATTGTATGGGAAAAAATGCGTGTTAGAAAAAATTGTATGTTTAGAATATTGTTAATGTTAATGTTTACAATGTTTAAAAAATTGTATGTTAGTGAATTGTATAGAAAAACTCAGGTCCAAGAACACTGGGGCAGGGTTTAAAGATGAAGGTCAAGCTGATCAATTCTATGTTCTATCACAGCAGTTTTATAGGAAGAAAATAGTTTCAGGATATGCCTCAATGAATGTAGCTTCCCCAGTCTTTCTGTTTTTCCCTAACAGAGAAGCACTAAGAGTGATGAAGATGGTATGCAGTCCTCAGGAGGTGCAGAATTTATCAGGTTTTAGAAGCTTTGGCTGAGTAAATGCCAGGTTTTATTTATTTGTTTATTTTCTTCTGCAGGTAGTCCCTGATGCTACTGTTCAGCAACCACATCAGTCAGGTTTGATGGAAAGATTCGGAAACTGAAATCTTGCTGAGTTGTACTTATGCAATTGCTCTCTCTCTCTCTCTCTCTTTCTCTCTCTTCTTGAATCTACACCACAGATTTTGCAAGTTAGTGTATCAGTCCCTGTGAGGCAGGACTTAGTTCATTCCCATGCATGTCAGTTTCGGGGTTTTCTATGATCGGGCCTATGCATGGCTTTCCGTGTAAGGAAACAAAATCTGACAAAAGGTGGGAAAGAACAGAAAACAAAGCAGAGAAACCTGTTAGTAAGCAGAAAGCTCAAAGAAACTGAAGACAGCAGGAGAGCCTGAAAAGCAGCTGGGGGTGGTGGGGTTGGGGAAAAAAACTACAAATTAGCTTCAAAGATGCAAAATAAAACAAGAGATTTCTCAGCAGAAATAACCAAAGCCAGAAGATAATGAAATATCTTCCATGTGTTGAAAGAAAATAATCTCCAAACTAGTATTCTATACACAGGAAAAATATCCTTTAGCAATGAAGGTGATAAAGACATTTTCAGGCAAACACAAACTGAGTGAATTTGTTAGCAATGAAACCACACTAAGGCAAGTATTAAAAAGTGTTTTTTAAATATAGGAATATTTAAGCGCAGTGGCTCACACCTGTAATCCCAGCACTTTGGGAGGCTGAGGTGGGCGGATTACAAGGTCATGAGATCGAGACAATCCTGGCTAACACGGTGAAACTCTGTCTCTACTAGAAATACAAAAAATTAGCTGGGCGTGGTGGCACACGCCTGTAGTCCCAGCTACTTGGAAGGCTGAGGCAGGATAATCACTTGAACCCGGGAGGCAGAGGTTGCAGTGAGCTGAGATTGCGCCACTGCATTCCAGCCTGGGTGACAGAGTAAGACTCCATCTCAAAAAGTAAATGAATGAATGAATGAATGAATGAATGAATGAATGAATGAATATGATCCCAGATCACAGCTCAGAGATGCAGGGCTGAATAAAGAGCAATAAAAAGGCAAATATATAGATAAAGCTAAATGAGTGTTGACTGTATATAATAATGATGATGCCATTTAAAAGGTTTCAAATATACATAGAATTAAAATGCAAAACAATAGGCCTAGGAAGCAAACATGGTTAAGTGTAGTTAAAGTGTCGTAAGGTCTTTGCATTGTCCAGGAATAAAATATAAGAACCAGTTAACATTCTATTTTTGATAGATTAAGGTTGCATGCCCCATTATCCTTAGCGAACTAATGCAGGAACAGAAAACCAAATACCCCGTGTTCTCACTTATGAGTGCGAGCTAAGTGATAAAAACACATAGACACTTAGAGGGGAACAACACGCACTGGGGCCTACAGGAGTGTGGAGGGTAGGAGGAGAAAGAAGATCAGGAAAAATAACTAATGGCTGCTATACTTAATTCCTGGGTAACGAAATAGTCTATATAATAATCCCTGTGACACAAGTTTACCTATATAACAAACCTGCCCATGTACCCCTGAACTTAAGATAAAAGTTAAAAAAGATACACGCTGCAATGTATGATACTTTCAATAGACTAGTAAGAGAGTGTATAGTTTCCAAAATAGAAAAAAGGTGAAATAAAAAATAATCAGTGGGCATAGTTTCTGTTTGGGATTATAAGAAAGTTCTGGAAATAGATCATGGTGATGGTTGTGCAACATTGTGCATGTACTTAATGCCACTGAAATGTGCACTTAAAAATAGTGAATATGATACATTTTATGTGAAATACATTTTACCATAATAAATTTTTTTAAAATCAATTAAGAAAGCAAGAAAGGGTAAAATAGAAATGTAGGAGACGCAGAATCAGTCAGCCCATAATAAGGTTTAAAGTTTTATATCTGTAATCAATACATAGACTGGACTAAATGCTTTCACTAAGAGATAAAGTTTAGCAAATGGGGCATATAAAAGAAAACCCAACTATTAGCTGCTTTCAAGAGACCCAAGGGAATACAGATGGAAAATAAACCATACAAATGCTGAATTTTCAATCCTGGCATAACTATGTTCATATCATACAAAGTAAATTTTAAAGCAAAAAATAATACTGGAGAAATAAAGAGGGATGCTTCATAAAGATAATAGTTTAATACACCTCAAGGATGTGATCATTCTAAATTTGTGTATGAGTGTTAATATGGTATCAATATACAAAGTAAAATTTGACAAAACTAAAAAATAATAGACAAATCTGTAATTGTAGTGGTTGCTTTAAATTTACATTTTTCAGTACCTGATAGAATAAGCAGAGCAAAAATAAAACCCAAATCACAATCAGTAAGTATGATAACTAAATATGTAGAATATTTAAAATGCATTATTAAGTTTAATCTAATGAACATATATAGTAAATTTCTCCTAACAACTATACAACGTACACTCTTTTCAAGGATATAGAACATTTGTAAAAACAAACACATATTCAGCCAAAAAGCAGGGCTCAAGATTAAATCTTACAAAATATGTTCTCTAACAATAAGATTAATCAAAAGGTTACTAGAACATTCCCACATATTTAGAAATAAGGCAATATACTTCTAAATAAACCATGGGTCAGAGAAGAAAGATTTTGATCAATGTGATAATGAAAATATGACACATCAAAACTTGCAGGATGCAGCTAAAGATCTAAATACTTACAATGAAATTCATAACATTAAAAGCATGGATGAGAAGAGAAGACAGGCTGAAATTGAAGAGCTAATCATCCATCTCAAGAAGTTAGAAAACCCAAGGAAAGTAGAAAGTAGAAAATAATCAAAATAAAAGCAATAAAGCAGAAATCAATGAAATAGAAAACAAATATGTAATAAAAGAGATCAGCAAAGCCAAGTGTTGATGCTTTGAAAATGCTCATAAAATTGAAATCCCCTAGTGCTAGAAATCTCTTTTAAAAAGAGAGAAGGAACACATAAATGTCCTTTGGAATGAAAAAAGGTCACCATTACCTATGAAGTAAGCATTCAAATGGTAAGACAAAATTAGGAACAATTATATATAATAAACTTGAAAGTTTAGATCAAGTGGAGAAATTCCAGGAAATATACAACTTACAGAAACTGACATGATGATATAGAGAGCCTGAAAATTTCTGAATATTGAGGAAATTGAATTAGTTATGAAAATCTTACCATGAAGAAAACATCAGGTTCAAGTAGATTTACTTGAGATTTCTATCAACTATTAAGTAAGAAATAATAATAATCTTGTTTTTCTAGAAAATAGAAAAAATCAGAACACCCCTCATATTTTATGAGGCAAGTATGACCTTGATATTAAAATTTTACAGAGAATGAGAAAGGAAAATTACAGACCAATTTCACTTATGAACATAAAATCAAACATCACAAATAAAATATTAGCTAACCAAGTCTAGCAACATATAAAAGAGTAATACATCATGACCAAGTAGGGGTTATTCCATTATTGCATGGTTTATCAAACGAAAACTAACAATGCAATTTGTCCATGAACACAATAAAGGAGAAAAAAATACATGATAATTTAGATAGATGCAGGAATGATGTTTGGTAAAACATTCTTTCATGATAAAAATTATTAGCAAATTTGGACTAGAAGGGAACTTCCTTGATCTGATAAAGTATGCCTTTCCATAAACCTACAGCAAACATCAGGTTTAATAGTAAAAATTGGAAGCATTCCCATTAAAATAAAAGAAAGGGTTATATCATTGTTCCTATTCAATGTTTAGCCAATGGAATAAACTAAGAAAAATAAATAAGAATATAAGTTTCAGAAAGGAAGAGATGGTCATTATCTTCAGATGTGATTGTTTCTACAGTAAATCAAATATCTAAAGCTAAAGCTGAAGAAGTAAAAACAGAATTCATCAAGACATCTAAATAATACATCTATATATAAAAATCATTAGTAATAATCAAACAGAAAATGCCAGAAAACTCTATTCACAGTAGCCACAAATATATAAGGTACTTATGGGTAAACCCAACAAATGATGTATAGGACCTTTGATGTAAACATTGAAAAACTTGTCTGTAGGATTTAAAATAAGACACAAATAGACTGATATTCTTGTTATTGAAGGAAAGAACCAATGTTATAAAGCTAGCAATTTTTCCTAAATTAATCCATAAACTTCTAAAATAAAATACAGGGGAGTATATTTATGACCTCAATATGGCAAAGAATTTCTTAATCAAGACATAAAAAATACAAACTTAAGAAAAACACATTAATGAGACTTACAATGCTAAAACTAAAAACTTTTGTTTAATGAAAGACATCATCACAAAGTTAAAGAACAAGTGCAAAGTAGGGGAAGATATTTATAAAAGATAAGCAACTGGAATTTATAGAGTGATCCTAAACATCGACAAGAGAATGATCCTCCAATAGAAAAATGGGCAAAGCTTAACAACCTGGCAATACAGAAAGAAGGAAATCAGAATGGCTGAGGATCATGAAAAGGTGCTTCCCCCGACCTGCTACTGGGAAAATGAAAACGAAGGCAACCTTGTGACCTCACTTCACGCACATCAAAAAGGCAAACATTTTTAAAGTCTGACGATGCTAAGTACAGTCACATGTTACATAAGGACATTTTGGTCAACGACAGGTCATTTGTATGATGGTGGTCCCATAAGAAAATAATAGTGTATTTTTATGGTACCTGTTCTATGTTTGGATATGTTTAGATACATGGATACTTAGCATTGTGTTACATACAGTTGCCTTCAGTATTCAGTACAGTGACGTGCTGTACAGGTTTGTAGCCTAGGAGAAATAGACTGTCCATTTAGCCGAGGTGTGTAGTAGCGACACCATCTAGGTTTGTGTAAGTGTACTCTGTGATGTTCACACAATAGCGAAATCACCTAACAACGCATTTCTCAGAACAGATCCCTGCCTCCCTGCTGTTAACCAAAGCATGACTGTGTTAGTGAGGGGGTGGAGCAATACGGACTCTCATGTACTGCTGGTAGGAGCATAAATTGTTACAGCTACTACCGAGAGCAATTTGGGACTGGCTAATAAAGTTGGAGATGTGTGCAGGGACACAAGAACTAGAACGTTCACAGCAACATCATGTGTAAAGAGATGTCTAGAGTTATATGAATAAGATGACATATGAGGAACCCCTGCAGAGGCACAGTTTTACTGATATTATTGTTCAAAGGAACAACCACCCACTAGAAAAGGGGGAGGCTCTGTCACTGCAGAATTCAAGGAGACAGTGATCTAGGATAAATACATTCAGAGCCACAACCAGGTCCAAGACAACTGTTCATCCTGGTGGCTAGAGGTTTCTGTCAACTCATCATGAAGAGACATTTGGTAATTAAATGAGAATTCATGGATGGAAAACATGCTGATATTATGGATGATATTTGCACATATTGTAAATACTTGATAAATCTGTATGTCACCTATAATATTCATTTTCAGTTACTTCCCTTAATTCCAAAGCTTGGAGTTAGGGTGTGGTTAGAATCCCATTTAGTCATGATTGGAGTAGAAGCCCCTGAACTGAATTGGATCATTGGAGTATGATTTTGTTGCTTCTGTAGGCCTGCCTTGCCAACTAAACAGTCTCTATAAAGATACTGATCACGGATGTTAACACTGATGGACTTCTCCCCAAAAAATGTCTCTATCCAGTTATTCATTCCCATTCATTCATTCACTCGCCCATTCAACCCATGATCACTGAATATTTATGACATGATAAAGATGACAACGAAGTATATTTGGGCCCTAATTTTGAGAAACTCAGAGCCATGTGAGTGGGAAAGAAAAGCACATGGATGAATCATTGCAACACAAGACGTTAACTGCTATGAGAACTCTGGCAGCAAAGTGTTTTGACAGCCGTAGAAGGTCCTCCAGAGTTCAAAATAACTGAGTGGGTTCTTACAGAATGAGCAAAAATCGTGTGGTGGGACCCAGAGTGTTACCATATTTGCATGTGAAAAGCTGTTTCAATACTTTGACTTGCAATTTCTCAGCCTTGGCACTATTGCCATTAGGGGCCACCTATGTCTTTGTTGAGGGGGACCGTCCTGTGCATTGTCCCATGATGAGCAGCAGCCCTGGCCTTACCCACTAGATGCCAGTAGCATCCCCGCTTCCCCTCGTGAGTTGTGACAACTGAAAATGTCTCTAAGCATTGCCCAGTGTCCCCATGGGGTAGTCCAGATTTTCTCCCCCCACCCTTGTTAAGAACCACTTTTTTAGCTGATGTTGTTGTTGTTTCTGCTGTTCTTCTTTACTTATTTTTTTCCCCAGGTATCTGTGCATTATCCAATTGGAGAAACGATTTTTAAAAAATTCACAATGCATTGTATCTCAGTTTTCTTTTATTTCACTTTCCATTGGATTGGTTCCTGCCTTGTACTGCTCGTGTCACCCCTTTAATTTGTCTCTCTGTGTTCCAGGGATAAGTCTGGCTTTGTGGTTCCCTAAGGGACTGGACCCTGGACTCTTGACCACAAGTTCAAATGCACGATCACAGCTCCTCTCTGTTTTCATCTTCCCATCTTTAGGAATATCTTCTCTCTTCTTTTCTAGTTTCTTTTTTCTTTTGTTTTGTCTCCTGTTTTGTTCTCCAGGCTGGCAGAGGCTATTTATTCGGCTTCTATTGCTGTAGGCAGAAAGCGATAGCTTATAGCCAAAGTGCTGCCGTAAAAACTTCGGGCCCAGGGTATGTCTCTCCAAACTTCTGTTTCCTTCACACTGCTGGGCCAGGGACAAAATGGCCGTATTTAATATGCAAGCGCTGCAGGTCACCCCTCTAATGGCAGCTGTCCCAGCAGAAAAGCCCTTCTTAGCTCCATTAAGTGGCTTGGCTTCTTCCCTTCTCACTGTGTGTGGATGACTTTTACACTTCCAAAAATCCTTCTGAAAACACTCTTAATCATGGCAACAAAAAAGTCAACCCAGTTGATCATCTTGGCAGGTTCTATAGGCACACTTTTAAAGTCCAAATACTCAAAGAGGTTTAAATGTTAAAAAAGAATGCACTCAAGAAGAAATGGGAACCTCCACGAACGTGACCTGCACGTTCTTATTTAATGAATATTGACAGAACTGGGGTGGGACAGAACACAGAGGAAGTAGGTGACTGCACGCTTTTCTTTCTTCCCACTAGCATACATGTTACTGAACCCAGTCCTTCAGAACTCCTGTATCAAAGCAAGGACAATCTCCTCATTTTTAGGTCAGCAGTTCTCAAACTTTAGGGCGTGTCAGAATTGCCTAAAGCACAGTTTTAACTGGTGCACCACCCTCAGCGTCCCTGATTTGGCAGGTGCTATGGACCGAATGCGACCCCCAGAATTCATATGTTGTAGCTCTTCCCACCCAATATGATGCTATCTGGAGGCAGAGTCTGTAGGGAGGTGATTAAGGTCAGATGAGGCCGTAAGGGGAAGCCCTAATCCAATAGGATTCCTGTCCTTATAAAAAGAAGAAGAGAAACCACAGAGCTCTCTCTTTTCAAGTGCATACAGAACAAAGACCATGTGGGGCCACAATGAGAAGGCAGCTGTCTACAAGCCCAGAAGACAGCCCTTAACAGAATCCAACCCTGAGGTCAGATTGATCTTGGACTTCTCGCCTCCATAACTGTGAGAAAATGAATTCTGTTGTTTCAGCCAACCAGTGTGTGATATTCTGTTGTGTCAGCCTGAGCCAAGGAATACAGTGGCCTGGGCTGTAGTGGGAGAGTCTGCATTTGTAACAGGTTCCCAGGTGAGGTTGCTGCTTACGTGGCTGCTCCAGGGACCTCACTTTGAGAACCATTGCTTCACTTCTTGCTGGTCATCAGCCATGTGATAGACTGGAGTTGTAATTTAGATGCCTTTCTTTAAGACCTCTTGTATTTTATCCCTTTGGAATTTAAATGCTTATCTTGGGCTTAAGAACCAACAGACCCTGTTGTTTGCTCCTCATGCTGTGTCCTTTGAAAAGACGTCCTTCTGTCTTTTGCCTCCTTCTCCCGGGGTGCTGGAAGAGGAGCCCGTAGAATTTTGGTGTCTGCTTGTTAAGATACAGAGTAACCAATGAAAGCCACAGAGATTGCCACTGTATCTTTTCTTTTGATCTGCAGTAGAAGATTTGGGCTTCTCATTTGGACATGCACCCAGCGGTAATTTTTATATTACATAAACTTATGTGCACGCGCACACACACACACACACACACACACACACACACATTCTGACAATGGAAAAGAAAAGTGTTGCTCAGGGCTGGAGTGGAGTTCCAGGAAAGTAGATTATAATTTGTAGCTGATTTTCTGTCTGGTTTCATTCTGACTTGTATTTTGGATTTTATTCCATCAAGTGGAGGCTCCTGTTTGAACACTGTTACCTGTGGTATCCATCTTTATTTGGTGACCTGTTTCACCCTCACCTTGCTTTTATTATATATATTATATTATAATATAATATATACAATATAATAATATATAATATAATATATAATATACAAATATATAATGTATATTATATTAATATATAATATGTAATATATTAATATAATATATATTATAATATATATAATAAAAGCAAGGTGAGGGTGAAACTGGTCACCAAATAAAGATAGGTACCACAGGTAACAGTGTTCAAACACTATACTATATATAATATTATAATATATTATAATATTATATTATAATACATTGTATATTGTAATATTATTATATATTTTATATATTATTATATATTTGAGACAGAGTTTTGCTCTATTTTCATAGACTGGAGTGCAATGGCGTGATCTCGGCTCACTGCAACCTCTGCCTCCCAGGTTAAGTGATTCTCCTGCTTCAGCCTCCCAAGTAGCTGGGATCACAGGTGGCCACCACCATACCCAGATAATTTTTGTATTTTTAATAGAGACGGGGTTTCACCATGTTGACCAGGCTGGTCTTGAACTCCTGACCTCAGGTGATGTGCTTGCTTTGGCCTCCCGAAGTGCTGGGATTACAGGCATGGGGCATCATACCCAACGTTTTTCAATATTAATTATGAAAACATGCAGGTCACCTTCACAGGGATCTCTCATTTCTTTATGAGTGGACTCTTTTTTAAAAGTTAAAAGTCTTTTTTTTTTTTTTTTTTTTTTAGACCGAGTCTCGCTCTGTCGCCCAGGCTGGAGTGCAGTAGCGCGATCTCAGCTCACTGCAAGCTCCGCCTCCCGGGTTCCCTTCATTTTCCTGCCTCAGCCTCCCGAGTAGCTGGGACTACAGGCGCCCGCCACCGCGCCCGGCTAATTTTTTGTATTTTTAGTAGAGACGGGGTTTCACCGCGTTAGCCAGGATGGTCTCGATCTCCTGACCTTGTGATCCACCCGCCTTGGCCTCCTAAAGTGCTGGGATTACAGGCGTGAGCCACCGCGCCCGGCAAAAGTCTTTTTTAACCTTATAAAACTTAAAATGCATTTAAAAAGTCTTTTGTTCACCTTTCCCTTTTTAAAAAGATGAATTAGAGCTTTCCTCCCTATGGCAGGAATAGGTGGGAATTAGTCTCCCTCTAAATGAACAATTCTCCTAACAGGGAAACCTCCAGGAAAATAGATGTGTTACCGGTGGAAGGTATCTGAGTTACCAGGGGCCTATCCATGCAGGTCTGCAGCAACTTCAGTTCTTGCCTCCTCAGAAGAAAGAATTTGACTGAGGGACATAAGGCAGAAGAGATTGAGGCGAGATTCAGGGCAGGAATGGAAGTTTATTTAAAAAGGTTTTAGAGCAGGAAAGAGGAAAATTCACTTGGAAGAGACCCAAGTGGGCACCTGAAGGTCAAGTGCCGCATTTAACCTTGATCCTAGGACTGTATAGGCTTGCCTCTTTCCCACGATTCTTCCCCGAAGAGCACAGTGGCGCGATCTCGGCTCACCGAAACCTCTGTCTCCTGGGCTCAAGCGATTCTCCTGCCTCCGCCTCCCGAGTAGCTGGGATTACAGGCGCCCGCCACCGCGCCCAGGTAATTTTGTGTTTTTAGTAGAGACGCGTTTCTCCATGTTGGCGAGGCTGGTCTCGAACCCCGACCTCAGGTGATCCGCCCGCCTTGGCCTGCCAAAGTGCTGGGATTACAGGCGTGAGCCACCGCGCCCGACCCCCATCTGAAGCTTTCTTCCCGGTTCCGGTGGCGTGCCCCCTGAAGGCCATACTTTGCCATTTTGTTTCTTACTGCACAGGCCGGGGAAGTTGGTTCCCCTGATGCCTGCATTCAGTGAACACGTTAACATTCACAGCTGTGGATCCTCAGGAGATTGTCTCTCCCCGGCACCCTGGCACTGGCTGCATTATCACTTTTAGAGAGGCAGTGTGACAACTGTCGAACCATCACCTGACATGCCTAGTGTTTCCGGGAGAGGAGTCCTCTCCTGCCCAGCTCATGCCTATCTAACTACCCTAACAGACACCAATGATTTCTTCCATATTGATTATTGAAATCCTTTCCTGAAGTTCAGTTCTCCTTCTCAAAGACTGCCTTAGCAAATACCACGTGATCTCACTTAATGTGGACTCTAAAGAAGTTGAAGTCATAGAAGCAGAGGGTAGAATGGAGGTTACCAGGGCTGGGGAAAGGTGAGATGTTGTCCAAAGGGTACAAAGTTTCAGTTTGACAGGAGGCGTAAGTTTTAACCAGCATGGAGAGTACAGTTCACAGTGATGTATTGTTTATTTCGAAATTGCTAAAAGAGTAGATTTTAAAAGTTCTCAATACAAAAAAAAAAAAAAAAAAAAAGATAAATATGTAGGGTGAAAGATATGTTAACTAGTTCATTATCCCACAATGTATATATGTATCATAACATCACATTGTACACCATGAATATATATGTCAATTAAAAACAAAATAAAAATTTTAAAATAAACAAGACAGTCTTGGGATTCAATGGATTTAAACTGATGTTCTTTTGTAAAAACGTCTGGGCTAGGCCAGGCATGGTGGCTCATGCCTGTAATTCCAACACTTTGGGAGGCCGAGACAGGCAGATCACTTGTGGTCAGGAGTTCGAGACTAGCCTGGCCAACATGACAAAACCCCGTCTCTATTAAAAATACACAGATTTGCTGGGTGTGGTGGCGCACACCTATAATCCCAGCTACTCGGGAGGCTGAGGCAGGAGAATCGCTTGAACCTGGGAGGCAGAGGTTGCACAGTGAGCTGAGCTTGTACCACTGCACTTCAGCCTGGGTGACAGCAAGATTCTGTCTCAAAAAAAAAAAAAAAAAATACCTGGGCTAATAATACTTAGAGAAACCTAGGGAGAAAAATGTCCCAATACCTGCTTGAAAACACTAAACTTTGGAGTAATGTTCTCCTGAAGGCGGCAGAAGCAACAGCATAGCTGAGCTTTCAACCAGCATTCTAAAGCCTGTTGAGGAAACGTCCTGTGGGTCCTCTACACAGAATGATCTTACAGAAAAGCCCTCTCCTTTGTCTGTTTCCTGTGCCTCCTGCTCCACGTGGGTGTTCCTGCTCATGGCTCTCCATGCCATCCCTTCTGTCTTTGTTCTTCTTTCCCAGGCTCCTCTCCCTCCTTATCTTCTGACCCACAACCCTCTCTTCTTTTCTCAGCCCTCCAGAAACCCCCCGGAGATAAGCTAAAAACAGCATGTTTCTTCTAAATGGAAGGATATACATTCAAGAAAGAAAAAGAGAAAGTTTAGAGCATAAGGGGCAGAGACAAATTAAAAGAGGGGGGCGTACAATAGCCCCAAAGTGGAAACAGCCCAAACTTCCAACATCAGATAAATGGATAAATGAAATGCGGCATGTACATACAACAGAATATTACTCAGCCATGAAAAGGAATGAAGTTCATCTATATATGTCATAATATAGACGAACCCCAAAAGCATTATGCTAAATGAAAGAAAATAGACACAGAATGCCACATATTTTATGATTCCATTTGTAATAAATGTCCAGAATAGATGTATCCATAAAGAAACAAGGCAACTTGGGGTTGCCGGGGATGGGGTGTGGAGGTTGGGATGGGAGGAGATAGGGTATGGGTATGGGTTTTACTTTGGAGTATTAGAAATGGGTATACCTGCTTAATGGATATGGGTTTTACTTTGGAGTGTTAGAAATGTTGTGGAACTAGATAGAGATAGTGGTTGTACAGCATTGTAGAGGCATTAAATGTTATGAAATTGTTGGCTCTAAAATGGTGAATTTTATGTTATATAAATTTCATCTCAATAAACTTAAAAAAATTTATAAAGGGGAGAAAGATGTGTCAAAATTTCCAATTTCATTTCTCTTAGATTTCATAACCTTCACATCGGCCTTTCTCCTAAATTGTGTCTCAGAGAAAGTTTCACATTTAATTTAGATACTAAGCCCCATGGAATGGTCCTGGGTTGACCTCCAAATCTTGTTAAGTATTGTATCAGTCTTCAATAAAACAGCCCTAATAACAATGGGAAGAATAAAGTCATCCTGTGAGTCAGTGAGAGGACTGGGAATGGATCCCAAGAAGCATTACCTTGCAGTCTCTTCTGAATTCTGTTGATATCTCTCCATGTCCCTGAAACTCCTGACATAATGGAAGATGACTTGTCAAATGATGTCATCCACCCAACCAGGAGGAAAAGCACAGAGGAGCCTCGAACATAGGTTACAGATGGCCACATCCTCTGGAGGCTGTTGCATTCAGATTCGATCGTGCTGTTGGCAGAATTGTGAAGCAACATAAAATTTGTCTGGGCTGCTCTTAGCTTACTCTTTTCTGTATCCTTTGACCCTCTCTGGGACCCTGGCTTCTAGGCTTCAGGCACCTGGACAGAGCTTCTACCTCTCTACCTCTCCTTTTATTCTTCCATCTGTACCAGTATTTAGAAAGGTGACATCATTTCTCCCCGAGAGTGAATTTTACGTAAACATCTCCTACTAACGTTGTTGGAGATATCTCCACTTTGTCATGGGCCCCAGATATTTTCACAGGGTTGCTGAGCATTGTCAGGACCTTCAGTCCATCTGGTGATCTGCCTGGTGTCTTTCAGGAAGACACACTGGAGTAATTCACTAGTGCAGATCACTGTCAAATGTGAAGTCCAGGTACCATGGAGAAATAGTAGTAGCCAGGGTATCCTAGCTGGGAAACTGACTAAATAGATTGAACTGTAGAAAAATACAGATCTACAAAAGTGATTAAGGTTCTAGCTTTAATTTTGCCCAGAGGCAAATTGCTGGGTTTCTGTGCCTAAAAAGGATCAAAGGACCAGTTGACTCAATGGTCCAATTTGCATTAGGTCCATTTAACTCAAAACACATTTTACCTTCAAGGAGTTTATGAGTCATTTCTCTTTCCAACATCTATAATACCCTCCTGTAATATGCACTCATATTATCCCTCCTTATTGAGATCACAAGAGGGGCCACCAGGCGATGGAGAGTTAACTATAATCAGAAAAACGTGTCTCTGTACTTGCAGGTAATACAGATTTAGCACCTCACTTGGCTGGCCAACCTCTTTTTGCAACTTCAAAAGCATTCAATACTCTTCATTTTCAAGGAAGTGGGGAACATTTCCAAGTTGTTTGTTATTACCATGTACCTATGGGAGTCCCTACTTTCTAGGAACACAAGGTGTTATCAGTGTCAGATGATCCAATTCACAAGTGGTTGTTAACTGCTGGTTAGCTGAAGATGTCATCGATGCTCTGTCCCTTCTTGGGCGCCTCTCAGGGACTTCAACTTGCACTGCCCATTCAAGTACTAACCATGCACCGTAGAATGAGAAGTTGGAGGAAAAATACTTAGGCCTACACTTTGCTCCTAATTTTCTTGTGTTTTAAATGCAAACTAATGGAATCTGCAAGAAATGTCAGCAACGTTAAGTGTGCAAATATTTTGCCAGAGGCCTTTTCAGGATCCTTACCCTTTCAATGAGACTTAGAACACGCCTCTGTCATTTCCTAACATTTTGGTTTGCTGGGTTTTTATTAACTACTTGGCATTGATTTTTAGAAATCTTCTTTGAGGGTAGGGACTACATTTTTCCCCTTATTATTTTCAATATTTATTTTTCCATTCTGAAGCTTAATCTTAGGGGGAAGTTCCTTGGTCAGTGTTTGGGAAAATTACTTTTGGGGCTGTTGCCAGAACTCTGGGTGACTTTGAAGTCCAGACAGCACCAAACTAAACATGGTCATAGCCCTTTTGCTGCTATTTGTGTAAGTGTTTGTTGCATTCAGTGCCTCTGGGCAGGCCCAGGGAATCTTTGGAAATTAGATTGATTCCAGTGAATAAATTAACTCAACAATATTGCACAGATAAAATCAACCGGATTTTGATGACTCTGGAATGGATGAACATTTGTAAATATGCTTTTACATTTCCAAAATAACATGGGCTAAAGAGGTGAAATAAGTTATTATTTTTAAAACTTGTATCAACATCATTTTAGGAGATTTTAGGAGTCAAACTGAGGGATAATAGTTTGGATGGATAACTTTTGTGGAGTTTTTTGTAAGGCTGAATACCTGATATTGACAAGGGGTGCAGTGGGGCTGATACTTGAGGGTGACTTATTAGGGGAAGGTCAGCTCCTTTTCCAGGTGCCTTTGGACAAAGACATTACTTTGACAACTCGTTGAGGAAATTAACCCACGACATTGGTAACAGAGGAAAGATCGAATGCACCACCCTTTTTTCATCTGCTTAACCAGGCCCTCTATTTGTCTTATATTTGTTTCTACCCATCTGCACTCTGTCATGTAGATTGGTACTGCTACTGTCCCTCACACTCCAAATCTTTGACACTGTTAAATCCTGAGAGGATAAGATAACTCTGAGACTACGTGGAGGGCAGTGACAGAATTGGTATGGTTACTTCCAGGTATTCAGGGAAGGTTCATATGTATAAAGATTTCTCCGTGTTTCTGAGCTGTGATCACCATGATTTTGTATTTAGTAATAGACCTAGTATAGTATTTATCTTTTGCTGCATAACAAATTGTCCCCAAACTTAGCAGCTGCAAACAATAGCAAGCATCCATTATGTCACAGTTTTTGAGAGTCAGGAGTGAGGTGGTTCTGGTTCAGGTTCTCTTGTGATGTTGGCCAGGGCTACAGGCATCTGAAGGCTTGAGTGAGGTTGGAAGATCCACTTCTTTTTTTTTTTTTTTTTTTTTTTTTTCCAACATGGAGTCTTGCTCTGTTGCCCGGGCTGGAGTGCAGTGGTGCGAGCTTGGCTCACTGCAACCTCCCCCCACAAGGTTCAAGCAGTTCTCTTGCCTCAGCCTCCCAAGTAGCTGAGATTACAGGTGCTGGCCACGATGCCCAGCTAATTTTTGTATTTTTTTGTTTGTTTGTTTTGAGACAGAGTCTTGCTCTGTCGCCCAGGCTGGAGTGCAGTGGCGCTATCTCGGCTCACTGCAAGCTCCGCCTCCAGATTCCCGCCATTCTCCTGCCTCAGCCTCCGGAGTAGCTGGGACTACAGGCGCCGCCACCACGCCTCGCTAATTTTTTGTATTTTTAGTAGAGACGGCGTTTCACTACGTTGGTCAGGCTGGTCTCAAACTCCGGGCCTCAAGTGATCCGCCCACCTTGGCATCCCAAAGTGCTGGGATTACAGGCGTGAGCCACAGCGCCTGGCCCGTGGAGTAAGAAAGCTCACTCACAGGGTTGGTAAACTGATGCTGCTTTTTGGCAGAAAGCCTCACTTCCTCACCATGCAGAATTCTCCATGGGGTACTTGAGTGTCTTTGTGACGTGGCAACTGGGTTCTCCCACAGTGAGTGATGGAAGAGAAACAGAAGACACAATGTCTTTTATGAGCATGGGTGCCACTGACCATCAATTCTGCACATCCTCTTGCTCTGCAGGCCAGCCCTATTCAATGTGGGAGAGGAGGACATGCCAGGAGAAAGATATCATTGAGTGCTGTCTTGGAGACTGCCTACTACACCTAGAATTACCCCACCATGATACCTTGGACCAGGTGGAGTCTTGGGGAGCTAGGAAAGCATCTGTTTTGTGTGGCTTCTTTGTGGGCTACGATCTTGCCTCCTTAGTGAGGTCTGCCTGGCTGGCTGCCTGCTTTATTTCTAAGCCTTTAGAAATTTCTCCTATGGGCTGGGCATGGTGGCTCATGCCTGCAGTCCCAGCACTGTGGGAGGCCAAGGTAGGTGGATCACCTGAGGTCGAGAGTTTGAGACCAGCCTGGCCAACATGGTGAAACCCCATCTCTACTAAAACTACAAAAATTAGCTGGATGTGGTGGCACAGACCAGTTATCCTAGCCACTCGGGAGGCTGAGGTGGGAGAATCGCTTGAACCCAGGAGGCGGAGGTTGCAGTGAGCTGAGATTGTGACACTGCACTCCAGCCTGAGTGACAGAGCGAGACTCCATTAAAAAAAAAAAGAAAAGAAAAGGAAAGAAAAAAGAAATTTCTCCTATGGCTGGACTTCAACCTTAAATCTCCCCGGAATCAGCACATTGCAGAGATAGAAAGGTCAACAGTGGTCTGATTCCCTTCTTTTATTATAAGGAATTATCTTTATTTACAAGGTCAATCTAAGATAGTTCTTAGACAGATCACCTGTGATAACCTATAACCTGTGGCTCAAAAGTGAGGGGTCTGGAAATTTCCCTTAGTGATTTGGGCTACGAAGATCCAGAGGGTTGAGAGTTGAAGAGTTACCTTTACACTCTTTCTCTCTTTATTTTAATACTGCATACTCCCCTGTACACCTAGACCCTTGTCATTGTATGAAGGAATGAACAGATAATTGATTTTCAATAAGCAGATGGGAAAATTGCTGAAGGCCTTTGATACCAGGAGTGTGGAGAAGGGAAGTACTGAAGAGAGGTTTGTCTCAGTGTATGCTTCTCCCACTAATTTGGCAGGGATGTGCGTTACGCCAGAGACTGGAGGAATAAGTGGACCGAACCTCTCATACTCAAATCCTCCCTTCCTTGGGCTTCACTGTCAAATTTCCAAACCAACCATCTTTTCCAGAAAGGGTCCATAGACTGGGCATGGTGGCTCACACCTGTTATCCCAGCACTGTGGGAGGCCGAGGCAGGAGCCCAGGAGTTTGAGACCAGCCTGGGCAACATAGGAAGACCCCATCTCTACAAAAATAAAAAAAAAATTAGCCGAGTGTGGTGATGTGCACCTAGAGTCCTGGCTGCTCGGGAGGCTGAGATGGGAGGATCACTTGAGCCAGGGAAGTCAAGGCTGCAGTGAGCCGTAATTGTACCACTTCACTCCGGCCTGGGTGACGAAGTAAGACTCTGTCTCAAATAAATAAAAGAAAAAGCGTCCATAGGATTCGCTGTTCCTTAGTCCTCATGGCTGTCCACGTGTGCATAACTTCAGGCAAGGTCAACTGAACCGAAACAGAAGTCATTTCCTTAGGCTTGAAGCAACAAGGCATGGAAAACTAAAAGGTAAACAACTGTATTTTTTGAGGGAATGGGACTCTAGCAAAGTATTGGAATTAAGGCAGGCCTTTGAGGTTTTCTTTCTTTAAAATGATGCTTGATTGATTTCCACCCCTTTCTTCTCAGTCTATACTTTGTGAACACCGTGTCCAGTGCAGACAACCTTGCTCACTTCATAGAAAAAAACCACAGCTCTTCTCATTGTGG
The DNA here is from genome assembly GCF_037993035.2 of Macaca fascicularis. Taxonomy (NCBI): domain Eukaryota; kingdom Metazoa; phylum Chordata; class Mammalia; order Primates; family Cercopithecidae; genus Macaca; species Macaca fascicularis. The sequence goes on from NC_088392.1 coordinate 18,894,056, forward strand.
CTCTAGCCTACGGAGTAATGATTCTCTCTATGTACGTTCTATCTGGGCCAATCCCAGAGAAGTTTAAGACACTGTTATTCCAGGGGAAGAGTGATAAAATAGCTAGCGTGGATGATTTATACCTAGAACTCATTAAACTTGTTCCCTCTTCTACATCTAAGCTAGCCACGTACTTTTTGCCATGTTTTGCTGGCATTTTCCCATCCATCTGGACACATGCCAGAGATAACCCCTCTCATAAAGAACTTTGGAACTATGACTTGAAATAGTGCAGACTTGCATCATTTTTAGCTGTTTGGCAAAGTGGCTTGAAAAATGTGAGCACTTGAAGATTTCAAACTGTTGGCAATAATAGGATCTTCTGTTTCCAGGAACGCTCTCAGGCCTTAGGTCCTGTTGTTCTGCTTAAATTATACCAGGTACTAGCCATATTTCTAAGAGTATTTCCTGATGTGGGGTCTAAGAATTCTGGGTCGTGTGTGTGTGTGTGTGGGTGTGTGTGTGTGTGTGTGTGTGTGTGGGTGTGTGTGTGTGTATGAGAGAGAGGAAGATGCAGAGACAGAAAGAGGCAGAAAGACGGAGAGAAAGAGAGAGACAAAAAGAAATAGAGAGGCAGATAGAGTCCTCACTCTTGACTGAAGCTCCTGAAGGAATTCTTAGAAGCAGCTGACATTATTGTCAGAGCATCAAAAATTGGAGTGGGAGAATTAGGTGAAGGCTGAATGAAATATCAGAGAAGGTTGTAAGGACAGAAAGCAGTCATTCACCTTAAGATGTGAAGGAATATTGTCATAGAATAAAGGGAAGGAAAGATAATTTAAAAAAAAAATAGAGGTCTTAGACAATCTGCTTGATGATCAAGAGTTTCTGACAGCAAGAAATAGGAGAATGTACACTTCTCAGAAAAGACCATTGGATTAGCATAGAAGGAACCTCCCAAGTTCTTCTTGGATGTGGTCCCTGCCCAGCCAATTGGAAGAGAACAGACAAAATGTTTCTTTGTAGTAGAGGGTGCAATGTGCTCTCAAGAAACACCTGGTAGCTTCTCTCTAACTCAGGAGAAGACAAGGAATCCCTGAGAAACCTAGAATAGCTGATTAAGCTGAGTCACAGCAGGACGCAGTGGCTCACACCTGTAATTCCAGCACTTTGGGAGGCCAAGGCAGGAGGATTGCTTCAGCTGGAGAGTTTGAGACCAGCCTGGGCAACATAGGGAGACCCCATCTCTATAAAAACAAAACAAAAACAAATATTGATTATAATCATACATGTGTGTGGTAGGGCATGCCTGTGGTCCCAGCTACTCAGGAGGCTGAAGTGAGAGGATTGCTGGAGCCCAGGAGGTCAAGGCTGCTGTGAACCAGGCTTGTGCCACTGCACTCCAGCCTGAGCAACAGAGAGAGACTGCATTTCAAAACGAAAAAAAAAAAAAAAGGAAAGGAAAAAGTTGAGTCACATTTATGACAGGCTGGAGGAATGAACAAAGAGAAGCTAAGCAAAGGGAAAAGATCCAGGGATGTCTGACGGAATCATCCACGTAAGCCGACGGGTGCCGTCAGTGCTTGCAAAGACAATACCTGCCTCATCTCAGATGAAAAAATATGGCGCACGAAGACATAAGTGTTTGTGTTATTACGTAACTAGTACATGAGCATCATTCTTGTCTTCCCATAGGGTTTGGAGGACTTCACAGTGGTAAGCATTGTCACAAACAGACCAGAGCTGGTGAGCGCCGCATGCATAACCCGTCTAGATCACAGGCCTCGTCCCCTACCCCCTTCCCTCCACAGCCTCCAGAAACATGAACAGCTCTCTCTGCTGCTCACACCCATTGGTGCTCCTGGGGTAGCGGGTGACTAGATAATGGAAATATTTTATAGATCCTGTGATTTCAAGAGTAGAAAAAGCAGATTTTTGAAGAGAAGAAATCATTTAGAGGAAGTCATCAGGGCTGGTTGGTTTTTTATGGTGTTTCCTTTGCCCCCAAAACCTCTGCCCCTGGTGTGGCCTACATGTGTCGGTTTATGAAAAATCACAACGGCAGGGATTGTTTGGGATAAGATGTGTCTTCTAGGGACAGGATGTGGTGGGCTATTAGTTATTCATCATCAGCATGGATCGCCTGGCGCAGACTGTGTTTCCTCTATGAGAGCTGATAGTGGTTGTACCGAGGCAACGGACATTTGATTTGAAAGCAACTGAGGAGCAACTGGGTGATTGTGGAGCATGGAGCACTTTGAAGGGGTGAGAAGGGGTGGGATGCTTCAGTGGGAGCAAGAGAGCAGCTTCCCAACCCTGGAGACTAAGAATCGAGGGAGCATGCCAAAAACAACAGCCTGAGAAACTTCTCCAGGCCCTAATGTAATGAGACGACAGAAATCACAGAGCAGATGGCCAGAGTGAGGCATCAGGAGACAGTGCCCCGGGCTCTTCAGTGACCTCTACAGGTGGCTCCTGGTGCTGCTCTGGGGTGGGCTGTGGGTGCATCCTCCAGAGGAGGTGGAAACAGCTGGTACCTCCAGGGTTCCTACTGCAGCTCTCAGGGCATACACAGTCCAGTACCTGCTACAGTGCTGGCAGCACAAGCACCAGCTATGGGAACTCCAACAGCTTCTGCCTGGCCCCCCTCCATGATGTCCAAGGTCGAGGAGGCTAAGAACTGGTGGGACACGGGGTGGTGGAGAACCACTTGAGGAATAAAAATGTGCTGGGAACTGGAAGTAGTTCTACAAGTGTCCATGCTGTGCAGCAAGTAGCTGAAAGGTGAAGCAGGAGATTCTGACCTGGTCTGCATTCCCACTTCCTTCCAGGCCTGTCAGCTTCTTTCCTGTCATCAGGAAAGATACAAAGAACCTTGGGGATCAGTGGCACAAGGGAATCCCAGTGCCTTCATCCCAGTGAGCTGAGCTATGAGCCAGAAGTTTAGGGGTGTGGTTGAATTCCAAATGGCTGTCAACAAGGCAGGTCCAGTGGTGACAGATAATGGGAATTTTATCTTGGACTGGAAGTTTGACCAGGTACATAAATGGGGTGAAGTGAACAGAGCTGCCAGAATGGTCCCATGTGTGGTGGGCACAGGCCTGTTCATCCACATGACTGAGAGAGTCTACTTCAGGATGCAGGATGGCTCAGTGAACAGGAGGGAACAGCTTTTCTGTTGACCTTGCAAGGAGTAGAGTGTCTTCACCCTCGAACCACAGGTCACAGCCAAGGGGGACGTTTCTTTCCAGGGGCCTTCACCTTCATGTGTCTGTGCCAGGGTGGACAACTGGCAGGAGGGAGAAGGCAGGGCAGTTAAATCCAGTCTTCTGAAGTATTGTTATTAAATATCTTTTTTTTTTTTTTTTTGAGACAGGGTCCTGCTCTGTTGCCCAGGCTAGAGTGCAGTGGCATGACCTTGGCTCACTGAAGCCTCCGTGTCCTGGATTCAAGCAATTCTCGTGCCTCAGCCTTCTAAATAGCTGGGATTACAGGTGCCCGCCACCATTCCAGCTAATTTTTGTATTTTTAGTAGAGACAGAGTTTTGCCTTGTTGGCCAGGCTGGTCTTGAACTCCTGACCCCAAGTGATCTGCCTGCCTTAGGCCTTCCAAAGTGCTGGGATTACAGGTGTGAGCCACTGTGCCTGGCCTGTTATTAAATATCTTTTAAAAGAGAGAAATATAAACATATATTTTTACTATTAAAGCATTCAGGGTTTTTTAATAAAGATAAAAAAAGGGAAATCATAGTGAGGTCTGAGGATGGGTTTCCTGAGTTGTGCGCCTGGAATAGTAGCAGGAGTTAGGGTAAAAGAGTTCACTTTAGGAAATCAGGATTTAGTGTTTCTTTGCTGCAGGACTCCGCTGAGACTTTAACATGCTAATGAGCATCATATATACCCCCAAAAGACGACAATACAAAGTGTGTAACAAGTTTATTTTTGCAAACATTTGAAGGGCATCTCAGGGGATTAGTGGTCAACAGGATACATTTTGGGGGAATAAATGTCTTGTTTATTTGAAACATCAACATCTAAAATCTTGGGCAGTATTTTCACCTCCAAACCTCCCGTGAAAAGAAGGTGTTAGTTGGGCCATCTGTTTTCTTTCTAATTCTGGAATCTATACCCATAAGAAATGCAAGCAGGTACCATCTGAGTGAGGATTGATGGGGCAATGCAAGGAGGTAGGAAAGGCAGCGAAGGCAAAAGTCAGCATTATGAAATCCTCCCAATGCCAAGTGACTCTAAAAAACAGGAGGGGGATGCATTTCCTCCTGCGCTCCTCATTCCACAGCTGCGGGACCCACAGCTCGGAGCGCCCCACGCTCCAGTTACTAACTTTTCCTCTCCACTGACAATGCTCAGACCTGCCCAGCATGTCTCCGTTAAGTCCTACCACTTTTATCTCCTAAATGACTCTTGTATTAGCCTGTTCTCACATTGCTATAAAGAAATACCTGAGACCGGGTAATTTATATAGAAAAGAGGTTTAATTGGCTCACGGTTCTGCAGGCTGTACAGGAAGCATGATGCTGGCAACTGATTGGCCTCTGAGGAAGCCTCAGGAAACTTACAGTCATGGCAGAAGGCAAAAGGGGAAGTGAGACGTTTCGCATGGCCAGAGCAGGAGGAAAAATGTGGGGGAGATGCTACCCACTTTTAAACAACCAGATCTCATGAGAACTCACTTACTATCATGAGAACAGTATTAGGCAAATGGAGCTAAACAATTAGAAACTACACCCATGGTACATTCACCTCCCACCAGGCCCCACCTCCAACACTGAGGGTTACAACTGAGCATGAGATTTTGGGGGGGGATCCAAACCGTATCGGCTCTCGAATAAACTACTATGTGATCTAGCAACACCACTGCTGGGTATGTATCCAAGCGAAAAGACATCCATACATTTAAGAAATACCTGCATCCCCATGTCTGTTGCAGCACTATTCACATTAGCCAAGATATGGAATCAGCTTAAGTGTCCATCAGTGGATGAATGGATAAAGAAAATGTGGTACATATACATAATGGAATATTATTCAGCCTTAAAAAGAATGAAATCCTGTCATTTGCAACAATGAGGATGAAACTGGAGGACATCATGTTAAGTGAAATAAGCCAGGCACAGAAAGACACATACTGCGTCTTCTCACTCATATGCGAGAGCTAAAAAAAATTGAACTCATGGAGATAGAGAGCAGAATGCTGGTTAGCAGAGGCTGGAAAGGGAAGTATGGAGCAGGAGCTAGAGAAAGGATGGTTAGTAGGTACAAAAATACAGTTAGATAGAAGGAATAAGACCTAGTGTTCAGTTGCACAATAGGGCAACTATAGTTAACAATAATTTATTAGGTGTTTTAAAATAACTGAAAAAGTGGAATTGGAATGTTCCTAACACAAAGAAGTGATAAATGCTTGAGGTGATAGATACCACACTTACCCACATTTGATCGTTATACCTTGTATGCTTGTAGCAAAATATCACGTGCAGCCCATGAATATGTACAACTACTATGTAGCCATAGTAATGAACAATTTAAAAATATTTAGAAATAGCTCTCAAATCTTTCCCTTCCCTCCGACTCTAACAGTTCTCTAATCTCACACCTGGTCTCCCAGCGTAGGGCCCCAAGGGCTCTCCCATGTCTGCTGCAGCCCCATCTAGCTCATCCTCTGTACTGCAGTCCAGCCTCAAACACAAATCAAATCAGGTCAGCATGCCCACCCACCCGCCTCTAGTTGAAAGTCCTCTCATTTTTTCTCACAGCGTGGAGAATCCTTTACTGAGGCTCAGAAGGACCTGTGTGGCTGCCCCTCGCACACCTCTCCTGCCTCTGCTCATCCACACTGTCCCTTGCTCCCTGCACCCCAGCCACATGGGCCCCCTCCCTGCAGATTCCCTGGTGCCATCTGCCATAGGACGTTGGCACATGCAGCCCTCTCTGCTTTTGCCACCCTC